>NC_077242.1:2400000-3600000 GCF_947179165.1 Solanum dulcamara
CATTGTTTATTGTTAGGTATTATATGATACAATATTAAAAATTTTGATTTCCAAAAATCTACTAATATTATTATATTGAAGTTTATTCGGTATGATTCAATATTTTAAATTTAATTTTGATTTTTTATAATAAGATAAATAGATAAGCATAATTTGTTCAATTTTGATTTATATATAATTCATATAATAAAAAAATTGTGCCACATCATCTTCGCCCTTACTTCCAAAGACCCCCTCTTCACCACTTCACCTCTACTCATATTTCATCTCTCATAGTATTTGTCTATAAATCATATACAAATGCTGATAATATTTTTACTTAAATAACTAACATGAAAAAATAAGTAAGAAGTTTAGTTATTTCCTAGAAAACATATTTCAAGTAAATAATTTTTCTTCGTAAGAACACAATCTAAATGAAATGTGATATGTAGTTTTTAAAAATACTGTTTTATATATCGGTAGTAATAATATTATACATATAATTTGGTACAATATTTTAATATTTCTTTTTGTACAAATTTTGAATTACTACATCTAATATTAATATTTTTTGAAATATGCATATAAAAATTATTGTATTGAAGGTGCTTCTTTTTTCCTTTAAACTTCATATTTAATCAAATTACATTGAAACAAAAACTGCCATATGATTATTGTATAGTATTTATTTTTTGATACCTGTACTGGTGGAGGTCGATCTGTCAGTGTTCAGTACGAAGTAGCAAAGAAATTGGAGCTCCAGAAACTACACGGAAGCCATTACTCCTACTTGCTCCAGCTCATTTTCAGACATCAATGCCCAGAAAAGCTCCCACCTTGCTTTTCAATTCTTTTACTTTACTATTTACTTCAAATGACCACACATTTCTTGTCTTCTCTTTGCTTCTTTTTCTATAGTAAGTGGGGTACTTTGCCCATTTTTCTTTCTTTAATTAACATTTTCCTAAAAGACACACCCTTTACTCAGACAAAATCAGCTATTTTAAGCTGAAAACCCCATAAAGATTGGACCTTTTTGCTCTTAGTGTAAAGAGTAGTTGTTTGTTTATCTCTTCTTATTAGTTTCAAGAATCACTTTATTACTTCATATTATTTGGTGGGTCTTAGCTCTAGCCATCAAATCTGTAGTAGTTGCATTGGCAAATCAAGAATTGTGGGTCAAATAAGCTTCTTCTTTTTTTCTGGCTGGTTTAGGTCCAAATCAGAGTCAAAACATCATTTTGAAAGTTCAGTCTCTATTGGAATAGTCAAAGAAACAGACCCAAGTGGAAAATTTCAGAATGTGGAGGATTATAAAGATTCACAGTAGAAGGGTTAATGATTATTGTACCATGGGAAATGCAAGAAAGATTGGGTTTTTATGTTGCCAGTAGTACTTCTCAGTCAAGTGAAATGACAGAAAGTTTTGATTTTTTTCTGTAATTAGTAGAGTTTGATTTGAAGTTAATAAATTTGAAGTTCAGGTAGATTAGTTATAAAGACAATTGGCTAAAATGTCTGGACAAGATACACAAGAACTTCGTTCGTTGGCCTTGACACCAACATGGTCTGTTGCATCTGTATTGACTATATTTGTTGCTGTTTCACTGCTTGTGGAGCGATCCATTCACAGGTTATCTAATGTAAGTAAGGTTCTCTTTTGGTTTCCATTCTTCTATTCTATTTTTGCACTGGTTGGATTATGTAGTCTTGTTGGTTTTATTGAAAGAATTGAGTCGAGGACTATCGGAAACAACCTATCTACCTCTGAGGCAGGAGTAAGGTGTGTGTACACTCTCCCCTCTCCGGACACCACTTTGTGGGATTACACTAGTTATGTTGTTGTTGGTTTTATCGGAAAAATGCTGTAGGAGTCCAGTGGCTGAGGCAGGATTTTTACCAAGGAGTTCGTACTCTACTATATATACAAAAGAAATTGATCTTGTATATATTAGTGTGATTCTCTGGGCAAAGGGAGTTAGGATGACTCCCTTCTGTCCTTCTAGCTCCTCCTCTGTTAACATGACTAATTTTTGTTGATGTTTTGGTTTGTGTTATTCTGGCTTCTGTAGATATTCTTGTTGTATATTCTCAGAAATATAGAGGGAGGGGATTAGGATAAAAGTATGCCCACTCGTTACCATGAAATGCTCAACTTTTAATTTGTTCCATCCTTATGATCCCCTTGTGGCACCCTGATAACTTGACTTTGTAAGAAGGGTCTAAATATTCATCAATTCTTTTTCATATACACACTTCCTTTTGATTACTCAAGCTACTTAAGAATTTAATAAGCGTTGAGGTACTTGTCCTAGATTTTCCGGTCTTAGTTGCTTATATATAAAAAGCTCCGCTTGGATAGGAGTGAACGCCCAACCTCTTTGTGTATCAAGGCCTCTAATTTCAAAAGAGATTTTCAAGACCATAAAATTAATTCAATTGGTTTTGATTGTATTCGATTGATTATGTTTCTTGTAGCACCATCAATTATGGAACTTTGAAACTAACAGTTTTTATTATTTTCTCATGTCAGTGGTTGAGGAAAACCAATAGAAAACCATTGCTTGCTGCCGTGGAGAAAATGAAAGAAGGTATTATATGTTTATGTACATTGAATTTAGAGCACAAAACAGAAAGGAAGAAAAGCTCTTTGAAATATAGATTCCTCTCCTTCCAGCTCCAAACTTTACTTTTCCTGTCATAACCATTTTCAACATTTGGTATACAGAGTTGATGCTTCTTGGATTCATTTCTCTCCTTCTCACAGCAACTTCCAGCATCATATCTAATATTTGCATACCATCAAAGTTTTACAATAATGCATTTGCCCCATGTACAAAGTCTGAAGTTGATGAAGAAAGGGAGAATAAAGATTTGAAGGAGCGTAAACTTTTGATGGCTTTTGATCTTCATAGGAGAGTATTAAATTCCTTCAATCAAAATACATGTGGAGAGGTAAACTCGATTTTCCATGTGGCATATGAGACCATTATACCAATATCTTGTATCGATTATATTCTTGTTGCAATAAGATGTACCTTTAACTGAGTATCCTGCAAAAATCAAATAACTAGTTTTTTAGTTTATCGCCTTTGAGTTGCTTAGCTTCTCTCTCTTTCTAAAATTGTTTCTGAAATAGTGTCAATAATCTGAATCAAACATTTTGTCAGAACCATGAGCCTTTTGTATCATATGATGGCCTTGAGCAGCTGCATCGCTTCATCTTCGTCATGGCCATTACTCATATATCTTACAGTTGCTTGACAATGCTGCTGGCGATTGTTAAGGTGACGTTCTCTTTTACTTGTACTTGATAAACTGATGCACATTGTTTGGTGAACTTTTAAAGTCCAGTTATTTTTTAGTATATGTTAATCTATTGACCATGGCTTCCTGAGTGGCAAGTTTGTTTGTATCTGGCTTGCAAAGTCTGCTGTCATATATGATGGTAATGGTATATATCCTCACTCAGTGGTCCCCTTACTTATATTACCTTGTGACAACAGATTTGGAGTGAAAATATACTTTCTGCTTGAGCTTCCTGATACGCTTAATGTATAGACTACTAAAGAGGCATAGTGTATGATAGCTGGAGGAATCTGATTTGTTGCTGATTTTCTGATAAAAATATTTTGATGCCCATAGTGTTGTGGGAAGAGTATTGGATTTTCTCATGCTATGTCACATGGTTCCTTTTGCTAATATTATTGGTTATGCAGAAATTTATGTTCATTCAAAATTTACATTGGCAACTACTAGGCATCTATATCTGTTTAGTTATTAATCTCTTTGTCAACAAGATTTTTTTGCTTTGACTGCGACATTTAAGCATATCCTCTCTAGTAGAGGCAGTCGCTCTGCAGCCAGCTCGTCTTGAACTTATGTTAGGTGAATGAGCGACTGTCTATATTGAAATCTGTGAATCATGCCATATTGGGTATAAAGATGGTAGTCCAAAGTTCAATTTCTTTACACTTCCTTGTTGTGTCAGTGTCAGCTACTTGCCACTTCCTTGCAGAAGTAGCCATGTATGTCCTGCACAATGACCACTTTCTGGTCTTTATCCTCATTATCATCACTTCTCTCTTCTTCTTTACTTCTGTAAACTCTATTCACATGTTCTGCATCTCTAGCTGCCTGATAAGTGAAAATCTGGCCAGGTCCACAGTTGGAGGGAGTGGGAAGATCAAGCTCAAAATGATAGACATGACGTACTAACTGGTAAGTTATATTTGCATGTGATTTATCAAAAAGTAATCTTGTTCTCTAGCTTCTACCAGTTTTCTTGTAATCATTGTGGATGAAGTCTGCTGGTTTCAAAATTTTATTTTAACAAGAGATGTAATTTTAAATCTGTTCAGCACAAGAAAACAAAAGGCCTTAATATTATTTATCTAAAAGAAAAATCATAAGGGCCTTTATAATTAGAAAGAAAGTAGCTGTGTCAAGAACCATGCATGTCTTGTGATGGAGATGGAGCAACACAAAGTATCAGTTAGTGTATGAATCTTTGTACTTGAAGTATAAGTGGACTCTGATAACCGAAATCTCCAGAGACTTGAGGATGTATATGCGTAGGCTGATGTCTGAAGTTGAGTATTTGGAGGCAAGTTGAAAGCTAAAGAAAGTTGATGGGTTTCCTTCAACTTTGAATATGTATATTCACAGGACTATTTTGTGTCTAAATTGGACATTGTCTTGAACTTACAGGTTAAGTAAGATCCGGATAGAGGATTATTATTATCTCACAAGATACTTCTTTCCCTAAGCTGTCATGACCATTCACAGTTCGTCTTAAACAATCAGCTACCACGTAGAATAATTCACTCTGGAGAACTGTATCAAAGATTCTCTAAAGTGAATTATTCTACTTGATAGCTCATTGTTTAAAGGCATAACCTGAACATGGCTCCATTACTTACAAAATCATTTAGTTCTCTTTTTGGTAAAGAAGATCTTTTCTTTCTCCTCATTTCTTTTTCTTCATGTTTTTCTCCTTCACTTTACCTCTATGCTTCTGTTCATAATTTTTCTATGGCAATGTTGTAATTCGGTGGCGTAGCTAGGAAAATTATATACAAGGGGATTCGAAAAAATATTAAAATGTCACATTTGGGATTCAACCTATGAGCTAAAGCATTTTTCGAACCCCTTTGTCAATGCACTAGAATCTTCTCTTATGTCAAGAGTATTCAATAGTTCATAAACAACCAGAAAATCTTATTTTTCCGCTGTTTGCAGAGTATAATTTTTCCGATTAAGGGGATTCAATTGAAACCCCTTGGCTCTACTAGTTCCACCCCTATGCACCACGAAAGACTAATTCATTCTTTTCTCGTCATGTTTGGAGATGACAATATTGATGCTAATCTTTACATCAGTATCATGGTACTTTTTTTTCAATATTGTTATTATCCCATTGTGGTCTTTCCAGGAGCAAACATGTATTTTTGCCAATTATTTCTGTTTCTAGACAATTATTGTTTGGTATTTTATTGATTAATGCCAGAATTTCTCTACCTGGATATCTATCAGGTAGCTATCTTCAGATGTTATGTTTGCTTTTTCCTTCTGTTTGGGGTGGTGGGAGATGCATGCGGAATTTATACCGGGGCAATTTATACATCAGTCCTGCTTGGTATTTATTGAGGAGATCAGCTGTTTATTCTTCTAGAAATGTCTCAAAACCTCAATCTGTGCCCCTTTGAATTGCTTAATGGGGAGAAATCCATCATGTTATTTACTTTGATAGAACTTTAAAAAAGCTAAAAGAAACTGAACTCTTTTCTATCGCAGAAATTTCTAGAGCCAAGACATTCCGAAGGCAGTCGACTTTTGTCAGAGTTCACACATCAAGTCCACTCGCCAGGAACCATTTCCTTGTTTGGGTGGTTAGTTCTTATATATTTCTTACTAGATTCTGATTTCCCTAGCCCTCACATAATTTATTCATCCAAATTGAATAAATAAAACATTTGCTCTTTAATAGTTAGACTTTTGGATGAGGTGGTTCCCACAATTATATGGTATCAAAGTAGTATTCTAATTTCGAATCTAAAGTTACTCGTACTGACTCACGTATTTCTTTTTCCTTTTTTGATTGGTATTGAGTATAATGTTTGTTTCTATCATATTTCGCAGACCTGTTTCTTCCGTCAGTTTGGCTGCACAGTTGTTCGTGCCGATTACCTTACTCTGCGCAAGGGTTTTATCATGGTATGGATCCAAGCATGAACCACTTCCCTTTAAGAAGCTTCTAGCATTTTGAAAGAACTAATAACTTGCAAAACATTAAGTAAAATATTTGAATGCTTTTGAAGGCAGTACTGTGGAGTATCTTAGAAGTTAAAAAGTAGTTAGGATGTGAAATTTGTTAGTCTAGTTTTGAGGAAATTACTAGGTCACAAAAAGACATCTGATAATTAGAAGCAGCTCATAGCACAGTTTAATGAGCAGGAAATTTGAAATAGACAATCGTGATAAAATTACAACTGATGCACATTATCAAGATGGGAATACTTCCTTTCAAAATTAGACATGAACTAAGCCTGTGTTAGTTAATCGAAAAGATTAGGATGCTATGTAGCAAGCCCGGATCATTTTGAGTTATCTTCATGTTTGTATCACTGATTTTCTTTTCATCACAAGAGTGTCTCTAGATATGATAGAGATTTCTGTTATAGATTACTAGTTACGACCTTTCTCCTCTTATTCATGGCAGAATCACAACCTTACATCAAACTATGATTTTCACAGCTATATGATTCGCTCGATGGAAGAAGAATTCCAAAGAATAGTTGGTGTAAGGTAAGAACAAAAGTTCTCCTTCCCCATTTTCATCCTCTTCTTTGACTAGGCAGAGAGTTAAAAGTTGTTTAAATAGAAGTGGGCCATACGTGGAGAGAAGTTCATTTTGATTAGTTCTAAGATTTGATGAAAAGTGGATCTAATCTAACTTTTGAGTGAGCATAATACTGAAAGTAATTATGTAATAATGATGGGAAACATTTTCCATTTATGGAAATTAGGTATAGTAATCAAAGAGTAATTACGAATGACTGGAAACAGTTTCCCATTTAAAGGAGAGTAGGCACCTTTTATGACTACGGAAAAAGGAACAATCTTTATGGGACACTGGAGTACCACGAAGAGCCCCTCGTGCGGCATCCCACAAAGAGCTCATCATCTTCTTCAGTATAATAAACTTGAATACTCAGATGTTACCACAACTGTTCTGTATGCAACACCTGCCTATGTGTACAAGCATTAAGCCCAAGTAATGTTTTCCCCAGTTAAGTCCTTAACTGGTGTCAAGTGTTGCATAAAGAATGTAGTCAGGTGGCATTGTGCCCGATGGGATGAGTAATGAGTTTAGTATTTTTTGTTCTTAGTTGTTTTTCCCTTTACGATGGCTTCTGTGTCGTCTTTTGTTCAATGCATCCCTTCCATACTAAATGATCATTGGATAGCACAATAATCGTGGAAAACACTAGAGTAAAGCAATATTAATTTAAAGTCTACTATTTCAACAGTTCTTGCTTGCCTTCCTTCATTGGTTTCTTAATTGAACCTTCCTCTCATAACTTTTGTGTTGTATCTTTGTAGTGGCCCTCTCTGGGGATTCGTGGTGGGATTTATGCTGTTTAATGTAAAAGGTACTTCATCCTCCATTGTTTGGAATGAGGAATTTATACCACTTTCTTTTTCGTCATTATATAAGCTTGCATTTTTCTGCTCCACAACGTTGTTGCATGCATGACCAATTGAACTTTAACATGCAGGATCGAATCTGTATTTCTGGATAGCGTTAATTCCTATCATTGTAAGTGTTTCCATTGCAACTCTGTTTTGAGACTCTTCGTAAGTGCATGAATATGCATGTGTATGTATATAAACCAATGCTTATTTCCTTTTTCTGTTATTCCTTATGGAGTAGTTGTAGACTTGACTATGACCCTGCAAGAGTCATCTTTCTTAGTTTAGAACTTGGAGCAGGTTACAAACATTTCAGTTGTTCAATTTCGTTTTTCAGGAGATACACTTGGAGTAAGCCCTTTAACTACCTAGAGTTTTATCCCACCCGCCCAGAGGAATTAATGAAAAAAGAAAATAAACTGAGTCAAATGAGGACATGGTTGAGTTAAAATACATATATATGGAAGAAAATATGTTTGCTTTATCGCACCCAAGGATGTGGCCTAATGGTCAATGAAGTGGTTGAGAACCATGAGGTCGCAGGTACAAATCCCAATAGAAACAAAAACCACGGTTATCAAAAGAAATATATGTTTGCTTTATCTAGAGGGTGAAAGTAGTGTTGGAAATACTGTAGTCCCAACATTTAATTCTCCTCCTTGGGATAGTAAGATATTTATCTCTTCCCTTATATTCTGAAATCTAGTATATTGTATGAACTTATGGATGTGATAGAAGATATAGATAGTCGTTTACTTGTGCTTCTGTGCAGCTTGTCCTACTCGTGGGTACAAAACTGCAGCATGTAATCGCAACCTTGGCATTGGAAAGTGCTGGAATCACTGGCTCATTCTCAAGGGCAAAGCTAAAACCACGAGACGAACTTTTTTGGTTCAAAAAACCAGAATTACTTTTGTCCTTGATTCATTTTGTCCTTTTCCAGGTTGGTTTATACAATCGTACTTCATTTTTTTAATTATTTCATCCATCTAGTATCTACTAACTTTCTTTAGTGTCCTATACACTAACTTGTTTTTGCATGTTTACTCTTGCAGAATGCATTTGAGCTAGCTTCATTTTTTTGGTTCTGGGTATTCCCTGGTCCCTTTCTCATAGTTCTTTTTTTCTGGACCATTTTACTTAACATTTAATACCTAGTCAAAGCACTTCCCTTTTAACTGTATTAATATTCGCGATCATTAGTATTTGACATTGGCAAGTTCCCTGAAATACTATTGAATTTTTCCTTTTTACTCAAATTCTTTCTCAGGGTTAGACAAAACCATGTTTTCTCCCTTAAATACTTTCTTAGACAAAACCATATTCTCTATTTCATGTGCTCGTATAATATGTTCTACCACATGCATATGTTGTTTCTACGTGTAGTAGACACTAATGTTCTGAATGTATGAGTTTTGACAAAGTTACATATTTATTCCAGTGGCAATTTGGGTATAACTCATGCTTCATAAAGAACCACACACTTGTGTATCTACGACTAATTATGGGGTATGTGTAATTACGAACTGTATTTGTATGTATTGTTTAAGGTTTGACATTTACCAACGTATGTCTATTTATCACAACGGTCTAAACCTATGCTGTTGTTTGTCACACAGGTTTTCTGGACAATTCCTTTGCAGTTATAGTACCTTGCCACTCTATGCCCTGGTTACACAGGTATTATGTCACGATGGATATAGATAAATTGAGAAGTCGGAATTAAGTATGATCCTCTCGTTAACATTCGACTTTGTACAACATTACCCTTCTGGTCTTCTACAATATTCTCATAACCACCTTAAGGTTATGGATGACATGTCTCAAATTTTCTAGTTTCGTTTTCCTTTCTTCTTTTGCTTCTTCCTCATGACAAACAGCACCAAATAGATGGGAGACAGCAAAAACTGGAGTGGGTGAGGTAAATGAGGACGATGATGTAGAGGAAAGGAAAGGGGCTTTTGCTTTTTTCTGTTCTCTTTAGCTACATTTTAAAAATCATGAATATGCTATTTCAGTCTTTAATGTGGTCTACTTTAAACTATCAACGTATGTCCAGGATCGAGGTAATCATCATAATAAGATCTCCTTGATCATCCTAGAAATGTTAAACTTTACGAACTACTTCAACTATGCTATAACTCTGCATGTTGCACTTCCACAGTTAACTCGTGAATTGGACTAATAAATGAGATTGTAGATATTAATATTTTTCAAGAACAAAGCTTTGAACATGTTATATTGCTTCTTTGCAGATGGGTACAAACTATAAGGCTGCATTGATTCCACAGAGAATTAGAGACACGATCCATGGATGGGGAAAGGCAGCAAAAAGAAAAAGGAGGATGCGTATGTTCCCAGATGATTCCACTGTGCACACTGATACAAGCACAGTGATGTCACTCGAGGAATGTGATCACCAGTTGGTTGATAGCCCTAGTACAGTGCATGGTTTAGGTACAGAAATTGAGTTACAACCGCCAACAACTGTCACGAAGGATCATCATTCAGTAACAATTAACGACACATCAAGTCGTGTTGGTACTCCTCTCCTTCGACCTTGTGCCTCTATTTCTTCTGCAACTTCCCCAAGTCTTCCACCTGAATTAATAGCAAGATCATCTTCAATGCCTGCTAGAGGACATTTGAGTTTGGATAACGATTAAACCATCATAGTGAAGTCAGAAAACAACACGAAGTGAAGTTGGTGTTAATTCTTTTGCAGGTTTGTTTAACGTTGCATATAACATATATACTTGAAGATGTTTGACACGTGCATTCAAAGAAATATACAGGTAGGAAAGAAATAGTTTCTATAGTTGTAAAAATATTTGCCCCCAAAACGCTCTGGATTGAAAAATCTATAATGGCTGTTTCTCTATGTAGTATCCCTTGTATAATCAGTTACACACATGAGATATCTAGGTAAGAGCATCTTAAAGCTTGTATGTTTTCCCTTGTCAAATAGTTAAAGAGTCTAACTTATGTACTCCGACAATTTGGAGAATTTATATACTATCAATGTGTACTTTAATATGTCGCAACAGATAACTTGTCTTATTTTTCATATTAGTAATTTCTCTTTTTTGGACGATTACATAGTAGTTATCATTTCAATTACTGAGAGTATATAACTCTTTTACAAACAAGGGTGTCATTTTTAGTACTGATAAAGGCTAAAAGCCATGGCCTATGCAGGTGTTAGCTTAACTGCTGCAAATTAGTCATATTTCTCAAAATTGGGGTACATTGTTTCCTCCCTGTTTCCATTTTCGTGATCATTAGCAGCATCCTGTTTTTCCTTGTCAATCTGCTTTGTTTTTTCAACAAAGCTGACAGAACCTGGTGGCTGCTGACATTCATATGGGCAAGGAATATATGGGACTGGTTGAGTTGGGCAATTGCATCCTCCAACAGGAGCGGTGAAAATCCCCCCTGGAACTCCTGGTTTGTTACAATTTTCACTTCCACAAGAGCCTTCTCCACCTGCGCCGCCTCCACCAGGACTTACTCCCGGGGGAATCCACTTTGGAAATCCTGATTTTTTACAATATCCACTACCACAAGCGTCACCGCCACCTCCACCACCGCCTCCTCCACCAGGACTTATTCCTGGGGGAATCCATACTGGAAATCCTGGTTTTTTGCAATTTCCTCTTTCACAAGAGCCATCGCCATTTCCTCCATCTATGCCGCCTCCGCCAGGACTTATTCCCGGGGGAATCCACTCTGGAAATCCTGATTTTTTACAATTTCCACTTTCACAAGGGTCACCGCCATCTCCTCCACCAGGACTTATTCCTGGGGGAATCCACTCTGGAGATCCTGCTTTTTTACAATTTCCACTTCCACAAGAGTCGCCGCCACCACCTCCTCCTCCTCCACCCGGAGTTATTCCGGGGGCAATCCACCATGCTGGAATTCCTGGTGGATCACAACCTCCACTTCCACAAGAACCACCGTAACCGCCGCCGCCACCACCTCCACCACCTCCTCCTCCTCCCCAACCCCAACCAAAGCCTCCACCGTCACCGACAGATGGTTTTGTCATTCCATCGGGGTTTGGGATATTTTCTGGCTTCTGGACGTCTGCGGGTTCCAGGAGGACTCTATGAGCAGAGCAAAGGATTAAACTTAAAGAAAAGAGCAATAAAATGAAGGGAATACATTTCTGAGAAGCCATTTCTGTTGATTAATCAAGTACCGAATTGTAAATAAATATTATTATTTTGCATGAAATTCAGAAAGGACGTGTCTATATTTATAGCTTACTAAATGCATGTGAGAAATTATCTTGAAAGAAGCACCCTTGGGATTGCTCGAGCATTAAGGAGTCATCAACTTTGCATGGATACAAAATCGTGCCATCAAAAAGGCTTTTAGCAAAAGCATCAAGAAATCAAGTTGGTTCAGAGTTATTTTTACTTTACACTTCCGCTCATCAACCCTTCACCTTAATCGACATGACAGGCAAGCTACCTTAATCCGTCTTCGACCTAGATATGTTACGATCTTGCCGCCTAAAACTTTGCCATAAGAGAGGGCTGTCTATTTTTTTTCCCAAGGGAAAGAAGTAGCTAATACAAAATGTCTAGAAACTTGTTCGAAAACAGAATACTGTTTTACACCCAGATATGGGAATACTTCCCAGTAATATATCACTGAAAACAGACGCGTAAATGAAAACCAGAATTCAATATATAACACTGTATTCTTCTCTTTGTTGCACAAACAAGAATTCAATATATTACTTTATGCTCCCTTCGTTGCTGCTTTCATGGGTAGCATCTCCCAATTTAATTTAGGACGTGCAGCTTCTTTTCTCTTTCATTTCTAACCAAACTTAGGCGGCGCAAATGCTTAAATTACTAGAGTCGCACATTTCCCAACTCGAATTTTTGTCCAGCAATGTCTTTTTGTTTATGAGGATTGCGAGTATTTATTACAACAGAATAGTTTCCAGAGCATGACTCAGATTGCCAAAACATAAGAAAGGCCCCAGGAAAGAAACGACACCTAATGGAAATGCATTAGCATTATCACAAGTCCATAATATCAACTTTTTTCGCTGGCATCTATACTTGATCCTGCCTCCGCCAGTGCTTCAGCCATCATTCTTGCTCTATTCTGAGTTTGTCTTTCCACAGCGACCATATAGAACCCTAAAAGCAAGATAAATATAAGGAAAAACATCAAGTATTCAAACAGATGAGATAAAATAATTTAAGCACTCAACAGAGATTCGTCACAGTAAACACACAGATATATCTAAATATTGATGTATCGTTAAACTATTCATAAACTTTCATTTGTAAAGAGAGTCATTGTGCATACTGAGAATGAAAGTAGATCATCTCAGCAATCCATACCCCAAAATGACCCATGGCACCCAGGGGCAGATCTAGGAAGGGGCGAAGGTGTTCACCCGAACATCCTCGGCAAAAAATTACACTGTATATATAAGGTATTTTTTTATTTTTAGTTTTTATATATAAATTTTGAATCACTTAAACACAAGACTAAATGTTGGCTCAGTGGTTTAGAGGGTTCAAACTTGACCTTGAGGTTACAAGTTCAAATCTCAGGCACTATAGGCGTCGCTCAAAGCCTTCTGAAATTAAAAGTACCTAAAAGTTGGCATGTGAATCAAACTCTACAAAATAGAAGTAATGATATGATCAAACTTTGATGATCCATATAAAAGGTGAAGAGTTGATCCATTCGCCCAGCGGGGTTTTGGTTCAGCATTTGTCATACTTTTCAGTTGATCAATTCTAGTTCACACAAAGATAGTTGAGAATTAGTTATTCCAAATGTAAGAAAATTTTAAAACAAAATTATAACATAGTACATCGAGGGACAAGTTTTCACTTAACTTGGAAGATCTCTATGTTTGAACTGGTAGAGATGTAGAGTTTTTTCTACCACTAATTTTTTTGAAGCTCATAGGATTTATTTTCTATAAGCTCTTTCCCTATAGAGCAAAAACCTTTAGAACTTTAACAAATACCATAAGTTGATGAACACCACTACATACAATATTTTTTGGATGAATACGGAAAGCAGTTGGCAGTCACTAGGTACTTCTAGCTTAATAAAGAGCTTTGTTGTGGAGATTTCATATGTATTACATTATTTAAGTCTTGGCAGACTACCTAATTTGTTAGATGTTGACTTTCTGCCAGTTCATTACAGGCATAAAATAACCATTTCTTGTCTGGAGAGAAAAAACTCAAGAAAAAATCAAAGAAGATTGATGGTTGGTATACCAATTGCACTTCCAATTGCACAGACCCATAAAAGCCTCCCTGACCATTTGTCAGCAACGATTCCTCTATTCCCAAATCCCATCAGCTAACTGGAGCAAAGAGAGCACATATTAGAATGTGAATTTTCTAAGTCTGGTTTAGCAAGGGAAACACAAATTAGAATGTGAATTTTTCACCAGCTCTAATTGCTTTCATATTATTCAATGTACCTGGTGTGCAACGAGACATATCATTTTCATATTTCTGTCTTGGAAATCCATGGTATACATGGTTTCACTATTTTCTTACTGTTTCAAATTGTTTCTTTCCTCACTTTCTACTGTAAAAGAGCAAACTGGAAAAACTAATTATCATTTTACCATATGGTCAAAGTTCAAATTTCTGCTTTGTAGTAAAGTCCAGTTCTGCAATCAGATCAATGATTAAAACCAAGATCTGCAGCCTTAGAAGACCCAGAGGATCATGTATTTCTAGCACAAATTGAAGAAAATGACACTATGGAGTATGGACTATAGAACGGAATTGTCATGAAAACTGCAGCAACACCCTAACAACAGAAATGTGTCTAAATTAGCTTCTATGCAGAAGATCAAAACTGATCGACTGGATGCTTCAGTTGCTCTATCAAATTGCCTAACTAACTCATTGAAATAAGACAATTGAAAATAAAAACCAACAAGTACTCAACTATTTTACAGAAAATGGCTTCGTAAAAGTACAGAATACTAGAAAAGGAAGAAGCAAACATAATTAAATGAAATCCAAACACTCACATGCGAGAGAATGACACTGTCAAGTTGTTCTTCAAGGGACCAACAGATCAGCAAAATCAATGCCATTACCAGATATTAAATAATGAATACTATTGAAAATGATTTCATCATTCGAAACCCATTAATCAAAATGAACATATTGGAAATTTAATCAATTGAAGAAGCAGATTCTCACTTTCCCCCCCTTTTCTGGGTAAAATGGTATAATATTTCATATAAGATATGAAGAACTGGAGGACATTAAAGACAATTTGTTTCAAGAAAAAAGAAGAAAAGACAGCACTAATGATGGAACGAAAAAAAGAAACTTTACCACAACAACACAACAAAGAAGAATTTTATGAGGCTTTCTCCTTTGCTCAAACATATGTATTGGAAAATCAAGGGAATTAGAAATCCAATTTCCGTCTCCTTACTTATGACATTTAGGAATGATGGAACGAAAAAAAAGAAACTTTACGACAACAACACAACAAAGATGAATTTTATGGGCCTTTCTCCTTTGCTCAAACATATGTATTGGAAAATCAAGGGGATTAGAAATCCAATTTCCGTCTCCTTTACTTCTGACATTTAGGAATGATGGAACGAAAAAAAGAAACTTTACGACAACAACACAACAAAGATGAATTTTATGGGCCTTTCTCCTTTGCTCAAACATATGTATTGGAAAATCAAGGGGATTAGAAATCCAATTTCCGTCTCCTTACTTCTGACATTTAGGAATGATGGAACGAAAAAAAGAATGGGGGGAGAAGCTAAGAGGCAAGAAATAGGAATGATGGAACCGAAAAAGGAAAAAAAACTTTACTGCAACAATACAACAAAGACGAATTTTATGGGGCTTTCTCCTTTGCTCAAGCATATGTATTGGAAAATCAAGGGGACTAGAAATCCAATTTCTGTCTCCTTACTTCTGACGTTTAGGCACTTGAGTTCGAGTTCAAGGCGTCTACAAAATTCCATCACTACTACTCTCTCTGCTGAATTGATGTAGTAAATCAAGCTAATTAATCCACCAATTGGATGACAACTCGGTTCACAACATGATAACAACAACATACCCAGTGAAATCCAATAAGTGGGGTCTGGATATCCTGATCATTTCAAAAATAATTTCCTACAGAAAAAGCTAAACATCTCAAGCTATTTCTCTTTTTATTCCTTACTCTTCTCTTTTCTCCATTTCTTCATGCCAGTGCTTAATATCTAGAGCATAAAATATGATCATTTCGCAAAAGGATATAGTAAGTAATTCATCTGTTTCATTCTGAAATGAAAATATTACAATAATTTTAATAGATAAGATAGATTTTCATATGGCAGCAATAAGACGGTGCTGTATTACACTGGGAACTACTAAAACAAATTCAGCTCGTCTATTATAGCTTGCAAGGTAACTGAGGATTTCAACACAGCTAGCTTAATCGGAAACATTTTTGCATTTTTTACACCAAGAGGCCAAAAGGAATAAGCTAATATACTTTAAAAAAATTGATACGGTGATGCATATTTTTGTGTTTCTGAGAGAGTATTCATAAGAAAAGAAACGGAAGGAGGAAGAACAGAGAATTACCAGTGAAAATGAGCTGCCGCCTGCCGCCGATTTGCCTGAAATTCAACGCTTGGATTTCGCCGGAATCGAGAGAGACAGACAGAGTAACCGGGTGGTAAATGGCAACCGGGTAAGGGTTAGGAACTTGGGCTTATGGGCACTTGCATTGGGCTCAAATTAATATATACAGAAAATTATATAAATAACTCTCGCAAAAAATAACGAGATTTTGTTATATTTCAAAATGTAATAGCACTTTAATTTCAAAACATAGCATAATATATGCATTCACGTGCATAAAATATCACGTCATAATTGAATCGCATGAACACGTTATCTAATTGTAACTCAATGTGTATATATGTGTAGTCGTATATGTATGTATAATGTGTATATATGTAGTCAGTTGTATATGTATGTATGTGTGATCAGAGCAAAAGTTAACGAATATGTGATCAATATATGTATATAAATGTTTTGGAATGTTTTCAAAGTAATACTATAAAGTGTAATATGTGGGTTGAGATTGATAGTTCAAATATTTTTTCTTTACTAAATAGGGATGATTTGTACAAAATAAATACTTTTGTGTCAATGTTTAGAATTTTTTTCCTCGCTTTTGATATTTGTGCATCAATTTAATGAAATTAGTCTTGACTAAAAATATTCTTAAGTTATGCAACACATGACAAATTAATAAGATACCTTACAAATTCTATCAAGTTGACACAATTTCAAGTTCTCATAATACCACTCTTTTATAATTTCAAAGCTACAAAAAGAAAAAAAATACATTTTAACATAGTAAATACAATTCATGAAAAAATAATGGGATGGCTCACAATTATACACGATTATTGTGATTTTAAGTTTTTACTCATGATATATCCCCTTTACGATTTCAAAGCAATAGGAAGAAAATATATATTTCAAAATAATGGCATGCAAGTCATAACAATTAAGTAAGACTTTGTGTAATATTCAGCCCAATCATTTTGCTGAAAACTCACAATTTTATTGTGCTCATTCAATTATTCATAAAATTCCGTCGAATTGTCATATTATTTGTATTTGACCTATCTTATTAAATTATTTATAAATCCTACTAAATTAGCATGATTTTTATGTGTGGTTCATAAGACCTTTTTCGAATATGCAATTTTAATTTTGATTAAACCAACCAGATTTGCCTCAAACGATATCAATTTCAAAACAAAGGCCTATAAATAATAATACAAGTGATCATCGATCAATTATTTAGACATAAAACATCAAATCAAGAAGTCCACTTTTTTCTTCTTGGATACTTTCTAAGGATCAAGAAAATATGAGATCATAATAATGTATATATTCGCAGAAAAATAAAATTACGAGATTATATCTTTCGATTCCTTTGAAAATATTGTCGGATATATATAATGATATTTTAAAAAAAATTATTAAATCAGTGCTTGAACTAAACATCTATAATTAACACTTAAATGATTTAACAAATAATTAACTATTAACGTCAAATATCCACCCTCTCAAGCTTTCAAAATTCAATAACTATGATGTTCTTGGTAAAGCAAAGAGCTAGAGAAGAAACGTAAGAACAAAAGAGTAAGAATATCAATTATAATTGTTATGCATTGTAGAGCTAAGAATCAATTAGCCTAGAGTTAGTTACTGAGTGTGTTACTCCACAGTAGAAGTAAGAAGTTAGTTAGAGATTCTGTTACAATGTTGGTTACAAACTAACTATGATTAAGTTAAGCTAATCATTCTAGTCTACTATAAGTAGTATAGAGCAGATAGTTTGTACTCATTCAAAAAGATGATTTCTTCAATACAACTTACAATTTCTCTCTAATTCTAGCGGTAAGTTCTTCATCTTAGCTGAACTCAACAATAATGTACTCAAAATCAAAAATGCTTATTTTGCAATATATAAAAAATGGGAGCAAAAGAGAGCACCTTAGGGGAAACACCATATAATTTTTGTAATTGTTACAAATAATGTAGTCAAGTGGATGCCCATGTGGTGGCCAATCCACTGTAGCAAATTCTCTTGCCCAAGTAAATGAAATACTTTTTTTTTTTTTTTTAGGGGAAACACCATATAATTTCTATAATTGTTACAAATAATGTAAAGTGGATGCCCATGTGGTGGCCAATCCACTGAAGCAAATTCTCTTGCCCAAGTAAATGAAATACTTTTTGTTTTTTTGCTTATGAAGTAAATGAAATACACTCTCAAAGAATTACTATTCTTATTACTACTTTATGTTTTTCTCTTTCTTTCTCTTTCCATTTGATTTTAGTTTTATCTTTATTTTATAGCACTAATAAAATAGTTCAATATTTCAATTAATCAAAATATCGATACTTCAAAACCTAAAAGCGAACTAAGAATCAAACTTTTAAAGATCAAACTGAAAACTCATAAAAAATAATAATTAGAAAATCGAAATCAATCTAATATCTTTGGCTATTTTGTGACCATTTTCTAAAACTAATTAATTTTCCTTTTATTAATTTTATAATTTGGTATCCAAAATCCACTAGCGGATTCTCTTGAGTTGTTCATTCGAAAAAAATCGAATTATGAGTATTTCACTACTCATCCCTAAAATTGTGCCGAAGTGCACAAATAACAGATTTTAGAATTATAATTTAAGTTATACATTGTAGTACATACCATTTTTCAAATAACTTCACACATATAGTATCTAAAAAATCATACGTCTGAACTTTTGCATTTTCTCTTAATACATATTTATAAAGTAATTTCCAAGTGAATATACATATCAAAAAAAAATTAAAAATTAAATAATACCAGTGTCCAAATAAAATATCTTTCAATTTTTTAATAAAAATTACACTCGATAAAATTAAATATTTTTTAATAACTATAAAAAATTGTGATAAAATAATAACTATTCATCCATGCTTAATTAAAAATATTAGATTAAATTCTAGATATAAAATCACATTTAATATGAAAAACTCTACCTCAAAACAAAATTTTCTGATATAAAATCGAATTAGTCGGAACCAAAGCAAAACTAATTAAAATTCCATAAAACATACCAAACGCACTTTGAGAATCTCCTGTCCTTACGCTTTCGGCATGACTCGATTCATCAAATAATTAGAAAAGCAACTTTTTTATTTCTCTCTTCACTCTTCTTCTTTCTCCCTCCTTCCTTTTCCGAGAAGCTGGAGGTTGAGTCTGAAGAGTGAACAAAACCTTGGGCGGATAAGGAGAACCGAGAATCGCACTTGATTGGAGCTACTTCGTTTGGTCTGTCTGTATCATCGGCTTCAAGTTTGTAGTAATATTCCTTTTCTCTTTCTGTTCAATGATCAATCATGCCGTTTTTGTTTTCGTTGGCTGAAAGATTCAATCGATTTATATCATCGCATACACTCCAGGAGTAACTCCGTAATTCATATTAACCGAATTGCATTTTGCATTGTTTAGCATTTGTATGAGCGTGAATTTTATTTTGCACGAAGAGTAAATTGGTTGCTTTTTGATGAGTTTTTTTTGTTTAAAATTCAAGCTGAGAATGGTCATCTGGATGTTATCTTCGTCGATTGATTTTGTTTTTGTTTTTGTGTGGATGAATGTGTGAGTACATTGCCGTGTCAGTTGGAAAACTTTGTTGTGGAAAGTGATGGAATGAAATGCCTCCTTTTAATTTGTGTCCTAGACGGTTAATATTGAGGAGATAGTATCACTTCCTTACATGAATATTGTCCAGCAGTTCCACTCTTAGATCGCACGGCTTTCCTTTTTCATTCATAGGAATAGACTCAGTAATAGTGTGTCAGCTTTTTTTCAGGGGGGATAGTTGTATGCTTAATGTAATCTTTCATTAATTTGAGGAAGAATATCAAATTTCTTGAAAGTTGAAACATCAGACTTGGAATATGCCTTTTTGCGGTTTTCTTCGGAAGTTGAAAATTTAGACTTGTAATGTGCTTTTGTGCTGCATCTGAATAGATCTAAAATTCGGCATTCCTATAGAGATTTTTTGCTGTGGATGATACGGGAAGTGAATTAGTTTGTAGCAGTTGCAAATCATTTGTTCAGACCAAAGGATTTTACTTACATACGCCTATGGCTATGTAATGACACTGTGTAGACTAGTATTGCTTTGATCGCTTCTGTTAGTTAGATCTAAACAACCAGTAAGTAGCATTTCTTCATTTTCCTTATCAAAAAGTAGTATTGCTTATTTTTACTATTATTACTTAGTTGCTTTTCTCCTGTCACAATTATTGGTTCTCTGTACGTACTGTTATCCGTCAAATGTTGGATTCTCGTGTTATGCCATTCAATCTCTGCCATTTTCCTTTACTTTGTGGTTTCTGTTACTCTACAATATGTGACAAAACCTTTGATTAATAAGTGATGTTCTCAATGTAGTTGCTTCTTTACTTCTTATCAGCGGTTCTTATTTCATCTTATGCTGGAAGGATGAAGATGGAAGTATCTCCTTCAACACTCTTGTCTACTGATGATGATTGCAAGAACCTGAAGCGGTTGCTTGATGTCTTTGGATCTGTTGTCTCTCTCGATGACATTGCTGCAGCTTATTGTCAAGCAGATCGGGATCCAATTATTGCTGGTGATATACTTGGAGGTCAGCAACCTAGCAGTTCTGGAACTACTACCTCTGAGTCAGAAGAAAAAATAAAGGACTCTTTGGCACTGACTTCTGAATTTGAGGAAGTAGGGGACTCTGTGATAACGACTTCTGAATCTGTATCTGAGATTGATGGCAAGAGAGCTGGGCCCAGTTCATCAAAGCAAAAAAAGTTATCAGTGTCTATGGGGACTGTCTCAAGCATGATCCCAAAAGACTATGTGACAAATAGGCCACTAATTACAGAAACTTCTACTAGAATCAAGCCACTTAAATTAAACGCTGATGATTTTTTTACCCCAGAGCTAAGGGATGAGAAATCTCCATTAGGCACTGCAGCTATGAGTGAAACCCTGCCCAGCAGTGTAGAGGAGTTCCTCTTCAAAATGCTTGGAAGTGGATTCTCTCTTGACAAGAGTGTAATTGGAGATGTTGTGGGTGAGCACTTTACTTATGCCTATCCTAAGTGTGCGTAAGATTACTTGAGAAGTAGTGTTGACACGTGGAGTAATGCTAATGTATACTTTCAATGACCTGAAATTGTGTCATTTCTGTCTTTACTTCTTTTTGTTGATCTTCTAATGAAACCTGCAAAAGTTGGTGAAATGCTTCTTTATAGTCTGTTTTGAGACTTGATTTTGTTAAGTAGAATGCAACTTGAGGATGGTCCATGTGTCCAGGTTGTGCTCAATATCATTACCACCCTTCTGGAAAAGAGTATTCATCTGCTTTATTGGTTGTCTGAGATATCTTCAAGTTCTGTTCCTTTTTTTCTTCCTTATAACTGCATCGTAATTCCTATGAGCTTATAACTGCATCCTAATTCCTAGGAGCTATCACAGCTTTTGGACAATCACATTGCTAATCTGGTGTTGTTGGATTTGCAGGTCAATGCGGCTATGATCTGAACAAGGTTAGTGATATCAATTCAATCACTTCATATTCTTTATATCTGTATTTTGAGGCATCAAATGCTAACATTATATTTGGCTCAATTTTATGTTTACATTCAGCATATGCATGTTAGCACTTAACTCTGTATGCTGTTACTCAGTAATTGGCACCACATTGTGATAGAAATAAGTGCTAAGCATACATGTGAAAGTTGCTCTTCTAAGTACTTGCAGGTACCATCTAGCCTGCCTATTCTCCCACTCCCTTTTATTATTACCTGTAAAATCTGGAAAGTAAGTCCTGTGTTTGGTTTGATTTGTGTCCAAACTGTGATCGGCTATGCGCTTTTCTAGGTCCTCCTCAAAGTTAATCCCGTTGCTGGTTTGGATTTTGTGGCCAAACTTTAAGCAGTTTTGATGTATGTGGTATGAAGTCCTTGATTAATTAGAGAATAAATTATGCTCCTTCTACTTATCTAAATAGCTATTAAACCTCTATCATGGTTAAAGTAATTACCTCATGTACCTGAAATTAGCTTGTGGATTTAGGAACCAATGAATGAATTTCTTGCTAACTATGGTTTAATTTCCTGGTGAGAAACCACAATGCATGTGTGGAATTATACATACTTGCAGGAAGGATGAGGCCAGCTTGTTGCTAGACTTGCAGAAGCTTAGTTCTCATGCTAAGCAGACAAGACAATGCTTGGCTATTGTTGTTTGAGCTTCTGATTCCGAATATATCAGCCTGACAATAGCTTTTTAGTTCCTGCTTGGATGCTTCTATCTTTTCGTCATTCCCTGATTTTTTGAAATTTTGCATGCATACTAGACATGGATTGGTTTACTTCTCTTTACATATCGCTAACCTTGGATTTTTCCTGTATGACACCCCCTTCCCTTTAATATGCAGAGTATGGATAAGCTGCTAGATATTTCAGCATCAACTTTGGGAAAGAGTGATGATATTATAAATATAGGTGTCAAGAAAGTAAGTTTTCTTGTATGTCACTTGGTGTTGCTCACGCCTGCTGTAAAATTAGATGCAGATAATCCCACTTACAAGTGACAGTTATTTAGTGATAATGATCTTAGTGAGGTAAATGAGATTTCTTTTTCACAATAAAATTCTAGGAAAGGATAGTGTCTTGTCTTTCTCTTCCATTCTCCTTTTCCTCCCCCTTAGCCCATTTTACAGCACTCACACGCTTAATAATAAGTGCACAACACTTTTGTGCCAGATCAGCATAAGGTGTTTAATAGATATACTTCAACTGAAACTAGGCTCGGTTGAAGTGGCTAAGTGGAATATCTAGACTAGTTTAGGGGGTATCTATGTATTACGCCTATCTTTAATGATAATTCTCTATTAGTTCCATATGCAATTAAAAATTGTTTAAATCACATAAAATTATTTCCATACTTACTATGCTTTCTCTGACTTAATGCAACAGTCTGTGGAGAGTCCAGATTTTGCATCAGTTGCATCGCAAGAGACACCTTCAATGTCAGATCCAGCCATCCGGTACTTTGTCCTCCAGAAACTATAATTTTAGTGTCCAGGAAGAACACTTTTTTTTTGTTAAATAGATTTCGTAGATTTTCAAGGTGGTGTTATGCATTGACGGTCATTCTTCTATTTTTACTGATGCAGTTCAAAAGCAAATAATAAGACTAAAAATGGGCTCAACTTATCTAAGAAGGAGCAGGAAAGGTATGAGATTCAAAAGGAAGTTCTGCAGGCATTGTTTGATGTACCTGGAAGATATGATGATGTGGATGAAGTGATTCGTCCGATGAGGGAAGTTGGGGAGTCTAGTCGATTAAGTCACGTTGTAGAGAAACCATTACAGGAGACTTTAGAACGCCAGATTCTTATCAGGACACCACAGAGTGATGCAAAAAGTAAGCAGCACTTATCTGCTTATTACTTGTGTTGGACAGATGCAAAAAGTGTTTATGGTAACATTTTGCTTTTTTTAAGATTCCATATCTTCTTTATAATTGCCTTTTTAAAAAAAATTGATTTTGTGCTTTTCTATGGCAAAATTTCTTTTTTCAGTTGAATCTGCCACTGGTAAGCTATAAACTGGAGAGCTTTTTTTTTCTTTTTCTTTTCTTAATCGCATAAGTTCTATATGTTGGAGCAAGTAAGAAGTAGAAAAATGCTCTTTCTCTTCATGGTTCGTCTTTTTCTTGAGGTACCTTGAGCTTTATTCCATGCAAGTGAAATTACCATTTAACTTAACTGGACCAATAAAGACATCCATTCATATCGAATCATATGGATGTCGCCGTGGAACAAGTGCAAGTATATTCCTGTCTCAGGTATACACTTACAAAATTCCCTTGGCAACACAGACTTAAACCTCAAAGTAACCTATTCATACACTGAAAAGATACTAGAATATTACATGTACTGGTGAAATCATACCCAGTGTCAATCCCACAAGTGAGGTCTGGGAATGATAGGACGTATGCCAATATTTAATTTTCTCATGGATATTCGTAGCTATCCAGTACTCCTTTAGGATAGCTATTTTGCTTCATTTTCTCATGTAAACACCTCTTGAATTTCAATTATTAGATGGTGAGGAGAATGAAGAAAGGTACGAAGTTCTTCGGAAAGCTGTAAAGGAATACTGGATTACAATGAAAGAGTACTATAATGCAGTGAGTCATGGAAACCCCTCTTCTACTGTTTCATGATCTGAATACCATTAAGATGCTTCATTCTGTGTTGAGCGAGAAGAATAAAAGTTTAGTATGTTAAATCATGACTGGTATTACAAACTTAAATTGTTTTCCAGGCTTCTGAAGCATTTTCCAAAGGAGATCATGATAAGGCACACAAATTCCTGGAAGAGGTGGGGTGTTTGTTCCTTTATGTAGAGTCTCCTTCACTGTTTATATTTGAAAATATTAGTGAAAAAAAATAACTGGCCTCTCTAGTCTCTATGAGATGTTCTACTGATTGGTATCGGCTGAGTGGGTGGTGTGCAGTTACCATCTTAGCTCTGTTAAGTGGTCAGAGTCTGAGCATTTTGTCATCTTCCTTCAAACTATCCAAATATTTACTTGCTTCTTGCTTTAGAACTATCAAGGGAGGTTTTAGCTTCAAGTTAGCCTACAAATACTGTGAAAAGCAAAGTAACGTGAGCTTCAGGTTCAAGTTCTTAATATTCATCGACATCTTTCACTTCTAGCACAATGGAAGAGAAAATACTCATAACATCACCTATCAAGGGAAAAAGAAGAAAAAAAGCTCTAAAATCATGCTGGATACAATGTCCAATCTGTGCAAACTGTTATCTTCCTAAAAGTTGACCTTGCCTTGGCTGATCCACTTGTTTAGATTTTCATTATGGTGGTGTGCTGGCATTTTACTCATAATCTTCTCACGAAACAGGGACAATTTTACATGACGAAGGCGCAAGAGACTGATGAACAATCCTCTCAAAAGCTTCTTGAAACCAGGTTAGTCAGAGAACCAGCTTCCTTTTTCTTTTCTTTCACTACTCATGTATGTTGCTTACAGGGCTTGTATTTACCCCAATACTCCAACCTTAGTTGCAGTTCCAACAAAGAAATTGTGACAATCGACCTTCATGATTTGGAGCCAAAGGACGCAGTGCGCTTACTCAAACTTCAGTTGACTTCTCTTTGTGGTTTCTCGTGTAGGTTATTGTCATTACAGGCCTTCATCAATTGTTTTTATATAATAAATGACATTGATAGCTTTTCTTCTATCAGCTATTCAATATCTCAAAATCTTAGTTGGGATCACTGCCGAAGAAGCCAAAGGTCCCCGGAAGCGTCTGGTATGAATTGTTTTTTTTTTTTTTTTTTGGTGCTGATATGTTCGAATAATTTGGTCTACCTGCTGCTGTTTTTCTCACGGGTATATGTTATTGGTAATTGGAAAATTGTACTTAAATAAATGGGTTTCTCAGGATCTACAATTTTTTTTTGAAACACTGTAAATATTACCGTTGACAACCCAAATCAGCATAGAATACAAGCCTAAGAGTCTAGTACATGTATATTCTCTGTTTAAGCCCCCTAGATCTATCCAACTTCTTCTGTATATAAGGTAGACTTAATCTATCTATTAGCTCCTTCTTGATCTGTGTAATTGCTCTCTCTATATGTACAGTTTGTCCCTTGAACAGTTTCCAATTCTGGGCCCTCCAAGTATAATAAACCATTGCCCCTCACACAGCAGCTACTATCTTCTTCTGGATTAACTTCCAATGCTTCCTTCTAATGGTTATCAGCACTTGCTTCACATTGCCAGTCTGAACAGTGATGCCAATCCACTGTACCATTGTCTCCGTTACATTTTTAAACCAGTCACACTCTACAAACAGATGCTGAGATGTCTCCATATCAGCAGATCCACAGAGACAGCAGCGCAGGTCATCCACCTGAATGTTTAGCTGAAGAAGTCTCCTTTTCTGCTAGCCAAACAATAAACCTATGGTTTGGTTGTGCAACATTGTTCCATATCAGTTATGTAGTGTCTATTTTCCTTTGTTCCCCTACAATGGCCATGTAGTTTCTAGAGATTGAGTACCTTCCTCCAGGTGTAAGATTATATCTCCCCCGAGTATACCAAGTCTTCATGCCCTCCTTCAAAGAGTTGAGTTTTTTCTAATACCAACTGCAGTCCTGTGGGTACTTATGATCCCAAATTGTGGAATCATCCTTCATATAGATACCATGCACCCATTTCACCCATAGTGAGTCCTTATCCATTACCAATAGCCACGACAGTTTCCCTACTGATGCAAGATTCCAGATTCTGCAGCCCTTGATATTCAAGCCTCCATTACCCTTAAGCTACACAAAAACTGTATCCCAAGCTACAAGGCTCACTTTCCTCTTTTCTTTCTTACCCCCACAGGGACATCCTACATCTTCTATCAACCTCTTTCAACACACTCTGGGGCAGTATAAACACCGTACCCCAGAAGTTATGAATGGAGAGCAACACAGCAACAATCACTTGTAATCTTCCAGCATAGGACAATTGCTTAGAATACCCTGTACTAATGTTATCTGATATCTTATCAATCAGTGTGTGGCAGGATCCACAAATTACTTTTGAAGAAAATGGTTGTCTTTTATTCTTCCCGCCTCTGCCATGTCATACATGGTATGACACCTTGTAACAATCTAGATGGTTCAGAAACTTTAGCCTTGGAAGTCTAGAGAATTCATTCTAGATTGGTAACTCTAGAAGATAATAGACCTTAAATCTAACATATGGGAGGTTTAAGTGCAATTAAGCTGTATGCCAGTTCATCTTTTCACCTTCAAAATATGGAAGTGGAAATTCCATCTACATCTTTCATAAATGTAAAACCACAATGTTCTGACGTCGAAACACTGCTCAATGGACAGTATTTAACTATACAGTCGAGCACCTTCTAGTACTCTACTAGCGGTGTCAATGTAAGTTTATGGTCCTTGTAACCAATCATAGTATAAGCTAGGAAAATTAATGTGATATCCAAATTGTTTCTTCCTTGTAGGAAATAAATACTACTACAGCAACAATAACATACCCAGTGAAATCCCACAAGTGGGGTCTAGGGAGGGTATGATGTATGCAGACCTTACCACTACCTCATGGAGATAGAGAGGTTATTTCCGAAAGACTCTCGGCTCAAAAGTCACAGCCCCAAGTAAGAGAGAAAAACAATATATCTGAATAATGGCAAAAAATTAAAAAAAGAAGAAGAAGAAGAAGAAGAAAAGATACAGATTTTATAAGACAAGAACAATAAGGCTAAATACTGAGTACAGTAATAGTAGCATAATAGATAAAGGAAATAGTATCTCTATGGGCCACATTGGTTCACTAAGTTCACCAACAGTAGCTGATGGGTTGAAAACAATCTCTGCACCATTTAACCCAAAAGCTAACCAGTTCAGAGGATGGTGCCTTCCATACCATATATTAACTTCAATCTTTCCATATGCTGTCTCAAACACAGGATGGCCAGTGTTCCCTTCCATATAATATGTACTCTCGTTGAAGTCCTCAACTCTAGGTATATGATTCTTCCGATGTTTCCCTATTATGTTATATGATATAAATCTATTTCAAAATGTACATATAAGAAACGACTGTGGTTTAGAGAATGTTATAGTGTTGACTCTTCTCATTTTCATTATTTTGATCAGGAATATTCTATGTATAGGACTTTGGATAAGTTAGGGTTGAGACTTATCCCATACTGTAGGATTAAAAGAAATTTTCTCTATGAACTTATTTGATCTCCGTTGTTTCATATCCCAGAAAGTATGTCCGAATAAATATTTTTTCTCTATTCTATGTTTATTACATCTCATTTCATTAGCTACTTGAATCAACGCTGGACAAACAGAAGTATGAGACATATATTTGAAAACAGGTACTTAAATTTTTGGAGAGGGCTTCCATAGCGTGGACGGAGGAAGAAAATGGCACAGTGCTTGTGATAAGAGCGGATGTGATAGATCCGAGGAAAATGACTTTTGCTAAAAAATCAACTGCCAGAGTCCGATAGATATATATCACTGAACAGATAATTGATTCAAGCGTGAACTCTGTATCAACTTGGATCTTGTGAAATGCTTCTGCATTTTTCACGCCCACAAGAAACAACCTTGGCTTTTGTCTCTTTTTGCTGCCAAAAAGACTTATGTTTGATCCTTTAATTTTCCTCTTAATTCTCAAGTCGGTGAACAAATTTTGTTTAGGCACCGATTTACTTGGTAAAGACTAATACTTTTGCAAATTGATTTCAGAAGTACCGTAGATTAACCATGCATTTGCTTTGACTTACCTATGCCTATTGCTTTTTGTTTCGAGCTTAGAATATACTCTGCATATAGTTGCGCCCCATGATAGTTTGCAACTTGTGTTAGAGTGGGTTACAGTCCCCACATTGGTTTGAGAATGGATTGATGGTTTGCTTATATTGACTTGAGCAATCCTCCCACTAGCTAGCTTTTGGGGTTGAATAGGCCAAGTGTCATATCTTTACACCTTGCAAGTAATTCAATCAAGGATATTGACAAACTCAAGTAAAACCTGATAAAATGGATTTCCTTTTACTTGATTAACAATAACATACGAGCTAGTATGGGGTAAAAATTCAGGAATAGTCATTGTCAGTTTCAAAGATCACAGATTCAAGCTATGTAAACAGGCTCTACCCTTAATGCAGGTATGACTACATACAATAGATTCTTGTGGTTCAACTTTTTTCCAAACCCTGTATAGCAAAAACTTAGTTCACCAGACTATCCTTTTCTACATCTCAGCAGATGAATTGACTGTCATTTGGATGGCTGATTTATAATATTTACCAATAAAGTTTTAAACATTTACTTCAGTATCTTACTGATCTTCCAGCAACTTTCCATTGTAGGAGAACAATCCAAAATCGCATGTTATAAAGCCAAAGCAAACTCGTGATTGACAAAATGTGGACACTCAATCTAATTTAGAATTAAAATTATTTACATGTAAAGAGGATACAAAATCTATTAAAAATAGGTAAAACAAATTTAGAAACGGAGCTGACAAAAACACAGAATAAATTCAAGTGATCATCCATTCATAAACACTTGAAATAATAATAATTCAAGCTAATGCATGAGATATCATTGATCATTGTGTAAGTCTTTGCATCTCAGTTTGTTCATTCAAAGTCTCAAGAAGAAGCGGAGGGGCGTATTGAGCAGTTCCTTGATGCTCCTCTGAATCTTGACAAAATGAAAGTATTATGGTATCAATTGACATCTCCACAACTGCAAAGAAAAGAGTTGCCACGATGTATCCAAGAAGCCAGCACACCTGCATTAGAAACAGGAATCAAGCTTAGAGATACAAAAGATAAGTTAGACTCAAAGATGTTTCATTACCCTTCTCGATTTAAATATCAAACTTGGTTCACTAGTCATAATTTTAACTCATGCCATGTATATTTTGTACTCCTCTAGTAAAGGGATCATGATCATGGGTCGAAAAGAGTTGTGTCCTAAGAAGAGTTCACCGATACAATTATCTCCCCTCTCTCAAGGTTATCACGTATTTCAGAGCTTGCTTGACTAAGCGGCTAAAACCTACTACTTGGCCAGACATCTCAAATTTCCAAAAAGGGTGTTCCTTTCCCCCAAAAAAGTATTTTTGGCTTCCAAACCGCTTGTCCAAACAGACTCTTAGATGTCCTCCCTCAAAGTTTATCTTAAAGACTTAAAACTCCAGGAGTTGGTTAAGGGCATTTTCTTGCTGGTGCAAGCATTCAACTTTGGTATCCAACAATTGTCAGTACAGGAAGCAGTTATACATTGTTCCTCAATTGCTAGAGCTTGAAAGTCTCCTATCCTCACAGTTATCAATCTAAGTTTTCAGGCTACAGAACCTCCTGCATGAATCTTTTAAAGTAAAATCATGTTCCTCAAAAAGTTATCAAGCTACAAAACCTCGTTCACGTCCTTTTAAGTTAACACAGTGCCCACATTCATGGAAACACACTCATTTGAACCTCTTAATCATCAGCATAAGTAACCATTAAGTGAAATCACCGAACACTTTTACTAAATGATACTACGGAGGTCACTCTCTTTATAGTTCTCTATGTTACATCATGCATGATTTTCAAGTGGTAAATAGAAACTACTCAAAGGATCTGATAGTTGCATCTGCTTAAATGGAAAATCCCATCCAAAAGAATTAGACTTACCAGCACCGGGAATATTGGAGACGAGATCTTGTTATGTCCAACGTTGTACTTGTGAGTGTCCAACATGAGAAAAGCAAAAAGTGCACTCGAAAGACTGACACACAGCTTCCCAAGAAAGAGAATAACATCGCCAATGACATTCACCTTCCCAATCCGAAGGATGTTGCTGATAATGAGATCAGTTGCAATCTCAGAAGACTTAAAAAAGCCTTTTCCTGTTATCGCTATCTGCAAAGTATCACAAGCACTATCATAACTTATGTTGTTAAGATACTATAAGTCTAGATCATGTGCACAAATGATGGCATGTTCTCGTCAATTTAACGAGAAGTTGCCAAACTCAAAAGTGTCATGTTTTTTCTCAAGCATGACACGCACTAGACTTGAGGAATACTGAACGGGATTGCAACATTTTTTACTTACCAAGATGTAAGCATTATGATTCACAGATTTGATGGTCCAACCAATACACCGCAGGAGACATTGTGAGGAACTATATACCATTCTTCCAAACCAACTTTCTGGTGCAGAGTTAGCAACTTTAAGTTTACGCCGGAGTGCTTCAAGTATAAACCTGATAGACTCTATAAATGAAACAATCAGAGAACCAAGAGCAACAGATCCAATGCTGTAACGTACAAGCCTCTTCATAGAGGAGAGTACCGGGAGAAATGAAATTTCTGGCTGCACTTGCAAAAGTGAGCTGATCAGTCACAAGTACATACCGAAATACTCTGTATTAAATCAGGAACTTTTTCATCTCAAAAATATATGAAATGGGATACTGAAGTTGATATGCATACAAGTATCAAACGACAAATATGTTTATGAGAAGAAATAGCAGAATGCAGAATGTATTGGAAAAATCATCTAACGAAAAGTGAATGAAATAGTTGTGGAAATGTCGAGGTGAAATTATTCCTATATATATATATATATATATATATGTTTTAAAAAACATCCATTCTATGGTCTTCGTGGGTTCGCTGAAATGAATCTTTCAAGAAAGTAACAGCAATTGGTTTTTGACCAGCATTGTTGGAAAAATGAGAGGAGGATTTAAGACTCACCGATGTTCCACCTCGAGACCAATAGTATGTAGCGACAGAGCCTGCAATGACTGTTGCAGAGCTTGCTACAAAAAACTGAGTGGCCCAAAAGCCACCAAACAAATGGAAAAAAATTGCAGCAGCAATATGAGAAGTATACTGGATGCTGTAACCGCAGCAACGATCACAGCTCACCCTTTTTGATTTAAGATCATAAGCACAGCAATTGGTGTTGCAATCATTCTGGACAACGTGTCCAGAACTAAAAAGATGAAGAGCAGCTGAAAACCAAAACATGTAGAATATTGCTAGGATAGCATACGGAATGATGGGGAAAATTATTAGTGCTTGTACTTCTCCGATGACCTTAGCAGCTACCTGCAATTTAAACTCTCAATCATATTCTCAACTTTTAAGTAAATTTATCTAGAGATAAGAAGCTTTATACTCGATCCATAAGGCTCGGAAAGGTTGAGAGATGGACTTACCTTCAGGACTGAAGTAGCCATAAGTATACGTCGCACTATAGCTATGGATGACAAGACCGAAATAATCATCACGGCAGACATGAGAACAGCAGCAGCATGTAAATGACTTGTTTCCTACCAAGTAGATAATCTGATTAAACGGTACAGTAAACTAAAAGCAAACTATTACATAGAGAATGATAAAACTGAAAAATCAAGCGTACCCTTGCAGATACATGATAATATGGATCATGTTCACCAATGATGGGGGAGATAGAGTCGTTTCCTATCCATCCAGCTGGACAGGAACGAAGGATAGTTTTGTTAGCATACTCGATAAAAATATGATGTTCAATAACACAACAAACATAAGATAGAATCCAGGACTATGACCTCTTCACGTACTGTAGGAAAAATAAAATGAAGGATCTTTGCATAAGAAAGAAAGACTTGAGCTTTACCAAAAAGAAAGGATTACATCTGAAAATCTGACACATCCTTGGTGAACGTGCACAAAAGAGTGCAGCATACATTAAATAATAGGCGCCTTGTAGGGAATTTTACCATTTATTTTTATAAGCATGGTGTCCGGGCCAACTTTCACGGCAGCTCGACTAATTTCATGGGATACCTGTCACTTCTCACCAGCAACAAGTACCAGGTAACTCTGTCCACCAAGGCTAGGACAGATGAAAATAAATCACCTAATGTGTTTGTCTCTGCTGGAATTTGAAACTAAGACCTTGTGATTCTCAACCCACTTCATTGATCACTAGGCCACACCCTTGGGTGCTTTTACTATTTCTCTTTTAGAGCTTTTTTACTATTTCTATTTTTGATCGAATACTTGAAGTTTCAAAACTTCCAATTTGGATTCATCTGGCACCTTTCAATTAACTTCAGCATTTAAGGCCTGTTTTCTGGTGTTCCATTAAGGAAATGAAATTGGACAACGGAAAATGGAAGAAAAAGGAAAGAAGTTATGTTTCCCATGAATCACTCTTAGTACAAAGGTGACTTGTCTAGTTTTCTTTAACCCCAGGGAAGGGGGGGATGAAGCCATGGGGCTATGGTGAAAAATTAAAAAGCCAAAATCACAAATCCTAACAGTGCTAAGAGACTATTGGACATAGAACTACAAATAGGAAGTATAAAGTTTGTCAAAGGGTCCTCCATCTCAATTACAAATTGAACATAGAACTGAAAATTGACATGAATAACAATTACTACGTAATAACGGAGGGAAAGCACAACGAAACAAGGCCTAACCTTTCAGGTAGTAGAACATTGTGACTGAAATTATAAGGGCATTAAAGAGGATGACAGTTATCCAAGGCATTGCAGCCACAAAGTGACGAATCATCAAAAGCCATATCACTGATAGAAACACTGGCAAAATTCCTCCACAAACAATCAACACTCCCCATGACTTGCCAACATCAGCCACATATCTCTGAAAATGTAACTCAAATGTGAATTTCAAACTCTTAAATAAAGAATGCGATACCATGGAGAATACAAGTAAAGTACCGATATAATATGTGTTTTTGATTGTTTTGATTTAATATGTATTACTCGAGCATTTCAGTGTTCTGTTGTTTCAGTCATCGTGTGACCATTGACACAGGTCAAATGAAACACAGTTGTTATTTATGAAAATGAGTTACACTTTTACTGTTTACAACAACAACAACAACAACAACAACCCAGTGAAATCCCACAACATGGGGTCTGGGGAGGGTAGAATGTACGCAGACCTTACTCCTACCAAGGTAGGACGGCTGTTTTCTGGAGACCCTCGGCTCAGTAAAAGCATAAACGCATAAAAATGTTAGATAAGAATAGGAAATTAAAAGCTTTATGAGAAAAACAACAAACAAATAACGAATAGATAACAAATAAATACCAATAAATAATAAATAACAAATAACAAATAACAAATAACAAATAACGAATAAATAAATAATGAAAGCGTCACAGATAAAATAGAGTAATCAAAACATAGAAAGTAATAAATAATAACAGAAATAACATAAATCAGAAGTCAAAGCGCAAGAGATCGTAATGCACTACTACGCCTATGAATAGAGAAGAATAACGAGACTATGAACTAGCCTTCTACCCCACATCCTCCTATCTAAGGTCATGTCCTCCGTAAGCTGTAAGTGCGCCACGTCCTGACTAATCACCTCTCCCCAATACTTCTTCGGCCTACTCCTACCTCTTCTGTAACCATCCATGGCCAGCCTCTCACACCTCCGCACTGGGGCATCTGTGTCTCTCCTCTCCACATGTCCAAACCATCTCAGTCGCATTTTCCGCATCTTGTCTTCCACCGAGGTCACTCTTACCTTGTCTTGAATAGCCTCATTTCTAATCCTATCGCTCTTGGTGTGCCCACACATCCATCTCAGCATTCTCATCTCGGCAACTTTTATTTTTTGAATGTGAGAAGTCTTAACTGGCCAACACTCCGCCCCATACAACATAGCCGATCTAACCACCACTTTGTAGAACTTGCCCTTAAGTTTTGGTGGCACATTCTTGTCACATAGCACTCCGGAAGCGAGCCTCCATTTCATCCATCCTACCCCAATATGATGTGTGATATCATCGTCAATCTCCCCGCTGCCTTGCATGATAGACCCAAGATACTTGCAACTACTTCTCTTTTGGATGGCCTGAGCACCAAGCCTAACTTCCACGCCAACCTCCTGAGGTGTCTCACTGAACTTGCACTCTAAGTACTCTGTCTTGATCCTACTCAACTTAAACCCTTTAGACTCCAAGGTATGTCTCCAATCCTCCAGCTTAGTGTTAACTCCGCTGCGAATCTCATCGATCAGGACTATGTCATCCGCGAAAAGCATAAACCATGGCACCTCACCTTGAATTTGTCGCGTCAATCCATCTATCACCAAGGCAAATAAAAAAGGACTAAGAGCTGATCCTTGATGCAACCCCATCACCACTGGAAAGTGCTCTGAGTCCCCTCCTACTGTCCTTACCCTAGTTTTGGCTCCCTTGTACATGTCCTTGATCACCCTAATGTATGCCACAGGTACACCTTTAGCCACCAAACATGTCCATAGTATTTCTCTTGAGACTTTATCATAAGCCTTTTCTAGGTCGATGAATACCATATGCAAGTTCCTCTTCCTCTCCCTATGTTGCTCCACCAGTCTCCTCATAAGATGGATGGCTTCTGTAGTTGAGCGTCCCGGCATAAATTCAAACTGGTTCTCTGAAATAGACACGTCTCTCCTCACCCTCATCTCCACCACTCTTTCCCACAGTTTCATAGTATGGCTACACTTTTACTGTTTGAAAAAAAAAATCGCATAATTTGTGGATATGAAAAGGAACCTTTTTTACATGTGGTTATGTATCCTGACGCAGTTCCAAGTGAAAATGTCATCTACACCCAATCAAATGAGCTATCTACAATTACACTATTTAGTGTCTCATTTTCTCCACGCAAGTTCCAATGAAAACTTTTTAGCTGAGTACTTTACAAGCAAATCAAGAGAAGTGTTAAGTCACTCAACCTTTAAGACCAAAGATCGAGAGTTAATTAAGCCATGGATAGATTTATCAACTGCGATGTCCTCAACAATGTTAACACCGCCCATTTCCTTCCAATGCCGCAAAGATACATTTGATGCACGGGCGATAAGCTGGCAGCTCCAATAAACTGGCACAAAGTTTAAAATATTGAAAAAAGAAATAAAACATCTTAAAACACTTGAACTTCCAACAGATAAGGGGAGGGGAAACAGTATGTTCCATTTTATCGGGAAATCATCAAAAGGACGGTTCTAAGCTGGTTCCTCAATCAATAATAATTACTTAGCAAACAATGTGCTTGGCATTTCATGCCACAAATGTCTTCACCAATTAATTTGGCTCTTTCACTTACCATTAACACTTGGAAATATGACAGGGTAGCAAGGACCTTGAAGCTGAAGTGAAGTGTTTCTTAGGTCTGGAGTAAGGTCCGCAAAATAATCATAATTTCTATCGATCCAGTCATCCACTGACAGACGAACCTCGCCTTCTGGATAGTCACAGACCCAATTTAGAGAATCTTCAGATGGGATAGGGCAGTCCATCAAGCAAATGGTCCTAGCATTAGAAAGTTTGGCCTGATTATCCTTTGAACCACTTTCATAAACTTGATTTGGGTTCACCCAGTATCTGAGTTCCAATTCGCGAAGATCAGGATCGGCATGTCTATCACCACAAACATTGCCTTTATAGTCCAGCCCATATGTTAACCTGATAAGACAGAACAGATGCATCAGAAATACAACAAATGAGTGAACAAGTATTTCTTTTCTTTTTTTTGAAGTATTTTGTTATTGTTACATAGGGGGTAGGGGAAGGGGAAAAGGGGGAGGAGATTACAAAATGGGGAATCAAACCCTCAACAACAAGGTGAAAGTACAGGTAGTCAACCAACTCAACTACTAAGATCCCAGTGAACAAGTATATCCATTGCCAAAGGGAAGACTTTTTTTTTTGCGTGGACAGTCTGGAAAAAGCTCTAATTATAGAATTCCATTTAGAAAAAAAAAAAAGAAACCTTCACAGTAGTGTAAGCAGAATATTTGAAGGCCGTTGAAGACATAATTAAGTAATTATGTGTGGTATCAGAATAGAGAATTGCGCCACCTACTATCAAAAAGAATTTCCACATGTTTGGCCATGAAAAGATGAATGAGGCCACATGTGAGGGGCTAGTTGAAGACATTCTTGAGTTGATTTCACATATGGTCGCTCAACTAATAGTTATTATCTCATAAAGCCACTTCCTTTGTTGAAGAAAATTGAAATAAAAAAGAAAGGTGACTTTCTTTGAAGGCCGTTGAAGACATAATTAAGTAATTATGTGTGGTATCAGAATATTTGAAGGCCGTTGAAGACATAATTAAGTAATTATGTGTGGTATCAGAATAGAGAATTGCGCCACCTACTATCAAAAAGAATTACCACATGTTTGGCCATGAAAAGATGAATAAGGCACATGTGAGGGGCTAGTTGAAGACATTCTTGAGTTGATTTCACATATGGTCGCTCAACTAATAGTTATTATCTCATAAAGCCACTTCCTTTGTTGAAGAAAATTGAAATAAAAAGAAAGGTGACTTTCTAAGACAATAACTACTAGTTGATTGACCATTTGAGTAATCAACCCTCTTAAGTAAATACAAGTATGCTTTCCCTAAAACCTTGATGAGATAGTCACACAATTCCTTATTTCCAAACAAGGAGTCTACACATACCAATCTTTAACTGATACCCTTGGCCATAAAATCAGGTTCTTTTAATGACAATCTCAATAACAAAGAGCCAAAAAAGAACATTCTTTTCAACTTGTGGCAACACTAGTGCATTTTTTCACACCCTTCAGAAGGTAAAGTCTTATAAAAGATAAATTTGTACATCAGGAAGAAAAAACAAAGTAACATCTAAAATTTACATTCAGCCAAAACAACAAAAGACTAACCTTTCAAAGAAAAGTAAATCAAACCCAGATTACACCAGCACGAGATGTGAACAAAAAAGAACATCTTACACAAAAGACATTAAACTAATAGATCAAAATGCCAAAAATAGCACAGACACATTTAGGGTATGAACAAACAGCAAAAAAGATAGCAACTTTTTCATTTCTTGATTTTTTTTCTTTTTTTCTTTTTACCTCAATGGGTTTCCTTGGTTGAATCCAAAACTGGAATTAACAATCATTGCAACCCAGAAAGCAATGAAGATAACAAGAAACATAACATCTCTACATTTCCTGTTGTGTTTGATAATTCCATCCCCTTTTTCAGCTACCCCACCATCACTTGAAGGGTACTTCCCTATTACTTCCCCTAAAGGTCCTCTCATTTCCACTACACCTAAATCTCTATATGAATTCTTCAAATCTTGAAAATGAAGTAGAAAAAAGGGTTCATAAAAATGGGGTTTTTGCAGAAAAGATGAAAAAGAAAGTGAAGAGTGTGAAGAAAGAAGCAAAAAAGGAGTGTGAAAAAAGGACAGGGGTTTATGGGAATATTTTTCTGCTAAAATCAGTAATCAGTCCCACTAGTTCTGATTAAAAATGTAAACTTTTTTTTTTAATGAAAAGTTTTATTAAGTGTTAAGACAAAGATTGCATTGGATATTTTTTTAAGGGTAAGAGGACAGAATCTAATGACAAAGTGCCAACAGGTGAAAGTGGACTGGTTTTGAGCTTCATTTATCCTTTTTCCTTTTTTTTCGTTCTTGTAAAGTTTAGAAAAATACCCTTGTTTGTCTAATACAAGTATTGCCCAAATAAATGTTAGTCACTCAAGATAAATTGATATCTAAGTTATTGATAAAATAGGTCAGGAGAAACGAATTTATAATGTAAAGTTGATAAATTTCTATAACGATTTTCAAATTTAATAATTGAAATTTGAATAAGAGTTATGAATTTTATGTAAATTCACAAATTAACCCTCTAGATCTGTCCCTACATGGGCAAAACTTTCACATTTTTTTTTACATCAAAATTACAGTAATAGATGATAGGATAATTTCATTTTAAATTGGAAAAGAGCATAAATAAATATAAGGATGTTATTGGAAACACGGAGCTAGAATTAAACAATAAACTTGATATAGATTCTTGTAATTAGATTGATTAATAATTTAACATTAAAAGAAGAATGATTATTTCTGGAAACAAAAAAAAATCTGTAAGAATAGGTAGTGTAACAACATTTTAATTTAAATGAAATAAATAATATATGGTCGGGGAAAAACTATAAGGCAAGTAAGTTTTTTGTTTTTTTTTAATCAAGAAAAACCTTCACTTTTTCCAAGAATAGATCATTCAACATTTTTTTTATACGTAGGCGTCAAACAATAAAAACTGTTAGGAAAGGGTAGATTATAATATGAGATTAAATAATAATTATATTTTAATAATAATATATATATATATATTTCATTATAGTTGTTTGTTTCTAAACGTATTTTTTTTTATATAATAGATAATTTTAGATAATACTTTTTACAATTTAATCTTCGTGAATTTAGAAGAAGAGCTTTCGAGGAGGTCTTTTTTTATCAAATCATTTTATTTTGGAATTATATATCTTAAAATTATGATTCCACGTTAAACATGATATAAAAATAGTATCAAAATGATAGTGGTAAATTTGAAATTGTTTATACAATCTAACTAAATATGAAAATAAATGGTATATTTTTCCATTTTTTTTAACCTTTCTTTAGGAGCTTTCCCTTCTTTTTTTTCCTCTCTTGTTAACTTAAATCCTTAACCGCATGATTAGAGGTGGAGAGTGTTTACCATCTACACAATTCCTCTTATCGAAAAAAAAAACTCATATTCTATTCGAAGAATATACTTCTTCCATTTTATTTTATGTGTCACCCTTTTCTTTTTAGTCTGTCTCGCAAAAAATGTTGCTTTATTTTAATTAAAAATAATTTAACTTTAAAATATTCTTTTTATCTTTATTGAAATAATTTACAACCACACAATTATCTAAAAAATTATTTTAGTCTATAAATTCTTAAAAACTTCCTTATTTTAAAAATAATGCCAAATTAAATAATGCGACATATAATGAAACTAAGGGAGTAGTATTCTTTTAAGCTTCTTTTAACTCACAAACCAAACATTTTAGAAAAACACATTTTATTCTGCCTCTTTCCACCACTATTTTGAAAAAAAGAAAAAAAAAAGTACTACTAAAAATAGCCGCCGAAGGGTAGATACATCATACATTTCCCATCACCGAAAAATATGGAGATAATTTGCTATTTAATAATTTTAAAAACTAAAACTCTAAATTCATAAATTTTAGGGCCCTCTCAATGCGATATGAAATTATAATTTGAGATTTGAAATAATGATATGAAATCAAATTATTACAAAGTTAAAATTTTATTTGGAGATATAATTTGAATTTTTTAATAGTTACACTTTTTTCCCATAAACATGAAAATCGCTTAAATTATGAAAAGTAGTAAAATTTCTCAAATTCTTATACAATCTTACCAAATTAGTAAATTTCATAAACAATATATTAGATTATCCTAAAGCGTCACAGATAAATCACATATTTCTATTTTTTATTAATAAATAAATGATTACAATAACAACAACAACCCAGTGAAATCCATAACGTGGGTCTGGGGAGGATAAAGTGTACGCAGACCTTACTCCTACCAAAGTAGGACGGCTTTTTTCGAGAGACTCTCGCCTCAATAAAAGCATAAAAAGAGGTTAGATACTGCTAAGAAGTACAAGAAGTTCAAAGCGTTATGTGAATACGATAATAATTTTTTAAATACACCTGATTTTAAAAAATATTAATAAATAAAGTAATAACTAATTAATCTTTAATATAATCCGTTCATTAATCTTTTTTACAAATATTAACTTATAAGTCAAAGTTTTATATCTTAAACTTTTTTTTTTGAAATGACTATTTAAAATTTAAAATCATATTTATCGAAGAATTTGAAAATTGATATCAAATTATGATTTTAAATCATATATTCAAATAATATTTTTAAATTATAATTTTATATCGCATGTCTAAACGCAAACTTATTCGTCGGGTCCTCCTAAGGGACTCGCTTTGATTTGCTGAATGAAAGGGACAGTACCCAAGGACGGCGCCAGACCCACAGGCCCGACATATCAATTATCATGTACTGTTTACGAAGAAAAATTTATCAGATAAGGATATTTAATACATCATAGATAATAATTTTGTTCAGTTCTCACAGAACATAATATATTACAACTTATGAAAAGTTTAATTTAATATCGAATGGATTGAATTTAATTTGTAATTCTCAACAAATTAATCCAGTTAACTATCAACATTTCATTATAGCTGGATCTTGACTTACTTGACCATGTGACATTGATATATTGAGGTCTCAATCATACAATGTCTTTACGAACAAATCAATTGAAGCATAACTTCTCTTTGTGAATAAATCATGAGCAATTGTAAACTGTTTATTTCGAAAATAAAATAAAATACATCCTTTATCTTTTCAAAAATACATCCTTTACTACTAAATAACTGTAAACACCTGGTAAATGCTCATCTATTTTGGGAACGAAAATCCGGACTAGGCTGTAAAATCACCAGTTCTGTCCTCCTATTTTTGACAGCACAAGAAGTAAGGTTGCTGGATTCGTATACGATTGATCTTCACTGCTCTTCACATATCTTCAAGCACAGATAATGAATAAGTTCCTAGTATACAAAGCTAGCCCCGACAGTAACAACAGAGCGGCTTACTCTTTTTAATCTCCATTTTCTCCAAGCATATGGAGTTGGATAATAGAGAAAATGAGAGAGGCACCTGTTCCTCCAGGCTTGGGCAGAAGTTTACTTGCTCTGCTCATAGCTAAGACTTTCTTTGCTTTCATCCTCTTCTCCTAGCCCACTGGCTTCTGTGCTTCCAGAGGCATCATGCACGTCTTTATTTCCAGTAACTACTGTCTTTAATGAGATAAGGAAAGCCTCTAGTTCTCTAGCGTCTTGTTGATCACCGAGCCATTTACTTATGCTTGACACCAGATGGGGTTTTGGTCTCCATCCTGGATTTTGTCCTCGCACAGCTATAGCTTCTTTCATGCATTCAAAAGCCTTTTCCATATTATTCATATTCAAGTACCCTGCAGCGATGATAGCCCAACTATTTGGGATTGGTGTCTTACCTTTCTTAACAATATCTTGCAGCATGGTTTCGGCTTTATCAACTAAGTCATTCTGGCAATATCCAATTAGAAGGATATTTGGCACTCTATAATCGTAAGTGTGGCAAGAAGACTCCCACTCCTTTAGGACGGTCTCAGCTGTCTCTAGATCACCAAGCTTCACTAAGGAACCTAGCATGGTGATGTAGTCCTTGTTAATTTGCTTTTTACACACAACCTTATGTACACCCCACAATCTCAACATTTCTTCCTTATTGCCTAGATTCCCGTAGTGGGAGATCAAATGATTGTAACCTATCGCATCTTTATGTAGCCTATCTTCTAACTTTTTCAAGAAAATAAGAGCTTTCTCCTTGAACTTGGCTTTAATATAAACACTAGCCATCATGGAATAGGTGATCCAGTCCACTGATATGAAAGGTTGACTCTCCATTTCTTCAAGAAGCTTCTCCATACCACTAAAATCAGCTCTTTCTCCACAGCAGTTGATGCAGATACGATAGCTGAAGTTATTCGGGGTGACACCATTCTCCTTCATCTCCGATAGCACGTCAGAGACTTGCTCGAGTTGGCCAGTACTTCTGTAAAGGCACATGAGATTGTTGTAAACAAGAGTGCAGTGAGCATAACCAAGTTCCTTCATTTTCTGGAAATGGGCTAGGGACTTCTCAACTAGGCGTTCTCTAATATAACAGTTGAAGAGAGCACCAGAAGTCTTATCATTCTTCTGTTCATCCGTAAGGTTATTAAAGTAGCACTCTGCAGCTTCCCAACCATGCACAACACCAATAAGATCCAAATGCACAGCACAGTCTCCTGATTTGAAAGGGCAGAGACCTCTGACACTCATCCACTCTGAAACCTAAATGGAAACAAGCATGCATTACCAGCTTTAGAAACAAGGGCAAGTCAGATGTAGTAGTAAAATAGTATCATGACACATTTCGAGCCCAAAAAATAAATAAAAATTCAGAGATCAGAAGTAGAAACATGTTTCCTTTCTCCCGCTTTACATCAGATGCACGAGCATTTCCTATCATACTCAATATCTTCTTTGTAAAAAATAGGATTGTCTAAGAAAGCTTCATTGACAATCCATTTTTGTTGAGACCTGAATCCTATCTTGTACAGACTCTCCAAAATGTTGTCGTACCCATGTTCGATCCACTAAAAATGCACTATTTTTGGAGGATTTGACACACACCCATCAACATTTTTGAAGAGCCCGAGAAACATAGCCTGAATCAATTAAGCAGCACAGGGGGTGGTAGAAGTCACGTGAGCAGACTTAGCTCCACACCTCAGCTGCCTGATGTGGGAATTTAGTCCATCTATATATAGATGAGCTATGACAGCAAAGGTCGTCAGGATCCAGAATTATCTGAAACTACTCCCCTTCAATCTTGATCTATCCTCACTGATTTCTCCCTCTGTTCTTTCTATTTCTCTTTTCTCTACTTCTTTATCCTTCTATCTTCCTATTTCCTCCAATTATATCTTCTGTTTCTACCTATGCTTTGGATTTATCAAGTAGAGATTGATGCCAACTGCCAAGAGCTTGTACTGATTTATATAGCTATTTACTTTAGTTTTCTTCATTCATTATCATTGCATTTCACTTGTTCTTGTTCATATGAGCTGGATTTAATGACTGTGAGATAGCATGGTCCCAGTTTCTCATTGTAATCTCAATTTCAACACAACAACTGTGGTGAAGCTGTTTAATTCTATAAATAGAGCCATTGAGATCATTACCACGTGATCCCCCTTCCCCAAAAAGATTGAAATCAATCAACTTACGGCCCTTTTGGCATAAGAATCTTTCGCTTTTCTTCAAGTTTTTATAAAAGATTTATAGGTTATATTGTGTCAATTTTTTCACTCAAAACTTGAAAAACGTTTTTTTCAAGTGAAAAGCATATTCAAACACAACTTCAAACAGTTACATACTCTTACTTCACAATACCTTTTTTTTTATTCAACTATCACTCAATTCATATTGAAATGCCTACCAATCCTCGATCCCAAATTAAGTGGGTTGGCTATATTAATCATCCATATCTATTCCCCTCTATACGAACATACACAGTGTAATACCACAAGTGGAGTTTGAGGAGGGTATATCGTGTGTACGCAGCCTTGCCACTACATTCCAATACTAACTAAGAAAAAGTGCAGACATGAAATGAAACCTGGAGAGCCTGAGAAAACCGTTTACGGCTACGGAGATCACGAACAATGCGTTGAAGCTCGAAACTTGTCACCTTTCTGCCCTCATCCACCCATTCATCCAAAACTGGAATTATGAGATCCGCTCGTCTCACAGGGCTAATTCTGGAAAACAAATTATTACGCTTTGAATATGAAGAATACACAGTGTAATAAGCACGAATTGGGAAAGCCCTTTGAAGAAAATTGTACGAAATTGATCTTCTCAACATTGCGAAGTTCATTGATGAGCTTATTGGCTTTGTGGACTGTGGTGTTACTGAAGAACAACAATGGTTTAAGGTCCCCAACATTGAAATTGAAAACAATAAAGTAGCTGAACAAAGAAGCCAGAAGAGATTTAGGGTTTTAGACAAATCAAATTTCTAGTAATAAACTAATAATAACAATTTGACACTAATGATAAAAGTATTAGGGAATATTATTAAAAAAAAAAATTGAAATGTCTAAATAGAAAAATTCAATTCGAGATAATTTGAATTGAATTTTGGTGAATATTTTTTTGGGAAACTTACATAAATATACAATATTAAAAAAATATTTACCATTTATAGCAATAAAAAAATAATTTCACTGAACACTTATAATACATTTATAATACAGTTTTAATACATATTGCAGAGAACTATTTATAAAACATATATAATACAAGTTTTATAAATGGATAATACATTTATCACATATTTTAATAGACTTATAATACATTATGTTAGTTTCTTACTACACAAACATAATATATATTTTAAAACACTTATAATACATTTATATTGTATGCATAATTCACTTTTAATACAAGTGTAGATTTATCATAATATTGCTATATATTGCTATAAATGATAATAAATAAAAAATATCACTAAAATCAGTAATTAATTTTTAAAAAGCACTCAATCAAGTAATTTTTTCTATTTTTTTTCATATCCAGCCCTTAAACGTCCACCCATTAATAATATGACTCAAATGTAATTATATTATTCTGTATTAATAAAATTAATCAAATACTTATATTTTTATATTATGAAAATCTTATCTATAATATAATAATGTAGGGGGGAAAACGATTTTGGTCCTTATGTTATACGACTTAGGATATTTGATCTTCAATTAATCAAAATGTGTTATTCTAGTTCCTAAAATTAACAAATTTGAGAATTATTATCTAAAGCAACATATATATTTGATCTAAGATATCCTTTTACTTCTACTGACACCCAATTGTTTATCTTCTTTTAGAAGTGAACATTTAATCTACTGTCAAAAATATTTTATTGGCGATTGGTGATGCCCTAATGTATGTACTTTTCGCCTATTTTTACTTTTGGTATATCTTGCATCTTTATTGTGATAATATATTACTCCACTTCATGGTGTTGATGCCTAAAAAAATTATGATCCACTTCACAATTGTTTGTGTATTCATTAATGGCTCATACTTTACCTTCGAAGGTTGAAAGAATCAATTTACATACACGTCTATTTAACAAAACATAATATAATATGGCATTTTCTTGCCTCTAACTCTTCACTTGTGTAGAGTCTGTTAAATATTTTATATTCTTAATTAAAACTTTTTAACATATATTAGCTTTAGGGACTAAAATAACACATTTTAATTAATTAAAGGTCAAATATGCAAAATCATATAACACAAGAACTAAAATCATAATAAAACAATGACTTGAGGACCAAAATTACTTTTTCTCCAATAATGTATGTGCAATTATATATGAGAAGTGCGTGCCTGATTTATTAGATGTGATGTATATGCATTGGCGTCATGTTTAATGAAATTTATCCACACACAAAAAAAATTAGTCCCCAGAGTATACATTGGGTTATTCCTTTTTTAAATGACATATTTGAATGAAAGGCGCATTAGTTATGTTTGTTTGCTAGTTAATTAGAATAAAATACTATATATTAGTAATGTAAATATTAATTCTTCGGGTATTAGTTATTTTATATATCTTTTATCTCACATAAGATAAAACATAATTTTTTTTATGACTTACACATATATTAGTTATGGGGTTTTTTAATGACAAACTATACATATACATAAATAACTTTTTTCCTATTTAACTACCAAATGTTGGATAACTTGTGCAAAAATTAATATATGAATAGGTTTTGTGTTTACTAACTACCAAATGACCTTTTAGTGTTTTCATTATATTGTTGTGTGTCTGTGATTAAGTTATACATTATCCTTAGTATATGATTAACCTCTTAATCTCTTAATAACAACAATGGATTAACCTGTAAATTTCTAGGAAAAATTTGAAGGCTTGGCTTAAAGTCCGCTTGAATTAAAAGGACGTATTTGTTGCCATAAGTCATATCTGGGGTGTGATTAAAGAAGGAGTTGTTAAGAACATAGGTTAAGAGAGAGAGATGAAAAGGGTAAAATAATAATAATAATAATAATAAAAAAAAAAATATATATATATATATATAAAAAAAAAATGGGAGAAATATAGGTTAAATTATGAGAAAATAGGCTAAATAAGATATGCTATCACTTTCATTTAAATTACAATTTGTATATATATAAAACCAGAAGAAAGAAAGCACCATTACATTTTTTTCCCAGTTCATTCATGAGAATGCATTTATTAGTGAAATTAGTAAAACATACGAAGCTTGTCACGCTCTCAAAATTGTAGAGCCTAACAATTACATCGCGATGATACATTAATACATTAAAAAATCATTAACATTATTCATCGTATTGACAAATTCCAATAATGAAATCGTCATGCAAAATTAAACGTAAAAAGAAAAATGATACATATTTTTTTTTTGAATAACTTACTAGCATGTCCATGAACCATCTAAAAAAATTCTCAGGTCATGAACATGATGTAGGTTAAATATAAAGTATACTTAGATCTATTTAAACTTCAAGACTTGGTTTTAATTAATAGAATTGTCTGCGTGAGGCGAAAGTTTGTCCAAATTTCCATGCAGAAGGTATAATATTGACAAACTCCATCGTCTTACCATCAACCAAAGTGACTCTAAACGAAATTGTTTGTGATCGAAGGTCATTTCGACTTTGCCAATTGACACCCCAATTTCTATACATAGGAAGCCAAGTTCTTGTTCTTGAGCCTCTAATGGAAACACTCTTAATATCACCACTACCTCCCACATTAGATATCATCACCATGTTAAAATTTGCTTGTCCTTTTAATGTGAAACGGACTCCTCCTCTCCTCCTACATGCCACCCTGTAAAATTAAATTAAATCACATATATCAGGTTCAGGCGGAGTTACAGTTCTACTTAGGATTTGATAGAATTCAATTGCTTTGAGTTTTAATTTGATGCAGATCATGTATTTGTGTTTAAAAAATCTACTTAATACGACCTTTTGTATTATTAACAATCATAGTTACTATAATATGTCTCTATATATGTAACATCATTATAACAATTAAAAATATCTGGTCAAAGTATGACATTATAGTAATGTTCGAATAATTTATCCATATTCAATAAGTTACCGTTTTAAAAATTGAGAATTCAAAAATTCAAAATTCGAGTTTTGATTTTATTGAATATATAGAGTAAACGTGCCAAAAGGTGTTATATAAAAATTAAAAAAATACAAAAGTTGTTGATCTTGTTGTTGTAGTGTGATTCTTAATGTAGGCTTTATTCTTGGACATGAAGCAAGTTGCTCACATGCTAATTATTCTTTTTCTATAGTATATGTTTTCTTTTCGTCGTCTTTAGTCAGTTACAATGTACGTAGCATTATGATTTATTAAAAAAAAGGGAGTTTGACTTTTATTAACGAACGTTCCATATATAATAAAGGTAGATATTCATATGACTTTGAAAATATAGATAGTTAAATTTAAAAAAGAGAGTAAATAGTCGAAAAGATTGACAAATTTTGTGTACATCACTGATTATAATTACTTTAAATCATATATAAGAGCGTAATATATATATATACCTTGTGTACAGAATGGGAACAATGCCTTCATTGCCTTGTCGAGCAATGCGAAGAAAAGCGGGCATAGACATGTCAAAGTGTTGACGTGGTGCATCACACCACCCTCCGTGATTGTTCGGAGGGCAGAAATTGGTGGCCGTCACAATGACGGCCCCACGTGGGAGGCACCACCTACGATCGAGCTGGCGGTTGCATCTCACTCTATAGCAAGCTCCACATGCTTGTCCGTTTCTAAAAAGCGCGCTGCTTAATGCCGCTGTGTTTACTCCAAATCCAGCGTGATACGGGTTGTCGTAACCACAAGCTCCACCTAATTAATGACCAATCAATTAGTTAGTAATTAATTATAAGCGGATTGAGTTATGACTCATTTATTCATATCTTATAATCTAGCAGAGTGAACTCGACATTTATAATATTGATGAGTCAATAGATCAAAGATAGAGTAAATGACATGTCATGAAAATGCAACCCAAATATACAAAATTAAATTTGATACTAAAAAAAGAAAGAAGTTGGATCGTGTTGAGACGATTGAATTATGACCCTTTATTGATCGATCTTGACAATTAGTATGGCATGAGCAGACTTTTGACCATATTGGGTTATCTATGACATGTCTATTATAATTTCATGTCCCGTTTCGATCTGCTCACGTTTGCTAGTAACATAAAAAATAAGTTATATTTAAAGCGGTTTATTTTAGAAAAAATAATAATTATACTTTGTTTCTTGATAAGATATCGATATATCTTAATCTTAATTCATCTGAAAAAAGCTAACTCAAGCCTCAAGATCAGTAAGGATTGCTCAAGACTAAGATGGTGAGACAAGTTGCACCCTACGCGACATAACATTTCCCGGAAAATATGTATATGAATGCTTGGCGTACAATAATTTCATGATAACGAAACGTGTGTATAGACTATAGTATTATATGCATGCAACTAATATAATTTTAACGATCAAGGTGCTTACCAAAGGTGCTGGGATCTTGATTGACTCCATAAAAAGTAGCGTGACCATTAAGCCAATTTTGGGCGTTAATCTCCTCAATAAACAAAGTACAAGTAGTAAACAACAAAACAAACCCCCAAATGGAGATACAAGGAACAAATTTCTCCATATATAATTAACCTTGAAACTTTCAAAATGGAACAAAGAATGCGAGTACTGAGATTTCTTGGAATTGAAGTGAGATAATGACTTGATATATTAGTGCATGAATGAACGTGTCTATTTTATAGACTTTGGGATTCTATAATTTTCAAACAAATAATTAATGCTTACTACAGAGTAGCAGTAGTAAGTAATACGCGGTTGTCGGTGATTACTTATAATAGAAAATTAAATTATTCATCTTCCAAGTACTATGAATTAGCAAAAATGATTAGTACTACTATTAGTTTAATTAGTATAATTAGCATTTCTTGATCTAAATCCCCCAAAATGCTACTACGTATACATAAGATCATGAATATCATTCACCTCTTATCTTCTCCTCCCTCGTGTCAATTTTTTCTTTCAGTAATTCTTCTTGCGATGCTTAACTTGTGTACGATGTCGGGTTCATCAAAATTTAATATTTTCAACACGAATCATTAATATGTGTAATAATTTATAATAAACAATAGGTTTGAACCCATAATTTTTAAAATAAAATGAATTTAAAATTTAAGTCCTAGATCGGCCTTTGATCTTGTGTACATTTTCAAAACATTTGATTAATTTATTTTATTTCAAAAAAACACTATAGTATATATATTCATTTTGTCTAGAGTTAATCTTGCTAATAAATGATGAACATATAAATTTCTAAAAAGTCTTTATAGTTTCAATCCTATATGAGTAAATTTGATAAGAGGCAAGTGCTAATAGAGCCAATGGCCCAAGAGGTGGATGAAGGGTATTTTTAAATTTTTTTCTATAGTTTAAGGATATTTTTGGCCCTTTTTCGTTTTTAATATTTAGGTTATTAGAGATAAGAATAAAGCAGAGCCTAAAGATTAACGTGAGGGGCATTTTAGGCCCGATAGGTCAACGAAGGGTAAATTTATACCAATTCGCATAGTTAAAGGGTATATTAGACCCTTTTCCGTTACTTGATCACTTACTAAATCAAGATAAAATTAATTATTTTTTTCTTATTTTACCCCTACAATTAATATGTACTTTTGAATGTAAACAATTTCAAATACTAGCTATTTCTATACTCTATGTATATTGCATTGATATAAACAAAGGGCAAAATGGTAAAGTCTTTCGATGTATTAATAATTTTTTAATCACCGTGTAAAGTTGAAAGTCCTTGATCTTAATAGGTATACAAAAGACTAAAAATTTAATAAAAAAGCATTATTATTATTATTATTAGAGAAAATTCAAAATAATGTACGTTTTTTTTAATTGACATCCCTGGAGATACGGAAGTGTACGTAAAAGTTTGTTTTGAAAAAAGGTTCAAAATAGACAAGAAGAAAGCATGAGCACATGTAACAGTTTATGCAAAATATATTTTTATTGCAATTCGTCGGTGATTCTCCGATTTGATCAACATATATTTCTCTGTTTTAAATTATCTGTCATTATTTTTAAAATTATAATAGATAAATTATGATTGATATTATGATTGTTCAAATATATTAATGAAGGATAAAATAATTAAAATTGCTCCTAAATATTGTTTTTAAAGGCATTTGTAAAAGGGAATCTGGACAAATAATCTGAGGAGGGAGTATGTAATATATCACATTACTGAATTCAGTCGATTGATACGATTTCATTAACATAAATATTGTTTGTACGGTACGGAGTACGACTCCGGTACTTTCTTTTCATTAATTTGCAAAAATAAAAGATACTTAAAGATTTCTTTTAAGTTAGAATTGAATTTGAATTTTAAAAATTGATACTCGTAGATGGAATAACTAAAATGTTGTTTGTCTTAGCTGTAATGGATTATCTAAACAACTCTCGTTTGTCTTTGCTGCAAATATACCATACTTTCCGAACTTCACTTCTGGAATCACGCTGGACACGAAGTTGTTTTTGTGTATATAGTAAAAGTTACATTCCCCTAATGTGTTCACTTTATATTTTGAATCTCCTTCATAAAAATCTTACTTTTAGTCTCAATACTTGTGTTGTATTAAGAAATTCACAAATTAAATTTGAAATCCTATTATTAAAACCTGATGTTAATAGTCCCCTTGCGCAAGATCAAATTAGAATCTAAAAGTTTGTTTTTATATATATAAAATGCAATCCAGTACACTAAGCTCTTGCTATAAAGGGATCCAGAGAGGATTAGAAGACAAGGGTCTTTTGTATGCAGTCTTTTGCTGCAGTACGGCAAGAAACTGTTTTCAAAGCTCAAATTCAAAACTTTAATCAACTTACGAAAATCCAAATAAATTTAAAATGAAAATAAGATGAAGATCAGAGAATACAGAAAAAATAGGAAAGTAACATGTTCGTTCTTCATATCACGAGACCATTTGGGCCACAAAGCAAAAGGTTCAGTGGGCTCCTTACAAGAGACTACCAAAGTGACAGAGCAGATAGCCATGGCTATGTCTGTTGCCACTTTCTGAAGGGCAAGAAAGTTTCACAGAAGACTATAAGAGTAAAAAAAAAAAAACAACCTTTGCACGGTATTGAGCTTTTTTTTTCTGTTGTTGTTGAATCTCTTATTATGTATTTCTACTATCTACTGACCGACTGTTAGTGACAACAGTAGCACAATTTTCACAACTATACACCAAGCATTAAACACTCAGAATAGGAGAAGGCATAGGATAATGCAGCAGAAAAGAAAGATGGATAATCTGTTAAGAGATTTTTCCACCTGCCTCATTCTATAACTGCCACTTCCTGGAATGAAGGAAGTGTTTGGGTGAGGATAAGCAAATAAACTTGCGTCTGAGTTTCCGAACATCCTTCCCAAAAACATTTCTCCGAATACCCCAACTGTTGGGCTGGACAAACTTATCGTTGGAGTACCCCCAAAGCTAGATGGAGCCAAAGCAGCATAGCTACCAAAAGCAGAGGGGACGGATCGCCTGTGATGAAGTTGCTGACTCATGTGAGAAGATGGAGACAATGAATTAACTAGTGTTGCTATTCCAATGGCTTGAGGCCTGCGGGGTAGAACAACATCCAGTTGAGATTTCTTGGATTCAGATTCTGTAGATGATATTCCACGGCCATAGAGAGGTATTAGCGATGAGTTAGAGATGTGAGCCTTACAGACTGGACATTTACATTTCTCTTCTGATCCCGGAGTAGAGGTCTCGACCTGAAGCCACTTGTAAATGCAAGGCCAGCAGTAGAGGTGTCCGCAGAGGGTGACAACAGGATCATGTGCTGAGTCGAGACAAATATTGCAATCATAACCTCCTGTTATATTGTCAGAACTTGATGTTGGAACTGGAACTGGAACTGGAACTGCACTCCCCTTCTTAAGGGAAACATCTTCTTCAGATACAAAACTGAACATATCTTCACCAACAAAATTTTGTTCCAAAGCCATGAGATCTGTTAAAGGAAAAAATTTGCAAACAAATCAGTCACCCCATAAAGTTTATTCAGTCACTCTACAAGAAAATCCATAAGAAGTAAATGGCCGTTGATAGAAACTTAACCTGAAAATCTACAAGGACAGGATCTATGATAATAGTTTAAAACAAGAAATGAATTGTACAAATGAAAACATACACGTTTATCTGCACGGCAACATGATTGAATGTCAACAACTTCTATTGAAGCATGAAATCCAGATTTCCAAAAGACTATATTACATATAGTTAGTTCGTTTCTGATGAGTTGACCATTTGGAAAGCAAAATGAAAGAAGATAACTTAGCAAAGCATCCTCCTATTTCGCTTCCATTTTCCTTTCATTAAGAACTTGGCCTATAGGGAGTATGCATATGACTTGTGAGGAGCAAGGGTTGGAAAAACTACGGTCCCAAGTAAACACGCTAGATTCAGGCACTAGATACTAATCATAGAATGCATCTATTCGTTTGAAAAACAAAAGTAGTTAAAAAAAATACTTTGTAGCTAGAATCTATTTATAAACAAGAGTTAGCTCCTGAAAAAATTGAAATAGATCGCAAAGCTAGAATATGGCGAAAACTGCATTTCAATTCGTTTTGATTGAAAATACATTTGTTTGTCAACCTCCAACCTACATCTCCAAGCCTACATTTCAATATCTAAAAGCCAAAAACACATAAAACGCCTTCGGAAAGGTTGATATCTGTATGCCAATAGGAGATAGAAACATAAACTTTGATGGTACAAGTTGACATATAACTAAATTCTCTCCCCAATTCCTCTTTTCATTTCTCCATTTCGTAAATGCACAAGAGTGAAGCTTTCCCTATAAAGCTTTTGAAACGAAACAAACAGAATTATCCAATTTTCTGAAACAAGTCAGCTTGACAGGAAACTAAAATCATCAAAAGAACTTGCTTTAGAACAGATAGAAGCAGCTCAATGAATATAAAGATTTTCTTTTCCATGAAAATAGCTAACGTCATTAACTCTTTCTTTTGGTTTCCCACCTAATGCAGTAGTACCCGCATTAGAGCCAGAGTAATTTAGATTCAAATGCCCATTAAGGGAGAAAGAGTTTCCTACAAAGATTTTTTTTTTATTCACAAGCTCAAACTCAACACCTCTAGTTAAACGTGAAGGGATCATCCCGATCCCACCACATAGCAATTAACTAATTCCAACCATAACCATAAACAATTTACGAAAAATTGAAGTAAGTTGACCGAATTCCTTCACAATGTCAAAATCAAAAATTGACTATTTTTAACCTCAAATTCAAAGAGCAAATTGAATTTTTTCCATTTTCTTCATGAACACAAAACTCAAAACAAACATAGATTACAATAAACAGAAATTTTGACAGTTATTTTCAATCAAATCAGAAAATCACAATACGCGAAATAAAGATCTCAAAAAATATTAACACAAAAACAAGAAGGAAAGATGAAGAACGTACCAATATATAAAAAACGTAAGGAAGAAGTTTCAATAATGGCGAATTGCAGAAAGCGAGGGTAAAGAGGTAGTGAGAAAAAAATGAAAAATTGAATGGAGGAGGATAACGGATCAGTTTCGATATTTATGGGGGTTGTTTTTGTATTTATAGAAAGCTCAGTTCTCAATTTTCATTTCTTATTATTACTTCTCAACCGCGTAATTTGAGAAAAGATAGGGACGTACGTGTGAGTGACCCCATTTTATCTCAATTGTTACTATTTTTTTTTTGGGAAAATTACCTTTTTACACAACTTCCCCTAATATATTTACTTTTACTCCCATATACACCAAAAAATTTCCAAATTCCCTCCTTTTCCTTTCTCTCTCTAAAATCACTGATACATCCGCCCTATCCCTCTTTTCTTGCCCTAATTTGCTCCTTCAAGTGTTAATCAGGTTCCAAATAAGGTAATGTATCAATCTTTCCTTATATGAAACTTTAATTCATCCTCATTCAATATGATTTCTCCTAAAATTTGTATATTTTGATTTCTTCTGAAAATCTTTTGATAAATCTTCTAATTTTTTATCATTTGCTTTCTTCTGTAAATCTATCTATTTGTGTTTCTCATACTTTAGCTTATACATATGGATTCCGTTCATGGTCTCAAACAGTCCACTAAAAATCAACGAATTCTTGTTTCTCCCGGGTCTGATTCGTCTTGGGAAGGTTACGACGAAGTTAGATCAAAACATCGTAACGATCCGGCAGTGATGAATAAGCTACGAGAGAATTTGAAGTCAAAAGCTACAGTTAAACATGCACCCAATGAAGTAGTCAAAAAAATTGAAGGGGTTACAACACGCCCTAATCTCCCAAAGGTATGTGTTCAATTAAGTTTTTTTGTTTTAGAATGCATTTTTTGTGAAGGTTTTAATGTTTCTGATACATATCATTATGTATCAGATACATAATATCTTTTTAAAAGGAAATCTTTTGGAGGTTTTTTATTTCCGATACATCATGTTTAGGTGTCTGTTGTTTTAATTTTTAATGATTCTGATACATATACATTTATGTATCAGATACATATTATCTTTTTCAAATGTATTTTTTATGGAGATTTTATATTTCTGATACATCATTATTAATTTTTAGTTTCTGTTGTTTTAATTTTTAATGACTCTGATACATATATATTTATGTATCAGATACATAATGTATTTTTCAAATGTAAATATTTGAGATTTACTATTTCTGATACATCATGTTTTAGTCTCAGTTTATGTTATTTCAAGTTTAATGAATCTGATACATCTACATTTATGTATCAGATACATAATGTATGTTTCATATGAAATTTTTTGAGAATTACTAATTCTGATTCATCATCTTTAAGCCTCAGTATTTGTTATTTCAAGTTTTAATGATTCTGATACATATATATTTATGTATCAGATACATAATGTATTTTTCAAATGCAATTTTTTTTGGGATTTACTATTTCTGATATACCATGTGTAAGTGTCATTTTTTGATGTTTCAAATTTTAATGATTCTGATACATATACATGTATGTATCAGAATATAATATATAATTGTTTCTGATACATCTTCTGTATGTATCAGAATCTCATCTTATGCATCAGATATCTTAATGCATATGATACATCGTATCCATGTATAGAGTTCAAGTTGTATTTAACTATTTTTATGTCAATGCAGGGAATGAAATACGTCATCAAGAAGATCCCGTCACACCCATTGAGATTCGGAACGGCATATAGGGCTAATTTTCTTGATGATTTTGAATCATCAATAGGTGAAGAAGGTATAAAGTTATTTAGGCAATCTATATTTGGTCACTACTTAGATATGCCAAACTGCAACTTTCAAGGGCAAATCATCAAATGCCTCTTACTTCTTGAGGTAGACCAAAAAAACAAAGAAGAACTGCACATTCGTCATGTGCAGGGTAATATACTGCGATTTACAATAAATGATTTTGCTATCATTACTGGTTTGCGATGCACCGGTAATATGAATGACTTCAAGTATTCTGATGATCAAGCAAGTAGATTATTGTCTTTATATTTTCCTGGTGCCAAAAATGGGGTCAACAAAGCTCGTTTCGTTGAGCGTTTTCTGGTTGGAGGATGGAAAACAAACGAAGATGCCGTTCAGATGGCCATTCTCTATTTCATCCATACTTTTGTTTTTTCTCAACTAGGTGATGCACCTATATCAGTTGATGATTTCAAGATGGTAGAAGATGGTAGTTATGAGCAATATCCATGGGGGAAATTAGCATATTCAAAATTGATAAAAGGAATGCGTCAGGAGTTTTCAAATGCCAAACAAATGTATCGTCTAGGCGGCATGCCATACGCTCTGAATGTTTGGATATATGAATGTGCATCTCAAGTTCCCTCTGAAATTGCTGTAAGAGTGGGTAATAAAATTCCCAGAATTCTTAACTGGCGTGTTGTCGCCGTGAAGCCAAAATTTGAGACATTCATGTCTACCATCTTCAGTGAGGTACATGCTTTGAATATTATTCGTTTATGCACTGATTCATTATACATAAAATCTAAGATACATTATATATCCATGACCTTGATACAGTATAATTTGATTCATAAAGTGGATGTATCAGCTCATATATTTATGTATCAGGATATAAATGTATCAAGATATAATGTATCTTATACATATACTTTATATAACCTTTCTGATACATATAATGGTATGTATCATAAAGGTATTTACAGCTCATGAAAACTCATTTATCAGTATTTACAACTCATGAAAACTCTATCTTATGTATCAAATTATAATGTATCTAGAATTACATCTCATGATACATCTGCATGTATGTATCAGATAATGTTGTTTTTCTATCAATTTAGCATGTATGAAGGAGTAATATTTCTGATACATCATGTCTATGTATCAGAATTAACATGTATCAATTATTCAATTTTTTTGCAGTATCCATGCTCCAACATTGTCCAACCTCAACATGAAATGGAATCTATTGTCGTTCATGACAGCCAACAGAAACCTGAAGATTCAACATCGGCTGCCAAGGTCAATTTCAGAAAACCTCATGAAGTCACTGGATTTGAGGACTTCTCAACAACACCACCCACTGAATTTTTAAAGAGATCCAGGGATGTCGCTGAGACATCTTCTCCACCTCCTTCCAAGAGAATGAAGACTTCCCCTGCTAAAAAGCCAATTCAAGTAGAAACAGCCAACATGCACAAGGATTTCATACCACCAAATGAATCAGAAAATCTTGTTTCTCCTGACAATGAACCGGGGGCAAAGTCACCAAAGGAATCAGAAAAGCCTGTTTCTCCTGACAATGTACCAGGGGCGAAGTCAGCTTTAGGAGGTGAATCTTCCGGTCATTCGGATCGAATTATTCATATGCAATTCAAAGCATTGAAGAAGTCCATAAAGAAGTCTCTAAAGAGATACGTAAGTTATTACTTTAAGATGTATCACGTACAATATACTTTTAATTAGGTGATACATTCTGATTTTTCATATACATGTATCAAGGTTGACCGGAAGTTCAAGCGTTTGGAGAACAAAATGGATTCAAATCACATTGATCTTTTGAAAGCCATCGACAGTATGGCGAACCGAATGACTGGCACATCATCTCAAGTTAAAAAAGATGATTTTGATCAATCATTCCATGTGGTTGAACAACAAGAAGCACCTACTGGATTGGAGGTGCACAATTTTGCAAATAAATCTGACCCACCCCAAAAAAATGACAAATCTAATGTCCAGGAAGATATTAAGGTACATACATCATGTAATATTTGATATTTATGCTTTTAAACTTCTGAATAATTTTCATTGTCATGTATCAATTGTAAATGTTATTATGTTTTCAGGGACCTGAACCATCCACCATGATAAATCAGGTGGACAACATATCGGAACAAAGCATTTTAGCAGATGTTCCTGAATTATTTGATCAGCAAGTTTATTCTGATACATTAAAGGTAATGTATCAGAAACAAATTGATGAATAATTTGATTCTGTATATATATTTTGTATAAGCTCTACCTCTTTAAATATATATATATCTAGACATTTAGTACATATATATCATAAGTAAATGTTATTATGTTTCCAGGAAGATGAACCATCCGTCAAGGATGTATCAGCACACCAAATGGAACCACAAAGAGCAGATACTGATCAGCTTATTGCTGATTCTGATACATTACAGGTAATGTATCAGATTCTTTATTGAGATAAAATCAACATTATTAATTTTTTTAATGACGTTATACATTACGTGTAGAACACTGTAAAGAAAGATGGAAGAGTAGCTGATGATAAATCTGCCAAAGTAGAAGAGCAAGTCGAGGAGATTGAAAAAGAAAAAATCAAACCAAGCACATCAGAATCCAATACTTCAGCACCATTTTCGTCAGAAACTCTGGATGTGATAGATGCTCTAATATACGGACTTCCATTACCAGCCATGCCATTGACAGCTGTTAGTCATGAGCAAGTTCAGGATGAATGTCTATTACGCGATAGCCAGCTACCAACCACTCTTCCATCAAAAGCTAATGTATTGTCTGACGATGCGAAGACACCATCTCGAAGAAGCAGGATTCCTTCGAAGATCTTACAGTCGCCGTATCTTTCAAACTTTGGGTCGAGTGAAAAGGGAAAGGAAAATTTGTCAGATGTTACGCATCAGACACACCCTTTTGAAGGTTTTGGTATATGCTATCAACCCCCTTCCGAGCTTGTCACAGAATACTCTGAATGGATAGATAAAGGACTTCTAAAATCACATGGCAACAAGTAAGTATGACATATTCAACTTATACCCATACAAGTCGTGTATTATATTTGTTATGTTATTAAACTACAAGTTTCCATTCAGGAATTCGAAGGAGGATCATTACAGATCTAAGTGCTCTTCATTCGGCTTTGAAAGAATGGACTTTGTTGTGGCATTTCCTAAAGATAAGAACTGGTTCTACCTAATGTCACAGCCGGACAGATGCTGGAACGATGAGGTAAAAATTTCATCATAAATAATATGATACAACTCATACTAACTACCTGATACATACATATTAATGTATCTGATACATAGATAGATAAATGTATCTGATACATACATAATCTGATATGTGATGCTAGTTGTTATATAACTAATACTTTCTTAAAATGTGCAGCACATCGATGTAATATTTTACTACCTTCGGAAGAAATCGAAGATGCAGTTGAGCAATCATTATCGATACACAACGACAAATTGCATTTTCAAAAATTACATCGAATATGCACACACACGCTACTATCACCTTCCACCTAACATTTCTACACAAGAAGATATGGCAAGGTCCACTGTTACAGCTCATCAAGAGAGATCCGTGAAGAACATAATAAGAGGTTTCTCAATACCAGCCGGTTTGCCCTGGCATTTGGTAGATGAGGTATACATTCCAGTAAACTGCGACATGGATTTTCATTGGGTTCTTGCGGTAGTTGTGTTGAAAGAGAGGTTGATACGTGTGTATGATTCATCGCCTAGACGAAGAAGTAGCAACCCTTTCCAAGAGATCCAAAAGATAGCAGCAATGCTACCAACATACCTGCAAGACAGTGGTTTCTTTGACAACAACGAACGTACTGATTGGTCGTCTCTTGATTCATACAAGGACAAATCAACCGGTAATATGCTTGAACCACATCACCCATTAGCAGTTGAGTATGTTGAAGGAATTGCGCAACAGGGAAGTGGCAGCTTGTGAGTTTTAACATCGGCTATGTATACCTAAATCATTCATATGTCAATTTTACTTTTTTTAAATTCCTGTATTCCTTTATTTGCAGGGATTGTGGAGTTTTCCTGGCCATGTTTGCTGAATATCTTAGTGATGGAATTTCTATTCCAAGTACCGGACTAAACGCTGAATTCTTCCGTTCAAGATATGCCGCACTCTTATGGAGATATGGTTGTCAGAAGGCCATGGATGGTTATGTTAGCGATAACGACGATCCAAAAAAACCAAGGAGAGACATATCTCCAAACCAAGGAGAACTGATTGATGTTCAATAAATTTTTTTTGATAGTACACATTTTAGGTGATTCTGATTCTTCCAATGTATCTGATACATAAACTGTAATGTATCAGATTTAGTATATTTTAATATTTCCATACCTCAGATTTACTATGTTTTTCTCTGGTATCAAAATGGAATATAAATTCAAAGTTTATGTTTTATACTCTACTGTATCAAACTTGTATCGAGTATAATATTCATAAGTGTCACATTTTGTGAATTCTGATACATGAATCAAGTTTTTTTTATTATGATACATCATGCACATGTATCAGATTCTCATTTCTCAATATTTAATGATTCTGATACATTAATTTTTTTGCATAAGAATTCTGTCTCAAGATTTAAAGTATATGATACATCTTGCTTATGTATCAGATTTGCATTTATCAAGATTTACTGCATATGATAATCTACAACCTATATCAAATAGGATCTTATGTATCACCAACAACTTTTGTGTAATTATGGTTGTCGAAAAGACAAGAATGTTTATGTTTGGGAAAATAACGATCCAAAAAATAAACCATGTGAGATTTGTCATTAATCCAAGTCATGGCGAACCGATGGAAGTCCTGTATTTTATTTTAAAAAAATTGTAGCAATAAAATGTTATAATCTTGATACATAAATAAATTGTCACTAAAAGATTTTTATATTTATGTCACGTGTCAAATTCAAATATAAAATATAATAATAGATGTTATTTTATGATTCAATTAGAATGTACACCGAGATACCACAAACATCATATCTATTTAGGAATGAAATTACAAGTCTTTCTGTTGTGGCCTTCGTGGCCACAACGTCCACAAGAATTTGTGCTACTTGTTATTTTCTCATTAGCAAACTTTTTTCTCCCTTTCTTTGGTCTTCCTGGCATCCTTTTGTATATTGGCGGCAAGACAATTTCTTCCAAAATTTCCTTCGGAGCAGTCCAGTCTTTCTTATCTGGCATTGGAACCATTGGTAATTCATAAGTATTTGCCAACGCCTCTGGTTTGTAGTAATCAGAACAATATGGGTGCAGGTCAGTAATGTTCTTGCTCTTCAACACTGCAATTGCATGTGGACATGGTATCTCGTCTAGTTGAAATCTACCACAAGTGCATGTTTTTCTCTCTAGACACACAATGTATCTTATACCTAATTCGTAAACAGAATAAAGATACTCTGATGAAGCAACAACCTGCAGGAATTATATTTCAAATTTATGTATCAGTATTGCTTCCTCACATACACAACTATGTATCAGAACTGATGTTAAAGGGTAATAATTATCACAGGATATACATATCAGGTGAATCAACAATCAGCAAGAAATAAATTTCACATATATGTATCAGAAAGTACGTATCAATTACAGAAATGATGTATCAGAACTGATGTATCAGTATGTATTTTAAACATGTTATGTTTATATGTGTCAGTACTTATGTATCAACTACACATTTTGATGTATCTGAATTGATATATCAGTGTATAATGAACACAGGCTTTACTTGAATGACGAAGCAACAAACTGATATAAATAAACTTCACATATATCTAATAGTACTTATGTATCATCTACACTAATAATGTATCTACACTGATGTATCAGTATATATTTAGAACAATTTATGCATAACTGATTAATCATCAGCCTGAAGGAAAATAATCTTTACATATATGTATCAGAACTTATGTATCAAATATAGAACTTATGTATCATAATTGAAGTTTCATTATTTAATTAGCACATGTTATACATAACTGATGAATCATCAGCCACCAAGAAATAAATAACACATATATGTATCATAAAGTATGATTCAATTACAGAAATGATGTATTAGAACGGATGTATCAATATATATGTATCAGAAAGTATGTATCAGAAAGTATCTATCATGTATCTACACTGATGTATCAGTATATATGCGTCAGAAAGTATGTATCGTGTACCTTCATTCTCGAACACTTGATCGTGTTTGAAACTAGGATATCTTCGAATTTTCTACCCAAAGTATGTTTTGTATAAGATGCTATTTCTCTATTTTTGCAGTTCCAAGAACCAAATAACATTCTCGTTTGCTCCAAAAAGTCAATTATAGGCAGCTCTCGTGCTTCAACAAGACATCCATTGATACATTCTGCGATGTTAGAAGTCATCATTCTACCCCTGTTGACAGTGGCATGAACCCTTGACCACTTTTCGTATCCTGCATTTTTTAAATATTGTGCCACCCGTTGATCGATTCTTTCAACTTTGGCCATTAATTTATCGACTTCATCTTTTCGGTATGCCTTGGCCATTGAATAGAAGATGTCACTTAGTACAGCTTTGCTCCTTCTGTATTTAGTACACACATTTTTCCATATATGCCATATGCATGCAAAATGAGGAACATTGGGAAATACCATGCTTACACTCTTGATTATGCTTTCGTTCCTATCTGATACAACACACATATTGTCCCTCTCTCCAAATGCATTCTTGAAATTCTGAAAAAACCACGTCCATGATGAATCATTTTCCGTATCAACAATACCATACGCCAACGGCAATATGCAACCTAATAAATCAATAATAGCGATACAATAGTTATTAGAATTCATCAGAATCACAACAAACGTGAAAAATGAGATGACACACTATTATTCAATAAGACACAGTATAAGAAAGTAATACCTGCCCCATCAAGTGTGCTAGCTGATACAAACGTCCCTTTATAAGGTCCATCAAGATGTGCACCGTCAACAACAACTACTGGTCGACAAAACTGAAACCCCCTCATCAAGGGCCTTAACGCTATGAACAAATACATGAATTCATCAGTTGATGACTTGTGCATACTTATGTACGAATTTGGATATACGGTTTTTAGAATATGTATATATACAGGCAGCTGTCTATATCCATCAGCAGGTTTTCCCCTTAACATCTGCAAAGCATGCTCTTTTGAACGCCATGCCTGTTGATAGGTAATATCAATTCCATACGCTGATTTAATATCCTCTCGTATATCATTAGGGGTGACAATTCTCTTATGATTAACCAATTTAGGGGCTGTGAATGCACTAACAAAAGCCTTTGTAGCATGAACTTTGTTGAAAATCCTATCTCTCAGTGCACATGAATGTTCACTATTGAAATATCTAACTTTGAATATATCCGTTTTTTTCCAACATGAAGCTTTCATTCTCCAACAACATCCTTCTGAAAGGCATACTATCACATAACTGCATTTGTATTAAAAAAATAACATGTATCATATCAATATTTTTTCATTTATAATATGAACAAATACAGTGACATACTGATAGGAAGTGTGTCAACCCATGTACTTGATACATGCTTCTTTGTATGTATTGTTAAAAAAACATCTGATACATAGAGTATTATGAACCTGATACATACTGACAGCATTATTATCATTTTTTAACTGAGTTACAGGAATGTAGTTTTGATGTATCATGACATGAAAAATTATTTTATTTTAAGAATGTATCAGATACATACAGTAATATGTATCTGATACATACTGTTGGATACTATCCAACATCAAAATTTCCAAATGCAGAAATGGAGTTTTGATGTATCATGACATGAAAAATTATTTTACTTTAAGAATGTATCAGATACACACAGTAATATGTATCTGATACATACTGTTGGATACTATCCAACATCAAAATTTCCAGATGCAGAAATGGAGTTTTGATGTATCATGACATGAAAAATTATTTTACTTTAAGAATGTATCAGATACACACAGTAATATGTATCTGATACATACTGTTGGATACTATCCAACATCAAAATTTCCAGATGCAGAAATGTAGTTTTGATGTATCATGACATGAAAAATCATTTTACTTTAAGAATGTATCAGATACACACAGTAATATGTATCTGATACATACTGTTGGATACTATCCAATATCAAAATTTCCAGATGCAGAAATGTAGTTTTGATGTATCATGACATGAAAAATCATTTTACTTTAAGAATGTATCAGATACACACAGTAATATGTATCTGATACATACTGTTGGATACTATCCAACATCAAAATTTCCAGATGCAGAAATGTAGTTTTGATGTATCATGACATGAAAAATCATTTTACTTTAAGAATGTATCAGATACACACAGTAATATGTATCTGATACATAATGTTGGATACTAAACAACATCAAAATTTTCAAATGCAGAATATGCGCATACCTTTTACTGTCGGATCTTTTAACCTTGAAATTAAATTCATTATTGATTTTGTATTTGGCCATTACATCAACTAGAGTTGCTTTATCCTTATAGAATTGATTCTCCTTCACTTCCGCACCATTTGTATCATCTATGTAGTTCGTCAACTCCGATTCTGCTATATAACAACTTGCAACTTTACCAGATTCTTCTAAACCAAAATTATGGAACTCATTCGCATTTGATTCGGCACAAACGATTGCTCCAGATGTACTGTCGAATGATTTTATCTCACATCTTTTTATATCAAAGCTTGATATGCAAAGGGGATAATTCACGAAACCAGGCTCTTTCTTCTTCAACTCTACGTAAAGATTAACACCCATATCATTACGAATATATATTGGCGACGAGTTACCTTCAACTATGTATCGGATTTCAATTTCTTTCTCTGATTCATCCACACTCAATTCAGCAGCGATTGCTGCTTTTAAATTTGAGTAAGATACATTGTCACCGACAACGATTCCATCACTTTTGTATTTTTCATAAGTAATATCGGATTGCCAAACTCCAGAATGTCTCAGTAGTATCGGGATATTCATATCGATTAATTGATGAAACGCGAAGTTTGCTTTGAATTGATGCTCTGTTGTTTTTCTTGTACTCGATGCTCTGACTTTTGACTTCAAAATTCATCTACATAACTGTCGCCTTCTTTAATAGATCAGTAATTGATATAAAGAGCCAATCTTTTATCCATAAATAGCTGATGTGCATTAACTATTATATAGCTAAAGTTATGTATCAGATACATAACCTATGTATCAGCAAAAGTTGAAAAATAAATGAAATCAACTTCGGTATGAATTGATGCTCTGTTTTTTCCATTCGAGACGACGCTGTGTTTTTTGGCTTGAATCTTCATGGACATAACAATTGTTTTTTTTAACAATTGATGTATCATATACATAACTGATCTATCAGATACATAACCCAAACTGGAAAAAAAATGGAAACGAAATTGGTTTGTTTTTATGCTCTTTTTTTTTTGGCTTAAATCTTCAACTGCACAACCGTTCTTTTTTGGGCCAAATTAATCCCATTAATTAGATCACTAATTGATTTGATACCAATCATCCCTTATATTAAGATAATATCCATAAATAGATGATCTTCATTAATTACTGATTGGATAATTGATGTATCAGATACAAATCTAATGTATCAGAAAAGTTGAAAAAAAGGGGATATCGGGTAATTTTGATACAATGTGGGATGTATAGTAATTAAACTTTTCCATTATGGGATTTAGGTAAAGTTTACTTTTTTTTTTCATTTGATGTTTGGTACTTATTTTGGCCCGAAATATTTATATTTCCATGTCTCACTAAACGCAATTTTTTCTATTTTCATTTGATGTTTGGTACTTATTTTGGCCCAAAATATTTATATTTCCATGTCTCACTAAAGGCAATTTTTTCTATTGAAAGCACAAACACAAACGTATAATTAAGGATGGAAATGTAGTTGTCACCCTGTCATGATTTTTTATGATCATTTCTTTCTACTAATGCTTAGATTTAGTTTTTCGTTTAATCAAATTTTATTTTTGATATCATATATATAGGATTTTTGAAGGAAAACCCTTTCTACTAGATGTTTATCGTTTGTGATCCTTAAGGTCAAAATTGAAATCTTTAAATAAATGTGAAGGAATCTCGTTCATTTGATCATACTCGTGATTACTAATTCACATTCAATGTGTACATACTAGTGTTCATGACTTGGATATATTCTTACATGTGATTTCATTTTTAAATATAATTAATTATTGTATATTTATATCAATTTATTACTTAATCATAATTAATTAAATATACTAAGTGATTTTTTCTCATATGTCCTAATATTGATAGATAAAGTTATTTAGTACCTATTGTTGATGGGAGGTGATAAGTATTCTGTAAAATTAATTTACTTCAATGTAAGCTGACTCGAACATCACAATTATTAAGAAAAAAAATAGTCTCTTCTTTACTTTTTGCAAGTTCTATGAACTACAACAACAACAACAACAACAACCCAGTGAAATCCCACACCGTGGGATCTGGGGAGGGTAAAGTGTACGCAGATCTGACTCCTACCAAGGTAGGATGACTGTTTCCGAAAGACCCTCGGCTCAATAAAAGCATAAAAGAGGTTAGATAAGGCATATATGAGAAAGCAAATAACGAGAACGACAGGGATAAAATAGAGTAATCAAAGTACAGAAAGTAATAGATAATAACAGAAATCAGAGCACAAGAAATCATAGTGCGCTAATGCAAGTTCTATGCACTAATTCACCAAAAATAAGAAGATCATGCTTGGAATGACATTATGCTGGGAGGATAAGGTACAAAATAAAACTTGAAACGTTATTTCACTATTTTTGTGTTTGTCTCAGAGAACTTTTTTTTTTTCAAAAAAAAAGTCATATCTTCAGCACAAGTAGGGTGGACAATTATAAAGCTTTCATCTTTCTTCAACTACCAAAAAGAAAAAGGAAAAAGTATTGGTGGAAGGTCAATATCATCCATAATCGAAGTGTGATTGGCAAGTAAAGTGTTTTGGAAAAAATATTTTCCTAATTTTTCATATTTGATTGGTCAAAACCGTTCCTAAAAATGGTATATTATATTAGTTGTCTTCTCCCCCCTTTCAAATCACTTAATCTAATCAAAAACTATATGAAAAAATATCAATATTTTGAAAAAAACATATCTTAAATAGTTATTGGTCAAAATTCATGTAATCTAACTATTGAAAAGTGAATATGATAAATATTATGAGACGGAGGAAGTAATTCTTTATAGATTAAATTAGTGTTAATTCAAATTGATACTTAGTGAGTAGATACGTTTTTTTAATCACAACGAGTGCAAACTACACATGTTTATTAAATGTTTAATTAATTCTTACATATAATTAATTATAGTCTTAGTCAAAAAGTTCATTTGAATGACGCTAATTCAAGGCAAGAGCGCGTTGATATTAGAAAAAGAAAGACGTCTGACTAATTTAGATTTGCGTCTAATAAGATAATCAATTATATATTCTATTATCTTCTTAACTTAATAGGATCCTCGCATAATTTTTGATTATAAATCATACATGAAAATTAAGTTGGAAACAGCAAGACGCACATTATTTAGATGTGTAACTGATAATTTCTCCTTAACGAAAAAACCATGCAACAACCTTCCAATATGTTTGAGCAAATTGTCAATGCTAAGTTGGCTTTGAGCAAAACTTATCCACAATATGTTTTGACAGTTTGAGCAGAGTATCTTACAGCCTGTATGCCTCCCATTATATACAGAGACATAAGTTGTATACTTTTTCTTTTTTCCTGTAGGTATATCACAGGGATGGGCCAGGTTTTTCAACGCCGTCAAAGTCATGTCAGCTGAGAATTAACATCTACATATCTCAAATGTTATTCAAACAATAACAATGACTCTGTTTCGGTTCTAAATAAGTTGAGATTGGCTATATGTGTTGAAATAAAACCAAGGCCACACTCACAGAGGCACACACCCAACTCAAAGCCTAGTTCATGTACCTCCATATAGATGGTGATAACAGTACAAGAACACTGGCGGAACCAAGCTTAAAGCTATAGGTTTAGGTTTATTCAGAACTCAGAAAGCAAAAAGAATTGTGGTTCAAAACCAAATAAATAAAAATCCTGGATCCGGCTTCTGCAAGAACATAAAACCACGAAGTTAATAATACATTAAGGAACAAATTTGCTGCCATGAACTGCAGCTCTATTAAACACAAATCTGCCATCAGCAGTCAGCAGTCAGCAGTCAGCAGTCAGCAAGGTATAGAACAGCCCAGAAAATCTTAGTAGTGAGTACTGATCTCACAAACCCAAAGATTACTGAAAAACATGTATAGCACATGTGCGCTTTGCCTGTGATTGTTTTGATGCTACAGACACCAAACAAGGCAAGAAATATCCGAGTTTTTATCCAAAGCATGAGTAGGATTGTGCTTTGTTAAAGCCTTTAAAGATAAAAGTGAATTTCTAAAGATGAGAAACAATCAACGTAACATTTAAGTAAAAGGGGAAACATAATGCAACCCAGCTATACAGGAGCATTTCAGGTTTACTTAAATAATTGCCCCGACGGAGGCTAAAAGGGAATATATGAGTAAATTCCCAGAAAATATATCTATATATGCACCATTTTACAAGAATTTTTCTATGGAGGTGGTTAGTGTTGATTTAGGAACTGCACCAATGACTGCATCTTTCTTCTCTCCCTTCTTGAATATCATCACAGTTGGGATGCTTCGGATTCCAAATTCGGTTGCAATGGAAGGACTTTCATCTGTGTTCAGCTTCAAGCATTTAATCTTGCCGACATATTCCTTTGCCAGTTCATCAATGACAGGGTGGATCATTCGGCATGGACCACACCACGGAGCCCAAAATTCAACCAGTACAGGTAAATCAGACTCAACTACAAGTGTCTTCCATGTTTTATCATTAACAGAGGCCACTGCAATTTCCAAGAACTGTGTTAAACCAGCAAAAGATGCTAACTATAATGGGAATTCTACAAAAGCAATTCTCTCTAGACAAGACATGTTTTGAGATACACTTTTATAATTTACTAGACAGGAAAGCTTGTGTATCCTATTTTTTAAAATTATATTATGTCAGCTAAAGATCAAATTAGACAACATAGAATCCCATTTTCCCAACTAACCATGGCTAATATAACTGGTGCAACATCTACATCTCACACAAAAGGTACTTAAGCCACGGTGAAACATGAAGATTCTGCAAGGCAAAGGAAGCACTGATATGCCTAACAAAGTTTATTCCCTAAGATCGGCAGTAGCTTCACAAGTACCTCTATCAGTATCCAACATGTGTAGTTCAAGTTGATAGTACTTCTAAATTATAGCAAAGAATGCCTCATCATGAGCAATCAATATGCTAGCAACCAATATTCAATGAATTTTTAGCAGGTAAGTGAAACTTTGAAAGCAGCAAAGCTTTGAGGGAATTATACCATAACGGCCCTATGACATCTTTTACCATTTATTGAGCTTATTGTTTTGACATGCTAGTTCCCTTATATAAATTGTTAAAGAGCACAGACCAACATCGTTTTTTTATAACCGAGAAATCCCCAAGAGTCAGTGGCGCATGGTTCGAAACTTAGTGGATTATAAACCCGCCTCTCTAACCTTTTCCACTTACATACCATGCATACGATGCTTTTAACTGCAGTAGGATTCAAACCGTTACATGTGCCTAACATACTATTTCCAATAGAAAAGGAAACAAGTAAAGAAGCTACAAGAGGATCTATGAAAGACCGAGGGAAAGAGCTTAGCGCAGAAACCATTACAAGGGTCATGTGGGAGATGTCTGGTGGTTGTGAAAGGTGAAGGAGCATGTGAGCAATGTCCCCAATTTTTTTACATGAAGGATCTTTCAAATCTTTTCCTATGTTTTGCATTCTCATGTTTCCTTTCTTTTCTTTGCAGAGTATCACAACATTATTTTTGTCTCTAAGACTCCTAAAGGACATCTAACAAAAGTAATTGACATTTTACTTGTGGTTTTCCTGGACAATTCCAGTTAAACTAACCTGAGAACTAATCCAAAGTTTATTAGCTATGTGCACAAAATATCAAACGACAACTTTGAGGCTCTTATCCTTACCTTCGATGTATCACCATTTAAAAAGGAGGACGAGAAAGCACAAAACTCGAACATCAATGCTACAGGATTGCCTTCACTATCTTTTTATAGGAAGTATCCAAATGTTCAATCTTCAACTGAGATATTAAATGACAATAACCAGATCAATATCCAAGGAAAATATAAAGCATACTCTGCTCTCAAATCTGTCAATCATCCTCATTACTGACTCTCGCATGTAACCAACACCAAAATGCCAAAACTCACAAGCAAATACACATGATGTTCACGATTACATTTCCCATTCCAAGTAAATATACCTTGAATAAGATATCTAATTCAAGTTACTTATATTACTATGAGAGCTCATAATCTGTTTTAGAACGTATAAAACTAAAAATTAACTCATTCAAGCAGTACAAAACTTCCACAGGTAAAGCAATTAAATTTCCTGGAACTGAGCTTTCACAATAAGTCTAAGCTTAAATGAGCACGGAGAATCTCAACATAAAGAGGAGTAACAAATAGTTATAAAATACCTTCGACGGCGGTATTCTGAGCTTCGCAAACGATTCGTCCTCCTCGGGGAATGATTCTCGAGCATGAGCTAGTGGATACAGATGAGCGAGTTGGCTGGATCTTAAGGCCTCTGAACTGAGAGAATCTAACAGAGGAACGAGGACGAGAGAAGGAATAACCGGCAACCGGAGCAAGCGACGACGACGGAAGCGCCGAGGCGCGTGGAACTGTAATGGTTTCCAGCACAGCAGCCATGGAAAAAGAAGAGAGAGATAGAGAGAGAGTGTGTGGATAGGGGGAGAGATGGGGAGGAGAGAGAGGGAGTGGATATTTACACAGAGATAGGGAGGTCTGTGGCTGAGGCGAAAACAGTTATGTTATTGATTTTTTTTTAAAAAGATTTTCCATCTGATACTCTATGTTCATATTTAACTCTGCATTAAATTCGAGTTACGCATTATAAACACAGTTACACATTATTACATTCGAGTTGCGCATTACAAACAAAGTTACACATTACAAGCACTATAAGGCCTTCAGGTGATACTCTTAATAAAAAAAAAATATATTCAAAATTTTAAATCGAAATCTCTAAAGATGTAATAGTCCGCATCATTGGTGTTTGGTTATCGAGTTGGGTGGAGGGGATGGATGAATGGATGAGGAGTTTTGTGTTTCTGTCATCCACGTGCCTCTCACGTGACCCTCTTTGCACATTTGATTTGATTCGGGCCACTGGATGCTTGGGCTGACTACAGAGTTCTTAACAGGCCCCTGTTGAACCTATAGAGATATTTCTTTGAGAAATTAGGTTAATTTGCCAAATACTATTTGATAATTGACCAATTTTATCCTCTGATAATCTTCTTAGTATAATCTTGTCCCTTAGTAGGAAAAAGTCTCTTTGTTGTCTTATACCGTATTTCATCCTGATGATGATTTTAAATTATAGTTAAAAGTTATGGAGTAAATTTGAACATTGTTTTAAAAATATTTACACAGGTCCACACTTTTGACTCTATAGCTCTATTAATGGAAATGATAAATATGAGACGATGCAAGAGTATGAACGAACAAAAGTCCAGATTAAGAAATTGTAGTAGGATGGTAAGGATCTCTTTTATTTTTAATCACATGTCTCAGGTTCAAGTCTTAAAAATGAAACCAACTTTAACATGGATTACTTTACTCCAAAGTAAGACTTGTGAATACAATATTAATCCAACTCCAAAACAAATACTAATATAAGGGAGAAACAAATGGAGAAAACGTAGTTAAAGAAAGAAAGTGTAATTTGAGTTGGTAGTAGAGGAGACAAAATGTGTGAAACCATTGGCAAGCACAAGCTTTGGGAATCAATCTCCCATGCCATCCTCGTGTAGTTAAGAGTACTATTAGCACAAAGACTTGGAACTTTGAACACCCCACCCAACATGCCCATTATTACTCTCCGCCTTTTCTCCCTAATATAGCCATTTCCACGCCTACCACAACGGCACGAATTAATACTTGATATACTCCAGCCCCACTAAATATATGATACAAGTATTCAAATACTAAATTATAGTTCTATATAAATAAAATCATATTACTCTAACCTGCTGCCAAACGACATAGAGGTAGGGAAAATATTATATTAGTATATCGGGTAGTAGGTCAAATAGAAGTTCAAACGTACCAGCACTGGACCTGTGTCTGGGTCAGTCTGTTTCTCTGAATGGTCAAAAGTTTCAACTCACGTTCTTTATGAGTAGAGACAAATTCAGCCCAAATCAATATTGGAAACAGTAGCTAGCAGCAACTTCCTCTTCAAAATGACCATGCATTCTTCTTCTTCTTCTCTTTCCCGGCGCCAGAGGCCTAACAACAACAACGAAAATGGTATTAGCAAGTCTATGTCGGCAGAAGAAGAAGTGAAGCTTGCCGCTCTCGCTATCAGCCTTAACGTACGGCTCAGATCAGCAGATATGCCTTTCGCCATGCAAGCACACGCCCTTCGGTACGCCAGAACTCTCCTTCTCCAACCTGCAACTCATCGCCCTAATCCATCCCTCCTCGCCCGCTCTCTCAAAAAGGTGAGTTCGATTTTTCCTTAGTTTCAAATTTGAATTCGAATTTGAAAATTTGACGCCGGTGAAACTTCTGTGGATTTTAGGAGTTTGATTCGATGTATGGACCGGCGTGGCACTGTGTGGTGGGGAAGAGTTTCGGATCGTTTGTGACTCATTCGCCTGGTGGATTTGTGTATTTTTCACTGGAATCGTTCTCCTTTCTTCTGTTCAAGACGGAGGTTCAGTTGATCACGGAATCAGTACCAACACCTGCTGCCCGCTGAATCATTTTCTGGTTGCTGCAGCTGGCTCGCCTGTCAGTGGTTAGTTTCGCAATCTGACATTTGAAACAGATATACTAGCTGCTAACTTCTTTTGGAGCTATTTTCACAAGCTAATTATGATTGTACATGATAATATTGATATTTCTCTAAGAAAAAAATACATGTAGGCTGTTTCATACTGTTTCTTATTTTGTGTTTCTCTCTTTTAATCTAGAGTCTAGATCCATGGTGAATGGGGTTCTTCCAGACATAACTCAAATTCCAGTATTCCACCCCTTGAAAGAACAAGAAACGTGTAGCCTTGAAAATCAACGGAAATAACTAGTCCTTAGTAAGGTTGAATACAGTATACTGTATACATGACAACCACCAAAATATCAACTATTAATTGCAGGATTGATACAACAACTTCCTATTTCTAAATTCTTTCATCTTCAAATATATAATTCAGTAATATCAATGGTGCACTAATTCCAATTGAGAGTGGGTTCCAGAAAGCTCAAACATAGCTCTAGACAACACCAAAGTCATCTGATAGAATCTTACTCAGCTCTAAGACAAGTTTCCCTCCCGCATGAACTGCTCTATCTTGTCTACATCTTCCGGGGTGTCAACACCATGAGTCTCATGGTCAACTTTTATCACCTGCATACAGGATGAGATCCATCCACTATATCAAAACACTCTGATAGATAATCAGAACAACAGGAGCAAACAAACTAGGAAAATTAGAAAAGCAAGCAATTTAACTTTATCAACGATTTTTCTTCTTCTGTTTTGTTTTTGTTAATTTATAATTACATCTAAAAGATTACAATTTTTCTGTATACATAATGTAAATACTTACTCTGCCCTGATATTAACACAAGCAATTTAACGTTAGCAGTTAAAAATTAAGGTGTGAATTCGTATCACTTTAACCATGGTTAAGTGAGAAATGCGTACGAAAGACACGTCTTGCATTCATTGATTTAGTGTTAACATTGGGTGCTGGTAAGTTTCTATCGTCTATCTATTTTGAATCATTGAAGAAGAATAACTTTTCTTTTTCCTTGAAACTGTTTTCTCCACAATATTCACACACAAACATTTAAGATACAAAGTTGAAATCTCCAATTTTATAATTAGAACACAAGTAAACGGATAAGTCAAGCTTGCAGACTTGGTACCTTCATCTTGTAGCCATTCTCAAGGACCTTCAACTGTTCAAGGTCTTCTTCAAGTTGCAACGGTGTAGATTCCAATTCTGAGTATATTTTCAGGAACTTGGAATCATAGCTCTGGATATGAAATAAGAGAAAGACAATTGTTCATCAGTCAAACAAGATTTTGTCAGGAAAAGTAGTGATAGTTGCACTAAAGATGTATCACCAAATACCTGAATTCCTAGGTGCAGCAAGTAAGGAAACTGAGGATTAACCTTGCCAAACCTGAAAGATTGCACAAAAGTGATCAGGTTTATCACACAGTAGATAAGAAATACCACTGCAATAGACTTTTAAGAAAATCATGACTAACTTGTTATAAGGAATCAATCCTCGTGAAAAATAGATTGCATAACCACGATTGTCAACCACACATTTAACACGATTTGGATCAAATGCATCCTCAGGTTTCAAAGACGTCACAGCAGTGCTAAATACCGCGTCTGGTGCAGCCTGCATAAATACAGAGTAATATTTTATGATAAAGTTATACTACTGGCAATATAGAGGAAGAAAGAAAGTTGAGGAGATGAAATTACATTTTTTAAATGCTAAACTCTTTTTTTTTGAAATTGTAAAAGCTAAACTCCTTTCCTCATACGTTGACAATAAGGTATAATATGTCTTACATATAGTGCAGGTTTTGTGGCAACTGACTACCCATCATTGCAAGAGATGATATCTTGAAATGATTGTCTCAAGCGTAGATAATCTTCCCATACATATATATGTGTGTGTGTGTAAAACAATCAAATCAATCATATGAGGCAACTTTAGGGAACCCATGAATTGATGGTAATATTCGACCACGCACTAGATAAATGCTTTTGCAAATTTGGCTTCACTTTCAAGGGCTAACTCCCACATTATTCTATAGTTGATTTTTTTTCCCTTTCTCTGATCTGCAATCAGTTTTGAGCAGTCCTCAGAAAATTAACATCCCCTCATAAATGGCAAACTATACCAAGTCAAATACTAATTTAAACTAGACTCATGCAGTTATGTATTGACCTTCATCTGATATCTTCCTTTTTTGTGTGTGGATTAGCCTTCCTTGGAAATTATATATAGCTCTTCCTCAAACAATTAACAATCTCATTAAAACTCAAGATTGATGTAAATCCAAAACACTTCGTTAAGGTCCAATTCAAACGGTAACCTCCCTAAATTTCCCCCATCAATCTAAGTTGCTCAATATATGATGAAGATAATGGTTGATACAGGGTGTGAAATGTTTATATCTTCACTTTGTCAAGAACACTGTGTTCTGCCATTCATTCATGGGTACACCATCCATGCTAGTTTATCCACTCTTCCTGATAAATGACTGCAAATACATTTTATAGTACTTTGAGCACAGCATAGGGTAATCTTATCCCTCTCTCTAACAACAATTAACCAATTTATTAACATTAACAGTGTAATATCCAGAAGTTTCATTTTATGATAGTTTACATAACTTTTTTAAAATGATTAAAAACTAATCCACTCCCAACTGAAGTAGAACTATTTTGATTGAGCACATATTGAGGAAGAAAGTATAAATTTTCTATTATGCTTGATTTAATTGGGGGTGTCTCTTCAAATAATAGCTAGTGTGTAAGAAAGAGGGCAAGAAACATCCTCTTTCAGAGATAATTCAATTCAGTGTGGATAGATATACGAGAAAGCAGATAGCATGTTGAGTGAATGAAGCACTAGAATTTGGGTAGTGCAAGTAACTGGGAGATTAGAATTTGAAAGATTGAAAATTTGTCGAAGAGTAATATATAGTTAGAAGGTTCTATACTGATGTTTCCAGTTTCCTGGCAATCAGATAGCAATAGCAAGAAACTTCCTTGGATGGTGGAGCAGGATTTGTTAGGAAAGAATAGACAAGCTTCCAGGGTGCATAAGAAAGTGTAATAGGTAGCGAATGTTCAACATTATCTCAAATATATATCTTGAACACTCTTTATGAAAAGCAGCTCATTTATGAGGGAAAGGTGTAATGGCTAATGAGGACTTGACTGTTAATGTGAATGTATCAAACATAAAAACCAGGGAATAAATGGAGAGAGCCAGCTTGGACCATTAATTTACCAAAGGCAAACAATTGATAGCCTTTTGTCAAAATTAACTTCAGAAGGTTCAGCCATTCACATCAGCATCTGAAAAATAAAGTAGAAACTTTACCTGCAGGGCTTTGACAATGCCATCTATTATCTCTGGGTCAATAAGAGGTTCATCTCCTTGTATGTTAACGACAATGTCATATTTCTTCCCAAGCTTTTGAAGAGCTTCATTACAACGCTCGGTTCCTCCAATTTAACAACTGAGCATTAGCAATTTCAGACCGAAATTCCCAGAAGTGGCAAAATTTATGATAAGAAAACAAGCAGACATTATGTTTACCATTTCTACATGATTCAGAGGTCATTATTACTTCAGCACCAAAACCTTGACAGCACTCAGCTATCTTTTCATCATCTGTTGCCACAACTGTTAAACAATGCGAACATATTGTGATTATACACCAACTATTGCTTCTCCTTTTTATTCTCTCTTTTCTTTCCTATTTTCTTCGTCGGGGCTTGTGGTTAGGGTTACGAAAAGTAGTCAAGTTAGATGAAATGGAGACGTACCAACGTGATCCAATGTAGCAGCAAGTTTTGCTCTTTCCCATGTTCTCTGCAATTACGAATTTGAATGTGGTGAGGATGTCAACTCCTTTCGAAACGATCACTATGACAGTGCATCCTGATTAAAGTTACACCAGAAGTAAATAATTTCAAACAAAGAGGTTGCACTAGGAATATCGTATGCAGTTTCCTAAAAAATCCAGTAATTACATTCTTCTGTTAAGTTGAATGTTAGTTGAGATCTGTTACCGAGTGGTAGGGGCAGATGCAACAATATGTTACCGGGTTCATCTGAACCTAGTACATTCTAGGCAGAGCATAAGTTCATATATAAAATCCATTAAATTTGCAACAAATAGTAGATATAATCCCATAACTTCAAAAATATAATGGGTTCAATACTAAGAACATTCAATGTTAGAACTCACAGAGCTTAAATCCATTATGCACCATTTCGACAACTTCCTTCTCAATTGACAAAAATCATGCAATTAATATACGCTAAAAGGACTGTAAAAAGGGATGAAGATTTTAGAAATACCTGAATCATGGGTTTTCCCAGGATATGAACAAGGGGTTTACCCTGGAAGCGAGTGGAAGCAAAACGGGCGGGTATAATTCCAATGACCCGGCTCCGAAACCTGCTGGATCGGGCAAGGTACGAACGAGCGCCGAGAGCGGCGGCCGTTGCAGCTCCTACAACTAGACCATTTAGGATCCATGATTTTGAAGAGCTAGAGGAGGACGACGACGAAGAACTAAAGATCGGCATTTCCTCCTCCTATTAAGGACAGAGAACGGAGAATTGAAGAAAAATTGGCAAGTCTACTTATGATCCATCTACAATTTTGATTTTTCAATTCAGGAGAAAAAAGAACGCAATAGGTGGTGTTAAAAAAATTAATAAATAGATATTGTATTTAAATGCTATAAATTGTGTCCCTAAATGTAAAATAATTTAAAGTTAATTATTATTGCTAAATATAAAGCGTGTGATGTTAAAGAGTCTCACTTGTCAATTTGTAGATATTGAATGTCCATTTAAGTAGGATCTATTTGGCAATTTGTAGACAATTTGTAGGCAAGTTGTACTCATTTTTTATGGTTATATAAGTCATTCTCTACAATACAAAATAGATACGGAACAATATTCAATCTCTCCTCTCTCTATTTCTCATACTCTCTCCTTCTTAATTTGTTAAGTTAGTTTATTTTATAACACGTTATTAGCACGAAGCTCTAATTTTTTTTTAAAAAAATCAACTTCTATATTAGGTATGTCTACTAAAGAAATTTAATTTTAGTTGTCTTTGTTATTTTTAAATTAATTTTCATCATATCAAAATTGGAGTTTGTGTCACTTGATATTTCTGACAAAAAATATTTGTCATGGATACTTAATGCTGAAATTCTTCTTACCACTAAGAGTCTTGGTGATGTTATAATCAAAGAAAATAAAGCATCAAGTCAGGATAAAGCGAAAGCTATGATTTTCCTTCGTCATCATCTAGATGAAAGTATGAAGGTTGAATACTTGACAATGAAAGATCCACTTGAATTGTGAAAAGATTTAAAAGGGGGTATGACCACCTCACGGCAACGGTATTGCCAAGTGTTCGTTATGAGTGGCTGCACTTACGATTTCAAGAATTTTAAAACTGTAATTGAGTATAATTCTGTTGTATTTAGAATAACTTTCCAATTAAAATTATGTGGGAAAACTATAAATTATGAGGACATGTTGAAAAAGACACTAACTGTTTTTCATGCCTCTAATGTGATATTACAGCAGCAATATCGTGAAAAAGGTTTCAAAAATATTCTGAATTGATCTCATGCCTTCTCGTGCCTGAGCAACATAATGCTCTTTTAATGAAAAATCATGAAGCCCGACCCACTGAAAATGCTTCGTTACCGGAAGCAAATGTGGTAGAAGCACATGGCTAATCTGAAAGAAGACAAAATAAAAATCAAGGCCATAATAATGTGCGTGGACGTGATAATGTGCGTGGACGTGACAATGGCAGAAGACGATATAATAATTATCGTGGTGGTAGTCAACATAAAAGGAAAAACAATATGAGTCCTCAAAGTGGCCCTTCAAAAAGTAACTTTCATCGTTGTGGCATGAAAGACCACTGGAAAAATGAATGTCGGACGCCTGAGCATTTTGTAACGTTTTATCAAAATTCCTTCAAAAGAAAGACAAATAAAGGTGGTGCCTCTTCTTCTAATGCTCGGATAGAGTCACACTTGGCATTTAAAAATAATGTTGAGGCAAGACCTTCGTATAATGATAATATTAAAGCAAATTTGGCTTTGAAGGATAACGATTTTAATTACCTCAATGATATTACTCATTTGGAGGTTGGAGACTTCTTTAAGGATTATAATTGATGTTTAATTTCATAATATGATTTATAATATGTTGTCGTTTTTATGTACTTTTGATTATCATGTTTTTACATTTATTTATTTAAAAGAAAAGAAGAAAAAAGGACTTATGTTTTTTCTAGCAATATTGTTACTTATTTTATCTCTTGTAATGTATTTTTATTTTATGAAGATAAATAAATTTCTCAGTCTTCAATTGGATCCAAGATGATTAATGGAAATATGTGTCTTTTGAATAGTGTCACAACTCATACGATATTAAAAAAAAAGAAATATTTCTGTCATTTGATAATGAAAAAAGCATATGTCAATACAATATCCGATAGTACAAAATTGATTGAAGGCTCTGGAAGAGCGGCCTTATTACTACCTGGAAAAATGATATTGATAATTGATAATGCATTATATTGTAGTAAGTCTCAAAGAAACTTGCTAAGTTTCAAGGTTATTCGTCAAAATGACTATCATATTGAAATTGCGAATGAGAGAAAGGTTGAATACCTTTATATTACTACAATAAATAAGGAGAAGAAAATTATGCACGAAAAATTACTTGCACTTTCTTCTAGATTGTACCATACAAATATTGGTACTGTTGAATCACATGCCATAGTAATCAAAAAGTTTTCTGATTCTAATGATTTTATCATTTGGCATGACCGATTGGGCCATTCCGGTTATAATATGATGCGCAAAATTATTGAGAATTCACATGGACTCACTTTGAAGAATCAGAAAATTCTTCAATCTAAGGAATTTTCGTGTGTTGCTTGTTCCCAAGGAAAACTGATTATTAAACCATTAGCAACTAAGGTTTGGATTGAATCCCCTGTGTTTTTGGAATGTATACAAGGTGATATATGTGGGTCAATTCACCCTTCATGTGGACCATTTAAATATTATATAGTCTTAATAGACGCATCTACAAGATGGTCATATGTATGCTTATTATCAACTCGCAACATGGCTTTTGCGAGATTGTTAGCTTAAATTATAAGGTTAAGAGAATAATTTTCAGATTGAATTTACATCTCAATCCATTAATGATTATTGTATGTCGGTTGGAATTAAATTTAATCATTCGGTCGCTCGTGTTCATACTCAAAATGGTATAGCAGAATCATTGATTAAACGCCTTCAATTGATACCTAGACCATTGCTAATGAGGACAAAACTTTCTCTTTCAGTACGGAGGCATGTATTTTGCATATAGCACTTGTGCGTATAAGGCCAATAAATTTTTATGAATTTTTTCCATTACAGTGGATTTTTGGAAGGGAGCCAAATATATCCATCTTAAAATATTTGGGTATGCAATATATGTCTCAATTGCTCCACCGCACCGCACAAATATGGGTCCCCAAAGAAGATTGAAAATATATGTTGGGTATGAATCTCTTTTTATTATAAAATATTTGAAACCTATGATTGGAGATTTATTTACAACAAGATTCGCTTATTGTCATTTTGATGAATCAGTATACCCAACATTAGGGGGAGAACATAAGTAATTGGAAAATGAGATAGATTGGAATTCATTATCACTATCTCATTTAGATCCTCAAACAAATCAATGTGAGTAAGAAGTTCAAAAAATGACTATTTGCAAATCAACTGCCGGATGCATTTACTAACCTTCCACGGGTTACTAAATCGCATATCCCAACTGCTAATGCTCAAGTTTGACTTGATGTCCCGGTAGGTCAACATGTTCAGACAAATGAGTCTAGGTCACACTTAAAAAGTGAAAGACCAATTGGTTCCAAAGATAAAAATCCTCAAAAAAAAATGAAATAAATGATCAAGGTGATCATAATTTGGAGGCAATTACTCAAGAAGAGCCCAGAGACACAACAAATAAGGATACCACCGAGGAGGTCCAAGTACCTCAAACAAATCAATGTGAGTAAGAAGTTCAAAAAATGACTATTTGCAAATCAACTGCCGGATGCATTTACTAACCTTCCACGGGTTACTAAATCGCATATCCCAACTGCTAATGCTCAAGTTTGACTTGATGTCCCGGTAGGTCAACATGTTCAGACAAATGAGTCTAGGTCACACTTAAAAAGTGAAAGACCAATTGGTTCCAAAGATAAAAATCCTCAAAAAAAAATGAAATAAATGATCAAGGTGATCATAATTTGGAGGCAATTACTCAAGAAGAGCCCAGAGACACAACAAATAAGGATACCACCGAGGAGGTCCAAGTACCTAAAAATAATGAGAATGAAAAAATCTCAATAAGTTATGTATCGACATAAAAACGGTGGAACCGAAATGATATTGTGGTCGATAATATTTTTGCTTATAATGTTGTCATTGAAATAATGCAATGAGATAAGGATCTTGAACCAAAATCTATCGATGAATGTAGATAGAGAAATAATTGGCCAAAATGGAAGGATGCAATTCAAACAAAGTTAACTTCACTTGAAAAATGTGAAGTTTTCGGACCAATAATCCGAATACCTGAAGGTGTCAATTCAGTAGGGTACAAATGGGTTTTTGTGCGTAAACAAAATAAAAAAGGTAAAATCGTAAGATATAAAGCACGACTTGTAGCCCAAGGTTTTTCACAAAGGCCTGACATTGACTATATAGAAACATATTCCCCTGTGGTGGATGCAATTACCTTCAAGTATCTAATGAAATTGGCAGTTCGTGAAAAACTTGAAATGCAACTAATAGATGTGGTCACAACCTATTTATATGGCTCATTAGACCACGAAATTTTTATGAAAATTTCCGAAGGGTTCAAAGTGCCTGAAACATACAAGGATTCTCGAGAAACTTACTCAGTAAAGCTTCAGAAATTCTTATACGGGTTGAAACAATCAAGGCGCATATGGTACAACCGTCTTAGCGAATAGTTGCTAAAAGAAAGATATAAAAATGATTCAATTTGCCCTTGTGTCTTTATGAAAAGGTCTGGATCTAAATTTGTCATAATAACAGTATATGTTGATGATTTGAATATTATTGGAACTCCGAAAGACTTTCAAAGGCAATGAAATGTCTGAAAAAGGAGTTTGAAATGAAAGACCTCAGAAAGATAAAAAAATTCTTGGTCTACAAATTGAACCTTTTACAAATGAAATATTTGTACATCAGTCAACATATACTGAAAATATTTTAAAGAGGTTTTATATGGATAAAACACATCCATTGAGTACTCCAATGGTTGTAAGATCTCTTGATATTAATACAAATCCGTTTCGACCTCATGAAAATGATGAAGAGCTTATTGATGCTGAAATACCATATCTTAGTGCAATTGGTGCATTAATGTATCTTGCCAACAAAATTTAGATCAGATATAGCTTTCTCTGTAAGCTTGTAATCAAGATTTAGTTCTTCTCCAACATGAAGATATTGAAATGAAATTAACCATATATTCAGATACCTATGAGGGGACCGTTGATATGGGATTGTTTTACTCAAATGAATCCATGTCACAATTGATTGGTTACGCAGATGCGAGATATTTATCTGATCCCCATAAAGGTCTATCGTGGATAGGCTATTTATTTACATGTGATGGTACAACTATATCATGACGTTCAACAAAACAAACTATGGTTGCCACTTCCTCAAATCATGCAAAGATAATAATCATCCATGAAGCAAGTCGAGAATGCGTTTGGTTAAAATCAATAACTCAATACATTCAAGAAACATATGACATTTCTTTAAAAAGAGACGTTCCAACAATATTGTATGAAGACAATGTTGAATGTATAACTCAACTAAAGGGAGGATATATCAAAGGAGACAACAAAACATATTTCACCAAAATTCTTTTTTACTCATGATCTTCAAAAGAAGGGTGAAATAGATGTCCAACAAGTTCTTCAAGTGACAATTTAGTAGATATGTTTACCAAGGCATTGCCGACTTCAATCTTTGAGAAAATGAGATACAAAATTAGAATGCGACGTCTTCGAGATATCAAATGAAGTTTTCATCAGGGGGAGTAAAATACGCGTTGCACTCTTTTTTTCTTAACCAAAGTTTTATCCCACTGAATTTTTTTGGTAAGGTTTTTAATGAGGAAGCACTCAAGATGTTTTATCAGATGTGTGTACTCTTTTTCCTTCACTAGACTTTTTTCCACTGGATTTTTCCTAATAAGATTTTAACGAGGCACAATATTTATGGATGTTTACGATAACTATATTTATTATTTTTTGTAAAGTTTTTAATGAGGCACATTTCACGTGGACATCTAAGAGAAGCGTTAAAGAGCAAGTGGATGTCCATTTAAGTAGGACCCACATGGCAATTTGTAGACATTGGATGTCCATTTAAGTAGGACCCACTTGACAATTTATAGATAACTTGTAGGCAAGTTGTACTCATTTTTTTTGCTATAAAAGCCATTCTCTGCAATACAAATTAGATACGGAACAATATTCAATCTCTTCTCTCTCTATTTCTCACTATCTCCTTCTTAATTTGTTAAGTTGGTTTATTTTATAACATGTGACATAAATTAGAATGTACAAGAGTATTAGCATTAAGTTCTTTATCAACTTAAGTTCTTTCTCGTTGTCAAATAATGTCTATGAACTTTTTATAGGTTATCTGATACACCGCCAAATAACCGTTCGATAATTGATAATCCGTTACCAAACCAATCGATACCTTATAGGTTGGCTAGCGGATTAGTAAATTTAAAAATCGATATCTGATAGGCTAAATCATTAAGTGAAATTATCCGTTCAATCCGCCCGATAAGCAACCGTATCAACTTGCACATTATAATTTATTTGTTTAATTTTAATTTAACACATCATAAAATAACTTCACTTCATAATCTTAGAATAGTATAAATGATCATAAACTTATTGCATGGAAAGTTAAGACTAAAAAGAAAAGGGAAAAGACTCAAATATATAATCGAATTTTGAAAAAAAAAACTCATTTATTTGATCTGTTAAAAGTTTGATTTATTTATAACAAATAGTATAAATAAGCATTTTTTCAAAGTTGGATGACATATTTAAATTTTCTCTATTTTAAATAATAATTTAGTTAATGACGTGACCATATGTACAAAATATTTTTACAAAATAAAAAATATTTTTAATTTACAAATAATGATATGGATGAATTTTTTCTTAAACAAAAATGACATAAATAAGTCAAACATTTAACGGAAGGCATAAATAAACCTTCCATGACATATTTAAAACTTTCCCAAAATTAAGAGTCCGTTTGGATGGACTTAAAAAAAGTAACTTTTATGTATGAAGTGCTTTTAGAACTTTGAAGTGCTAAAATTAATTTTATAAATAAGCAGTTAAATATTTGAATAAAAGTATTTAAATTAAGAAAATGATGTAAATTTTAGGATTAAAAGAATAAAAAAGGATAGTTTGAGAATTTAGTTAAAATATAACGTATATAAAAGTAATTTACATGGTCAAAGAAAATAATTTCAAGCACTTAGAAGAAAAAAACTAGGAATCTTTTCAGTGACTTTAAGAACTTCATGACTCAAAGTTAATATTAGACAAACATGTCCAAAAGCTAAAAAAGAATTTTAAGTTGATTTTGACCAACTTAAAGCCCATTAAAGCCCATCCACAGGCTGTAAATCAACAGAATACAAATTGGAAAGGAGAAATATTAATGACCGGAAACAAGATAATGAACCAAACAATTTCATTGATCAGCAACGCAAAAATAAAGTGATATTAGCATAAAATAAAGGTGCAAATCGCACTTGCTCCAAATTTCACGCTGTATAAGCGCCGCCACCACGGGAACCGCCACCGCGGCCGCTACCACGACGGCCGTAGTCATCATCATCATCAGAATCATCGCAGCTTCCATCTACATCATCAAAGCCCTTCGATGCATCATCATCGTCGTCGTCCTCAAAATCATCTTCATCATCGTCTTCGACATCTTCTTCCAGATCGGGACGCTGTTTACTACTAGTCGAACGGCTACCACGTAGCTCCATCAGAGACAAATCAAAGGTAGGCAAATCGGATACAAAGATCCAATTCAGAAGAAATTTGTCATCATTTGAAAAATGTCCTGTCAAAATCGACTTTGGGTTTCGTAAACCAAAATGTACCGAGGGTTGAGATTGAGAGGAAATGTTAAATGGGTCTGCAGCAGAGGCGGCGGCGGGGGTGGCTACGGGACGGAGGAGATGGCGGTGAATGAGATTTTTGAGTGATGTTTTGTTGGTTAAGCTTTGAAGCCTAGATACAGCAGCCATGGTTTTGCTGAAGTTGTGTCTGTCACTGAAAGCAGAAGGGGTTTTTAAAAGGGTTTAAGAGACCTAGGGTTTCGGAGGGTTCTAGAGAGATTTATTAAGGAAGGATTCTTGATTTTAATATATTTACATAGTTTTCATAGTTTCTTTTTATACACTTTTTAAAAAATATTTTTTATTTAATTGTTCACTTTCAACTATAATTAATGGGCAAAATAGAAAATTACTCCATATTTTTATTTGTTTAATATTGACTTGTCACATTCGAGAGCAATAAATAAATTAATAATTTTACTATTCTATTTTTTAAATATAATAAATTTAATATTTTAAAATAATAATTATAGTTAATAATAAGGGTAAATCAGAAACTAAGGAGCATTCGATTTCGGTATAGGGAATGAGTGATAGACAAAGTTGTCTCATATGAGTAGTTATCCCACCAAATATTTGGGATGATTTATTCCATTATTATACTATAAATAGTGGAATTAATAATTTTGAGACTAACAAACATCCCTACACAAATGCAAGAATAGATAATATTATATATTATTTCGTGATTATTATCTCTTATCCACGTATCAATCAACCCCTTAGAAGTCGTTTGGTGTGAAGGATAACACCAAATAATTTTGAGACTAAATTATAGTGGCACTTAAGTTGGTGTTTAGTTAGCAAGTCCGAGATAACTTATCCCGAGATTAATAAATAGTACCGAAATAAGTTATTCCTCTTCTTGGGTGGTATACTAATCCCAGAATAACTTATCCCAGGATAATAGATAAATGACAAAAATACCCCTCTAAATATTTTTTATACCTCACTTTTCACATTCATATATATTTACATTATTTTTAATACCATATATAACAACATTCACTCTTTATTTTTATGATAATTCTTCATATTTTTTCTATTAAAAAATTACACTATATAATATAATTTTTATTTATAGCGAAATACTATTGTAGAGGGCATATATAACATAAAAGATACATAAAAACGAAAGCAATTGTTTCTAAAAAAAACCTATGCCCTGTTTATTCTGAATATGTAAAAACAATGTTTTGTATAAATAATCTGTAAGAAATTAGCTAATTAATTTTCTTAATGACAACACATACCGGACATTCTACATTAGTATATCAGCTTTCTTCCTTTTTTAGAAAATTAGTTCAATAACCAATTTCAGACGTTGAAGCCTTCAGCTCGAAGGCATTTAAGATGAGCCTCGATCCATTTCTCACAAGCTGATTCACCGTGTTCCACAATGCATTCATCCCTCACCTTCTTAGTCTCTGGGCAAGCACAACAAATCTTCTTCTTTGGCTTTGAATCTGCAGGGGATGTAGAGGGACCTGACTTTTCATCTTTTGGAAGTTGTGACGAAGATGTGGCTGTTGAAGTGTTCTCCCTTGATAGTCCATCCCCCAGTTGCGACGAAGATATGGTTGTTGAAGCGCTCTCCTTTGATGGTCCACCCCCCATTCTCAAAGAAGGCTGCAAGAGTTAGTAAACAAAAGATCGATGATTATAATCAGATTAGCATCTCACAAATCAGCCAACAGAAAGACAAAAGATATACATATACCAAAGTGTTTTAATAGAACAAGCCTTCTAAAAACTACAACGAAGGTAACTATCTTCCTTTTTTATACAAGTATATGAAGATTATTTCAGATGGTAAACTTGTACTGAGCAGTGCAATGAAAAGAAATTACAGATTAAGCAACTCCTCTATCGTGCCTAACAATGCATGTACATTATTTACAAGAGACAAGTTGCACCAAGAAAGCTAGTAAAACGATACATCTGTGTTTAAGGCTAAGTATGTATGTCCTTTTGCCTTACAAAATTCTACTGTTTCTTTCCAGCCAACAGTCCATCAGATGATGTGTGGTGTAATGTTCCAAGTCTTCATGGACTTCTTTGTTTAGTCCCTTTCTTTTCCAGCAATGCAGTAAACAATGGTAACTATCTAAAGTACTGACAACCTTCAAACTATAACTTTATCAAACAAATATGCTGCCTGACGAAAAAATGTTACCCTACCAACTATTTTTTAAAATTAACTTTCCACTATCACACTTTAAAATGATCAAATATCTAACGACTCGTGATGAATTGAGAACAAAGAGTGCTAATGAAATCCAATATCAATTACATAACCACGACGGCACCACCCATAAGAAGAGAACATGTAGGAGAGGAGAATACAACGCCATTACCAAGAATTTTACCATCGTCTGCAAATTTCCTTACTTTCCACAAAGGGAAAGGTCTAGAGTCTAGAATACCTCTGCCATATCTTACGGCATTTCACTCATCCTTTACTTATACAAAGGAAAAGGCAAAACACATGGCACTATCTTTTTTAGATCAAGAAGAAAATTACATCCTATGTTACCTCCACATGGTACATCCACCCGTAGTAATAACTCTTACTCTTTTGCATTCTAAAGTACCACCTCCTCTTCTTATTTTCCCCTCATCGGAAACCAATTCCAGCTATCGGGACTAGAGAAAAATTCTCAATACCAATACGTGCTCCAACAGTTCCAAGCAATTTCAATATACAACGAACACTCTCCTATGAAAGAAATCTTCTCTTCTTTCTACCCCTGGCATCATTCCCCAGCTAACATCTTTAAAACGAAAGAGGAAGACAATTATCTATGTCTGTGTATAAATATCTTCTAATCCTTCTACATGTAATTAGATCATAGGGTAGGTCACTCCTCTCCTCCTCCCCCCTCTCCTCTTTCCCATTCCTGGACTAATGCTAATTCCTCCAACAATATAAGATATGTTATATCTATTGTCCATCCAGATCTGCAGATGCAGTACAAAACATCTTTATCACAGAAAATTATCTGAATACAGAAACAGCTAAATTTCAATTGACACAAAGTACCTCATATAAAAATTCAGAACACACACAAAAAAAACAAATCAGTAAGAAGATTTTATTATAGTAATTCTTTAACCTGGGAAACCCAAATAAGAATCTAAAACTAAGTTTAACCCTAATATGAAAAGCGGCGATGCAAACAGAAAAACAAAAAAATCAAGGGTTTAATCGTGTGACCAGAGAAATTTAAGAGCAGATTCATTGAGAGTGAAAATTCAGATTTTTTACGTACCTTTAGTTCGTTTCTTCTTCTCGGCAAAGACGGGGTTTATGAGAGGTTTATGTGGACAAATTCCTTGCTCCGTTTTCCAACAATGGCTGCTTTTGTTGGCCTTAGCTTTCTATTAAATGACAAAGCAACCCCTAAAGTTTCCATATAGACGAACTACCCCCCTTCTTTCTTTTTTTTTGTGTGTGGGGGGTTTACATATTTAAATCACTCAATGCAATTTATAGTTCATCCTTCGGGATGATCTCAGTTGATTTGGAGGGTGGTCATTTTAGGATTAATTCTCTGTCAATGTCTTCTGAATCGAACTTATCACATATGGTTTGTCTAGTGCGGTTTACATTCCTTGTGTGGAGTGCTCACCCCAAGAGCAGAGGTAATAGCAGAGATTGTAGCGACTACGGGTTATCCTAGTATTTCCAAAAAAAAATTAAATTACAGTGAATCTAAATGTAATTTGTAAATCACGTTTTTTGAATGCGCTGGTAATTCATCTTGAATACGATATGTAAATTGTGGTTCTCAAACGATTCTAAAATGTGATTTGTGAATTCTCCTTTTCAAGGACTTTTAAGTTCCATTTTAAAAATTTGTGTTAAAAAAGTTAGAAAGAGTGAATATTGACAATTGTCTCACCTCGACAATCTAGTTGTTTGTACTTAGAAATTGAGTTTGTTTGAAATAAACGAACTCGCAGAAAAGGCGGTGATTTAAACTATAAGAGAAAGTTATAGATATGACATCTACAGAACAAGAAATGAGCAACCTATTATTTAAATTAGTGATATCTACAATGTTAATTGAATTGATATTCACAACCTCAAAAAGCAAACTAATTTCTTTCTTCGCCCATTGGACAAGTACCTATCAAAATTGTCCTAACCTTTTCCTCAATAGTGAGGAACAAATAGGTTGTATAAATAGATTCTTTCCTCTTTGCAGCCAAAAAAAGAAGGCAAGAAAATCAAAATGTTGTACTGCTTCCCTTATTCCCAGACCCAACTTTTCGATGTCGCCTTGAATTAGACTTCCTTTCACCTCTTCCGTGCTTTGGAGGTCTCCTTACTGGAGATTTACTAGAAGAACTATCACGAACCAAAGCCGGTGGAGGAGGAATTCTCACAACTCTCATGTGAGCCCTTTGCTCCAGTAAATCTCTATGGTATGCCTGCACAGATTTGGTATACACTCTTATACTATGAACAGCAAAAATAAGGCAAATAACCAAGCTAAACCATAAAACGATGTCGTATCCAACTTTTCCCTACTTAAGAATCAAAATACTTTTGAAGTCTTTAATATTTAGGTTTTGGATGGAGTAAGGGAGGCTTTCCTTAGTGAATACCTGTATCACGAAATTCCGCCTCTCACAATCCAAAAACATGTTGATGTTCCAGCTAACTTTTGCCATCAATTTGTCCCTAACAGTGGAAAAGCTCAACTGGTCCCTTGAAGTAAAACGATCAACTTCATTGAACCACAGACAGGTGAAGAGATTTGTGATGGGAATGTGCTCCTTTATAATAACACATCCTTCAGGAACATCTGCAGAAAGTTTAATGAGATACGTAGATTTTGAGAGTGAGTGGTCCAATGAACACAAGGGGTAAATGTGGACTCACCACTAGTAATAGGAAGCTTAGCCTCTGAATATGCAGTTAAACCTTCTTTCTTGTAGAAATCAATTTGGTGGTCAATGGATACATTATCATACTTCCCTGCAGCTTTATTAGCTTCAGCTTCTTCAAAGACGTCAAAACGTCTATAATGCCTTGAAATAGCAAAAGTAGCATTCTGGCGCCACAAGAATCTGAAGTAAAGGAATAGAAAAGAAGAAACTCATCAAGTTAAAGTAGAGGTGAGACTCACAACTAGAAGGTATAAACCAACAAAAAGAATGAATCTCATGCTAGGCTGCCGTACATGCCACTACAACAAATAGAACATGGCCATGTCGAAAAGAAATTATACAGCAACAGGAAAATAAAATATGAAAATAAACTACCAATCTGTTGCGCCTGTCAAGGTAATCCTCAATAACTCATTGGCATCAATAGGAAAATCCTAGGGCTGCACTATCCTGCCGGATAAATTCTTACTAATACTACCCATACAAAACACATTCAAGGTGCAACCCACAAATAAAAGATGGATACCATTATGCAATATGGCCATTGATCATTCATCGCTCAGTACTTCCACTACTACAATCATTTGATCAATACCTAAAATGAGAAGATACAAGTATGTATATTATTTTTACTTAATTAAAAGTATGTATTTTATCTTTCATTTTTTCTCTTTTGGAAAATCAACCTCATTAATGATAATTACTACACAAACATTAACACTTTTGGGTTTGCACGAAAATCCAGAATATATTAAAAAAAATTAGCAACAACAATCTGGTTTTAGATGATGCAGACCTTCATTGGCTCCAACCCCAGTCATAACCCAGGAAATATCACCTTCACCCCACAGCTAACAGCTTAGCACTAGTACTATCATAAGAGTGGCAAAAAATGACGTGCATAGAAGATGAAAACTATTACTGGGAAGCTTAAACGAAAATGAATTAGATCTATTACCAAATCAAAACCATATACAGTAGCTAGCCATTATTAAAAACCGTTTTTCCCTTATCACCAATAATTAGCCATTGCAAGAACTTAATTGTAGAATCTCTCCAAGCACAAGGTATTCCAACGGGCATACAAAGACACAAGAGGCAGTAAAACCAAATGTACCTCTCGAGAATTTGGTAGGGATCCACAACGAGCTGAAGCTTTCCATCTATCCAAATAGAATAGCGGACATTAGGAAAGAGCCTATGCAGTAGAAGCTTAGGTACCTGCCACATACACATCTCTTACAAGCAAATCCATATTCTTATGTTCTACTTCTAATCCGCACTTCACAAATGAAAGATTTACTGAAATTATACTCTACGAAAGAAAAATATAATGAAGTCAATTCACATTGATGTCAAATGAATGATAACAGAACCTCAACCTCTACACCCAAAAAAAAAATAGAGGAAAAGACATCGCATATATTCTATTACCTCTTGGAGTGTTGATTTGTCCTCGTCACCATTTGTAAAGAAAAGTTTTAACTGTTACATTGCCATAGGGCTTAGGTCTAGTGATGTGTAGTCGAGGCACATGTCACGGGTTTAAACCCTGCCGTAGACAAAAAGCTTGGTATTTTAGTGGAGAAGTGCAGAGGATGGGCCCATTACCCACCAAGTTTAGAACCGTGCACCACTAGGCCTCAGGAATTTCACGGATATCAAAAAAAGAAAGTTTAAACTATTTTGGAAAATGGCATGAATCAAAAGATAAGAGGATCTCTCAATCTGCTAACAATCACTTCCAGCCAGAGGTGTAAAAGACCAACTTAACAGTGATTACGGTGCTATACTACTAAGTCCCACAATAGATACTTAATGTTACTAAAAGCAATATAATATTTAATTATTATTATTATTATTATTTTTTTTTGGGGGGGGGGAATGCCTCTTCTTACCCAAATGCTACATCAAGCACTTGTGCAACCTCAACGGGTCAAACCCTTAGAAGAAAGCAGATTAGAGAAAAAACAATGATGACAACAACAAACCCAGTGTAATCCCACAAGTGGGGTCTGGAAAGAGTAGGATGTACATAGGCCTTACCCCTACCTTTGTGGAGTAGGGTGGTTGTTTCCGATAGACCTTTGGCTTATTCGAAGCATGGTAGAAAGCAGATTAGAGATAAGGTTTAAAATTTGAGAGAAACCTTGAAAGAGATAGGAGGATTTAGAAGAAAACTAGGATAACAAACCTTCCCATTGCGTCTCGCATCAGAATAAGGCACATTGCGAACAAGAATAATCCTCCATAAACCAACCCTATTTCTGCTGTCCAAGAGGCTAGAATTCTTCAAGGATGCTTCTGTTTCTTCATCAACAAACATATAGAAAGGAACTTTTTCTAGTGTAATTTTACCCAAGTTCTTTGGCTGTTGAATCACGTCATAATTTCCTGGAGAGAATTTATGTAGATAGAGGTAAGGAATAAATAATACTAATTCCCCAATCTCTGGAGAAGCCACAAAAGATAAATATTAGGTCTCAAAGGCAACATTATCCAATCCAATCCAAAACTATTCCAGAAAAAACTTCCAACTCATGTAGTAGTAGACATTGTATACATTCTAGGCACATATATAAGATAAACAAATAAAATCTACAAATGAACCGCTACTTACAAACAAAATCAAACTCTTTTAGCGCTGGCAAAAAGACAACATTGCTCCCTAGCCATTTTAGTTAAGCCAATTCATTGTAATCCATACCAAAATAATCCTTTTTTTCTCTAATTCATAATATTGTACAACTTAATATATAAAATACTACTTTACTATTATTCATATATTAAAATCTTTGCTAATGATCGTAATATGCACAATTACGATGGAGAGGATGAAATACACCTATGAAAATTTTGCTTATCCAATATCAATTTTGAAAGGATCAAAATAAGTGCGGCGCATGAAAAGTTGCAAGCAACAAATTTGTTTCTTAAGATGGAACTAGGTGGCACCAATGGTGAGCTAATACATGCCTGATTATCTTCATGCATCAGCGTAGTACATAACTAACTCTCTAGCAAGATATCTCCAAAACCCAAAATATGACATCTTCTTCAGCCATATCTGCATTACTCTATGCTTATGCGGTTCACAGTGCTATAGATAGATGATTGTGGTTTTGATACTATCCATTTCTAGCTTGGCTACATTTTCTAATCCTCTTTTACCTTATTCTCCTAGATTTACTCAAAAAAATTAAATTAAAAAGATGAAATATGGAGCATAGCTATAGAGTACCAAATATGGCTGATGCCACAATGACGTCATGGAATTGCTCCATCTCCTTTAGATCCGCTGCATCGATGTCAAACCCCGTTTGATCACCAGGTCTACAACCTTGGACAAATCTGACCCAAATATATTAGGGATGAGACAAAGAGCAAATACTCTGGAAGGAGGACAAAACACAAAAGCCAACAACAATAAGACAAGTGACTGCATCAAGATGGCAAGTGCAACTCACCCGCAATGCACAGTCATTGACTCTTTTATGTCAAACGAAGCATTCCTCTCCACCAAAGAAGGGTACCCACCAAATGCAGAACCCCTGTGAGGTTCAGTCTTCATGGGAATTTGCTCGTGGAAATAAGTTAAATGCTGAAGCCCGGATGACAGTGACGGGACTCTAGGCATACGAGCTATTGCTTGCTCCACAGGAACGTAGCATACAGGACATGCTGAATGAAAATGAAAGAGAGTACAACCAAAATTACAACACTATGAGAAGAAATGCTGATTAAAGCAAAGGACAAAATACAAATTTGTGAAGCTAAGAAATAAGATCGGGTTGGAAACAAGTGAACTTTACACTTACGTCGAGGCCCAATTCGCCTCCTATCAACAGGTGGAGGAGGAGGAAATGCAAAATTTCGACAAGGATCGGGAAAAGCAGTGGAATCTTTAGCCTGTATCATAGCCAAAGCGTGGGGAGGAGGAAGCTGGGCATTATTCTCACCGCATACCACAACCTTCCTAGGCAATAATGCAGATAGATGATATGTGCTGTTTTCAAACCACTCCTTGAAGTCCAATTCAGAACTCCTTGATGCATCATCTGATAATCGCAAACATCTTGTAAGAATATCAGGAAATCCATCTCATAACAAACTACAAAAGCAACTTCAATACTAAACAAAATGCAGTATACAGGTGATGATGATTGATGGTTTTGCCACTTCTCACAAAAAAATTATATAACTCTAGTTTAACTATATAATTTGTAAGAACTAGAATTATCCATGTGTTTCTATATTTGTTTTATTATTTTACTCCCTCTGTGTCAATTTGTTTGCCTTACTTCCCTTTTTAGTCCACTTCAAATAGAATAGCCCTTCCCTTTTTTGGCAACTATTTAGTTTCAACTTTTCACGTGGAATGTTTAAGACCGCAAGATCATTGTGTACAATCTACATATTTTTAATTTAAGACCACAAGTTTCTTGACTTTCTTAAACTCCATGCCAAGTCAAACCAGACAAACAAATTGAAAGGGGGGAGACCTAAATTTTACCCTGATATTAGGGTACACCAATAGAGTTGGAGGTCAAGAACAAAACTTGCACACTTTTCTTCAATATACTAGACATTACAACACCAAAAGGCAGCGTACAGCAAAGCTCCATTGCACTCATAATACAGTCTAGAAAATGACATAGACTTTATTTTATTCCTTCCAAGTTGCAATTACTCAAATTCCTTTCTCAATGGGTGGCAGCCTATGTATCTTGTTCATAGTCAAAAGCACCTTAAAACCACGAATAAGTTGGAGATGAGGGTGTTAAAACCGACATTTTTCATTTTAATTGGTCGTTTCCTTCACCTATCCACAATATGCATTTGGTCCTACTAACATAAGGTGTTAGAGCCAGTGCTCCTCGCAACCCATTCAGAACAAATAAAGCTACTACAGTTTAAAACATAAATAGATCTCTATTCAACAAAAAAGAAACCAAAAGGACTTTAGGAAACAGACCTTTATTAACCATTGAAAATCCTGCACCAAAAGCCAATAGTGCAAATGCAACCAAAATCAGCATTCCAACCTTCTTTCGTACCAAAACCCTGCAAATAGAGGGAAGAAACTTTTCCTTCTCTCTGGAACCAGAAAGTGATGTCTTTGAACCTTTACGCAAGACAAACGAATTATTCTGAGAGTACAAAACTCCATTCTGTGCCAATTGCTGCAACGACCCATCGCTTCCTGTCCGAAGACCCAATGACCACCCAGTCATTGTTCCTCAAACCACACAATAACAACAAAAATCATCTCTTTCTTCTTTCTGTAAACCCTTTCATTCACTATACGCCACAACTTAATAGTTCCTCCTCCAAGGTATAACTCCTAATGACGTGCTGAATCAGTATAAAAAATATCCTTCTTCTTACCCAACAAATCCAATTCTATAGATCCTCTTTTCTGCCCTTTGCAGAACCAAATCAATCAGAAACCGAATTATTCACTACCAAACAAACATCACAAACTAAGTCCAACTCCAAATTAAACAATACTTCCAATTAAAAAAAAACAAATTTTCAACGTCGTGATCTCAAAACACAACCGAATAATTAACTAACAAAAAAAATCAACAAAAAATCGAAAAAAATATACTAGTGATTCGTGATGAATAATGCAGTGGAGAATTCAAATCTGGACAGGTTCCGGCAGAATAGATCAATTGTAAGAATCCAAATAGGGCTTTTGCCTGAATCGGACAATCGATATTTTCTGAGAGTTGCAAGAATCCAAATAGGGCTTGAATTGCGCTTTTCGTTCGAATTATCAGAAAATTGTTTCCTATTTGGGGCCTTTTCTCTCTCTCTCTCTACGACTCGGCCTTTTTTCTAGTATTTTGTTCCTTATTGGTCTTAATTAATTCTTTGACAAATTTGATGACGAGTGTGATAATGTTTTTTGTCTAGTACTATGATAAAATTAAATCATATAGATAAAGAGGATATTCCTTTTCCCTTTTTTTTTTTTGGTTAGTATAATTAATCTATATTTAAGTGTATTTAAAAACGGACAAGAGAGACTTGTTTAGATGGTAAGTAATTAATATAGTAATTTATTATATTTTGTTAAAATACTTAATCATAATAAGTTGATTTAGCTAGGTAAAAAGATTTGAACGTTGGTAAGTTTTTAATTGTTTATCGATTTTAAATGTTGGATTGATTAGAAGAAAAGGTTGAGATATCAAGTTTGCCCTTCCCATTGGGAGAGCCACCAGGACAAAGAAATAGGTGATAAATAGAGCTGAAACTTGTTATAAAAATTGCTGACTTGCATGTAATCATCGGTAAGGAAACAAACATTGCATGTCGCTTTTACGTCCAACGCCTTATTTAATGGTAGTATTACTCTTTCGTCTCTGATTACTGTCGAATCTTGCATCTACAGTGCTTCTCAATCGTTGAAAAAAGAAGCGAAATTCCTCCACATATTTAAACAATCTCCTTACATTATTCGTTGTTTCGGAGCTAATCTCTCGTTCGAAAATGATGTCATTATTTACGACTTATTGTTTGGGTATGCATTTGGAGGAAGCCTTGTTGATCGTCTTCACTCTTCAGAACAATCAGAGAAAGGATTGACAGAGTTTGAAATTTTAAAACAAATATAAAAAATATTCGTTTATCAGATCATTACAATATGAATGAAGCCATCTTTCGTCCGCAAAAGAATCCGCTCCATTTTTCTTCTCAAAAGGAAAAGCTACAAGATATCCACAAATTTTCTTTATTTGTAATCTATAACAAAAATTAATTGGTTCCTTTAATTGAATATGAAACCATAATGAGAACTTTGGATGATTTGAAAAGATATTACTTCTTTTATTATATCATTGTAGAAGGAAATAACAAATTTTTATTTATTCAAAAGTTGTTGCATTTCTAACACAATCATACAATACAAGGAACTATAAAATTCTTTAATTAACTAATATATCATATACTAATGTACACATTCTTCATAGGAATTTTTCTTTCTTGACAGTCTAATTTGTATCATATTTGTGTTGAATGTATACTTCATTCCTAACATACCATGAACAATGATTCAAACAAGATCATCAAAAATTGTGGTTGGGTCATGAATGGTAAGAGTGCTTCAATTAATAATGAAAGATTTTGAATTTAAATTATGACAATGAAAATATCTTTGATAAAAAGCGCTTTATCTCCAATATAAAAATTTTCGAAACAAATTCAAATTATTCAAACCTCTAAAAGGGTATAAAAAAATATATTAAGTCAGATGCAGCATACCGTCTATACAAACTAGTCACACTCAAATATACACATTAATCACATAAACATGTTGAAAAAGAAACCTCCTCGTGTATATCAGTCGTAAGTATTACTTTCTCCATCCAAATTTACTTGCCAAATATTGACTTGTCATATATAAGTTGGAATTTACTATATCCCCATATTTATTATAAGTTGAAAATTGAATTGAAAATAACTATATTTAGTGATAAATTATTTACTGATTTTTCAATGACACAAATAAAAATGATAGAACATTAATTTTTAATATAGTTGACAAGTAAACATAAACGAAGGAGTACTTTTGTTGCTTTGACTAACTCCCAATATTACTGATTTGTCCGGATGAGTCCAAATTGGAAGTTTTGAAACTTCAATTATTTGATAGAAAATAGAATAATAGAAATAATAAAAATAAAAACTGACATAAAAGAAAAACGAAAAGCATCCAAGGATTTGGCTTAGTAGTCTAGTACTAGTCAATGAAGTGAGTTGAGAATCATGACGTCTCAAGTTTCAAATTTCAGCAGAGACAAAAATACTTGGTGATTTCTTCTCATTTGTCCTAGCCATAGTTACCTATTACTTGTCGCTGATGGGAGGTGACAGGTATCTCGTGGAATTAGTTAAGGTGTTGGCCCAGACACCATGATTTATCAAACAAAAATTAGCAAAAAGGTGGTTATTGTTTAATGTATGCTGCACTCTTTTGCAACTATCAATTTCATAAAACTAAGAACTAACAAATAGCCCAGATCATTTGAGTTTCTATTACAACTTTAAATGATGCAACATAGAGAGCTATAAAGAGAGTGAAAACCTATATATGTAAACACTTCCATAGAATCATTGAGTAAAAGGATTTGATCACTTTGAGAGAGGGGGATATGATTGTATCGGTGAACACTTCTTAGGATACTACTCTATTCGACCCATGATCATGAGTTCATGACCCCCTTACTAGAGGAGTACAACATAGAACATGACATGGGTTGACATCATGACAAGTGAAGTCTCTTTGGTATTTAAATGGAGAAAGGTAAAAGAGCGAGCACATATCATCCACTATGAGTTTCAAAGTTGGATAATGAAACTTCTTCGAGTCCAACTTCTCTTCTGTATCTCTAAGCTTGATTCCTATTTCTAATGCAGGTGTGCTAGTGTCTTGGATACGCCGTGGCAACTCTCTTCTTTTCTCAAGGTGTTAATGAATGGATGATCACTTGAATTTATTCTGTGTTTTTGTCAGCTCCTTTTCTAACTATTTTTGATAGATTTTGTATCTTCTTTACATGTAAATAATTTTAATTCTAAATTAGATTTATAGTCCATATTTTGTCAATCAAGAGTTTGCTTTGGCACTATAACATGAGACTTTGGATTGTTGTTCTCCTACATTGGAAAGTTGCAGGAAGACAAGTAAGATACTGAAGTAAATGTTTACAACTTTATTGGTAAATATGAAAAAAAGAATCGAGTGGCCATTCAATCTACTGAGATATAGAAAGGGGCAATCTGGTGAACTAAGCTTTCATTATGCGCGGGGTTTGAAAAAGGGCTGAATCATCATCTAACAAGATGCGTGTTACCTTCAATCCCTTCTTAGAATGTCCCCGTGGAGCTAGCTCGACAGTCAAAAGTCCACATTTGTCTAGATAATTGCTAGAAATAGTGCCCTTCATTCATTCTTCGACCCTATTTTTGAAAAATTGTCACTGCCCTATTTTTGAAAAATTGTCACTGCCCTGAAATTTTAAAATTTAAAACTCCCAAGATAACGGGTATGTTTCACTTACATAGGCTGAAAATGGCTATTCGTTAATTTTTACCCCATATTTAGGCAATGTCTACTAACAACCAGATAGCATATCTAAATTCTAATCATGATAACAATAACAATAACATATTCAACAGAATCTGGAGAAAGTACAGAATAGTCCGTGCACAAGGTAGAAAAATTGTTTCTAAAGATCCTTTACTCCACTCAAGTAGAGCAAATCAAAGTAGGTAAATCCAGTTTACGACCACCATATCTGAAATACTTTGCTCAGTCAAGAAGTTTCAATAGCACAATTCAATCGGTTATTCAAATTAGCTCATAACTAATCGAGTTGCATGTAAGCTAATCGAAACAATTATACGTTCCATCAAAATACATCTTGGAAAATAGATTTTGGAGTGATGAAATGAATATTACATAAACAACATCACTCCTTATTCAGGACTTTGGGAACTTTGATGTAAGGCTTCTCAAAGCTTGGCACAGCACAAATCAATTCTTCTCTATTCTCAAACTTCTCAGGTACGTCTCCGCGCAAATTATCTCGTTCAGTATCTGCCCTAATCGCTGGCTCAATACTTTGCAGATCAATAGCTTGAAGTTGTCCAAACCAATGTATAACTTGTTGAATTTTGGGAGCAAATTCTTCAAATTCTTGTGGATTGAGTGAAATTTGATGGAGGACGTTTGAAAAATGACGACAATGAGGAAGACGGCGGTAGACGGAGGTGGATGGAGGGACAGTCGGCCGACGAGGCGACGACAGTATGAAAGGTGTATCGGAATGGAATCTAGGCTTACCAGATTTAGGGATAAGGGATTTGGGCTTCAGAGATCAGTCTTCATGGGCTTTGAGCCATTTGGTTTTGGACTGGAACCAACTAAGCTAGGGGCAAGTGCACAAATAGCCGAAATTTTGAACTTCACAACTTGGAAGACGCAATTTTCCATGCTCATGTATGATCATGATCTCTATGGTCATCTAGATGGGTCTACTCCTGCTCCATCTCGCACTATCACCATTAGCACAATCTCTAGTGCCAACACTCAACAAAGTAAAAGCTTTCAAAAATGACATAAAGTAATCCACTCCCTGCATAGATTAGCTAAAAGAACCAGAGCATTCATCAGAAAAAGAGAATTTGAATCCCATTCAACAAATTTATAGGTATCTCTAGTGCAATCTCCTAGGTCAAAACATATGCTTTTAACAAAATTTATCTTCTTAAACCTGAGGAGCTCAGTTTACTTTGTACTTCATGGAAATGTCTTTTCGCTGGATAAATACAACGTGCAATTCATACTACTGTTAGCCTTTGCTTCGCTGTAGAGTTTAAGTTAACGCTATGAATTTACTAATTGTAAAGCTATTGAGTATATGAAATTCAAAATTCACCTTCAAATTCAAGCTGAAAATTATCTTTTAAGGAATATACTAACTATAATGCTTATATGCTGCAATCCAAGCAAGCATCAGGTACATACTTCATGAAAACACTGAAGACGACTGTCTGTCATCCTCCTCAAATTTGTCCTTATCTATTGGACCCATCCCGCCAATAGAAACCAATTGTAACTTAACCTACTTTCCCAAAGTAACCTTTTATGTCTCTCTGAAAGGTTATGTAGCAACATTAACACAACATGAGAATAACAATATTCTCAGTTTTTTACACCCGTAGTTTACAAAGGCCTACAGAATCACATTAGAGATTCCATAAGGAAGCCAAGTGCAAATGGATTCAAGGAAAAAAGGTCAAGTAACATATATGGACCTCATAAACTGCAGCACTCACTAGCAACTACGAGGCTATGGAAAACTAGAAAACATCTTGAATGTATATACCACCACTAAAGGATTTTATATCGCTGTGTATCAGAAGCCATGCCAGTTCTAGTCCTAGACAATACCCATTGAAAGGCCAGGAGAAATGTCATACGGCTTTAATCATACTTACTCTGTTGGCAGATTCTGTATAGTTCATTTTGTTCTTATATTGCTTATCATCGGAGAAAAGTGAACAAAAGTCATACAGATGAGCTCACTGATTCAAGAATCAATAACAGAGAATCCTTAGTACAACTACCAGAGCTCTCAAGCTAATCCTTCATTTTGTTGCTTATAGTGTGCACTTAGAACTGTTGGATCACATTAATTACAACCTAACACTATCAGAAATAATAAACGCAAACCAGAGTTGATCCTAATTTCCTAATGCTGGACAAATGAAGTTGCAGCTGAACCAAACAACTAGGAACTTGGAAAAGAAATTATGAAATAGAAATAAGCCCAATTTGCCAACTCTTAACCAGGGTCATCATACAATTTCTGCCATTTTTAGTGGCAGCAATACTGAAAAGTCAAAACTCATGGTGACCACAGATATTTTGATATGTAAATAGAGCCATAGAGGTCCTAGTTGTGATTCTATCCTCCTCAGAAAGCATATAAAGTTACTTTTGAGTTTTGACAACACTGCAGATTCCAATTCCATCACCAAATATGACAACCAAAAAAGAGAGATAGACGGCATAAGGTAGCAACATAATAGGAATGAGTTTCATACACAAACCATCAAGGAGTTCTACTCTCTTTAACAACTCATAATTCTCAGATTAAATCATCAAATTAACAACCATATATTTCATTTGATATAAAAGTTATAGGCTTCTTACTTGTGCATGCAGTATTTGTATTCTTGACTCCTTACAGTATCTTTTTCCGCTTCCTCCAACTAATTCAAAACACGCCAATGCATATATTCAGTATCATGAACGTAAAGATATACATATCAACATGCTAGGAGAAACAATCAAGTATATTATTCTTCCGGGATCACTTTGGTAAACACGCTCATAACAAACTGGTGACAAGCATTTTAGAGCGTAATTCTCCTTGTCTACTGCATAGTGATGCACTTCTGACCCCACAACCCACTTTTTTGAATTTGAAGTTTGGGAACAATGCACGAGGTAAAAAGACTATTTTTGGATGACCATCCGTTCGAATACCACAAATCCAAGCAGGTAAATTCAAATAACCATATCTAAAATACTTTGCTCAGGCAAAAAGTCTCAACAGCACAATTCAATTGGTTATTCCAATTCGCTCAAATTAATCCAGTTGAGTACAAGCTAATGAAAACAATTATACATTGCATCAAAATACATATTGGGAATTTTTTCAACTAAACAACAACATTACTCCTTATTAAGGACCTTGGGAACTTTGATGTAAGGGTTTTCAAAGTTTGGCACAGCAGAAATCAATTCTTCTCTGTTCTCAAACTTCTCAGGTACGTCTCCCCGCAAATTATCTCCTTCAGTATCTGCTCTAATCGCTGGCTCGATACTCTGTAGATCAACAGCTTGAAGTTGTCCAAACCAATCTATAACTTGTCGAATTTTGGGAGCGAAATCTTCAATTTCTTGGGGATTGAGTGAAATTCGAGCAGTTTCAGCCAAACGAGTAACATTAGGAGGTTCTAGAACACTCGATTTCACGGCGTAGCTTCGAAAAGCCACTGGTAATTGGAAAATGCGATTTTTACTGAAATTGAACAAGGAAGTACCTTTGGCACTTCTTGTTGGTTTCAGATAATGCAAAGCGCTGATGCTTCCCATGGATGGCGTTTGAAAGGCAGCGTTTGACGGCGGCAGACGGAGGAAGACGGAGCGGTGAAACGGTGTATTTGAGAATTCTAGGATTACCAGATTTTAGGAAGAAAGGGATTTGGGCTTCAGAGATTAGTCTTCATGGGCTTTGGGCCATTTAGTTTTGGGCTGGAGTCTGGAACCAACTAAGCTAGGGACAAAAAGTGCACAAATAGCCAAAATTTATAAAAAAATTAAAGTTATCTCAAAATTAAAAATTCAAATTTAAAATATTAAAGTTGAAAATTTTGAGTCCAAGATTTGAATTTTCAAGTCTAACTACAAATCTATATATATGAGATTGGCATTTGAGTTTAAAGTTAGGTTTGATAATCTCCATCACTTTCAGTCCAAGTTGATAACTAATCGAAGCCTAATTTCGTAGGTAAATGTCTGAAGTTCAACATCTTTGTCTCCAACTCATCAAATACTTAATTCTTGACGTATTATCAATTTAAGTCTAATGGCTTTTGTGTGATACTCCCTCCGTTCCATATTATTTGAATTTTTAAATTAATGCACACATATTAAGAAAAGCATTAAAAGACAAAATTTGAACCATATTTTTCTCTATTACTTTTTTGTTTAATCAACCTCATAAAAAAGATTAAACATGAAATCATAAATATAAGAAGTCGTTTATTGGAGTATAGCTTTGTAAGTAGTATAGTTTAACTTCTAGAAAATTACAAAACTTCATTAATGAAAAGGGTAAACATGAAAAAAGTTTTAAAACATTTCTCTTGAACTTTGAATAATTCAACTATTTTGAACAATGAAAAAAAATCTAGAAATTCAGTTAATACAGAATAGAGAGAGTACAACAAATCATGAATTAATTAGGAAAGTTAATTTTTTTTTCTTCTTTTATTTTTAGAAAAATTTGCGGGTAGGAAAATAGGGAGGGGATTACGAGGTGAAAAATTGAACCTCACCAATAAGGTGAAATTTCAGATAGACAATCAACTGAGCTACTAATACTCTCCATTTAAATTTGTTTTTATTGACTTATCCTAGAATTTCGTTTGAAGTTAAGTTTTGTTATACGACTCAAATTTGAAACCCCATATCCAAGTTGGAAATCAAAAATCTGAAGTTTGACTCATAGGTGGTCCAACTCTGAAAACTTTAAAAACTTCGGTTATTCTTCATATAGTAATCCTAAAAAATGAATATTTATATCCTTTCACCCTTGAAAACTTTTTAAAAACTTTGTTTTTTTTGCGCATTATAAAATCAATTATCAAATAAAAAATAGAATTTTTAAATAACTTTTGTGATTGGATTGTTTTCTCAATTTTATGTCCACTCCTATACTAGTAGTAGGACCAAAAAAACACAGATAGAACTAAAACCCTTTGATGTGGCGTGGTCCTACTCACCCGTTACATTGTCTCGAAAAAACAAGGCATAGCCATTAATTTCATGCATGCATTATTACTTGTATTACTGTTCATTATTAAATGTCTTATATGATCATGTGCTTCTTTGGTTTGTTTCCTAAAAAAAATACTTAAATATTGAATTCTAAAAGTATAATTAGGCATCTATATAGTATGGTGATAACAGACACACAAGTTTATTCACATACTAAATCAATTGGTGGCTAGTCTGGAGCTAAAATTTAAAATTTATGAAGTTTGAATTTGTCGTTGAAATTATAGTCGTTATAGATAATTATTATGTTTGAAATTAATATGTATGTATAGTTTAGTGAATTTTCTTAATACAAATACAAAATCTAAATAAAAGTCCTTCCTCTACAATTGAATAACGACCACACAAAATAATATTCCCTCTGCTTCATATATTAGTTGTCCACATTATATAAAAAATACTTGTCCAAACTTACTCGTCAATTTACAAAATCAAGATAGAATCATTTGATTTTTCCGAAAAGTTTTGTAAAGTTCAAAAGAAAATTTATGAAATGATAAATTAGTAAAATTATCTTTTTTATTTTTGATTTCTTAAAGAATTTGTAAAAGTGAAAATGAACAACTAATACAGAGTGGAGGAAGTCGATGTGACAATATTTTACCCTCGCATCGATAACAAAATCTTATTACACACATCTGATGTTTTTTATTACGTAAATAAATGCATGGCAACATTTTATTATTCATTAATTATGGTTAGTTAAGAGATCTCATTTTATTTTTGTAACCTTTATAATGTAATTATTATTATTTTGATGTAAACATAAGTTGTCAATATTTTCTTCTTTTTAAATGATGACAGTATATTATTGGAATATGTTTTATTTCTTCTTGCATTGGCTTAAATTAATTAGTACTGGTTGAATTCGCGATGCAATCTTTGACCATATTGTAAAAGCTAAAATAGGGTCACTAATCTAGTCAAGGCGACTCAATATATTCGAAGGCCTAAAGCAAAATTTTAATTAAAAGCCTAAAATTTAAATAACTTTATATATATTTATTTAAAATTTATTTTTCTTATTTATATGCAAATTATTACTTATATTTTTTTATAAATGATTTCGTTGAATACCTTCTTTTTTTTTCCAGTTATTAGTTTTAGGTAAGATTTTATCAATTAATCATTGAATTTTTTTTTCACCGAAGCAATCATTATATCAAAAAGTTGATAACTTGATATACTTAACTTAATATGTTTATTGTAATGCTTGAAAATTTAAGAAATTTAATAAAGAATTTGCAATTTACTTTGTTCAACACTTTTCGACTATTGATTCATATTTTTTATAAAGTATTACTCCAACTTATCGAAAAATTGAAGAAGAAGAGCACAAAAGGTGTTAAAAAGAATAAAATAATATGAGTGTTATTAGAGAGAATGTAAGAAGGCAAAGCAACATTTTCATGATTTCTTCTATTTGAATGACGTTAAAGAGAATAAAATAATATAATTTTTTTAAAAAATAATTTTTATCATAAATAATCACTTTTTCTATAAAAAAAAATTAACACATGATTTATTATTAGTAATAATTTGAGGCATATGCCTTTTTTTTTAAAAGCTAGAGCCGGCACTGAATCTAGTTTAACTAAACTATATAGAATTTGAACTTGCCTAGAACACTAACACTTTCGTAAATTCCCAAATTAAATTGTTTAATAAATAAGTACAGCATCTAAGCAACAACAAAAAAAAGCATAGTACACATACGTGGATAAAATATTACTAATATTTTATTTTGGTTTCAAACTTTAAGAACTCACCTTCACAAAATAATATTTCCATTATTTCATATTAATTGAATTTTTGAGAAATTTCTCATTGTTCAAAATAATTAAATTGTTAAAAGTTCAAGATCGATGTTTGAATTTTTTTCTATATTTGCCCTTTTATTTATTGAAATTTTATATTTTATAGGAGATAAATCACATTAGTTGCAAAATTATATTTATGATTTTACAAAGGGCAATAGTGGAAAACATGGTTCAAATTATATCCTTGAACGTTTTTCTTAATATGAAGGAGAGCCTTGGAGTAATTAGTAAAATTGTTGTCATGTGACTAGGAGGTCACGAGTAGAGTAATTATTTCAGTAATTAATATTTACATTTACTGATTTATAATATTACATCTGCCTCTGATTTTATTTTCTCAATGCTTTATTAAAGATCCCTAATTGCAGTGAATACCGGCCAGTACATAATATATTTACCAACTTGTAAGTATGTAGAAAGCCAAAAATACTTTCATTTTAATTTCTTTGTCAAATCGTTCATTTTAACTAAAGATTTTGAATTGATTTAAGCAACTATTTCGTTTTTAGACCATATCATTTAAATTTGTACCTATTTTAAAAGATTCAGGTAAATGACCGTCGAGAAATTATTCCTTTATACGGTTAATTCGAATCTAATACCTGAATCATATATTGTTCAAAATCATACGAACAAAATATTAAATAATTGTCATCTAATAGTTAATTAAGACAACTTATTGCAATGTAGAGAGTGATTTATTTCTAGCGAAGTCATTTATTGATGCTAATCATTTTGATGTCACTTGAGACCACTTCCTTCCACTTGACTTTATGTTTACCTTCACTTATCATAGTTTTATATCTACAAATTGGCGCATATACAGATCGATACAAACCATATCCAAGTCAGTTTAAGTAATTTTCTTACATTTTATCCTTAATATGTATTATATGCACCTTTTTATAAAGTTATGTTATTTGAGTCTAACTCAACCAAAAAACTAAATTACGAGTAGAGAATTGCTCAAATCTATATAAGCAGATCGTCGATCTATTTCCCAATTGATACATTAATCCACTCTAACACCTTCTGATAAATATGATCTTTTCTATCTATTAATAAATTTTACATGATATAAATTTAAACTAAGCAAATTAGTGAATATGAATATCATATATCAAATGTTATTTATTTATTTTTAAAAAAGGAAATATAAAAGCAATTGGGTTTAAGGAGAGTGGAACCCACAAGTGGTTTTATTGCTGTAATAAAAGTATAAAACTCATAATTAATGGCTTTTTTCAGAAAAGGTAGGGGAAATAAGTGGCTCAGCATGGTAAATGAGAAATAATAATTGCACTTAAAGGTCTCAACTTATTATATTAATGCGTGAAGACCCCACAATTAAAAAGTAGAAAACCAAATCAGTCCCCCACCCCAGGCCCCTGAACAAAGCCACATTACTTTGTGCAGAAAACAGAGACAGAAGTAAAAGCCCCCTCTACCCTCACGCGCCTTCATGACCACGCGCCTTCACGACCACAACTGGAGTCGTACTCCTACAGGTGGCTGTGGGGTCCCACTAGATCAAACAAAAACTACTAATTTTAAAAATTTGGAAAAATCTACTAATCACATGTGACATTAAATAGATACAAAACAAAGTTGACTTTTGGATTATATTTAGCAATAGAAAGATTAGTTTATTAGGAGTATTTTAGAAGTTGATTTGAAATATGCATGTATTAGTTATTTATAAATTAATTATGAAAATTTTTCTGTAAAAATTATTATATACAAATAAAATTTTAATTTTATCTCATGATTTTATATTATAATTTCAAATCATAATTTCATATTAGATGGTCAAACGGCCTAAGAAACATCTATGACTATTGAGTAAATATTGAACTTCATCTAACACTGATGTGCATGGGGTGCACACTGTATATTTTTTTTTTTTGAAAATGTTATATACCAAAAGAAGAATGGAGTTCAAAGTGTTTTATATATTTTGTACTATGAGTATTATAAATAGTAGTTCAATATAAACATAAAAAATAAGTTTAGGTTATTGGTGTACCAAGTGGTTTCAATAGTAAATGTTTTACTTTTCTGGCGTAGATTACATTTTATTTAAATTGGATGTCAATTGGAAATAATTTTTTCACCCCCCAAAATTAAAAAATAAATATTTATGAATATCCTATTTTTTCCGGATTCTATTATAGTATTACATTAAATATATTATTATTGGTTTCAATAATAAATATATGTAGGTAAAAATTTAAATAGTAATTTAACCTTACATTAACCCTCAACTTTGTCGACTTAATTTGTTTGATACTGAAGTATAATTATTACTATTGTGTTAATTATAAACTTAATGATGTCATGATATTCACATTTTAAAAGTTAAATAAATAGGAGATGATTTAAATTCAAGTATATAGGTCTGCTAATTAATTAAGTTAGTTAAAAATTATGAAATTTCAAATTTAAAGTTAGTTTAAAATAAGAACATTAGCTAATTTCCCCCCGTATATTCAAATATGATGATTAATATGTCGAACTATTTCATAAAATTAATTAACATCTGAACAATTGATTCGAATACTACAGTTTAATGGTAAAAAATATTGGAGGTACTAATAAAGATTTTGGTGGAGTAATAAATATTTCTTCATTCTTAATCAAAAAGTCTTGAATTTGAATCCCTAAGGTACGAAGTTACCTTTATTAGAGAGTAATTTATCCATTGTAAAATTTTTTAATACAAATTTAAATTTAATCAAATTTTAATATAGATATCGTATCCTAAAAAAATAATAATATTGGAGGTGATTTAGGTGGCATCATAAGGAGCCAAAATATAACTTGAAGTAAGATGATAGCTTGAGCTGGCAGTTTCTTTGTTTTGATGTGCGCGTGTGTTTCAACTAAACATGTTATTAAGAATGTCACAAACGGAACAGCATCGGTCTTCCCAGCTTCTTTTCCTCTGTTTTCTCACACACACACAGTGGGTACTGATGACAATTATTTATTAAAAAAGCTGCTCTTCGGCGGTCAGAATAATATAAAATCCCACCTAACAGTTGTTTATGTAAAACACCCTTCTTTAATCCTTTTTATCTCTCTTTTGTGCATGTATGTATTGTGTCCTCTGAACTCAATCCATATGTGCCCTAGATCCACAACTATGCTTTCTTCTCCACCCAACTTTTCTGTACTACATAACAGTATTCATTTCTAGCTCAACTGTTTTGACTGATTTTTTAGTGGCTGTACATTTGTACTCAGTTGTGTGTATGAACTGTTTTCTTGGTTTTCTGAAGTGTTAATGTTCTTGTTAAAGTTGGTTTCTTTGATTTGGTTAAGTGGGTGTAGGCTTATTGGTGAAAAGATGAGATTTTGGGAGGTGGGGTTTGTTTGATTTTTGATAATTGATAGTACTCTAGTAACTGGGAAGTGGTGTTTTCTTGAAAACGAAGAGGGGTATTGGTGAAAAGGTGTGATTTTGGGAGGTGGGTGTAGGTTTATTAGTGAAAAGATGAGATTTTGGGAGGTGGGGTTTGGTTGATTTTTGATAATTGGTTGTGCTGGAGTAGTTGGGAAGTGGTGTTTTCTTGAATGAAGAGGGGCATTGGTGAAAAGGTGTGATTTTGGGAGGTGGGTGTAGGTTTATTAGTGAAAAGATGAGATTTTGGGAGGTGGGGTTTGTTTGATCTTGATAATTGGTTGTCCTGCAGTAATTGGGAAGTTGTGTTTTCTTGAAATGAAGAGGGGTATTGGTGAAAAGGTGTGATTTTGGGAGGTGGGGTTGCATTCTTGGTGCTTTTTTAGTTTGGTATTTTGGGATGGGTTGTGTTTGTGGTAAGCCATCTGCCATTGAAGACAGTAGAGATAGTCCAAGGGAGAGGTTGTCAAGTAAAAGTGCTGCAAGTTTGAGAGGGCCAAGAACTGGTGGTTCATCAAGAAGAGAGGAAGCTTATAGAGCCAAAGATCGTTTGGATAGCATTGATGGGAAGGCAATGTTGTTTGATAAACAAGTAAATGGTTCAGTAAGACTGCAGACTGAGAATTATGAGAGGAAAAGGGAGAAGCAAGAATTTATTGGGACATTACCTAAAAGCAGTGAAGGGGAACAGGTTGCTGCTGGATGGCCACCCTGGCTTGCTGCTGTTGCTGGTGAAGCTATTAGAGGATGGGTGCCTAGGCGAGCCGATTCTTTTGAGAAATTGGATAAAGTATGCTACTTTTTTTGTCTCTTGACTTTTCATTCTACAGTAGAAACTTCAAACATTTCATGATAATGGTCGCATAATAGTCTCTTTTTCTCTCTCCCCCACAAAAAAGTGAGTCGTTACTTTCTATGTTATTGGTAGAAGTTTGGTGTTGACTCATGTGATATTTCTCCTTACTAACTCATACTAGAGTTCTGCTGTTCATAATCCAGTAAATGTTTCAATTTATCATCAAAATATAGCTCAATTACCCCATCCATTGCCAATGTGAGTCTCTGACATTTGGAGTGTGAATGATATAATCTTGATATCAGGTTAAGAAATGGACCTTGGTAGAGGTGGATCCAAGATATTAGCTCTATGGGTTCAATCTCTTCAAGGTCCTTAGTTTTGAACCCATTATGGTTTTAAAGTTGTAGGTTTATTGCAATTTTAGTACTTTTTACACATAAATTTACACTCTGCGCCGAAAGTACTGGTTTATGTCAAAGCTCCATCTGCCACTGGACTTTGGGCCTATTTCAACCTCTAAGTGTGAGGATTGTAAAAGACCATCTAACGAGATCAATTACCCCATCCATAGCCAATGAAGGACTTTGAAAAGCAGAGAGTTGGAGCTGGAAACTTTTTTTTTTTTGCATGTTATAGCCAATCACAAGTTTGTGCTGATATAAATCAGGGGAAATGAGCAAGAAATTAATCTGTTTTCCCAATGTGGTAAATCTATTCCTCCAAACCCCTTCTAGCAGGAGCCAATTGTGGTTTTCCCACTTTTGCTTGCTTGGTCACTTGAGCCTCAACCTCATAGTTGGAAGAGTAGGGGTTTTACCACTGGGCTATACTTCTGTCAAGGAAAACATTAATTTATACATGCACTTCTTAATATGAGTTTTGATAGTCAGTCCAAAGTTCAAAAAGAGGTGAAGGGTTGCATTTGGTTGACATCCTTTGTTAAAATTGCCATAATATCACGAATCAAACATTGAATTGACAGGGACGTGTTCCCTTAGGCATGCACTGCATCGGCACCAATGTGTACTATTGAATGGGCAAGGGATGTATTGGAATGTTATTTGCCCAAAATAAAGCAGAATAAATGCAATTAATATAGCTGACCCGAACTAGATTGGGATTCAGACAGACTTAATTGATTGATTGTTTTGTCTCAAATGTCTTTCTTTTGTGAACTAGTACATGTATTCGTTATGTTTGAATAGGCCTGATTTGGTTAATCCAGTGTTTTGCTACATTTGGCCCAATGTAGAGAGCACTGCTATGCAGGTCTGATTCAGATACCATGAAACAACTGATGTTTTCTCCTATTAAATTTTAAGTATGTGGTTTCAGATGATAATCCTAGAAAATTGCAACAGTTACTGTCACAATACTATCTACCAGGAACATTCATCTAATATTCTCGCAGGGAGACATTTTATGCTTTTGTTAGTTTGGAATGGAGGGGGTAAAGTTTGGAGGAGAGGTCAAAACTTTATGGCTGTTTTATATTATTTGTTTCCTTTGAACCTAAAATCGACTGGTGTCTGATTGCCCCAGAATTTCCACCAATTTCCTTATCTAAAAAAGAAAGAATTCCAGCGTTTGGCTGCTGATTTTCCCTTTGATTACGGAATGCAAGAAGCTGGTTTTAGCTCTTTACATGTGCAGGAGCTTACAAAGAAAATTGATAGTTCTGGATGCTGCATATTCTCTGTTACTTCGAATCATGATATCAGTGACTATTAATCTATGACTATTACTTTCTAGTTTTAATATCCTTTTGCTTGTAAGTCACATAAAACTCTTGAGACCCACCAGTGCGCTGCAAACCCCAAAGGTGGTTACTTTAGATATATTTCATACCTGTAAAGTTCTCAACTCATCAGTCCCTGTTTATTGGACCGGTCATGGAGGCCGATGATTCGTCTGGAACTTGCTCCTTCTCTAGGTCACTATACATTTGGATCATGGTCTTTCTACAGGAACTATTGCATGTTCATTTTAGGTGTTGTGTTTGACAAGCTACCTTATAATTTTAACTGGTTCGTGACAATTGTTATAAACCCAGATAGTTCATAGCAATAAGTTTAACATCTATATCACAGTCATCAATTGTTTTCTGGTATGTTTCTGATATATGCGAACGCGGTGATCTGCGTGGGGCATGAGAAGGATAATACTCACACATCTAGTTCTTCATGGAAAAAAATATGACTTCATAATAAAATACTCGCACGTCTTGTTTCTTATGATCTTGGGCACTGACAGAAACTTGTGTTCTTGTGGTAACACTAGCTAGAAGAAAATGGTTTATTGTGTGATCTGCTTACTTTTTGATATACTTGAAGCGTGAATGAGTCTAACTTGATACTTGGTATTATGGTCTCCTTTTTCCATAGATTGGCCAGGGTACCTACAGCAACGTTTACCGTGCTCGTGATCTTGATCAAGGGAAGATTGTTGCTTTGAAGAAAGTGAGATTTGATAATCTAGAACCTGAGAGTGTTCGGTTCATGGCTAGGGAGATTCACATATTACGGAGGCTTGATCATCCAAACATAATAAAACTAGAAGGTTTAGTTACTTCTAGGATGTCTTGCAGCCTTTACCTTGTATTTGAATACATGGAGCATGACCTGGCAGGGCTAGCGTCACATCCTGGTCTTAAGTTTACTGAGTCGCAGGTACTCATTTAAATTTGCTTTTGCGGTAGCTAGCCATTCAATGTTTTGCAAATTACGTTATTCTTTTCAATGTTATTTTTTGGCAAATTACAATAACCCAGTAAGCATTTATAGCTGAAAATCCTCATAGACAGACCTCAAATTTGTATTTACATCAACAGAGGTTTTATAATGGCTTCCTGTTCCAAGATTGCATTCTTGCATTTAGACTAAATGTGCCTCTGCATTTGCTCACTATTTGTATCACTTGTTCCTGAGGAGGGAAGTACTTGGTTCTCTCTCTTTTTTTCATTTCATTAATCCTTTTTAAGGGTTTATTCTGTTTGCTTGTCTAAATGGAAAATTGTACTTGCCTTTTGTAGGTCAAATGTTACATGCAACAACTTTTACGTGGACTCGATCATTGTCACAGTCGTGGTGTTTTACATCGTGATATAAAAGGCTCCAACCTTTTAATTGATAATAATGGCATATTAAAGATAGCTGACTTTGGTCTAGCAAGCTTTTTTGATCCTCATCAAAGCCAACCTCTTACTAGCCGTGTAGTGACTCTCTGGTATCGGCCTCCTGAACTGCTACTTGGTGCTACTTACTATGGTATTGCTGTGGATTTATGGAGCGCTGGTTGCATACTAGCAGAACTTTATGCTGGCAAGCCTATAATGCCAGGAAGAACAGAGGTAAGTTCTTTCTTAATCTTTTGTTTTTATGCTTGTACCCAATTTAATGATATTGAAATAAAATGCACCAGGTCCAATGGTTGAATATCATAATGGATAGTGAAGCTTTACTTTAAAAGTTATTAGGAACCAAATGTAGTCAGGGTCATCAGAGCTCATTGGTTAGATGTGCCAGTGAGACCAAATTGTAGATTTTGTATTGTCAGTTTCTTCAGGTCAATTGCCATTTGCTTGGACCCTGCTTTTTGGTTCTTGATGCTGGCGGAACATAAGACAATTCTTTGTGAAGCCCGTCAATAGATAACACTTCATTTTAGAGAAGGTTCAAACCATTACATCAATAAGAACTCAGACCAACCCTGAGAATGTTGAAGCATCCTATTAGAGTATGTTAGTTATCTTTAAAATACGTCTTTTCTTAATAGTGTTCAATGAGACTAGTAAGATGTGATTTGCCACATATTCTTTTGTTCTTACTTGGTGTTGTCATAGTTTACTTCAACTTTGAAATGGAAATAGTGGCTTTGCTGCTTGGTAAAAAAATTAGTAGTGCCGATGGTTAGTGATCTTGCTGTACACGACAAGTTGGTGTTGCTCAAGGAATGATTGTTTTCCTTTTCTTCAATAGCTGGTAGATGAAGTTACACTTGGCAATTCTTGGAATGTGAATCATATTGGGGTTACTTTGGTACTTAAATGTGAGGAAGTTGTGACACCGTAATTTTGATGCATCTTTGGAAAGAATCTTCTCATATTTGACCTCCGATACAGTTCTATGGCATCATCCTAGTCAGATGCAATAGGCATTGTGTCTTGTGATCATATATACTTCTTTATTTGCACCTGTTTACAGATAATTTATCGTGTCATCCTGCTAGGTGCATCGTGCTGTCTTATATGATGAATAGTCGATGATCGATTGAGCTTGCTCTGATAGAGAACATTAGTTGTCTTTTATTCAACTTGATATTGTTGGCATGTTACTTATCCCATCTGTAATTAGTTTCTCTTGTATTACTTGTATGATATCTCTATTGATCTTGTTCTCTAGCTTAACGTGTTGATAAATTTGAAGTGCATAATATGCGGTGTAGGTGGAGCAGCTTCATAAGATTTTCAAACTGTGTGGATCACCTTCTGAGGAATACTGGAGGAAATCAAGGTTGCCACATGCAACAATTTTCAAGCCCCAACAACCTTATAGGCGCTGTGTTGCAGAAACATTTAAAGAGTTCCCTGCACCAGCACTAGCACTCATAGAAACCTTACTCTCCATAGATCCTGCTGATCGTGGGTCCTCAGCCTCTGCCTTGAAGAGTGAGGTATGATGTTTCTTAAAGATAAAATCTTTCTGTATCACTAGGACATTCACTTTGTTGAAGCTGTTGACTTGCCATCTCTCGAACTATCATTTGTGCTTGAGCAACCAATTGATGGTGGTGCTTCCTCAGTGCTTTCTCTTGAAATTTCTTACAATCATCTTTTTTGTGTATTGTTTTTTTAATGCTATGGAGCCCAATTGACCAAGATTTAGACAAATTTTCATTATGAGACCTGCTTTTTTCTTTCTTTCTAAAAAGAACCTGCTTATTTCAGTTCTTTACAACAAAACCACTTCCTTGTGATCCTTCAAGCTTGCCAAAATATCCCCCGAGCAAGGAATTTGATGCAAAAGTGCGGGATGAAGAAGCCCGAAGGTAAAAGTAGCATAAACCATAAATATGATTTACCCACCTTCCTTATTTAATGTGCTCCAGAATTGTCAGTAACAAATGGGTATTAAGACATAATTGATATTGTGCTGATTGATGTGCTCTTGTTTATGTACTGATAATCTCACTTCTTCTGTGATATTTAGGCAAGCGGCTGCTGGAGGTACGGGTCATCGATATGATCCAGAAAGGAGAGGAACAAGAGAATCGCGTGCAGTTCCTGCACCCGAAGCCAATGCTGAATTAGTTTCCTCTATGCAGGTAATTTTTTTATGATAGCTTGTTGACATTGATTTGCCCATGGAGTAGAGCTGCACTTTCTGAGTCACTGGCTTGAGTAAATCAAGTAACCTTGGAATCTTTACTTGTTGCACCGTGAAATTACTACTACCTCCGTACCAATTTATGTGGCGGTGTTTGACTGGGAGAGGAGTTTAGCGGAAAAAAAGGCTTTTGCCACTTATGGTCTAAAACAAGCCATAGACATTTGTTTGGTTATAACTCATCTCATTAAGGTTCTGATTGGAGGAGTGAAAGCCAGGATGGCTTGGTAAGCAAGCAATCAGTTATGCGGGCGCCAACTCCAAGTAAAATAGCAAGTTTAAAGTTGCTGTTTCTAAAATTTGAAATGGTGCCATTTTTGGGATAGGGACATACTAAAATGGGAAGTGTGCCATATAAAATGGGACAGAGGGAATATTATGTGGGAAGAGAGGTTGAGCATATGCCATCAACTCATTTAATCTTTAAAATTGAGAGCATGAAAGAGGATAGTTGCTCAATTGATAAACGTGAGTACAATTGCACTCTGACACTGTTAGACAGCAGTACTCTGCAGATTTAGCATCTTCAGCAAACCTTTTTTCCTCGCTCTTCAGCATTACAATGGCTTAACTTTGTGTTGTTAAGAGATTAGTAGCCCGTGTTTTCACAAATTATTGAAATAGGTCACTTGACCAATTCCATCAATCTGTTGACAACAATATAAGTGTTTAAATGTGTACTTCTGTCATGTCTCCATTCTGAGTTTATGCTCTCTTTTTTTTCTTCTGGTATTCGCATTATCAATGTCTTGTAACTACTTTGATTTGCCCTTTCAGACGTTGAAAATACAATTTTTGTTAATTTTTTGTTGTTTTGTTCTATATTCATGTGGTGTGGTGCTCTCTATGCAGAAAAGACAAGGTCAATCCAATTCAAAAAGCAGAAGTGAGATGTTCAACTCTCATCCGGAAGAGGTTGCCTCTGGTTTTCCAATTGACCCCCCTAGACCATCTCAAGTTGTGGAAGAAGCAAGTAATGATCCTCAGGCGCAGCTCCATAAGCGAGGTTCCCATTCCGGTCCATTGTCTCACCGAGCTGCTTGGGCAAAAGCTGGAAAGAATATGGATGACGCCCCAAAACTTTCTGTTGCGGATTTGTCAGCTATGTCTGGGCTAGTTGCTGCAAGGAGAAGCATGTTCTCTGAAGATCGGTCAGATAAGTCAGGTTCACACAAACAGGAAGTTCCTAAACTAATAGCCAGGTTCCCTGGATCCTTCAAAGAGGTTTCACATTCTGCGATGAAACAAGAGCAGAAAAATCATGCACTTGCCAGCTCACGTCAAAACGAGGATGGTAGAACCAGCAACAATGATCCCGTTCTTGTAAGAAGCCTATCGACATATTTTCTTTCTGTCTATACATCTGACACATAATGGTTTTAGCCATGGTCTTATTTTGCCCACTTTTTTTTTAAATGTCCAGCTGGGATATGGATCAAAAGGCAACAAAATTCACTACTCTGGACCACTACTAGTTCCATCAGGCAAAATGGATCAAGTGCTGAAAGATCACGATCGCCACATCCAAGAAGCTGTAAGACGAGCACGCTTGGACAAGGCAAAAGCAAAGAAAATTCAGGTTGAAGGGAGCAAATTATCAGCCAGTTCATTATTTGTTTCTGGCCGTTGAACTTCAACTGAGACTGATACGGCTAAGAACAACGAAAAGAGAAGCCAGACTATAGAAAAATCATAAGTAGTTAGTATTATCTTGTAAAATGAGTCAAATTTGAAAAGGGTGAGTGAGGGAATTTGTATAGAGGTTGTTTAAGGAAGGATAGCGCGGGGCGTTTTTTAGCCATTCGTATAAGAATTTATTAGGAAAAAATCTCCCTTGTTTTCTGCTATTTAAACAATGCTACTCTCTCTAGACATTCAGTCATTCTTACAGTTAAAATATCTTCTGTTTCTGGGCAAGAATGACATGTTCAAATATCTTTTTTGTCCAAACATGTCCTGTAAGTATTCAAAGGACACCATTATGGGAAATGGTTAGTTAAAAAATAAAAATAAATTATAAGTATCAAACATAGTATTAGAAGGACAAGAAGTTATGATACTTAAACAAGGACCTAACTATAATGTCAGTCTATTCCCCAACATCTAAACATTTCTAGCTTATCAAATCTACTATACAAGGTGACACTCACATACGGTCAACAATCAACTTAAAGCAACTCTATCCAGTCTGAATAATGTTTAGGAGTGGCCAATTCTTTTATTATATGAGTACCTATCAATATTGGAAACAACTTCTCTGAGGTAGAAATAAGGTTTGTATACACTCTACTTTCTCTAAATTTCATTTTGGGGGGACTGGATTGGATATGTTATAGTTGTTGAGTACCAATTAACACATTTTATTTATATTTTCTCAAAAGAACAAAACTAGTTTGATGTGTTATATGAAGAAGCATATCCAAATTAAAATTGCAAAACATTGATATAGGTGGTTACAAGTTAGATGGTGTTAGTTCATCAAGAAATAGAATTGTGTCTTTCACAATGAAATTTGATAAGTGAGGTCTCAAGTAAGTGTTTACATAATCTTAATATGTCTGAAGAAATATTTCATGAAAGTAATATATATTATTATAAATACAACAATGCGTGGTGTAATCTGCCAAAAGAAAAATAAAATACCTTGTTATAATCGGTTAACATAAATGGATAATTTAATTAAATAGTAATATTCTAGAAACTTCCAAAACTAAAGCCATTAAGTTGTATTACTGACTTTTCAAGGAATTTTTACTTGAATAATTTACTACTTCTAGCATTAAACTACACTGATTATTATATAAATTTAAATGTTACACGCTTAATATAAGCATATATGTTTATATTTAGGGGTTGTTTGGTGGGATGGATAAGAGTAGTTAATTCTGAGATAATTTTTGAGTGTTCTTAAATTCATTGTTTGTTTGCAAAGGTTGGAATAATTTATCCCAGAATTAACAATTAGTACTGGGATAAAGCATGCGAAATGATAAAAATACCCTCCTTAAACTCTTTTTTATATACCACTTTTACATTCATGTAAATTAATATAATTTTTAATAACATTCACAATCTTAATTAATCATTGTTTTTATGATAATATATTTTTCTATTAAAAAATTTATATTTTATAAGTACAATTTATATTTATGAATATATTATAAGTTGAATTTATTTGTCTAATTGTTATGTTTATTTATATTTTGATTTCTCTTAAAATGTTCACTCCACTACTAAATTACATATTTTTAATTAATTAGTTTATTACTCACTTAAAAATTATATTTTATATATCAATTAAAATATAGATAACTTTAAAATGTAAATAATTTTAACATTAAAATTTCTTTTACTTTAATAAACTTAAAATGGAAGTTTTATTTTTAGCTAAATAAGATAGAAGTTTTATTTTTAGCTAACTAAAATGAAAGATTTATTTTTAAGTTAAATTAGATGAAAATTTTATTTAGAGCTAAATAAGATGGAAGTTCTATTTTTTAAATTAAATAAGATCAAAGTTTAATTTTAAAAACACACGGCACAATCATGGAAATGCATGCACAAAAATATATAAGTTAAATAAGATGAAAATTTTATTTTAAGAATAAATAACTAAAGCTTGCAAAGAAAATTTTTAAAAAACTAAAATAAGATGGAGAGTATTTTTGTAAACAAACAACTTATTCTTAGAAATTATGTAGTGAGTATAATTTCGAATATGACAAACCAAACAAGCAATATAAACTAATCTCAACATAACTTATCTCACCATAACTTATTACAACATAACTAATCCCATCATAACTTGTATCCGAACCAAAACGACCCCCTAAGGAATCGTTTGGTGTGAAGGATAACATCAAATAGTCCCGGGATGAAATTATAGTGCCATTTAATTTGTTGTTTGATTGGCAAATCTGGGATAACTTATTTCGAGATTAATAATTAGTACCGGAATAAGTTATCCCTCCTCTTGGGTGGTATAGTCATCTCATGATAACTTATCTAGGGATAAAATAAAAAAAATGACAAAAATATCCTTTTAAACCTTTTGTATACATCATTTTTCACATTCATGTATATTCACATTATTTTTAATACCATCTATAATAATGTTTTTATGATAATTCTTTATATTTTTTAATTTTTAAAAATAGAATATACAAATATAATTTTTATTTATTAATTTATTTGACTAATTCGTATGTTTATTTATGTTTTAATTTCTCTACTACTTAATTACATATTTTTAATTATATATTTTTTTTGGTCACTTGAAAGCTTGTATTTTATATATCAACTAAAATAAAAACTTTAATATTTTACAATTTAAGAGTGATATGTGTTTAAATGAAGTGATATAAATAATAAATCCTCTTTTCCTTTAACAAATTTAAGATGAAAATTCTATTTTAAATCTAAATAAGATTAAAGTTTTATTTTTAAGAATGAATAACTAAAGTTTGCAAAGAAAATATAAAAACTAAATAAAGTGAAGGGTATTTTTGTAAACAAACCGTTTGTTCTTAAAATTTATGCAATGTATATTATTTTGAATACAACAAATGAAACAATAAATAATCTCAGCATAACTTATCCCATCATGAGGCCGTTTGGATTGGTTTATAAGCTGTTTTCAGTTTTTTTTGAGTGTTTGGCTGACCAACTTAAAGTCATTTTGTGCTTAAAATAAGCCTCAATAAATAGTTGGGTTTATTTGGATAAACTTATTTTAAATAGTTTATAAGTTGAAAACAGCTTATAAGTCAAAAAAAAAATTGGTCTGCACCTATTTTTTTTTTAATTTATAAGCAGTTTTCAACTTATAAGTTGTTTAAAAATAAGCCAATCCAAACAGGCTACATAACTAATCCAGTATAACTTATTCATCATAACTAATCCGAGAAAAAGCCCAAAATAGTCCCTTATCTTTGGGTTAAGCCTTGAAGTCACCCTCAATTTTTTACATGGAGCATTAATAGTCCCTCATGTTTGCAATATTGATGCACTTTTGGTCACCCCCAAACTTTTGCTTATTCTTTAATATTGATTTTAGGGAAAAAGCTCAAATATGCCATCGAATTTTGAGAAAAAGCTCATTTATGTCATCCGTTAAAAGTTTGGCTCATTTATGTCATTTTCGTCTGAGAAAAGGCTCATCCATACCATTATTTATAAACTAAAAATATTTTTCATTTTACAAAACTATTTTGTACACGTGGTCAATTATGATTCGGTTACGTCATTAACTAAATTATTATTTAAAATGAAAAGGTTCAAATATGCCATCAAACTTTGAGAAAAAGGCTCAATAATGCCATCCGTTAAAAGTTTGGCTCACAGATGTCATTTCAGTTAACAAATAATGGCATGGATGAGCCTTTTCTCAAACGAAAATAGTATAAATGAGCCAAATTTTTAATGAATGACATAAATAAGCATTTTCTCAAAGTTCGATGGCATATTTGAGTCTTTTTCCTTGATTTTTGTCCACAATTTCATGTATGAAATTTTTATTTGTCTTTTTATATATTTAGTAGAAATAATAATTTAATGTGATAGAAGGTGAAAAGAAAAATACATTGTTCTGTTTAGTAGAAATATTATTGCAGCTATAATTCGAGAGTTCATCACGTCGATTTCATGTGTAATAATATAAAATTTTCTTTTTTTGCAACGTCATATGTCAATGTTTTCTTAATTTGGCTTCAATAATATTTCTTCTGAACAGGATAAGGTGTTCTTCTTCTCACTTTCTCTCACATAGAGTTATTATTACTACTAAATATATATAAAAAAATAATTGAGTATTTCATACATAAAATTGTAGACAAAATTAATTTTAAAAAATAAGCAAAAATTTGGGGGAGGACCAAAAGTGCAACAATATTGCAAACACGAGGGACTATTAGTGCTCTATATGAAAACTCAAGAATGACTTTGAGTCTTAACTTAAAGATAAGGGACTATTTTAAGCATTTTCTCTAACTGATCCCATCATAACTTGAATCATAGTCTCGCTATTTCATTCTATGTTGCAAAATTTCAATAGGTACCAATAATTTTTTAAACTAAGAAGTTTACTATCCTAAATATGCCATAGGATTTATATGACGATAATATTTTTAAAATTTATAATCTTAAATATTTCAAACTAGTGTTATTATATATTATTTTTATTAAAAATAAAATGAGAAATTCTAGCTAAATTATTTTCACTATTATAAAGTTGTGATTATTTTTTAAACAAACTTTAAAAATAAATATTATCATAAATGGATGGAGTGAAATACTTCTTCTATTCCAATTTGTCTGTTTGACTTTTCTTTTTAGTTCATTTATAATTGTTTTTTAAAATTTCAACTTTATAAAAAAAGGTTTAAAATCAGTACCTTTGATATATTTATTCAAATTCATACAAATCATTTTTTAAAATCTTTTTTAAATTCATGTAAAGTCAAAATTAGAAAAATAAATTAAAATAATAAAAATAAAATTATATAAATTATTATCTTAAAAATATTTACTCAAAGATTACAATAGATTTTTATCCCGTTCTAAATATGATTTTTTTCAAAGTACTCCTTTATTCGTAATTAAAAGTCTCAAAATTTGAATCATGTGACTTGAAACTTTTGATCGGCTCCAGTATCACAGACACCGGGTGGAAGAAAGCTTCTGAATTTATGGCGGAAAAATCTTTTGGGTCTCTTCCACTGACCCTCTAAGCCATTAGCAATACTGGGAATTTCACAAGTGTTCGTTCTTGTTAACAGTCTATGAAAGAATGGAAGAACAAACGTTCAATCTGTATCCGTACAGAAAAATCATCTCACTTATTCAGTGTGATTCTCCTTTGCCCACGTTAGATAACAATGCACCACAAGAATCAGTCATTTTCCTATCAATGAATATAGCCAATAAATTTGTTTCTACTGTATTGTATCGATTCAAAGTAACCGGGTCGGTATATTATGCCCTATTTTTACGAATTTCACATCGTAAGAGTTTGAATGAAATCTGGATATTGTCCATTAACCTGTCATTTTCATGGAGTTTGTCAAATCTGAGGTTGAAACTCGAAACCCACTTTGTTTTTGATTTTTTTAAGAAATATCTTTCTGTTTAGGGTTTCGTCGAATGGCTGAAAAGTTGAATCTTGAGAATGACGTAAAAGGTAAGCACTTACCCATTTGTTAATTCATTGTATCAATGTGTAACATAATATTTAATTAGTATATCCTGATTATTTTATGCATGTTTTAAACTTCCCATTAAGATTAGAAAGATTTAAGTAATAATTATAACCAGATTATATACCAAAAATAGAAAACTTAGTTGTTAATTTCGAGATCTTCTTGAAGATCCTTCTTGTTCAAAATAACCTACATGTTGCAAGATATTCTTTTGTGATTAAAATACCATTTTTGCCTGCCTGCTTTATTGAAAAAGCTTTGAGGATGTGAATGAGCCACGTACATGGCAAAGAATAGAAAAGGGAACGAGTGATAATGGGGAGCTTCCTCTACTGTCCCCACCTGGTTTTCTTTTCAAAAGAAACAATTTTTAGAGTAATCCAAAAGAGAATTGATTTTTACTCATTTTAAACATCAGGTCTGGAACAACAACTATATGTATTCTTTTGTGCAAGAAAAAAGAATATTATAAAAAAAAAAAACTTGTTTTTTCTTGGTTCACTTTGTATTGCAGAGGAAAAATACTTTTTTTTTTTTGGCTATATTGTGAGGCTGTGGTGTTTCCTCGCAATAAAGCACACCTTTTGCTTTTGTGCTTTAAAGTTGAAGTATTTGGTGTGTGTGGTTCTTGTTCTTTTGTTTGCTCTGGATGAAATAAAAGCTCAGCTTCTCTCCTTGGTGATTTCTCTCTGTCTCTCTCTCTAATGAAAACGTGTAGCATGGCATGCCCTTGTGCATTTGGATGAGCCATTGGATTCTGTCTGCTGATTCTTTTTAGAGTGAGTTTGTCTCTCTTAAGGAATGCTTTAGATTGCTTTATTTGCTTGTTTCTACCGTTTTTCTTCGCAAATAGGTTGATAACTTGAATAAAATGAAGTTGAGAGACTTCTGAGATGATGGTTTTGGCCTGCCTTTTAGTGAAAATGTGTTCTTGATTAGGTATGGCTATGGTGAATGTGAAAGGGTATGCTAGGATTCTAAGAATTTCCCAACTGGTAAATGTTGTGGCCTTTGACCTACATACAAGTTATGCGTAGATAACAATGGAGGGTTCATCTGAATCTGGCTGGGAGGGATCAGATAGTTACAGGGGTTTGAATTCTTCAGCTTTTGTGGATAGGAATCCTAGATTTCAAACAAGCAGCATTAGGTCCTCCAATTATGTGTTGCATGATTCTGGGTTTGTTCCAGGTAGAAAGGGGAGAGAGAGAATTGAGTTCCCGCCCGTAAATCGCCTTAAAGCCCAAGGTGGGGTTGCTGAGGATAGGCTCACTGTGGACCGAGGTGGTCTCGGAACAGACTGTAGTGGTGTTAGTTTGAGGCAGTGGCTGGACAACCCAGAGAGAGCTGTTGATGCTCTTGAATGTTTGCACATATTCACCCAAATTGTGGAGATTGTAAACCTGGCACATTCACAGGGACTAGTTGTTCATAATGCACGACCATCATGTTTTGTCATGTCCTCGTTCAAACGTATTGCCTTCATTGAATCCGTATCCTGCTCGGAGTCAGGGTCAGATTCATCAGAAGATATTTTAAACAGACAAACTATCGAGTTAAAGGATTCATCTTCAGTTTTGCCTCATGAGTCGGACAAGCTGGGTAGTCAAAGTTCTCAGATTGAGAAGATTTCTGTAGAAGCTTCTACCGGATTTTCTGAAAACTGTTGCTTGCAGTCAAACTCAGGCCATGTGGTTCAGACTTTAGAAGCTAGTAAGAACAGACAAGAAGAAGAAAAGCAGCACACCTTCCCAATGAAACAGATGTTGCTCATGGAAACCAATTGGTACACTAGTCCAGAAGAAATTGCTGGTGCTCCAAGCTCTTGTGCGTCAGATGTTTACCGTCTTGGAGTCTTTCTCTTTGAGGTTAGTACTCGTTAGCTAGCATGTCACTAAAGGGTCTGCTGAGTTATATTTCTCATTACTGCCAAGGTGAAACTTTGTGTTTTAATGGTTATTATAATTGTAATTTTGACAGCTATTCTGCACCTTTAGCTCACCAGAAGAGAAAAGTACAACTATGCATAGTCTGAGACATCGTGTCCTCCCTCCTCAGTTGCTGTTGAAATGGCCTAAAGAAGCTTCATTTTGCTTATGGTTACTGCACCCCGAGCCTAGCAGTAGGCCAAAAATGGGGTGAGCATTCTTTTTATGCGTCAACCGGATCTTTTTTTTCCTCTCTTAATTCCCCCTCAAGGAAAATCGTTCTTTCATTTGTTTGATGCCTCATTGATTTGTTGTCACGGTCTTCTTATACCTACTTTAATGTGTAGCTCATTATGTAATCCTTGATTGTCCAAGCTGTTGTTGACATAGAATGTACACTACACTGTCAGAGTTTATAGTACGCACGCTCTTATCTGGAGAAGTCACTGGATGTTGAGTTTTGTGCATGGATGAATAAATCTTACCACAGTAAAGAAGGAAAATGTAGCAAAGCATGCTTGCCTTTCTTGCAACAGCACTAATTCATTCCTTTTTTCTTTCCTCTCTTTGGTTGATGAGATGACCCAGGGTTACTTTTCACGTGTGCAACTCATTAGGTGTAGTGCGGCGTTTGGTTGTCTCTGCAGGCAAAACTGTTAGGTGTAGTGCGGCTTTTGGTTGTCTCTGCAGGCAAAACTGTTAGTCAACTGATCAACAGCTTTGCTGCCCTCTTTGCATAATGCTGTTCCATGACTCGTCAGTGGCATCTTGAAATGACTTATCAGCTTGTTGCTATGGAAATTTGTCCATATTGTTGCTGTTTACCTGCACAATTTGTTTGAACCATAATTGATTACTGCAAAATGTTTCCTGCACTGTTGTAGAAGTAAAAGGAAGATAATGGAAAAAGAGCACTTAAGACGAAGTGAGAGTGAAATAAATAGAGTGAGCAAGCTTTTCTATTGATTTGCATTAAGGGGTCGTTTGGTAGGGTGTATAAGAATAATGCTAAATATGGTTTCAGAAGAGGTAGGGGTAGGCCGAAGAAATATTGGGGAGAGGTGATCAGACAGGACATGGCGCATTTACGACTTACCGAGGACATGACCCTGGATAGGAGGGTGTGGAGGACACACATTAGGGTAGAGGGCTAGTACATATTGGTTTTATTCTCCCTTATTCGTAGGCGTATTAACGCACTATGATTTCTTGTACTCTGCTGTATGTTATTTATGGTATTTATGTTATTATCCAATAATAATATGTACTGTTTTTTGTGCTTTGATTATACTATTGTTTGAACCGTTTTCGTTATCTACTTATTTACTCTAATATTCTTGTCTGACCTTGTTCTATGTTTTTATTGAGCCGAGGGTCTTTCGGAAACAGCCGTCCTACATTGGTAGGAGTCAGGTCTGCGTACACTCTACCCTCCCCAGACCCCACGATGTGGGATTTCACTGGGTTGTTGTTGTTGTTGTTGTATGGTGTATTAGGTATGCTTGTATTAGTTATGCAGATATTATTTCTTATGCAGGTGTTTGGTTTGATGTATTAAAAATAACATGTATTGCATTATTTCTAAAAAAATACCCTCTACAAATATGACGGAGAGGATGTGGAAAAGGGTTTGAGGGGCAATTGTGTCTTTAGTCACACTAATGCATGCATTAAAACCCTTTTGCATTACTAATACCATGGGTTTCCATGTATTAGTAATACATACCTTAATCCTCAATAGAGTGTATAACTAATGTTTGCATTAGTTATACATAGGTTGAAAAAGTGTACCAAACATGATACTAGTAATACACAAAGCCACACATGCATTATTTTTGCTAATGCACTCTACCAAACGACCCCTAAATGGTGAGCCGAAGAAGTATTGGGGAGAGGTGATTAGCCACATAGCACATCGTTAGCTTATCGAGGACATGACCTTAGGAGTTTATGGAGGTTGCATATTAGGGTAGAAGGTTAGTGGTAGTTGAGTGTTGTCTTGCTTTTCGACATAATTAGGTTTGGTAGTAGTCTGGAGCACCGTGAGTGTCGTAGTATAGCTTATTCATGTAGTTTCTTGCTTTTTGATATCTATTGCCATCTGTTTTATTGTGTTTCGGTTACCGCACTATTATGATATTGTTAGTTGTTACTGTTTGTTTTTTGAATGCTTTGTACTGCTTTCCTTATTAGTTGTCATGTTTTCTTCACTGTCGTTTTTTCTTTTCATAACTATTTTGATTTGCTGCACTTGAGTTAAGGGTCCTTCGGAAACAACCTCTCTACCTCCATGAGGTATGGGTAAGGCCCGCGTACACTCTACCTTCCCCAAGCGCCACTCATGGGATTTCACTCGGTAGGTTGTTGTTGTTGTTGCATTAAATGGTAGTCTTAACCAGTTTATCGGATTCAAATCAGGCGCCAATAATGATTCACTTGAGGAATCTACTGCCGGCTCCATCTTAATTCATTTTATTTAACGGCAATGTCCCTGTCTCCTCTGTCCTTGTTATTCTGATTCTACTTTTCACATCGATGACAGTGACTTGCTAGAAAGTGACTTCCTTAATGCTCCAAGAGATGAGTTTGAAGAACGTGAAGCAGCAATACAGCTTAGAGAAAAAATAGAGGAGCAAGAGTTATTGCTGGAATTCCTTTTGCTGATTCAACAGCGAAAGCAGGAGGCTTTGCACAACTTGCGTGAGATTGTATCTTTTTTATCGGCTGACATAGAAGAGGTATCGAAGATGCAGACGACCTTCAGAGTCAAAAGGGGCTCAAATCAGGAGCCAGTAAAGGATTTAGGTTCGGGGAAGATAAATATTGCTGAAGATGACGATGCTGGGTGCTTTGGATCTAGAAAGAGATTTAGGCCAGTCCCTTCAATACACACAGCTGAGGAATCCGATGGCAATCCAGATGAGTCTGAGAAACATGTTGAAAACAAAGGGAGCATTCTGGCAAAAAATTCTCGGTTGATGAAGAACTTCAGGAAATTGGAGGTAGCTTATTTCATGACAAGACGTAGGGTTGTCAAACCGACTGGCAAACCATTGAATAGAAATTCTCAGGCAAGTATGGATTGTAGAACTTCAGTTCTAGCACCCGAAAGAAGTTCATTGAGTAATTTGTCATCAAAAGAGGGGTGCAATGAGGATAGACAGAGTGGATCGATCAGTTCATTCCTGGAGGGACTGTGCAATTATCTATCTTATAGCAAGCTGGAAGTGAAGGCCGACTTGAAGCAAGGGGATCTTCTAAATTCTTCCAATCTTGTATGTGCTCTAGGCTTTGATCGTGATGGTGAATTTTTTGCAACTGCTGGTGTAAATAAGAAGATCAAAGTATTTGAATATAATTCAATTGTTAATGAGGACCGTGATATCCACTATCCAGTTCTTGAAATGGCTAGTAGATCTAAGCTTAGCAGCATATGTTGGAATGGCTATATTAAAAGCCAGATCGCTTCAAGTAACTTTGAAGGTGTGGTGCAGGTGAGCTATATTCATGATCATGATTGCTTTTCTGTTTAATTTAATTGGGATGAAGTTTGCTGAATTCCTTTCCAGGTATGGGACGTCACAAGAAGTCAAGTTTTCATGGAAATGAGAGAACATGAAAGGCGTGTCTGGTCTGTTGACTTTTCTGTAGCAGATCCAACCATGTTGGCCAGCGGGAGTGATGATGGTTCTGTCAAGCTCTGGAATATCAATCAGGCAATTCTATTTTTGCACTTGGTGGATGTCAGCTTTGAAACTAAACGTACTACAGTCATCTAGTTATGTTGATGTGTAGATAAAACCTGTGTGTAATAAGTTGTTTTTCTTAACTGGGTTGGTACTGCAGGGAGAAAGTGTTGGAACCATCAAAACAAAAGCCAATGTCTGCTGCGTACAGTTCCCCTTTGATTCCGGTCGCTCCCTTGCTTTTGGTTCAGCAGATCACAAGATATATTATTATGATCTACGTAACTCAACAATGCCTCTTTGCACATTAATTGGGCACAACAAGACTGTGAGCTATGTCAAGTTCATAGATTCCACAACGCTTGTTTCTGCATCTACAGATAACACGTTAAAGCTATGGGATTTGTCAATTTGCACATCTCGAATTCTTGATTCGCCACTTCAGTCATTTACTGGACACATGAATGTAAAGGTATTTTTCTTTATTCGTGTCACCTGAAGAAGACTGGTTCTCATGTTTTCACTGTACTCTTTGCTGCCTTTTGACGATCTTTGTTGCAGTTGAAAATATGGGTTGTCATACAAATTAAAATTTAAATACATACAATTTGTAAATGCTTAATGAAACCATAGCTTTTTAACATAGGAGATCATCCCTGAAATAATTTCTCAGAAGTGAGATTGAACTTCGGTTGTGGTTAAATGTGCTTTTACTGTGAATGAGATGGAATGTTGATTATGGTTGAATGTCCTTTGCTTCTGATAAAAGTATTCTTGCATTACAGAACTTTGTTGGCTTATCTGTATCAGAAGGTTACATTGCTACTGGCTCAGAGACAAATGAGGTATCATTTATAATCAGATATATCACTATTATTACTTGCTTACTAATTTCATCGTAGATGAGCCTTTAGCAATGGTTACATTGTGATGAAATTTTTTGTCCCGTATGCATTGAGGAAAAACTAGTTCCGGATACTGGTCAAATTAAGCATATGCATCTAGGTTGGAAACATGGGGCTGCAATCAATGTTCTATGTTCAAGCTATTTGCCAAAAAATATATTTAAATTCTAGTTGTGTCTAAGCATTTTGGTTGATGCTGTTTGTAAATAATCAAATGAATGATTCACAACTTCTTATTTTATTTGAGTATAAAAGTTGTTCCATTACATTCGTGACAAACAATCAGTGACTGTCATTAGCTGTTCGAGAAGAAAACATACACATGGTGTTTTACTGCTGTTTTGTCACAAAACAATACATTATTGCTATGAAATTGCTGATTCATTAGAAACAATAACGGAAGTTGTTTACTATTTTAATTGTTCAATGAAAGGGTGTTCTAATGGATCAATATGACCATGGATCTCAGTCGTGGTTGACAAAAAAAAAGATTAGGAACTACTCCATCTGTCCCAATTTATGTGGTACACTTTCCTTATTATCTGTCCCAAAAAAGAATGTCACCTTTCTGTAATTGGAAACAATTTAACTTTAAAATTCTCATTCTACCCTGTGACCTCCATATTTATCACCAGCACCTATTTTCCACTTCTAACCCTTAGCCTCAGGGCTAGCATCTCTCCCATGAACAATTCTGTTACTTTTAGGCATTTTCCGTTTTACAGAATCAAACATGGCGTGTGCCCTATATTCTCCATAGAAATATAATCCTCTCATGTGCTGTTCACAAAACTTATCCTCAATTATCATTCCGTAACACAGGTAAACTAGATCCCTTTTGGTATGATTTTGATTTTCTTGTGTTTCTCCTTTCCTCTATTCACATCATTTATACTGCCCTTGGGAAACAGTAAGGTATTAAGTTTGAAGACAGTAAACATTATTTCTTCACCTGAATTTTTAGTTTCTGGTTTGTGTTAAGAAAAATCTTCCATTCTTTGTCTTTTCTCATTATATTCTTAGTTTTTTCTTAAATAAATTGATGAAATTGCCCTTAGCATTTTTGGGATGTGCTTTTGAGGATGAAGGTTCTGACATAATGTACCAAGGATCTGAACCTTGTGCCTGAAAAGATCATGTACATGCAGCAAAGTCAGGAACTTTGTGGATAGAATAATCTATAGCAGAGCTGAGTACCAGATCGTGGTTTAGCACAAGAACTAGATACTTGGAACACTGAAGAAAACCTGATGCAGAATTCATAAGACAACATTTTCCACCTCCGTTTCCCAAAACAGTAGTACACAAAGAAAAAGAAAATTTAAGGCCTATTGCTGCATTTTATCCTTATAGGGGAAGGATGACTTTCTTCCACTTGACATATACATACATGGGTTTGTGTGTGCATGTGCACACTCATTTCTGTTTTGGCAGTTAGGAGAACTTATTAGGAAACAGCATCAATCAATCTACTGTGCATCAACGCCAAAACTAGTTGGGAGAAACACTTCTTGCCTCAAAAACTATATAAGAAAATGAAATATTTATGAGAGACATAAAGATATATATAATGAGAATCGTTTTCTTGTGCTGCCAACTAGCAATAAGTTTCTGCCCATTACTCTTGATAGTATTCATTAATTTTAATATAAACAACATTGATTGTAAAGTAGCTAGTCTTGATAATTTGGCTTGCTTCTTTTTCTAATAGGAGAATATGACACAATTGATACCAAAAGAAAAGAATTTCCTGCAAAAATTGCTTCTACGACCTCTTAGATAATCCTCCTTTCTCCGGTATGTCTTTGATTACTTCTAATTAGCTTATAGTTACAGTTCCCACGTTCACTCCTCATATTTGGTAAACATTAATAGCAAGAAAGCCTGGAACAAAAGTCACAGGGGAATACTAAAGAAAGGAAGAGTATTGTAGTGCCTATAGTATAAGATGGTTATGAAAATACTTAAAGAGGGTGAAATATACCTCGGCGAACAAAAAGGTGGTGAAGGAACTCCATTAAAATGATTATATATCGTTGGTTTGTTGCATAGCTTGTGTATTCCTATTTCCTACCATCCTTCCAAAACTATCTTGATATTTGTATGTATTGTTCTACAAATAGCTATTGCTACAAGCTGTTCATAGTAATGTAATGGTGTGATCTGGGTTGTGTTGCAGGTCTTCGTCTACCACAAAGCTTTTCCTATGCCTGCATTATCATTTAAGTTTAATAGCACGGATCCCCTATCTGGTGATGAAGTGGATGACCAAGCACAGTTCATCTCATCTGTTTGTTGGCGTGGTCAGTCCTCTACCTTAGTTGCTGCGAATTCTATGGGAAATATCAAGCTGTTGGAGATGGCTTAACGTGGTTCATGTTCTCCAAAGGTTTGGGAGTTGCCTTCGGGATAAAAGACGTGAAAGGTAAGGGTTCTGTATTGATGAATGAATGGCTTGCTGTGAAGAGGTCAACCAGATCGGACACCTTAGCGAACAAGGAGATTGCCATCATCAAGAAACCAAGATTTTTGCTAGTAGTAATTCATATAGTGGAAGTAGACTCAACTGGAAATACGAGAACATATATTGGTCTTATTGTAAAATGCTGTATATAAAAGGGAAAGGATGCAAATATAAATTTCTCTCTGTATATTCTGTAATTTCCATAGTTGGAAATTTAGGGCCGTACAGGGCAAATCGAATCAAATTGAAAAAAATGGTTTGACTTGGTTTGGTGTTTGGAAAAAAATCCTGATCATTATAGGGTTGGTTTGGTTTTAATTAAAAAAAGTCAAATCGAACTCAAACCGACTCGATTATAGATATACTACTTTTAAATTATGTTATACATAAAAATATTTATTAAAATGTAATTTATAAATATTTTTTAAAATTTTTCATAATTTTTTTTTTCTTACATTTAGATTTTGACTTGAGAAGCCCATCTAAATAATATACAAAAAAAGTCCATCTTATAAAGTTATATTATAAAGTTAAAACTTCAAACAGTGTTCTGCCTCCATCTTATATGTTGATATTTTGTACTAGCATTTTTTTTAAGAAGCACTGCTCTGTGATTTTTATTAGATACTATGAAAAACCCGAGAAACTCAAAAAATTCGAAAAAATCCAAAAAAATCCGAAAAATCCGAGAAAAATTGATATCGAAAAATTTGACTTTTATTGATTTGGTTTGATTTATAGATTTAATAATCCGACACAAATAATTTGGTTTAGTTTGTAAAAAGTCCGAACCAATCCGGTCCATGTACACCCCTAGTTGGAATGATTTTTTTGAAAGGAACTATGTTAATGTGATCTCCAGAAAATTCTATGTTTTAGTCTATGAAAACAACTATGCAGAAAAATACAAGCAGCATTTAGAAATCCATGTGTCATATTGGTTCACTCTTGATGATGTCATATTCAATAACCTTCATTGATAATAGCTAAAAGAGTTTTTTTTTTTTTTAACTTGTGTTCTTGAACTGGGGTCTATCGACTTGGATTGCACTAGGTATATTGTTGTTCTTGAAATTAATTGGTTGTTCTTATAGATGCTGTTAGTTTTTGTTTGAGTTTGGTGAACATTGAATAATAATTTGTTTGCACTTACTAGATAGTTATTAAATTATTAATACTTCATAAAATCACTATTGTTCTTGAAATTAATTGGTTCTTATAGATGCTGTTAGTATTTTATTTGAGTTTGAGGAACATTGAATAATAAATAGTTTACACTTGATAGATAGCTATTAAATTGTTAGCACCGCATAAAAACATTCCCCCTAGAGTAGTTAATATGAATAAGGGAAACTCTTACTATAGCCATTTTTGTACTTTCAATGTACTCTTTCAACAATTATTTCCAGTTTGATTCATCTTAAATCATGATAGAACTTCTTCAACCAAAAATACATTGTTAAAATTATAATCTAGAAAAAGGGAAAGAACACGAAATAAATGAGGAAAGACATCCTAAAAGTGAATAGTCTACGAGTATTATCTACTTCTTTTATTTTTGTTGTTTTCTTCAGCATTTTTTATAAAGAGATTATTAAGACAGTTGAATACAACAAAAATAACACACCTAGTATGGATCCCACGAATGAGTTTAAGACAGTTGGATGACATGGAAGGAGGGGGGGGGGGAGACACATTGGGATTCAAACCCCCATCACTAAGGTGAAGGCGTGGGCTACTCTCCAAGTGAGCTACACCTCCACTTGTTGTCTTAAGATTTTGAATCGAGTGCCCAATTTTGTTTATATGGTATCAGAGTCGAATATTAGTAAGTTCATTCCCACACGGAATTCCACATTAAATTTCGTGTGTGATCCCATATCGGGTTGCAATGTTGGACCTGAACATTGTTAGAGGAAACTTCAATACTCAAAATAGTGAGTCATGAGTTTGTCTGCCAAGAATTGAAATGTGCAGAGAGAACTTAAAGAAACAAAGCCACAGAGAATAGGGAGGAAAAGGATAAACTTAGTACAAAAACAGGAACAACAATAGGGTGACAATGATGTGTAAATCTTTATATTACAAAATAATCTGATGTTAATATGTTATTCTCTGGATCTAATCCCCTCCCTTTTTTTCATCTGAAAGGCAGGGAAAGTATAACTACTTACACTGCTGTTGACCAGTAGTATTAGCTGACAAAACTAGTTTACCAATAAGACGCTGAAGCCTTTTAGCCCCTGGACCTGGTTTAAGCTTTGTTGGATTTCCAACCTTTAAACAAGAAGGTCTACTGGTACACCAACCCCCCGGTGTGAAGCTACCATTTTTTCGATGGAGTAGTTCTTTATCAATCTTGTCTAGAACAGGATCATCTCGCTTGAACTTGCGAGCAAATGCAGCACCACTTGCAATCATTTTTGATGTGTCATTAACGTTGAGATTGTGTGGATGTTGTTTTGGAGGGAGATCCCAAGAAATATAGTGCATGTCGTGGTTAATAACAGTTGTAGCAAATTCTGGGGCATTGCACGCAACAGTCTGAAAGTAGCCTTCTGGAGAGGAGACAAAATTTGTGTAGTACATAAGTAAGGTCCTGGGAAGATTATCCCAACCCCATATGCAGTACTCCACAAAAGCGCGAGAGAGGATCATCCATGCTGAACCTGTATCAAATTTGTAGCATTTTTCATAACTGCATAAGAAGATAAATCGTATCTATTTTCTACTTGGCTTCTTCACTTTTTTTATTTCCTTTTCATACTATTTTTGATATGTTTTACTTGAACTGAGGATCTATCAGAAACAAATTCTCTACCTTCACAAGGTAGGGGTAAAGTTGTGTTCACACCACCCTCCCAGACCCCACTTGAGGAATTACACTGGATATTTTGTTGTTGTTAAGAAGATAAACCATATGGTGGATACATTACACAAAGAGTTCACTTCATTGTCTATGCAGTTCATGCTGATTCAATGTACTTTCTTCCTAGATCTATCTCATTGTTTGGTCAGAAAGTAATCTATATATTTCATCCATACATAAGATCGACAAATGCTTCACCATGTTTCTAGAAAAAAGATTTCAGTGTGGAGAAATACAGCATCAAGTATAAAGACGGTGAATTTCCAACGATAGATATCTAAACCAAATCTCTGGATTAAGCAATTTTAGCAGGCAAGAACAGTAATTGAGGTCCAACTGATGCAAAATGTCATCGTTTCATCTAACCGCAATAGTTGATACACAAACATGCAGGTTGATGGCGTCCAAAGATTAATAGGAAGATAAAAAATGAAAAAAGAAATTGAAACACAAGTTTCAACTGTCTTTAGTGTGGCGGTTTTTCCAATTTGAGAAGTCTCTGACTGAAAATAATACCAATAGTTCAGCTTCTCTAGGTGTGACAGACTCAGAGTCTTAAGGTTCGATACAAAGTCCTTATCTTAACCAAGAAAGTATGTCTAGATTAAGGGAAAGGAGTAATGGTACAAGCACAAAATTTTACGGGACCAAAGTAGTATCGTGGCACGTTCTATTTGCTTTTGTGGTGAATCAACATCAGTAAACAGCTTCGAGAATACTCAAACAAGTATGTGAATTCAATCATCAAAAACTAACCTGTAAAGAGTTTAAAGGCTGTGGGAAGACCTCTCCTTGGCGAGACCCAAAATATGTCAGACTTGGTTGTCTTATAGAGCCCAGGGTCTACCATAAGCGGCATTGCCCTTTGACCCCTGAATAGAATTAATCCAGTTATACAGAAATTAAACCTCAGTACAATACAGTTTCAAAGAACACAAAGTGAAAGATAGAGAGAGGATGGCATACTCTTTCCAACCCAGCCGGCTAGAGTACTCAATGAAATTGAACTCTCGTTTTAAATCGAAAAAAGTATAGAGTAAATCTGCCAAAAATTAAAGAAAGAAATATAACATAACTACTCAAGACTGACTTATGACCAAAAAGAAAGTATTGGCTTTTCTGGTAGAGTTTAAGCTTAACAACCAGAGAACTAACCATCTTGAGTCACCAGTGGATAATCAGAAGCACTCAGGTTAATAAACCAATCCCAGTCCGGATACTTCTTGAGGAGAATCGCACAGGCATGAAGAGTGTTAGCAACCATGGTAGGTCCACGGTAGGTCACCATGTTTGCTTTGGTGATCACGTGCACATTCCCAACCTGTGCAAAAATGGGTTCTTTCTCCACTCTGGAAGCAAGCTCTAATCTCTCCTGCACAGATGATTCTAGGTCCAGATGAACAACATAATAGTTCCGTGGATGATACAGCGCTTGCAGCGTTCTCCAAAGCTTTTCTAGATCACCCTTTGATCCAGATACCAAATAAGCAAAACGGGGGACAGGAGGTCTAGCGGGAGGGGGTGGAGCTTGGTTAATTTTCGATTCAGCAAAATATGGGCTAGTTTGATTTATCTTGACATGAGATAAAAAGATTGAATTGATTGTGTGTAATGAAGTAATAAGGCCCATGTTGAAGGAGGTTACGACGAGGAAAAAACACACAAACGCACTTAAAACGAGAGGAAATAGCCATTTCTTTTCTATGTTCATTGACTTCATTGCTGAACTTTCTCATTTAGTTCACTACTAGCACAAAAAACACAATTCTCATCTACTCAGCATTCCCAAACCTATCGGGCCCCAAGAGACTGTTCTTGATTTGCTCTCCAGAATGCCTATTCAAATGGAATCCTTCAATCTACACTCTGCCAAAATGTTGTTCATATACAAGTCACCATCTAGAAGCTCAATCCAAAATATACTACTAGTAATATTAAATTAACAAGATAAAAGATACACTCAAAGACTCCGTAAACAACTAGCTAAGAATTTGGTAGAATGACAAAATCAAGAATGTACATATAATATATATATTACATAAGCAAGCTAACTTTCAACTATATTATATCTTAATGCGCTTCATATATTTTATTGGAGAACAAACGTAAGACAAGTAGGAAAGTATTTTTTTAGCAGAAACAGCCAGAATGTTACACCAGGTTCATTGAAAACAGAGAATTTTGAAAGAAGAATTCAAATAATTGGAAAAATGGTATCATCCCCAAATCAAATCAACTGATGCTATGTTGTTCACGCTCTTCAAAAATATCATCAGGTGTGTCACATAGTGCATTTTGGAGAACCCAACACAGCTGCAGCATTGAAAGTGAAGAGTACGTGCAACTTTAACATATATGTAAATCAAAATTTAGAATCTCAAATTCATATGATTCCACAAATGCATAAACACCCAAAAAGTGAGGAAAGACATAAAAGTAAAAAAAAAAAACAGAAAAACAAACAATCAAAGAAAAAACAGGAAAAAAACAATCAAAGAAAACCCATAAGTCAGTAGCCATTAGACAAAAATAGTAAAAAAAAAACAATTTTTTTGTACAATTTAACTCAAATGGGGTGTGAGGTAAAGAAATTTTTTGTACAAATTTGAATCAGCAGCTAAAATAGCAAAACCAGTGAGCCCAGATAAAAGATTAACCCAGAATTTCAGTACCCATTAGAGAGACTATTCCGATAAACCCGGCTCAAGTAAAAGTACTCATTAGACAGAAATCAAAAAAAAAAAGAAGAAAAAATGGTGAACGTAAAACAAACGAACAGAATTTTGAATCAACAGCTAAAATAGAAATACTAGTGAGTATATAAGCATTACTTCATTAATGGGTATGATTCAAATAAACCCAGAAAAAAAGATTAACAGAGTAACTATAAGAAAGAAGAAGAACCTCTAATTTTCTCGGCAAATACTTATATGGGTTGGTTTTAGATTCTTGAAGAAACTGGTCCTTTGAGCAGCAAACAATTATATACAACAAAAAAATCAGTTTTTTTTTCAAAAGACATAGAAATCAGCTGAAGATAAGAAAATTTTGTTGTTAATTAGTAGACATTAATGGAGGAATTAGAATAACAGTAGAAGTTATTAAGGGCAAGAACGTGAGAACAAGGAGGAGTCGCTCACATTTCGTTTTAGATTTTTTGCCTTCTTTTTTTTAATATAAAAATTTGCTTATATTTCTTTTTTAATATTTTTTTATTTTTTTGGAATTTTGTGTGTAAACTTCATTTTTAGTCTTTCTTGAGTTTGACCATAAAGAAATACTAATGTTTTGTTTTGGTTACTGTTTTCCTTACTGGAGTCAAAGATTTATTGAAAACGGTTTGTTTATATATTTTCATAAAATAGGAATAAAATTATGTATGTATTAAATTTTATAAATTTTGCTCATGGATTACATTAAATTTATTATAATTATTGTTATTATTACTATTTTTAAATTATTTTTTTTTAAATCGCTTTAAAATATTTTAACTAAATTAAGAATCTATTAAATACAGCCCCTTAGAAAACAAAGTGGATAAACAAGTAAGCACGTTAACGAAGTGCTACTTGCTTATTCACTTTAATTAGATAGTAATTGAATATTTAATTATATTGTAATTGTAATATCAAGTAGAGTAAGTATTTTCCATGTGTAAACTCCATTTTTAGTCTTTCTTGCGTTTGACTTGAAAGACAGCAATTATGGCTTTGTTGGCTTATATTAAGTATATAATATAATATAAATATCTTTTTAAAAGTATTACTAAAATGCAATGAGATGAATGATATTTTAATTTTTTTAAACAAAATAACTTTTGAATTCTGGAGCATCGTATTGATTGTAGTTCTAGTTTATTGTTTATGATAGTTATTTGTTATATATATATATTATTGATTGTCATGTTTACTTTCCTTTCGTATTATCTTTTTCATGAATACTTTAAATGATTGTACTTAAGGCTTTCGAAAATATTTCTTTATCTCTATAAGTTAAGGCTAAAATATAAATAAATCTTATCATTATCACATCTCACACGTGGAATTATAGTATTGTACTGCATATGCTCATTCTTAATCGGATTTGATATCACTACAAATCAAAATTTTAATCATATTATTGAAATCCAAATCTAAGTGATTATGCAAAAGAAGTACAATAAAACTACTAAATTTCAAATCTAAATAATTATACCAAAAAATAAGTACAATAAATATTTTTCCAATAGAGATAAAAACTTTCTACTGATCTGAATTTTTATCTCCCTTTGATTTTTTTTTATTCGTGATTTAACATTATAACTTTTCAGTACTAATAATGAGAAAGAAATAGAAATCGACAATAAAATAAAATATATATATAAAAAGAAAAAATAACAACAACAACAACAACCCATTAAAATTCCACAACGTGGGGTCTGAAGAGGGTAAAGTGTACGCAGACTTTACTCCTACCAAGGTAGGACGACTGTTTCTGAGAGACCCTCGACTCAATAGAAGCATAAAAAGAGGTCAGATAAGGCTAAGAAGTTCAAAGCGATATGGAAAAGCAAATAACAAACGACACTAATAAAATAGAGTAATCAAAGTACATAAAATAATGGATAATAAAAGAAATCAGAGCACAAGAAATTATAATGCGCTAATGCGCCTACGAATACGGAAGAATGACGAGACTATGTACTAGCCTTCTACCCTAATATGGGTCCTCCACACCCTCCTATCTAAGGTCATGTCCTCGGTAAGCTGTAAGTGCGTCATGTCATGTCTAATCACCTCTCCCCAATATTTCTTCGGCCTACCCCTACCTCTTCTGAAACCATCCATGGACAATCTCTCACACCTCCGCACTGGGCATCTGTGTCTCTCCTCTTCACATGCCCAAACTATCTCAGTCGCATTTTCCGCAACTTGTCTTCCACCGAGGCCATTCCTACCTTATCCCGAATAGCCTCATTTCTAATCCTGTCGTTCCTGGTATGCCCACACATCCATCTCAACATTCTCATCTCGAAAACTTTCATCTTTTGAACGTGATAGACCTTAACTGGCCAACATTCCACCCCATATAACATAGCCGGTCTAACCACCACTTTGTAGAACTTGCCCTTAAGTTGTGGTGACACATTCTTGTCACATAGCACACTGGAAATGAGCCTCTATTTCATCCACCCTACCCCAATACGATGTGTGACATCATCGTCAATCTCCCCGCTGCCTTGCATGATAGACCCACGGTACTTGAAACTACTTTTCTTTTGGATGGCCTGGTCACTAAGCCTAACTTTCGCGTCAACCTCCTGAGGTATCTCACTGAACTTGCAATCTAAGTACTCTGTTTTGGTCCTACTCAGCTTAAACCCTTTAGACTCCAAGATTTGTCTCCAATCCTCCAGCTTAGCGTTAACTCCGCTGCGAGTCTCATCGATCAGGACGATGTCGCCCGCGAAAAGCATACACCATGGCACCTCACCTTGAATTCGTCGCGTCAATCCATCCATCACCAAGGCAAATAAAAACTGACTAAGAGTTGATCCTTGATGTAATCCTATCACAACTAAAAAGTGCTCTGAGTCTCCTCCTACTGTCCTTACCCTGATTTTGACACCCTCATACATGTCCTTGATCACCCTAATGTATACCACAGGTACATCTTTAGCCTCCAAACATCTCCATAGTATCTCTTGTGGAACTTTATCGTAAGCCTTTTCTAGGTCGATGAATACCATATGCAAGTCCATCTTCCTCTCCCTATACTTCTCCACCAGTCTCCTCATAAGGTGGATGGCTTTTGTAGTTGAGCGTCCCGGCATAAATTCGAACTGGTTTTCTGAAATAGACACGCCTCTCCTCACCCTCATCTCCACCACTCTTTTCCACACTTTCATAATATGACTTAGAAGCTTGATACCGCTATAGTTGTTGCACCTCTGGATATCCTCCTTGTTTTTGTATAGAGGGATCATTTCACTCGACCTCCATTCTTCGGCATCGTTGTCGTCTTAAAGATGACATTAAACAACCTAGCCAGCCACTCCAAACCTATCGAGGTCGCGCTCTTCCAAAATTCCCCAAGAATCTCATCAGGTCCGATTACTCTTTCCGAGCGCATCCTATGCACAACACCGTTAACCTCTTTGACCGTAATACTCCTACAATACCCAAAATCGTGACGCCTCCCTATATGTTTCAAATCTTTCAACACAATCTCTCTATCCCCTTCTTCATTCAAGAGTTTATGGAAGTATGACTGTCCTCTTTGTTTAATGAGGGTCTCCTCTACCAATACTTTTCCATGCTCGTCCTTAATGCACTTAACTTGATCCACATCGCGTGCCCTTCTCTCCGGCGTCCTGGCTAGCCTGAACAATTTTTTATCCCTGCCTTTATCTTCTAGTTCAGCATAAAGGCGCTCAAAAGCTGTCATTTTTGTTGTCGAAACCGCCGACTTCGCCTCCTTCCTCGCTATCTTATAAAGTTCCCTATTCGTCCACTTCTCCACCTCCTCCTTGCTTTCTATCAATTTCGCATACGCCATCTTCTTTGCTTCTACCTTCCCTTGCACTTCTCCATTCCACCACCAATTTCCTCGATGCCGACCATGGCTACCTGTCGAGACTCCTAACACTTTTCTTGCTACAACCCTAATAAAACTAGCCGTCCTATCCCACATACTGTTCGCATCCCCACTACTATCCCAGGCCTCCATAGCCTTCAATTTCTCTCCCATCTCTAGGGCACTAGCCGTGGTCAAACTCCCTCATCTGATCCTAGATCGGTCATCCCCGACCCACTTCTTCCTCGTCATCTTGATTTCTAAATCCATCACCAATATCTTATGTTAGAATATGGCTACGTGTAATGTAGAAAGTGGAATTCTTAGGAAAAGGAGAACAAAAAGTGAAAAGCAACTACACTTGTCTTATTTAATTATTATTAAACTCATAATTTGTGAAATTAATCATATCTTTGTCTGCCTCAAACTTAGTAAATGTATTATCAAGATTTACTGATCGGTGTAACTAAAATAACATATTCGGTATAATCTTACAAATAATAATAATAATAATAATAATAATAAGAAGAAGAAGAAGAAGAAGAAGAAGAAGAAGAAAAAGAAGAAATTACCAAATTACACACCTTATATTTCTATATTTTTAATTATTCCCTACCATTTGTAAAAATTTCAAAAATCTCTCTTCTGATACATAGGAATGATGCTGATACATCGCGATTTGATATATAAGTCATGTTCATGATACATCGCTAGTTGATACAAACTAAACACAAAATGTATCAGTAAAACATAAGTTTTACAGCTATTTTTGTCGTGTTCATGATATATTATGTGTTATAAGCTAATTCATAAGTTTTATTGATATTACAATGTTTGGTTTGTATCAACTAGCGATGTATCATGAAAATGACTTATGTGTCAAATCGCGATGTATTAGCGTCATTCGTATGTATCAGAAATCTGGAAAAAAGAGGGAATTCGGATAATTACCAAAAAAGTCGGGATAAATTGTAATTGGGCTTTTTTACTATGAAATTTAAGTAAAATACCCAAATAATAATAAGGGAGTAGATGGTTGTTCCAGACTATTCTAAGACCCTACTCTACCACTAGGAAGACAAAAATTGTTTGCCTATCTAATAATTGTCTACCCTAATTACTGATATTTATATTTTCTATCTAGTGTCATATTCTCGATGAGTTGGAATTATATTATGTCTATCTAATCACTTCTCCTCAATTTTTTCTCAAATTATCTTTATCTCTCCTCAAATAGATCATTGTCAACTTCGCACACCTCCTCATTGTGGCACATCAACATATGTGCTCCCCTTCTTTACAAATCCGAACTATCTTAGCATCGCTTACCGCATCTTTATAATCCTCTGTTCCCCTTCCTTAATCCTCAATGTAAATAAATAAAAAAAAGAATATGGGTGTATTTTCTCCATTTTTTCTGATTATAAAGAAATGATAAATAAGAAAATTCTTGAGAATGTAATTTGGGTTTAATTACTCTCATTGTATAGCTAGCAAAGTGAAAAGTTATAATAATCTAATTATGCTCAGTAAATTTACTTAATAACAGTACTAAACAAAACAAGTGAAATTAACTAAAGAGGATTGCAGTTGTTAGTTGGGAGTTGAGAACTTGAGATAATTGGCTTGCATAAGTTTTTCCTTGTGCATAAAACATTTGAAAATTTTGATTTGTCCTGCCTTAATTGTTTGTTAGGTTCCATTTCCAAATATTAGTATATATTAAAGTTACTTTATACATTGACTATATAAAACTTTCTTATACTCTTAGGTTTTTAGGTACGATATTTCTTTTTGTGATTAATTTTATAAAATTATAATTTGTAATAGTATTTTCTCTATGTCACTTTATGTGAAGGTATCATTATTTGAGAAGACAAAAAACTTTTTTTAAGTATAATTTTTTCTTTTTTAAAAAAAAGAAGAAGATGTTTTGAAGCATAATTTATGTTGACAATTAGTATTTTTCGTATAGCTTTCAAATATACCTCAAATTTATAGTCAAAATTAATGGCAATAGATATTCCGAAAAATACGTGAGAAAAAACTTGGTAAATATTATTGGCCATACAACTTGTCATTATTTGGCAAATATTTTTGACAAACAATCCAAATTTCCAAATACTAGAAAAAACTAATATTTGGGCCAAATTCTATTATTTAAAAACTTTTAAAAAATATCCCAAATTTTTATATTTTATGACAACACCCATTATTTATAATTTTGGACTAAATTCAATCCTAATTCTTTGTACAAATTTTATACAATTATATCCATATTTATTCCTTTTTATCTGATTCTTTGTACAAATTTTATACAACTATATCCATATTTATTCCTTTTTATCCGAACTTAATGTCCCTAGTCACTTCCAATTACAAGTAGTAATAGTATTTTTCGTATACAAATTAATGGTATTTTTCTTTTGTTTTTTTTTCTTTTTTCAGACTCATATCTGTTGAGTTCGTTATCATGATTTTTCATGAAGCATAATTATTATAAAATTTTAATATAGACTTATGGGTATAAATAAAATCATATTTTTTAAAAATAAATAAATATTTCTCTTAAAATATATGGTCGAACACATTGTGAAACTTTATCCATTTCACCTAAAAATAATTTATCAAAAATATTTGAGATACTATGACCAAACGCTAGCTAAATATGGACGTTTTTCTAATGACCCAATACTGAAGAATCTGAATTGAATTATCTTTTGGTTTTACTATAACAAATTAGGCAGAAGAAATAGAACCCAAATTTTCTTTCTTCAAAACAGAAAGTTATTTTAAAACAACTCATACGACTATTTACATACCTACCAGTTTATCATCTACTTATTTAAAAGATATATTCTAATAATATATCAAACAAATATTAATCGTAAAACAATAAGGTTTGGCACCTCGTTATGTTCAAAGGGTTGAGTTGTACACCTATTAAAATTGTACATAAGTTAAGTTTAGAATATCGTAACACAGTTCAATCTGACTATTTTCATGTAATATCCTCATTTTACTATATTAGCTTTAGTTTTATCAATGGATGATAAATTTTGTTGTATTAATATTTGATATAAAAAGTTAGGCAAATAATATATATTTATAAGTAAAATAAAATATTATTACTAATAATAATAAGTACGATCTCATCACGATTCAAGTCTTAGAACTTGTTTAAATGAATTTATAAGAATTTTAACTTATGAATTTAACTTATTTTTTTATTTTCGATTAAAAATAAATAGTTAAAAATATTTTTTTTATATCATCCAAATACTATAAAAATGTTTCAAAATACCGGTCGTGTTTGACGTAAACGTGTCTAATTAACGTGTCATTCCAGTTTCCACGACAAGTTCAATTATGTGTTTTGACCTTTCAATATATATACTATTAGATGATAAGTCATATATGTTACATGAATAAATTAGTATTATGAAATTGATTTAAAATGATGCAACGACGTGTTTTATTCTCGTCTAGATGATTCATTTACATATATTTATTGGTTCAAGATTCTATTTATTTTATATATTTATTGTATATATGTTTCTCCTTCTATGTCAATAATTATTAGCAGTATTTTAGTAGTTTCTTGTCGTTTGATTTTTGTTACTACTTATTGATTTTAGTGCTTTGGTCTCAACTTCTTTCTTTTACAAATTATTTTGATATACATTATTTGAATCAAGGATCTTTTCGAAATAACCTTTCTACCATCAAAAGATAGAAAAATATGCGTACACTTTACCATCTCCGAATAAAATTATACTAAATATGTTGTATTCTTGCCTTTTTGAATTGTTAAGTCTAACATCAATGAATTTTTAAAGACAAATAATGTTAAGGTGAATTCGACTGAAGTCGTTGGAATTTGACATCCACATCCCTAATTATAATGAAATTACTATAAAATTGGTATACTTTATGTTTTGACATTTTTTGAAAAAATTGGATGATTTTGATTTACCTTATGTATATTTTTAGATTGTTTATTTGTTATTATACACTAAATTTTTGATCGTATGTTTTACAGTTGTCCTGAATTTGTATAAATCTGACATTTTGATGAAGGTGTATTTATTATGTGATTGGAATAATATGTTTTATATACAAACTCTTATAAAGTATGTAGTATTTTTTTGTATGAAATTTGTACATAAAAGGCATGTAATTGATATGATTACAAATTATGTATCATAGAACTATTTTTTAATTATTTTATAATTATCCAAAATTGGATTAAATTGAATAAGTTTGATATATATTTTTTGCAATTGGTATGAATTTTTGTAGTGGGATATAGTTGGTATGGAATGTGTTCTATGTGAACATCGAATGGCATGAAAGTGAAATGAATTTTGACATATATTTTGGCATGAATGTGTACTCTGTCAATCTAAATGGCATGGAAGGAACTTGACATAAAAATGACATGTAATTTGTATAGACTTGATATGAAAGTGGCACGTAATTTGTACAGACTTGGCATAATGGTATGCAATAGGTGTATAATGTATATATAAACGACATCTAATTAGTATGAAAGTCATGTGATTTAGCTATAGTGTTTATATATTTGGCATGAAGTTTGGTATTAACTTTCAATTGTGTTGAAATTAACTTCCAATGAAATTGGTATTAAATTTGGCTTTCATTACTACCTCTAAACTTGTATAATTTTGATATTTTTTGTAGTTTTCATGAAGTTGGTATGCAATGTTTATTATGTGTATTTTATTGGACTGTAAATGGTATGAATTTGGCATAATATGTTAAGATATAAATTTTCAGGAAAGAGAGATACACACACATTGAAACAGAAAAATATGTTGATTTTCAAATGGAGGAAATTATATATTACGTGCATCACATGTCGTCTGGAGGAACACAATAAGAAGACATGTTCAAATTATCCTGCTGAAAATTTGTCATAATTTATTTTTATTTAATTTAGTTGTTTAATTGTGAGAAACACATATTTTAATTGTTTTGATCTTTTAACTCAATGAATTATGATTTCAGAATATTTATTATGTGTAATACTTAATTCTTTGTGTATGCATTATTTTTCAAATGTAGACTCAAAAAAACTAAAACTGATTAATGTTGGTAATCATTTGGTATCCACTTAAAAATTAAGTCCATCAATGTATAGAATTGGTATCCAACTGAAAATACAACATATAATTAAGATTTCAACCGAGTAAGCCAAGCTAAAACTAGTTAGTGTTGTATCCAATTGATATACATTTGAAAAGTTCAAGTGTAACAATGTATGCAATTGGTATCTAAATAGAATTTTAAAATATTTAATTCTTACTACTTTGTGTATGTAGTGTTTTTCAAAACTAAAATTTCAATCTAGATACCAATTTTAATTAAGATTTCATATTATTATCTTCTTATTGAATCAAGATTGAATGAACGTTACCATATTTCATACTGAAAAGAAGAAGAAGAAAAATGTATGTTAATTTATAAAATTTATATAAAAAATAAATTAATTTAAAGTCATGGATGAAAGCATAAAATTTGTATTGAAGACAAATAGGGAAGCAAAAAGAAAAGAAGCGAGCATGGAAAAAGTTAAAGAAAAAATAACTAATGTGGGTATATTAAGGAAGAAAATTGTGTGAGAATATTAACGAGGGATTTAAAAAAATAAAATGGATTTAAGAAATAAGAATGCTTATTTTTTTAAAAAAAAAACAATTTTCAATTATTTTTTTTAAAAAAATGATATCAATTTTTAAAATAATAATAAAAATCGTAGAAAGAAGGAGGAAAGAGAAGCTAAAACAAGATATTGATAATATTAATTAGGATATTAATTAGGAGATTGATAACAACTAAAATAGTGTCCAACTAAATGGAGAAAATCAAGGATTAATATATCTGACCATTTATAAAACACTATTTAAGGAAAAATATATTGTTATTTAGTTACTTAACAAAATATAATCAATTAATTTATAAATTAAAACTAGAGTCCTGATTGAATGATAATTTAATATTACCATTAATACATTTATTATCTTTTTTCTTTAATCTGTTTATTCATAAATTAATTACTATATTATATTTTAAAATTTGTTATAAATTGATAGAGTTTTACTGCTACAATTTAAAACTTATAAAATTCTATTATAACACGAAATATGACATTTTGATAATTTTTGCTAAATTTAAATAGCTCCGGAGACTCTGTTTTGTTTCTGGTAATTTATGGTTATAGCTTTGGTAGTTAACCGATCGAAAAGATCCGAAATGCGAGGTGGTGAGGTTCATTAATGAGGTGGAATTTTATGGGCCGTTGATTGGGCCTTCGAAATAGACATTACGTGGACGTATAAATCGAGGCGTGATGAAAACATGGGCCTATGTTGGAGGTTAGGCGAATGGAAGAAATTAAAAGTAGTTGGGACCATACAAGTTTAGTGGGGTCAGCTCATTACCGCGTTTTAATGCGGAAAATGCATTTCTTTTATTTCTTTTTCGTCTTCAATTTTTCCACAAATGGATTGACTTCCTCTTTTGTTGACTTATCATTCTATAATTTTCGCTAAGTTTGATTAAATTTAAATTTATATCGTTTTTCAATCAACTAATACAATTTTGTACCTCAAGAGAGTTGAATCTTTAATTATGAATTAAAAAGATTTTATCATTTAGAGTGTGTTTTGGAATGAAACAAAAAAGTTTTTCCAAAAAATAATCAATTATTTATTTTCTAGTATTTAAAGAAATAAGTAAAAATTATTATTTTTATTTATATGTAGTATAGGAAAATATTATAAGAGTAAAATGGGACAGGGGTAAGGGTTGTGCAGGGGTAAAATATTAGGAAGTTTGCTTTTCTTACTTTCACAGAGAAAGTTATTTTCTTTATTTTAAAAAAAATTATTTTCAAGAAAATTTATTTTCAACCGTACCAAACAATCATAACTTTTGTGCCAAATTTTGCCTTCCTCTTTTGTTGACTTATTATCCAATTACACTCTTTTCCCATTTTCCAACCATATTCGGCAGCATTGTATTGAAAGTTCGATCAAATTTAAATTTATATTGGGACATTGCATATTTAAGAGTAAGATATTTTTTAATAAAAGTGATTTTGTATTCAAATAAAGCTCAAAACTCGAGATTATTCAATTAAAGATGATATTGTATTTACTACTCCACCAGGTTTATTGTTGGTACATTTTTTGTTCTTTCTCGGCAAAGTGTGGATGAATGCTAAATCAATGTTTAAGGTTAGAATTTGAAGTATCAAATTTAGTTCATTCAAGTGTAACATATCACGTCCATGGGAGTTTAAGTGACTATAATTAAAAATTAATTCATTACGAGTTACTCCTTCTGTCCAACTTTACTTGTCCATTATACTAAAAATATATATCCAATAATATTTATCGAGTTTAGAAAATCAATGAATTATTTATCCATTTATGTCTATTATATCCTTGCTATTAGATACTATTTAATATTTAATATATTTTCCAAAGCATTAAATTTAATATATTCTACCCCTATTATTTATTATTTGTTAAGGTGTCTGTCAAGTCAGTAATGGACGATTATTGTTGGACGGATAGAGTAATTTTTAGATTTCCTAGAAGCGTGAATTAACCTAGTAAAAAAGTGTGTGTCCACAAATAGAAAGAGTTTATGTGGCAGGATATATATTACTCTTTATATGATACAAACTATTAAGAAGTGTTTATAGCGTCATTTGGTAACTAAGCCAGTTATAACAAAGCAAATAAATAAACTAAATTCTTTTAAATTAGACAGTTTAAGTTATGGTTCATTATTTAGGCCAAGTTGTTTCACTCCATCTTAAATTAAGCAATTTTGTATTTTAAGAAAGTTTGATCCAATCTCGCACCGCATTTTCCATAATAATGTTAACTGATCACTTTTCGATTTGTAATTGAAAAATAAATACCCATTGTTTTGAAGTTTCAATTTCCACAAGTGAAACTCCGTGATATTGGAGTTCCACTAGTGGAAAAATTGATGCTCTTTTTAAATGGCTATTTTTAATTAGAGTGATTATTTATCAATTTTAGTCTAACTTTCAAAAAGTAAGATGCACAAAAGTTTGAGCTAAGGGGCTCTCTGGATAATTTATTACGTTAGACCATCTTACCTTCAATATATAATCACCAAATCCGAAAATTTAGACTCGTTAATTACGTTTTTCATTCATTTTTATTTATTCAGTATTTTTAAAAATAGATTAATATTTTTATTTGTCACTTTAAGCATTTCAAGAAAAGACAATTTCATGTTATATCTTCAACATTAACTGATTATTTCCTAAATTATTTTCCACGATAGGGACTATTCATCAATTAATATAGGTATTGTTGTAAAATACATATATTAATTATTATTTCTCAAAAACATGCAAATTTAAAGTGAACCAAAGAGAGTTTCTGGTAGTGTATTCTTCAATAAATGTCTCACTTTGATATATATTTTCATTATAAGATAAAATAACTTTTTGGTATTCCTTTTCCTTATATATATAAACTATAATGCCAATTCAATTTATTTGTGGAAGAACTTAACAATAGTTTTTTTTTTTTTGGTTCAAAAAATTAAATTAGGTTTTCATCTCTCTTTTTGAATCATTGTGGGGTCGAAGTAGAGTGCTGAAAGGCTAAGCTGTTTGGGCTACTAAATTGAAGCCCATTTAGTGCTATTATTGGGTATTGAAAACCATGGAAAGACTTTTCAAAACCATTGTGATCTCACAAGAAGGGTCTGGAGTGAGTAGAGTATACACAGACGTTATTTCTACTTTGTGAGCTAGTGAAATTATTTCCGATAGATCCTCGGCTCAAGAAAAAATAATTCAAAACAGAATTGAAAAATACAAGTTGAATGAAGCTCTGATGAAACTCCTTGAAGGCCGTTTTATTGTGGGCTTTCAACTGTCAAACTATTCAGCCAATTCCTTGAAGGCTAGGCCCATAATTGAAGAATCCTAATAATCACTACGGGCTTCTTATGACAATGGACCAAGCCCATGTATATTCCATCTCTATGAACTTTGAATTATTGAATTTTATTTTTTTTGATATTTTTATATGTAACCGCTTATCAAAATAATATTTTTTATATTGTAATATACAAATAATATACATAATTTCTTTTTTTTGTATAGTGATTAGATTCACATTATATACAAAATTCAAACATCTTAATTTTAACCGTAATAAGGGAATCTAACTAATTAATTTTGATAGGCATCTGAATATGGATTATGTAAACATTACAGATGCAATGTCACATTGCCAGTAAGAAACAAATGGAGCATATTATAGTATTTAACTATTAGATTAAAATATAGTGTTAATATCAATTTATTTCAGGTCAACTATATAAATATTGTTCATTAATGAGAATATTTTTTGGGGGGTAATTAATCTGTTTTATCCCTTACTTTTATCATATAGGATGCTTAGTTTAGAATTTGATATTTATTTAATTTATGTCTAAATAGGATGTTTAAATGTTTAGTCTAAATAATTTAGGAACATATTTTTTAGTCCTAATTAAATTTGACACTACACTATTATAAATAAAATGATGCTAGCTCTTTTCTATGATAAAGAATTATATGAGTTTATGAATAAAATATCCATCATGTTTATTTTTATTTTTTTTGGCGGGGTGGGGTGGGGGTAAATTGGTATTATCTCAAATCCAATGACCAATTTCTTATCTGCTTGTTACATCCTAATGCTGTCCTTTACCGATAAGCCTATATAAATTATATTTTTTTAAAAAAATTCTAATCTGATATTTAAAATTTGCAATAAATTTCTGATTAAATTCAAATCGCGTACTACATGACTCATATACTATTATGTGGTTTTGCAACTATACTCATTCTATCTCAATTCTCCCTTACCTTTTCTTTTGTAGAGTAAAATATTTTTTATCAAAAACAATTTATATCTCACATTTAAATTTAAAACTTTTAATTAAGAATAAAAGAATAATTATTATTTTATCATAATTTTTAGATATTGATGATATATTAGAGAAAATAACATATTTATTTACTTTGATATTGTTTAATTCTTTGTTTGGCAGCGTTTTTAATTTTCAATCTATATATTTAATATATGTATTAATCATACTCGATATAAATAAGGAATTTTTTCATCCAGGATATATCTTACTTTGATATTGTTTAATTCTTTGTTTGATAGCGTTTTTAATTTTCAATCTATCTATTTAACATATGTATTAATCATACACTTTATTTAGTATTTTTTTATAGGTAGTAAATCATAATATTAACAATTCGAGGTACTATATATTCCTATTCTAATATACCATGAAGGGCTTTGTTTCTCGTAATCATCGATGGAAATATGACGTTGGGTAGGTAGGTACTAAAAGTTGAAAAGGTTCAAAACAAAAACACCAAAAAAAACACGTGTTCTTTTTTTTTTTTGGTTATGGAAACACATACATCAAAACTTGAAGAAAAAAATCAATAAAAATTTGTCGTGCAGTAGTAAGTACTGTTTTATTTTTAATTAAGAAGTTTCGAATTTGATTATTTTTGAGTATGAAGTCTTCTTTTTAGAAATCACTAATGACTTTTCAAAGTGAATTTGAATTTAGTCGGATTTCAATATAAATATTAAACACGGAGCGAGAAATAAAAAAAAACAAAGAATAAAACCAAAGAAGAAAGAAACAAAATAGTGTTTTGGTCGTCTCGTGAGTCCCCACTGAATATCTCCAGATGGAATTAATATTGTATTCTAATAGTAGAAATTATATTATAAGCATAAATACAAATGCTCAAAAAGACAGCAAAATATTACTTCAAAATGAATACAAACTGTTGAAAGTTAATTCAAAATTCAACTAAAAAAATCTAAATAATTTAGGATTTATTTCTATTGTTTAATTTTTTTTCACACATGCATTGGGACTTTACAGTAATTTCATTTTTACATTCATTTAACAGTACTTTTTTTGTTTCTTTTAAGTAAAAAAATAAGAGTACATATCTGAATATTTTTCTTCGGTTCCGATTTGAGTCAGTTATATTAAAATAATATTCTCATTAAATGCATTAGATAATAATTAAAAATAAAGTATTAAAGGCCCAAAAATAATATAAAATAATAATTACTAGAATATATCAAAAATTTATATATATTTAATCAGACAATAATATTAGACCAATAACTATTTCTTTTTAAAATATAATTCTATAATTGATTGTTTTTTCTTCCCACCAAAACTAAAATAATGAGAAGACATTATACTTGGATTATAATTTTTTAAAATCTAGCATTTTCCTTTTATAGTTAACATAAAATCTCTTCATATTCTATAGACATGAATACAATTAGAAACATTAAACTTCACTAAATTCTTTCAACTTTCCTAGATTTAAATAATAAATATGAAAAGACTACACTTTTTAGTTTACTAGATTTAAACTTTTGAAATTCTTAATTCAAATATTTTTTTTCTTTCTTATGGCACATACTGCAAAATACTCTCTAAAATAATAAATATTTATTTATCGATAAATAAATATTTTATGCATTTATCAATAAATTAATAATCTCGATAAATGAATATTTTTTTTCGATTTAAAACACATGCAATTATAGAGGTTTTACTGTAGTGTTTTACAAAAAAAATTGCAAATGTTTGGTACAATTTTTTCACACACCACACATGTGTTGTCTAATCCTCAAAACTTAACTCTAAACATCATCAAAAAGCAAAAATCGGTTTTCTTTTTCCAAAATTACCTCAATTTCTAGGCCCAAAAGTAGTAGTTTTATTAAACTCCAAACTAGACAGGACATGATATAGTTACAGCTTATCGAGAACACGGTCTTAGATAGGAGGGTGTGGGGGATCCATATTAGGATAGAATGCTAGTACATAGTCTCGCTATTCTTCCGTATTAGTAGGCGCATTAGCGCACTATAAGTTCTTGTGCTCTGACTTCTGTTATTATCTTTCTACTACTTTCTGTATTTTGATTACTCTATTTTATCTGTGTCGCTTTCGTTATTTATTTTCCCACAACGCTTTGAACTTCTCAGCCTTATCTGACCTCTTTTTATGCTTCTTTTGAGCCGATGGCCTCTCGGAAACAGTCGTCCTACCTTTGTAGGAGTAAAGTTTACGTACACTTTATCTTTCCCAGATCCACGTTGTGGGATTTCACTGGGTTGTTGTTGATGTTTTTGCTAAATTCTATTGAGATTGAAAGTTTTATGGGCATTTTACTCAATACCTAGAGTACTACCAATGTCATTATTCTTTTCGGTCCATTTTACTTGTTGTATATTTTTTTTTTTTTAAAAAAATAAGTTAAAAATTATAATTTGACTAATAACAAGAGTAACATGTTGATTATAATTTTAAAAATGGAGTTTGAAGAAAGTATAATATACATAAGTTTTACCTTTATAAAAATAAAGAGATTGTAGAGTGAACATCCTCAACTTAAAAAAAGTATAACCAAAGCACCGAAAGAAAAATAACGATAACAAAATAGCAAAATAAACAAAACAAAAAAACAACTATATATTATCCCTATTTATTTATTTATTTTCAATTTAAATTGTCATATTTTTACTACATTAATCCCTCCAACATTTACTGAGTGAGTATAAAGATAAAAAATAATAATTAATTATATCTTATTTTTTAAAAATAATAATAATTTTAGATAATTTGTTTTTAATTAAATACGGCAACTAAAATAGACATGATTTTTTTTAACTTTCTATAACAATCTCTCTATAACAAGAATGGATAGTCTATTTATATTGTTTGGACAATTTTCATCTCGAGTTTGAATTTAAATTAAGCTTAAGATTCATTTATTTAAAAAGATTTGATTGTGTTAACTGTTAACTCCAACACCTAAAATACTTTTAAACACTATGGAGTCGTTTGGGATAAAGTATAAAGTATAATAATTTTATTATTTTATACTGTATTTGGTTGAAGATATTAGGAAATTCTCAGACATGATGAGATAACTTATTTCATAATGATTAATAGTCCAGATAACTTGTTCTCAATCAAATAACCTGTACATACATATTATGTATTTGTTACTTAATTGTTAAACAGATAATTCAAACGAGCTCTTAACAAATAAATTCTATATATGTTGTTAGTTACTAACAGTACTAGACCAAAAATAAATAAATACTAACAGTGAAAAGAAAATGTCAAAAAAGGAAAAGAATAAGCGAAAAATGGACAAAAATATCACACATATATTTATTTTTAAAGAGACCATAATCTCCTCACTACCCCACGCACCTCTGTATTGTTAAAAAAAATTGAAAAAAATTCAATCTTTCTTCTCTTCAATTTAGCATTTATAGCAAAATATATTTCTATTTCTCACATATTTTCGAGAATTAATACTAGCAGAAAGAGAAAAATAGGAGAGATCTGAAGAGGGGTCTGACTAATTTCTCTCAAAAATCTCTCTTTTTGAACCGCCCTCCCTAATTTTTGTCAAAAAGGGTACAATAGAGGGAGGGGTAACAGTTTTTTTCCCTCTAAATCTCTGCCTTTAGTTTTTCCTATACTCAGTAAGTCTTCGCTAATTCAGTTTTGCTTCTTTTTCTTCACTATTTCTTCTTAGTTTCTTTTTTTGGGGTTTCTTTCGATCTGTACTGATCTTGATCCTTTTAAGGTAGTTGTTGCTGCCATGTCTTTTATTTCAGTATTAATGATGTGGGTTTTTGTTTTATGAGAAGAGGGTTGCTAAATTTAGCTGTTCTTGATGTAAAAATCTGATCTTTTTTGTGCTTCTGCTGTATGTCTACTTATTGTACTTGACTCTTTAATTTTAGTATTCATGATGTGGGTTTTGTGTTTTAGGAGGAGGGTTGCTTAAATTTAGCAGTTCTTGATGTAAAAATCTAATCTTTTTTGTGCTCTAGCTATATGTGAGCTGATTTTACTTGGAGATTTGAGCTGACTTTTCAGTTTGTTTTTGGTTTGTTTTGCATCAATGCAAGGACGATCTTTGGTTTCTATCGGATGGGGTTTGTTTCCTTGTCTTTAATTTCAGTATTAATGATGTGGGTTTTGTTTTTAGGGAGGAGGGTTTAGCAGTTCTTGATGCAACAATCTGATCTTCTTTGTGCTCTAGCTATATGTCTACTGATTGTACTTGGCGATTTGAACTGATTTTTCAGTTTGTGTTGCATAAATGCGCGGTTGATCTTTGGGATCTAGTGGATTCAGTTTATCTTTGTTAAAGATCTAATCTTTGCTTTTGATTTCGAACATGGATTAGTTTGTATGCTGTTTTCTCTTGTCCTTTACAGTTTATGGGGTTTTTCTTTTTTGATTTCCTTCCTTTGATTGCTGTTTATGTATATGGGATTGTCTTTATTCTGTGCTCAGCTTCAGAGATGGTGATGTTCTGAAATTTTCTGTTTGTTTATTGATCTCTCTGAGCACTGGTATATCGAGTCTCGAATGAGTCGCTGCTCTTTTAATCAAAAATCTATTTGTTATACTGCTTAATAGCTTTTGATCATGTGTTATTATGATCCTCTGGGCTGAATCATTCCTGCATCAATGGTTTAAAAGTTTAGTCCATCTTGTGCGCAATTTTTTTTTTTGATAACCTTGGGGTCTGGGCCATATAACTTATATAAGTCTTCCGTATCGCAATACTCTTGTTGTCATCAATTATTGTGCGTCTTCTTGATGCATCTTTCTCACTTATGTAGTAGTTTGAACATTAATTTGCTAATGTGTTCAATCTTTGTTTCAGGATCAAGCACTTTTCGGTTTGTATTTCATTGAAATAATGGGTATCGAGGTGGAAACTAAGTTAGTTCATGTTCCAGTTGAAGCTGGAAGTGAACAAAGCAATCTTCTGAAAGAAAATGGAAAGCCGAATCATGGTTCAGGAATTACTGAGCCAATAAAATTCGGCTCTCATGTTACTGAAGAACCTAAGAAGGAGGAAGTAAGCAGAATTCCTGTGAGCAATGTTCCAAAGGATGCGGTTGAGGATTGGCCTGAACCTAAGCAGGTCCATTCGTTCTATACTGTTAAATTTCGGAGATTTGAAGATCCAAAACTGAAGGCCAGAATTGAACTGGCTGAAAAAGAGCTACAGAAAAAGAACCAAGCAAGATCTCAGATCATTGAAAAATTAAAGGCCAAAAGGGTAAGCTTTTGGTGAATCTTCCTTTGGCTGTGCATTTCAAGAGCATATTACTTGGTATCTCACTTGTATTGACAAAATCGTGGAGTTATTTATGACATGGCCCTAAAATCAGATTTTTACTATGTTATTGCTGTGTTGAACTGGAAGTATTACAAAGTCAAATATGAAAGATCTTGTTATCCTACACTTTTAACTAATTTCTGCAAATTCAGCACTCTTTAGTAAGTTGATATTGCCATTTACATGGTCCATTTTGTTAGTTGCCAAATTTGTCCAATTTCTGGTCTTGTGGGAGTATGACGGCTATAATTAAATGGTCTTTGAGTATTTTCAGGCTGAAAAATCAATTGTAATTGAACAAAGGAGAGCCCTCAGTGCTGAAAATAAGGAATTTCGGACTGCTATTGATGGTAAGATAAAGGAAATGGTACCTCTGCATGAGGCCCTGGGCCAGCTCCGCGGTTCTAGGAATGCAGGCCGAGAGAGGGGTCCTATGGTGTGTTCATCTGAGGAGGAGCTCAATCATCTTGTAAGCACTTGTTTATAACTTTATTCATAGGTTTGTTTCGTTGTTATTTGCATTCGTTCTTCAATTTCATAATATACACTAACAATGATAATATTGCATTTTTGTTCTGCCAATTTTGTAGATTAAGAGTCTGCAGTACCGCATTCAGCATGAAAGCATTCCTCTGAACGAAGAGAAGCAAATTCTCCGGGAAATCAAACAACTTGAAGGAACAAGGGAAGATGTTAAAAAGGTTGCTGCTGCAAGGGCACAGATTCATGAGACGATGGGTGAAAAAGAATCGATCCAGAGCCAGGTCAAAGTAAGGCCTTTATGTTATGTTTCTCTTATACAGATGCAAATATCTAGGTTTCGTTCCCGAATCTCATCATGTTATTTTTCTGTAATCTGCCTGTGGTAACTGCTAACCTGCTTCTGCTGTTTTAGCTTATGAATGTTGGCTTGGATGGAGTTCGTAAGGGGCAACAGGAGGTTAAGGGCAAGCTTAAGATAATAGATGATCAGATTACTGCCATAAACAACCAGATAAACATATTGGATGAGGAATTGAAGGATGTTGTGGATAAGAGGGACAAGACTTATGAACATATTCTGGAATTGAGAAAACAGCGTGAAGAAGGGGTATGCTGCTCTGCTTCCTTGTTGACTGAAATGTCTTATTATTTTGGTAAAAAAGGGTTTATGGTATATGTTATGCTTAGATTCAATCCAATTAAAACAAAAAAAAAAGATGCAATCCCATTGTTTGCCTTTGGTGAATGATCAACAATCAATTATTCAATTACATACGAGATGCTTCAATTACTGTGCTTCTACTTGTGGCTGCTTTAATGTAATATGTTGCCTTTCTATGGTCTATTTGAGTAATCTGTTTCCATGTTTGATCACATGTTTTTGTTGTGTTGTGTTGTCCTGTGTTTATTCCCTGTATTTTTTTAGTTGCCTGAAGTGTAGGAATTTGATGAGTGATCAGAAGTATTCTCCATCCACGACACTATTTTTTGTTAGTAGCAGGTAGAAACAATTCATTAGTGGTCTAGATACACTCTTCATGGGTACTGGTAAGCGATATGACAGTTGCCTGGAATTTTATAGAGATGATGACTACCGTTTTTGATCATATATGGGGATTACTAGCTTGCTAGCGTCTTTCGTGTTTATTTAACTAACTACCGCAACCATCCTTGGTGACAGTTTCTAGACACACACACCCAAAAGGAAAAAAACATTTAAAAGGATGGCAGCTGAGAGGTAAGGAAGGTTGCTCTTCCTGAAAAGGAATAGAAAGGAGGAGCAAGTTTTACATCTCAAGGGAGAAGCTGGTTGATTTATTTATTTCAACTCTCTGAAATCTTTTCATGAGCATTGTTATCTTTAAAAATTGAAATGTTTTCTGATTACTGGAAGCGTCAAGAGTAATAGTCTCTAGACTTATGTGGTCTTTATAACATATTTCCTACAATTTTCAGAATTCTTCTTTCTACCAAAACTCCAACGTGTTGCACAAAGTGAAACAACTTGCAGATCAAAAGGATGTTGGAGCCCTTAAAGAGCTCTCAGTTACAGAGGTATGATGTATTTTTGACTGGCAGTTGCAAAATTTACATGTTTTGCATTGACAACCAACTTTTTTTCTTTCACTAGGTCGACAAGTTCATTTCTCTTTGGTGTGGTAGTAAGCCTTTTAGAGATGACTATGAGAGGAGACTCTTGCAGTCACTTGATATTAGGCAGCTGAGCAGGGACGGCCGGATGAGGAATCCTGGTGAAATGCCACTGGTGCTACCAGAAGCGCCTACTGTCTCCCGTGCTGAAGTTCCAGCAAGAGCTATTTCAAAACCCATTAAGGAAGATCATGCACCCGTTGATGCTGCTCCGATTCAGAAAGAAGAGCAAGAGATGAATGACAAGCAGCTGAATGATTTTCGTGGTAAAAGCACAAAAAGCACAGAGAAAAAAGCTGTTGCTGTTGATGAAGAGGAAATCTATGATTTGGACCTACCCATGGATATTAAGCCCAAGAAAAATGAAGTTGATGAAGCAACACTGAAGGAGATGAAGAAAGAGGAGGAGATAGCTAAAAATAAACAGGCTATGGAGAGGAAGCGAAAGTTGGCCGAGAAAGCAGCTGCAAAAGCTGCAAAGAAAGCTCAGCTAGAAGCTGAAAAGAAGCTCAAGGAAATTCTCTCTGATTCTTCATAATCATACCATCTATGTTGCTCGGACTCTTCAAGAACGTCAAATGCGTGTCGGATTCTCCAAAAGTAGTGTATTTTTTGGAGAATCCAACACGGTGCAGCATCGAAAGTGAAGAGTCCCGCAACTTAGCTTACCATTTCCTTGTAGTTTTAGGTTGTAAACGTTTAAGATTAGTCTTAGACTTATCTTGTTACTTTTAACTCCTTTCAGGAACGTGAGAAGAAAGCGAGGAAGAAGGGTGGATCTTCTGCTACTGGTCAGGAACCAACCAAGGAACCAACTGAAACACTCGAGGAGATTGCTGAGGAAGAAAATGAAGAGGAGACTGTTGAAACAACCGTTGCACCCAAGGTCAAGGCACGGAAAGAGAACACCGTCAGGCACAGAGCAACACGTGCAAGAGGCTCCGAGCTTCCCAAAGCTATACTAAAGCGCAAGAAAGCAACAAACTACTGGCTATGGGCAGCTGCTCCTGCTGCACTCGTGATTCTGGTACTTCTAGTCATCGGATACATGTATCTTCAAAAGTAGAAAGAGGTGGTGGGGAGAGCAAAATCAAAACTTTGGCTTTAGTGTCTTTTATACATTACTGCAATAGCAAGTACTGTTTAGTTATCATGACATTATTTCTTTTTCTTGCATCCTATATAGTTTAGGATGGAAAACTCATAAATGTGTTGGTGGTAGATGCGGCCTATGTTGAGATACTGACTGAGAGAGTCTACATGTTTTTATTTTTGTTGGTGTAGTTGCAATTATTGATATTTTACTTAAATCACTTGTCATGTTGGACTTTTTCCTTCGTAGACATCTCACTTTTTAAAATTATTATATGCCTACCTAGCCAGCGTTTGATTATAGATTTAGTTGAAACTTGGAAAAAAAATATAAAATTTTAAATCTTGATGTTGTAGATGGACATTGAAAAAAATTCGAAGTTTAGGGAGTAGAAGTGAATTTTTACCAAAAAACTAGTATGGATTGATTTTTGGAACTTGAAAATTTTTTGAATGATAAAATTTTAGTAACTGATCAAATTTCATTAACAATCAATGGTTTCATAAATAAATTTTTAAAAGTGTGCTTTCAAAACCTATGGTCAAACAGAGTTTAGTTTCAAGATGGTGACATTTTGGTATGATGTCCTCCTTGTCCCACTAATAAATGCCATAAAATTGGCTCATTTTGGTATGATGAACTAGTGGTTGTCCCACTATTAAATGCCATAAAATTGGCTCATTTTGGTATGATGAACTAGTGGTAAGTTATATTGACAATTTCCTTTGTGGTGAACAGCAAATTTGGTCCCAATGTTGGCTTTGAGTGCGATTTGACATAAAACATTTCTTTTTTTCCTTTGTAATGAAAAGGAAAAACAGCATGTTATACTATTTGACACTCTTTGGGGCTTTGTTTTGATTATAATGATAGTGTTAAAGCTCTATTTAATCTCACCTTATCAACTCTTCAAAGCTTCATGAATTATTTCATCTTGTTTGATAAGCAATAGTTATAATTATGTCTCAATTTCAAACAAGTGCAATTAATTGACGATATTAATTTTCACTCTAAAACAAGTTGTGACCAGCCATTCCAAGGGAGACTAATATCGTAGCAGATATTCTTGCATAACACGAAAGGAAATCTATGGAACTAAATATGGATAGTAACAATCTGTGTTTGTGAAGCATCTTTTTTTTTTTTTTTGTAACGTATGCTATTTATAGAAATGCTTGTGGAACTGTTTCGTTTAAGACCAGTTTCTTTTTATACGTCCATGGACAAACTTTAATAAATAAATAAAATCATTTAGTTTTACGAAGAAAAAAAAGTTATAAGCCATATCAATATTAATCGACCAAAGCAAACTCTAAGGTGTCGTTTGGCTCCAAATAGTTTTTGGGAAAAACTTGAAAAAAACTTGGGAACTAGTGTTTGATCTATAGTTTGCCATTACTTGGCAAATGTCATAAGTTCCCAAGTTCTAGAAAAAACTAGAACTTGGGAATTTGAAAAGTTTAAAAAATTTAAAAATTACCCCCAATTTTTTTATTTTATAAAAACACCCATCATTTATTAATTTCAACTAATATTTATCTACCAACTTACTCCATTAACATGACCAACCAACACCATTAAATAACATCTCTATCTATTAATAAATAACCAGACTATTCCTTTCTACAATTTGTTTTTAGTGCGATGAATGTATTGCTCTTGCCCATATTGTTATTTTGTTGTTGTTGATTATTATCAATTATGTTATAAGATTTTCTTTAACGGAGCATGTTCATTATAAAATGATAATACAAATTTATGGTATTTTAAATAATTTTTAAAACTTACGAGTACAATATAATATTTTTTTGAAACAGTTAAATATTCTTGAAAAAAATTGTGACAAACACATGATAAAACTTCACCCAAAAATAATTTGCCAAGAATATTTAGAAATTTGAGGTCAAAAGCTAGCTAAATAGAGTGAAATTAATTTGTTAGTAAGCTTAGAGTGGCTGCTGGTACTTTAATTGGATTTCCATCAAATTAAGTAATAAAACATATATGATCATGACATTGCCGTATTGGTTGCGCAGAAATTTTTAAAAACATCTTTGGTAATTCGTTAGATATAAATTATGATGTTACTCCAAATCATTGATGAGTACGAACTTGGTTCATTAAATAGATACAAATTAAACAGGTATAAATTATAATGTTACTCCAAAAAACTTGGTTCTTGCACCCATAAGAGGTGTGATCTAGGCATTCATGATTCCAGGGCTTAAACTCAAACCCTATAGGTCATGAGACAACTTTCCATTTCTCCAAGCCAATTATTTAAATGGTCTAACTTTAAAAAATAATATGAGGTGTTCAAACTAGCTTGGTACCTTGTATTTTTTTGTCCTCCTCTCCCAATTTCATTGATTTCATTAACCATTAGACCATATCTTTAAAAACTTCAAATCATATGTCGATCTAAAATGGGGTTTTAACTAGTGACATGACAAGAAGACCAAGCAAAAAGGTTTGCTAGCTACTTGATAATAGACAAAGAAAAATACCAAGAACAAGATCACATACTTTTATTAATGACAACATAGTCACAAGTATTTCTTCCCTACATAAATCTTTGTATCAAATGGAGCTTGTTGAATCTTACGTACAAAACTAGTCCTCCTCCTATATGCAAAAAAAAAACAAAAAAAAACTCAATAGTAATGATATATTATAGTACTATATGAACTTATACTCGTGAAATTATACTGGTTGGACAAAATATGTTATTGTCGTATCAACTCAAGCGTAGCCACAATATCCATTTTCACATGGTACCCCAGGCAAACAAGCTTTGTAACATTTTCCACAATGTAGAGGATTATAGACCACATTGGTACATACCCCACCACAACAACGTTGTAGCATGTTACATTTCTTTTGACATTGTCCACAATTGTTCATGTCACCTAGCACATTTCTACAATGTTTTTTGCAACAATAAAGCATGCTCGTTCCATTATTCGCCGATACCCCATCGCAAATATTATTATGATTCGCGTCACAACTCGTTCCCTTCTTGATCGTCGCTACTTTTTTCCCGCTCTTCAAATTAGAAAAAGGCGTATCGAGGGTGTAATAATATTCGTCGTTCGACTCTTCATCGTCGTAGAGAATAGCAGAGTTACGATCAGCGTTTGTTGATGAAATAAGGAGAAAAGGGAAAATGAAACAGAGAATAATGGCAGTAAATTTGAGTAAAATGAATGCCATTATTTTAAAAAAAAATCTGAGTGAAATTGAAGTATGTGATCGATGTCTTATATATCATTTTAAGTTGGTGGTTGTGTGATAAAATATTCCTTGTTTTAAGGGAGGGATTGTTCTCTGCTTGTGCCAGAATTAATTATATGCAAAATTTTTAATTTGTTTAATTAGTGAAAACTGAAAAGCTCTAGATCCTATTGATACATAGCTATGAATCTCATGAGGATTCCAAGGAGCAAGTTTGACATTTATAATTAAAATAGCTAATAGAATAATTAAATGTACTAATATTGTTTGAAAAAGTCTAAATCGACTATGGAAGGTTTTAGCATGAAACCAAAACAAAGCATTTTGTACCTAGAACTAGTTTTAATTTGAAGTGATCGTCCAAACAAAAGCATGATTTGTGATGGATTAATTTAAAAATTTATGATTAGAGCTAGGCAAAAAGTTGTACATGGTGAAGTGGTAAGTACTCTTTCATTGTTATTAGAAATTTCAAGTTCGAGTCTTTGGAATAAAATTATTTTTTTTTTGGTGAAATGTGTTTAATCCAAAGTGAAACTTTCCGATGCAATATTCAGATTAATTGAATCACAAAGCGAACGCCCAAAAAAATATGAACAACATTGTGCCTTACATAAAAATAGACTCAAAATTTAATTAAAATAGTCTACATATATCTATCCATAGTATGTGGAATCATTTACTCGAAAATAAAAGTCTTCGAAGAGGAAGCTTTTGTGATACTCTATTTGCTAAATGAGTCAATTATTCAGGAAGCTCTGTCATTATCATTGAGTCCTTCACTTTCGTTACATTGAATAATCAACTTTAACTAGACTAACTCAAGCATAAATAGAGTCATCTTACAAACAACTTACTATAACATGTTAAATTATACTCCGACAATATAAAAACAATTCTTAATATTTAGTGTGAATAGATTTTTTAAATCTTACTAATTAAAATGCTTTGGATACTATTATAGGTTAACACGTCATTAATAAAAGTCTTAAATGCTCATTAAGATGAAAAGACCAAAAGGGTGTGTGGTGGTAGAGTGAAGAGTAATTTAGTTGCCGTAGTTTAATTTGAAGAGACAATTTGAGCTTAATCTTGCTTAATACATAAGCCTAATATATACACTCACGTTCAAAGATCCGATTTCTCGGCGGGCAAAGCGCCAGGCACTTGGTTTCTCACGGCCTCTCATGCTAGATCTCAGCCGACGCCTGCTTTAGTCATTTTGGCAGCGCATGATAGGTTATTTCAATTATCAAATCAAATGACGACTATATTGTTATTCCCTCGCACTACTCTCATATGGTATATATTCAAATGTATCGTATTGGATTGTTTTAATGGATACAATGTTTGAATAAATTGTATCATTCTCTATAGTTACATAATGTCACACATCAAAAATAGGGTATGAGGTAGAGCTAAAGAATAAAATAAGATTATTAAATAATAAGTAAAAACTAAATGAGAAAAAAATATCAAGATAACATACAACCCGTTGTATTGTATTATATTGTATTGTACTAGATTGTTAGTTTGAATATAATTTTTGTTTTGATTGTTACTTAAATTTTACTGTATCGTATTGTTTAAACTCATCGTGAGGTAATGACGAAAAGTCCCATTTTATGTAACGATCAATTTGGTGTGATCGAGTCGATACTTAATATTTTCTCCTAGCTTTGTCTTTATTTATTATTTAATAATTTATCCTTTATCCTACCCTTTCATCCGTACCCTTTTTTTTTAGGTTTATCATTCAAATTTTTGATGTGTGAAACGTGATATTATACGATGAAAAAAATGATACTACTATCCAAATATTATATTAATGAAAACAATATAGTACAATATAATACAATACGATACATTATGAAACAATAATTAATAACTATCCAAACAGAGTAAAATCAATCTTTACATAAAATGAAAATTTTCGTCATTACTTAATAAAAAATTTAATTGATCGATATAGTATAATAAAATTTAAATAATAATCAACATAAATATAATATTTAAACTAACAATATACGGCGGGTAAATGAGAACCGTGTCTAAATGAGAACCGTAATCACTGCTGAAAAAGGGAGTCCATCACATGGTTGACTTCTCTTACTTAAATTTTATTCACATGCTCTTTGCCACCCCACTTCTATGAATTAGTCTTGTACTACATTAATCACTCAATTTTTTTTAAAAAAAATAATATTCTGTCTACATTAAATTATATTTTTATAATTATAATTTGAAAACTCACTTAATTTTTATTTTATTATATTAAAATTATTATTTTTGTCAATAATAAAGAGTTTTTTCTGTCAATTCGGGGCAAGTAACATAAGTAATTTCGTATGAATATTCGAAAAGACTTGAGCTAAAAGATTGTTTATCGAGCGTTACATACTTTTACTTATCATTCGTTCGATTTCATTTAAGTACTTTAATTTGAAAGTTATTAAATTATTTTGTTACAAAACTCAATTTTAATTTAAGTATCAAGTATAAAAATGAGATGATAATGTACATTGATTGGTTACTACATTATAGTTTATATAAAGACATATTATGTAATTATTGAACTGGTGTAAATACAAATTGAGTACTTTTTTCATTTTTCTTTTTTCTTTACTCACTTTCTGGCCTATTTTTTGTTTCATTTTATTTTTCTCTTTTTCTAATAAAAAATCTATTTTTTGAAGAGTTGAACTTTATTAGTAGTTAGCGTGTTGACTAATTATTTGTTCAATACTGCTGACAAATCTAGTGGTCTATATATTTTTTTTTTCTAGAATCAATATATTATTCAAATCCAGCTAGTTAACAAATCTTTAATTAATATAAATCAAGTAAATTCATACATAGACAAAAAGAAAAAGAAAAATCTTTTCACAAATACATACCCAACTGGATTCATCGTTTCTTTTTTTCTTGGGGAAAATTTCACAAATACTGCTATAAAAATTTTACTAGGCTAAAATAGCTACCGTTTAGATAATTACATTCCGTAACTATAGCTATAATAAATGTTTATATAATTCATATAACCATTTGTGTAATTCGCTACGAATATACAATCCATTTGTACAATTCGCTGGTAATATACAAACAGGGTAAGTATATACAAATTCTATATTTATATATTTTAGATTTTTTTCAGAATTTATACAAATCAAAATGTATCAATATTATAATTTTATACATGGTAGGGTAAGCATATAACAATTCTGAATTTATACAAACAAATTTTGAATTTTATACAATTGGGAGATTAGTTATACAAATTCTGGATTACTATAGCTATGTATATTAATTACTGGAAAAGGTTTGCCTCGAGTGGGAATTAACTTAAAATTATAACTATGTATATTAATTAACTAGTATATATTTGCTAATTCGTATCATTTTCCCTTTTTCTTATCTACATGTATATATATAGGCTATATACGGATTATATATAGTTATATATGTACTATACATATAATATACACACCTCGGCTATTTCTAATTTAAGCGCTTGGACGACTGTTCTCTTATGACTTTACTATTTTTCAAGATTAGTGGAGAATCTTGTGTTACAACTTTTTTTTTCTTTGAAAAATAGCTAAATCAAGTTCGTAGGCTCCGTTTGATTGATGGATAGAGTTAACAATTCTGTCTAAATTTAGTATTAGTTTGTTCTGGTATTAACTTTCCATATAGAAGGTGGAATAGCTAATTTTATAAAATATTTTTATTTATTTAACCCACCAATTAAGCGATTCATCTTTAATGAAAAAAATGGATGGTATTTACTAGGAGAAGACATTCCATTTTCTTCGTAGAAGCTTTTAGATTTGCGTAACGACATTCATTTGCATGAAAATCAGCACAATTGTTTGTCTCCCCCGATATATGGGTAATAGAAAGTGTTGATGCTTCATAACTCTTTAGCGATGCTTCAAGTATCGGGCAACTTATAGAAATTTTACTAGTTTAGAAGCTAATTACTTAGAAATACACTAGTTTGAAATATTATGAATTTTATCAGATTTTAGTGCGTCCAGATACATGTATCTCGCGATATATGAAGTCAAAATTAGATGTAAGTTGTTCTAGATATACTGTATTCAAGTGAATCCACATGTATCTGGGATATATAGAGAAATCTCGCTTGCGTATCTGGTATCCCAGATACATGTGGATCTTACCAGATACATCCAGATACATGTATCTTGTGTGATTCGCATATATCTAAGATAAATAAACCATTCTCGCTTGCCTCCCTCCTATTCTCGCTCGTCTCTCTCCCTATTTCAACGTATTTGATAGCAAAAAACATATATCTAGATGTATCTGACTTAAAATATGGTATGAAATTATTAATTAATGATATAAAATATAATTATTTCAAACTATAGGAAGAATTAATAAATTTGGTGGAAATGCTTGTGTAATTAGGTAGGATCTCCTTACTCATCTTATCTTGACTATGTGAAATGGTGGATTCTTGCATAAACACAAAAACCCAATTTTTTTTGATTAATTTACTTAAATAATATAGTATATAATATTAATTACGAATTTTAATACATATTTTAACTTTACCAAAAATGACAATACTTTTTTTATTTGAAATAGTAAAAGAGGAATAAAAACAATTTTTCTCTTTCTCCTCCCCCCTCTCTCTTTCTCTTTCCTCCCCCCCCCCCTCTCTCTCTCTCCTTCCCTCTTCTCATTTTCCCCCTTTTTTCTATCTCTTTATCTTTCTCTTTCTCTTTCTCCCCTTTTTAAAAATAATACTTAATTATCCTATTTTAAATTAATTTTGGATTGAATATTATGGAAATGATAATTTTACTATTTTTTTAAATTAGATGAATTTTTTAATTAAATACATATATAATGCATTTCTAACACAATAAAAAAAATTGTAATACATTTTGAATTTAATATATTATACATATTATATGCATGTTTCAATGCACGTGGTGAATATATAACTAAAATATTTTTAATACAATAATATATTTTAGCACCGTTAATAAGAGATAAAAATTAAAATAATTATAATATTTTTTAATTCAATATATTATGCATATTATAGGAATGTTTCAATGCACGTGATGAATATATAACTAAAATATTTTTAATACAAATGTATTATAAGTATTATGTCTGAATTTCAAATATTTCAATACTATTCAAATTAATTTACGTTGTTAGAAATGTGTTATATTTGTTGAAATAACAATAATTGAATTCATAACAATAATATATTTCGTTAATAAGAGTAAAAATAAAAAATTATTATAATAGATTTTGAATTCAATATATTATAGGCATGTTTCAATGCACGTGGTGAATATATAACTAAAATATTCATAATACAATAATATATTTTAGCATCATTAATAAGAGAAAAAATAAACAATAATTATAATACATTTTGAAATTAATTTATGATACATATTATATGCATCTTTCAATAAATGTGGTGAATATAGAATTAAAATAGTTTTCATAAAAATATATTATATGTATATTTCAAACATTTCAGTACTATTTAAAATTAGTTTTAAATTATGATAATTAATTATTATTTTTTTAAAAAAGAGAGAAAGAGAAAGAGAAAAAAATAGATAGGAAAAAAAGAAGAAGAAGCACGCAGAGAGAGAGAGAGAGAGAAGGGGAGGGGGGGGTAATGTGTTAATTTTAGTTATTAATTAAGATAAATATGCTATAGATAGTGATAACAAAAAAATATCTTAAAAAAAGATAATTAAGATAATTTTTTTTAGTGAGAAATGGGCCTCAGACATCATGACATTGATGTTGGGCTCTCAATTTTGTCCAAAAGCAAGAGTTTAAGCCCAATAATCTCAACGGCTCCCCCAACCCCCTACCCCACCCCCTCCCTCGAAATTCGAATTCAAAATTGATGAAATTGAATCATCTATTTTTGCTCGTAGGCTTGTATTCTCCTCCATTGTTACGCTCCATCAACAATGGCTACCACCAATAGCTTCCTCAATACACCAACCAAAACCCCAACCAGTACTTCCACTTCCAAAAGACACCACCACAAGCAGCATGCGGCAGATTCAAATAGATCCGGTTCTGAATTCAAGGACCGATTCGAGGCTTACAATCGGCTTCAAGCCGCCGCTGTAGCCTTCGGTGAGAAACTTCCGATTCCTGAAATAGTTGCTATTGGTGGACAGTCCGATGGGAAAAGCTCCCTCCTCGAAGCCCTATTGGGATTCCGGTTCAATGTCCGAGAAGTTGAAATGGGTACCCGACGCCCTCTCATCTTGCAAATGGTCCATGACCCCTCCGCTTTAGATCCTCGTTGCCGCTTTCAGGTATGCTCTACACACATTCATTCTCCTTTATCTCCGTTTATACAAGTTTAACACAAAATGTGTTAATACCAAAATAATAAGTGTCAGGTGGAAGTTAGCAAAGAAAATCGAGACCATAAATAAGATAAGAAGATAAAACAGAAATATATCAAAATTAGGGCAAACACCCAACAAAATGATAAGAGTACCATGTATTGTCATTAGAGCAAAATGGGCATAGAGAATTCACTTAGCTGACCTCAATTAGGTACGCTTCAATTCCAAACTAGTTGGGATTGGTTATACAAATCCTATATCTGTTCAGAAAATTAGCATAATAAGTCTGCTTTTATGTTGGTTGTCAACCTACTAGAACACCCCTTTGTTCGAGCTTTAGGCCTGTTATCCTTTACGTATCTCTATCTGCTACAAGATAAATGGAATATAGAGATTAGACCTTGGATTTTAGCAATTGAGGATCAGTGTGATGTTGGAGATTATCTAGAGAGAGTTAATTGTTGTGTGCTGAATTTAGAGAAGAGGAAATGCTGATATTCTGGAATATGATTTTTGATTCAGGAGGAGGATTCAGAAGAATATGGAAGTCCTATTGTTTTGGCCTCTGCGATTGCAGATACCATAAAGTCTCGGACTGAATCACTTCTGAAAAGGACTAGGGCTGCAGTCTCTTCAAAGCCCATTGTCATGAGAGCAGAATATGCCCATTGTCCTAATCTTACCATCATTGATACACCTGGCTTTGTTCTAAAAGTAAGTTAATCCATCTATCATTGAACATACAACTACTTGAATAGCACACATGTTTTTGGAGTGACTGATTATATTTATCTGGCAGGCGAAGAAGGGTGAACCAGAGAGAACACCTGATGAGATTTTATCCATGGTGAAGTCGCTAGCCAGTCCACCCCATCGAATAATTCTGTTCCTTCAGCAGAGCAGTGTGGAATGGTGCTCATCTTTGTGGCTGGACACTATTCGAGAGATTGATCCAAGCTTTAGGAGGACAGTGATTGTTGTCTCCAAATTTGATAACCGGCTCAAGGTATCAATACCAAATTTCTTGGCTCACACTTGCACATGTCAAATGTTGTTTTGAATATTGATGATAAGAGGTTTTTGCATATGCTCTAATGTTTTTGTATCTGTTAACTTTAATAGATAAGTAACTAAATTATGTGATGAGATCAGAGATTTCTAAAATGCAAATGCAAAACCATTGCTTGTTTATAGGAAAGAAAATAAAGTTATCTCCTAGATTAGTGGGGAAGTATGCCTGTATAGTGACTAATCATCAATGATATTTCTTAGATGATAAATTTCACTTGATATATGTTTGTCTTCTTTTGGATCCTTTGTGCTATGGTAAAATTGCTTCCATGGTCATGTGATCAGGAGGTCACATGTTCAAGCCAAGGCAATAGATTCTTGCAGAAGTGTAAGATAAGCTGAGGAAATAGATTCTTGGTGCACTGGGCCACGTTTATTTTTTTTTAAAAAAATAAATACATATTTGCCTCCTTCTCTTCCTATTCAATGAATTGTTTGGGATTGGCTTTTCTTCTCAGTGTACTAGATCTAATTGTGAGATAATCCATGTTCAGGAGTTCACTGAACGCTGGGAAGTAGATCGGTATTTAAGTGCAAGTGGTTATCTTGGGGAGAATACTCATCCCTTTTTTGTCGCCCTGCCTAAGGATAGAGGCACAATTTCCAATGATGAGTTTCGCCGTCAAATATCTCAAGTGGATGCAGAGATGTTACACTATTTGCGTGATAGTGTTAAAGGTGGGTTTGATGAAGACAAATACAGGTCCTATGTTGGGTTTGGTTGTCTCAGAGATTTTTTGGAGGCTGAGCTCCAGAGAAGATACAAAGAAGCTGCACCAGCAACACTTGCTCTGCTTGAACAGCGATGTGGCGAAGTCAATGCTGAATTAGCTAGAATGGAGTGCAAGATAAATGCAACATCTGATGTTGCCCATCTCCGAAAATCTGCCATGTTGCATGCTGCCGCTTTATGCAATCATGTGGTCAGCACTGGTTCTAAAATATACATAATATATCTAGTCCTAATTAGCATTTTGAGTGATCTGTTTAAAGTGTTACTTCCAGAGTGTCTGCAACGGATATGAATTTACCCATACCGTTTTGCTGGACCAAGTATAATGTATCTCTTAGTGACGAAAGTATTTCTGAATTGATTTTTCTTGTTATTTGATGAAGGAGGCACTTATTGATGGTGCTGCAGATCCAGCCCCTGAGCAATGGGGGAAAACGACAGAGGAAGAACGGTTAGAGAGTGGTATTGGGAGCTGGCCTAGTGTTACAGCTGAAATTAAACCTCCAAATGCGTCCCTTCGACTTTATGGTGGTGCTGCCTTTGAGAGGGTGATGCATGAATTTCGATGTGCAACATATTCAATTAAATGTCCCCCTGTGTCCAGGGAGAAGGTATTTTCCTTGAAAGAATAAAAAAATTTCATATTAGAAATTGGGAATTCAATTTAACAGAGTTGGTGACAGGTGGCTAACATTTTACTTGCTCATACTGGCCGTGGTGGTGGTAGAGGAATTACTGAGGCAGCTGCTGAGATTGCACGAGCTGCAGCTCGATCTTGGCTTGCTCCTCTTCTCGACACAGCTTGTGATCGTTTGGCTTTTGTTTTGGGAAACCTCTTTGATATTTCCATTGAGAAAAATCATGGACATGACTCCAACAGTAAGAATTTAAGTTTTATTTTTGTTCCGTGTCTGAGACATTTGCTGCTTCATTAGACTATTTACTATATTAGCTGAAATTTTCTTTCACAAAATGGATAAGCTGACCTTTAGGAGGCCTGTATTAGTATTAAAGATATCAATTGACTTATGTTTTCTTGTTTCTATCATCCCTTTCTTTAGATTATGTGATGCACTGATCAATAAGTATCTGATAGTTTTGAAAAAAAAAGTTATGATGTTTATTGAAGCAGAAACAGTTGATGGAGTTCTCTACATAGCATTGTAAAGTTGGAATAGCACATGCAGCTATTGAATATCGTTTTTTCAATGCAGATAGACATAGACCAGTGGATATGGAAGGATACATTGGTTTTCATGCTGCTCTAAGGCAATCGTACAACCATTTTATGAAAGATCTATCCAAAGAGTGCAAGCAACTACTCCGCCATCATCTTGATTCAGTTACAAGCCCATATTCTTATGTCTGCTACGAGAACAACTTCATTGGGAGTTTTAGCTCTGGTACAAGCTCAATGTACCAATTAAATCAAGCCACAGCTAGTCCATTATGTCTCGAGTTATCTGACGGGGGTGCTGCATTGCGCAAAGAAGCAATGAAAGACCAAGAAAACATGCCCCCTGAAAAAAGTGCTCAGGAAACCACACCTGGAAAAGTTACTGAAAACAGGGAAGCCCTACGAGAATGCCAAATGACTGTGCCCGAGACCCCATCTCCTGACCAACCTTCCGATGGAAATTATGGTATCAAAAGAGAACTTGGAAATTGTGTCGAGGTTGGAGCAAGAAAACGCCAACCTAGAATTACAGGCAATGCTAGGAACTGTGGCCAAAATGGTGAGAGTCTTTTGTTTGGAAACGGGGACAACATATCAAGACCGGTTTCTACTTATGCAGAGATATGCTCATCAGCTGCCCAGCATTTTGCTCGAATACGTGAAGTTCTGGTAGAGCGCAGTGTGGCATCAACATTGAATTCTGGATTTTTAACTCCATGGTACGCTGCTAAGTTTTTCTTACCCCTATTAGTTTATTGGAAGAATTCCTATATTATGTGTAATATCAACTGTGTATGCAGATTAACAGTAATTAGTATCTAATTCACTAGAAAATTTCTCAATCTCTAGCCAATGTGTCTTTATAGATGGTAATATGTCTGATAAAAATCAGGAGCAGATCCTAGAGAAGTCTTCTATATAGAAAGTAATACAGACTCAAAGTTAAAACACAGGAGTGATTAGTATACAACTTATTGTTAGTGTATTACAACACTGTCATCATACACAACTTCTTGTTGCACATTTTTTTTTAATTTCTATACTTTATTAAGGTTGTCCAGTAATTACAAAACTGATGGATGAATATTTTTTCCTATTTGTCAACAGTCGAGAACGGCTTTTTGTAGCACTTGGGCTGAATTTGTTTGCTGTGAATGATGAAAAATTCATGGACATGTTTGTTGCACCTGGAGCTATAGATTCTCTAGAAAACGAACGCCAATCACTTCAAAAGCGACAGAAAATCCTACATTCTTGCTTGAATGAGTTCAAAAGCGTGGCTAGAGCACTTTGACAGACAACCAATTTTCACTTATTTGACAGCTTATTTGGCTTCACATCTGGTGAATCCAACTATAATGCTCAGTAAGTGACTCAGCAATATTTTCATCTAGATATCTTGTCAGCATTTTATTCTCTTTTCCCTCCTGTGTACCTTAGCTCTAATGTTCCGTTAAACTCATGAATTAGGTCCTTTGATGATTGAAGTAAGCTGCAAATGTAATTTCTTTAATATCTAAAGAAACTTTCAGCTTTACTCCCTGTTCTACACCCATCCTATTTACATTGCTTTTCTTTTTAGTTGTTATGCTTTATCTATTGTTTTTTTCTTCCTTTGCTTGGGTTCGATATACTTGAGCCGATGGTCTTTCGAAAGCAACTTTTCTACCTTCATGAGGTAGTGATAAGGTATGCGTACACTCTGCCTTCCCCATACCCCATTTTGTTGGATTTCACTGGATATATTGTTGTTAGTATCCCATTTGCACATTTTAACTCTCAATTTGTCTTTGTGATACCATATGAAAGAATTTGAACATTCAATCTTTACAAATAGCCCAATACGTTATAAATTCCTTTTACGAATATTTACCCAATCAACGAGGGACAAGTGTATTCTGTGTAATAGTAACTTCACTGCACCTAGTTGGACCATATGTTGATTTCTATGATTTAAAATTAGAATTAAACTATCCTTTCTAGAAGACATCGTCATAACAATAATTAATAATATTGACAATATCAAGAGCCTGTCTCCTCCAAAATATCATTGGTGTTTCCATGAAGTTTACTTTGAAAATTCTATTTTTTGTTTCCCAGTTCCCCACTATTGTAGTAGCAGAATACACTTGAAAAAAACAGGGAATTGAATTATTTTATAAAGAAAAATAAAGTATAGTTCAAAGTACGAAACTTCCTAAAAATGACAGTAAATCCCTACTTACATACTAAGATATTAAGGAAATTGACCAGAAAACGTAAACAAAATTATGACAGCTAGATTTTGTCTACTATTCATGAACCTTGTAAGAAAAATAATTTTTTTAAAAAATGTAATTTTGAAGTGGTCCCTTTTTATCCCATATATTTGTATTGTCCCTTAAACTGAGTACTTTAGATTTAAATATTTTTATAAATTTGCTTTAACTAATATCAACCCCATATCATATATTACATATTCAAATATGCCTTTTAACTTGTTCTTTTTATGTGTTCTAACTCATTCTTTTTGTTATGATTTTAAATCAGAAACGAATTCAAAATTTTAAATTTAGATATATTGTATTCCACAATTCTTTTGTGTCAAACATTCATATACAATGCAAGTGAATAATGAACGAATGCATCCGTTATTTCATAAACTAAGATATTATTGAAAAATTCTATTCATCAAAATTTAAGCAGATGAAATGGGGTTTTTTTGTCCTGTTAGGACATTAACGACTACTTTTTCGTGATTTTCATTCTATTTATTTATCGTTAAGTCAAAGTCTTGTGTGCTCAAAAAGGAAATTAAATAAATAATTAAATATTTTGACATCAAAATTGTTGAATCGCCCTATAGTAGGTAATTAATTTAATTTAATTACTATCCCGTTCTAGATTAGATGGACACTTTATTAAAAATATTTATCTCATATTACTTGATCACTTACTAAATCAAGATAGAATTAATTAAATTTTTCCTATCTTACCCTTATAATTAATATGGTTTTTGAATGTAAACAATTTCCAATACTAGCTATTTCTATATTTTATGTATATTGCATTGATATAAACAAAGGACAAATGGTAAAGTTATTAATAATTTTTTAATTACTATAAAAAGTTAGAAGTGTTCATTTAATATGAGACGGATGTAATAATAAATAGATGGAAATATTCTTCTGGGACGACAAAATCGGCGGAGGACTCTCTCTAAAGTCACTTCGCCAGCTAGTTTGAATAATGATGTATTTACTATTTCAATGACTTTGAATAATAAAAGATCAAAGTTTCTTTTTATAGAAAAAAACGTACAATTTTATCATTATAACAGAAGGAAGATAATTTGATGCATAAAATACTCAGTGTTAGCAAGTTCTGAGAAGGGCTTCACTCAAATGATGTGACGTAGACAGATTACTTTAATGCATGTTATTAGTGTCAGTTTCAACGGTTCAAACCCATGATCAATAGATAATATAGAGACAATTTTATTGTTGCTTGGAGAGACAGAGGAGATACTATGATTTGTTATTATTAAATATCCTAATGATTAAGGGTATTCAAAGCGCACGTATTAGGAAAATGATTTTTTTTTCTGTTTAAATTTATGTACTTATTTGATTTTGAAGTGAACAGAGATCCAAAGCAATTAGTACGACTTTTCTAATTATGTACCTTAAAAACCAACTTAAAAAATTTAAATACATAATTTCAATCTCAAAAGTCACAAAAGATTCTCTTCTCTAACATTTTCTTTCTCCCACTATTTACGCCCTAGGAAGCTCACAAATTAATTTAAAAAGAAAAAGCATCACTATTTTTCTTTTTTTTTAATAATATTTACTAATGTAATCAAGTTTAATAAAGTGTAAAGACAATGCCTTATACCAAGTAAGGAACAGAAAAAACCTAGTGATTAGTTGCCACAATTTAAGTTCATGTTGCATATTATCTGTTTTTGATATTAGCTCATTTGTATTTATTTTTAGGATTATGCTATATCGAGCCTTAAAAGTGTTGTAGTATGTGAAATTTAGCTATGCTTTGTACAAATCTTTATCTACGTGAAATTCATCTAAAATGTCATGTGCATCTCATCTTTAAGAGTTAGTGAGTCCTACTTGACCTGTCCTCTGTCAAAGGCTTCACATACACTTCCTTTAAAGACTCAGTGTCGTTGCTAGGATTTTTTCTGACAACTGTATTGAGAAAGAATTTGCCTCTACATCAAATTGGCATGACCCAAATTCATGGTGTACGTATATATTTTTCACTTTGAGCTTAGGCTCACACAGACCCGCATTCACCAAACCGCCCACCTTCAAGGGTGTCACATTAATGAGGGAAGGAAAAGTTGTTTCATTTCCTTATTTTTAGTTCTTTTTACATCTTGTGAGAAAGGGAAAAAAAAAAGATTTTCCACCTCAAAAACATTCTTCAAGAAAATAACATAACAGTACTATAAAGTGCTCTTTGTTACTCATTACTCAGTTGTGAAGCCAACCAAGAAAATCAACTCAATTTTGCAATTTAGTCTCTGCAAATGTGACAGTGCGTGCTGTATCCAAACAAGACAGGCCACATTGATTCCCTTTAGATTTTCTTCAACAGCAATGATATAAACTTGAGTTCTCCACTTATAAAATTTGACAACTAAAACCAAAGTTTTTTTTAAAATTATTGTTAGGTGCTCGATCTTCATTTTAAAACGTCAGTTTTATTTAGATTCATGTCATGCGTAAGGCCAATTAAAGGGGAGAGTAGCACTTATTACGAGGGTTTTTCTATTCCGTGAGACATCTGATTAAGAATAAAAGGATCATATCTATTCTACCTATTAGAATTATTTTGCATTATGAAACTCAGAGCTGAAACTATTCATCCGACCACAAAATTTAATGGTGATATCTTCATATATTTCCTTAAACATTATATCCACTCGGATTCTATTTTACTTTTGTCACATTTACTAAAAATAGTTATCGAAGTATATTTATCATTTTAGAAAATCAAGAAAGAATTAAAATATTCCAACGGTTGAAATATCCAAATTTAAATTATAATTTCAACTGTTTGAATTAGCAATGACATCCTAATTATCAACGATACTGCTAAACACTATTAGGAAATAACAACGACAATAACATATTAATGTAATTTTACCAATAAAATTTAGCAAGAACGGTATATATATACGCAGTCTTAATTACTCTTATTTCTATTTTATAAAAATAGAAAAATCTTTTTTGATGTACGCTCGACTCAAATAATACCATATTATCAAAATGTGTCAACTAAAAAATCGTATTGCTGATTTTCTATCTTTTTCATGATCACTTGACATATATTTCCAATTTACTTCACAACTCTTTCAAATCCAATATATATTCTCAACAAACAAGCAATGACTCCACACCTTATATGACTTCTATCTTTTGTCGTTTTCCCCTCAATTTAAATTATATTATCCTCATACAATTTAATGTAAAAGTAACTCCAAATCTTGCTTGGAAATTGAATAGTTCAAAGAGTGACTATGATATTTGAAGTAACAAGGATTTATTTTTTTAATAAAAAAATACAATTTCTTGGGCATATCATTCTAGAACAAAGTAAGCCCGAATCGATTTACAATCGACTGTTCTATGATTGAGCTACTAAATACAATTTCCAAATATTATTTTTAACTTGAAACCAAATATTACTACTCCCTCCTTCAAATTTCACAATTTTTATGTTCAAACGGCACTAAAATAAAAAAGCCGAAAGATATTACTTTTTCTCCTCTTTCCTTAAAGTTAAGTTTGAACTACTCCTAACAACAAATACCCGCTTCATGAATTTTTTTTTATGGGAACAGACCATACACGAGGCTCCCACCTCTCGTGCGCGGCCAGGGGTTGAGCAACACCCCAAGCTTTATTATAGATAAAAAACGGAAAAATACAAGGAGGGGGACATAAACCTAACCTCCAGCCCTATGGTGGTTCATAAGTCGGTCATCCTGCTAAGGTCGACCAACTCATCCCCGATACAAGCAAGCGGATCCTAGAAAATATGCACCTAAAGAAGAGGACTCCTCTAAATACAAAGAGACTAGGAAAGCATAAATAAGGGAGACTCTCCCTTTACATAGTAAAGGAAAAATCTTAATATAAAAAAAGGAGATGAATCCTCATAAAAGCTATATATACAACAAAATTTTATCGTAAACGAGAGTATCATCAAATAATATAGCTAAAAATATAACATAAAGAATCACAAACACTGCAATTGGGTGCTCAATCCAGGGATGCAACACCAAGTAGTAGATCATGGAGGCTTCTTAATCCGTTTGGCCTTCCTCCATCTGAAGCTAGGTAGGCCGACTCTATCTAGCATGTAATATCCTCGAGTACCACGAGGTAGCTGCTGGAGGGTGGTGTAGTGGCCTGGAGTGGTAAGAGTGTGACTGTGCTTGGAGAGAGCATCCGCAGTAAAGTTTGCCTCCCTATATACATGCCTGCAAGAAAAGAAAACAAATAATTCGGAAATATCAACAAGGTCATGAGTTACCTGGTGAAGGCTCCACGGAGGTTTTGTCTGGTTATTGATCCATTTATTGAGCAACTCCGAGTCAACTTCTAGGATAACATGCTGAAAGCCCTGTTGAACGCACCATCTAAGCCCATAAATATCCGCCTCTAGTTCAGCTTGATTGTTGGTACCCTCCCCTAGTGGTATGGCATAAGCAAAGATGAATTTACTTATATGATCTCTTAAGATGCCACCGCCCCCAATTGCCCCCGGATTACCCAACACGCTACCATCAGTGTTTAGCTTAACGATACCAAGTTGTGGCTTAATCCACGAGACTTGGGTGATCTTCATCTCATGAGTGAACTTATCTATGCAGGAGATAGTGTGGATCCAGTTTGAAGGTCAATTGATATAGGGGTACGCGACTCTAAGAAGATTAGAGATGTCCTTGAAAACTGCAAATTTCACTCTCGCCAAGCTAGAACTCTTTCCTCCGTATTTGCTCGCGTACCTATTCTTCCACAAATTCTAACATATAAATATTGGGGTGGATTGAAGGATAAATTTGTGAGCTTCTGTGCGGTACTTGCGAAGCCACCAGCTCATAATAAGAGGTTTGAGTGGAGTGGCTTCATGCCTTATGCCTAGGGAATCTAAGAAGTAGCGCCAAATATTCCTAGTGAAATGGCCAGTGCTGAAAATGTGCTCTATGGTGTCCGGACCTGAGCTATGGCAGCAACAAAATAGAGTTGGAACATGGCTGAATGTAGTGATCTTTTCCTCCGTTGGCAGCTTGCCTCTAAAAGCCCTCCACAGTAAAAAGAAGCATTTAAAGGGTATGTTTTTGTGCCAAGTGTAGTGGTCGGAGAGTGTCTTGGTCTTGTGTTTCCTCACAAGCTGGCATGCTGAAGAACAGGTGAATCTTCCATTGGTATTCAGCTTCCAAATGGCCTGATCCAGTTTGTTTTCTTGCGGCTGTAGTGTGGTAGAAGTTATGAGAGGAATGAGCTGCGCTGAAGCCAACTGATTTTAGCATGTCGATGTTCCACTGCCCATCTATAAGAAAATCAGATACCCTAGCATTGTTCGCTCTTCCCAGTTCCTGTCTATAGTTCGCTAAGGGTCCGACACCTAGCTAATCGTCCCACCAAAAACAACACGAATCCGAGTGGTGCCTCCATTGAATGTGGAATTCAGCAGTGTGTTTGTTGTGCATCATATGTTTCCACATACGGGACTGTCCAGAATGGAATTTTTTGGTGATGGGGTTGGCTCTGTAACAGTATTTGGCTCTAAGGAAATCACCCCACAACGTCTGTTTAGCTTTAAATATCCACCACTGCTTGAACTAGAGAGATTTGCACACATTCGTAGTTCTCCTCAACCCAATACCTCCTTCATCATAAGGATAGCACAGATTTTTCCATGAAGACCAATGGCATTTTTTTCTGTTATCCTTCCACCCTCAGAAAAAATCAGCGGTAACTCTCTCAATCTGTTTGAGAGTAGTACTGCGAGGAGTAATGGCCGAAAGGAGGTGAATGGGGAGCGACTGAAGTACATATCTCACGAGTGTAGCTCGACCGCCATAGCTGAGGATTTTAGAATGCCATCCTCTAATTCTGTTGACAACTTTAGAGACCATGTCTGTGTAGTACATAACTCTCTGTCGGCCAATGTACAGAGGGCATTCTAAGTAGGTAATAGGACTATGCTTTTGAGTGAAATCCGTAACCTGTTTCACCGTATCCACATTGTCTTGGAGCGCATCGAAATGCATCATGAAGTGGCTCTTATTCCTGTTTATAAGTTGCCCCGATGTCTGTTCATATAGAGTCAAGACCTTCATGATAATCTGAAGAATTTTCCTCCTTCCAGAGGAAAAGATGATAACGTCATCCGCAAAACTCAAATGATTAATCTGTGGGCCTCTTTTCTCCATATGAAAACCATGGTAGAAATGGTAATTATGAAGACTATTCAATATTCTGGACAACACCTCCGCTCCCAAAATGAATAAGGCGGGAGCAAGAGGGTCACCCTGTTTGAGCCCTCTGGTGGAGTAGAAAAAACCATGTCTAGACCCATTAACGATAACGAAGTACCAGTTGTTAGTCATGATTCACCAAATAATATCAATAAAGGTCTCACCGAAGCCCATCCTTCTCAGTACCAGACAAGTATAGGACCAAGAGACTCTGTCATATGCTTTGGTCATGTCTAACTTTATAACCACGTTGTCGCTAGGGGTGTTCATGGTTCGGTTTGGGTCGGTTATTGATTAAAACCATAACCAAACCAACTTAGTCGGTTTTTAAATGTCTAAAACCATAACCAAACCAAATAAAATAATAACCACGGTTTGGTTATTGTCGGTTTGGTTCGGTTTGGTTCGGTTTTTCGGTTTATTGTCGGAAAGACATGTTGATGGCAAATTAGGTCCACCAAACTTGCAACGTAGTTTATATTTACAAGAGCAAGTCAAATAGGGGTTCCAAAATACAAACAACTTTGTCCATAAATAAAAAAATTACATATTTAAACTAAACTAACTAGATATTAGAGAATCCATAGACCATAATATAATCAAAAGTACATCTTCCTTAGCTTAAGCTCCAAACTAATCAATGCTCAAAACAGTGCCCGGAGAATCTGCAAAAGAAATCAGGATATTAGGCATTAAATGTCTAAAGACATACAAATACAGTACATGAGAAGTTATGCTGAAAATAAGTAAGAAGAGAGCAAGTAGCAACAACAAATAACACAAATACACAATAACTAAAGCAAAGAAACTGAAAAAATATTGCACACTCTTGGATTGCGTTCTCATTTCATAAGTTGACTAATAGTCTGATCAATCAATTGCATTTCAAACATCAGAACCAAAATGCTTGAGATTCATATGTATATGATCACAGACTATTCTTCTAGAGTAATTCAAATTTACACAGGCAAAAGTCTGCAGCAAGAACTCTTTATTCATTCATAACATCAGCAACAAGCACACCTGGACAGTGATTGTTATTCATTCACAACATCAGCAACAAGCACACCTGGACAGTAATTGTTATTCATTCACAACATCAGCAACAAGCACACCTGGACAGTTATTCTCACAGACTCTATAAATAATCACATGCACAAAATTTTGCAGGAGAGACAGTAATCCAACACACATCTCTGCCCTCATCCAAAATATACCCAACTATTTTTTTCTTTGTTTTAGCAAATTAGAATGTTCCATCACTGTGGCATAACTAAGCAAAACTTATCCAAATAAGGATAAACAGACTGAACAGGAAATTAGGACATGGAGATTATAGCTTGAAACTGCAGCAGCACCATAGTTCAGCAACACTGCAGCAGGTCAGTTTCCAGCAATAAACAACAGACTGAACAGGAAATTAGGACATGGAGATTATAGCTTGAAACTGCAGCAGCACCACAGTTCAGCAACACTGCAGCAGCACCACAGTTCAGCAGCACTGCAGCAGCACCACAGTTCAGCAGCACTGCAGCAGTAGGTTAGTTTCCAGCAACAAACAACATAAAATTTAATATTTTTGGGCTCAAAACCAGTAACCAACTCTCAATTTAAAGTGTAGCAACAAACAACATAGTTAATTACATAAAATTACCTTTTTCAACGATCTCAAGTTTTTGAATTTCTTCCAAAAGGTCTTCAAGCTTGCATTCTTTAGAAGTTGACCGCAACCATTGTTGACAACAAACAAGAGCTTCAGCCGTCTTTGTCGATAGAGAACTTCGATAACAATCAAGTATCCGACCACCGGTGCTAAAAGCTGATTCCGAGGCAACAGTAGATGTAGGAATAGCAAGCACATCTCTTGCAATCCTAGAGACAATAGGATATCTTTCAGCTGAAGATTTCCACCAACTCAAGATATTGAAATCCTTAATCTTCTCCATATCATCCATCAAATACTTATCAAGATCAGACTTATTATCAACATCATTCTCATTTTCAAGAAATTTCTCCCACTGTGATTGCCACACATCACAACTATTGATTGCACCAATTTGACTCATCACACTAGTTTGATCTCCAATATTTTCACTAGAATGCCCTAAAATAGAATTCTTGTAATGATTATACAAGCGAGTTAAAGTATTCACCATTTTAGTAGACTTTTCATTTCCCTCCGCAGGATCATAAAAATTGTTAAAAAGGAACTGCACATACTTCATTTTGTAGCGAGGATCCAACACAACGGCAACAAATAACAACATGTTCATATCATCAAAATCACCCCAATATTTATCAAACTTAGTTTTCATCTTCCTAGCCATATCAGTCAAAATTGAATCGCTACAATTCGAATACTGGACAATTATGCTTTGAAGATTAAAAAGCTCATGGAAGAAACAATTTGAAGTAACATGCAAAGTACTCGAAAACTTCAAAGTGGTTTTATAGAAAATCTCAAGAAACTTAAGAAAGACTTTCACATTCTTCCAATCTTCCGAAGATGGATGCCCTACTGTTCCACTCAATTCAAGACAATAGTTAAAGTACTTATGATCATCAATATACATTCTTGACAAGGCTTTTTCAAATTGTACAGCTGTATTTAACATCAAGTATGTAGAGTTCCATCTCGTCTCAACATCTAAACTCAATAAACCATGGGTGTCTAGTTTTACCTTCTCAACATATGACTTAAAGGAAGCAGATCTTGCAGGAGAAGACTTAACATATTTCACAGCACGCCTTACCCGAGAAATGGACTCATTTTGTTCACTCAATCCTTCTTTTACAATCAAATTCAAGATATGAGCATTACATCGAACGTGTAAAAAATCATTTCCCAAGATGACACCATTCCAATCATTAATTCTCCCTTTCAAGTACCTGATTGCAGCATCATTAGCTGATGCATTATCTAGTGTCACTGTGAATATGTTCTCGATCTCCCAATCTAACAAACAAGCTTCAATTCCTTTTGCAATTGTCTCACCCTTATGATCTGGAGTTTGAAAAAAGTTAAGAATTTTTTTTTGCAAATTCCACTGATCATCAATCCAATGAGCAGTAATGACCATATAAGTCAAATTTTGGATTGACGTCCACGTGTCGCTAGTAAGACAAACACGTTGATCTTTAATAAACCTTTTAAGCTTTTGTTTCTCTTCGTCATAGATTTTAAAACACTGTCTAGCAACAGTAATGCGAGAAGGTAACTCAAAATTAGGTAAAATAACCGCCATTAGCCTCTTCAAGCCTTCCCCCTCAACGACTCTAAACGGTTGTTCATCTATTATAACAAACTCGGCAATGGCCCTTCTAACCTCAACAACATTATAAACAAGTTTTTCAAAAACTCCTTCTCCCTTTCCTTTAATAGGTTTAATATGGAGTGTTGTCTGCTTTCTATCAATGGTCTTAAAAGGATATTTCTTACACTTGTTAAGCAAATGTCCCCAAAGATTAGAAGTTCCATAATTAGAAGGGCAAACCAAGTCTTTGGGGCAGTACTTGCATTTTGCTCGCAATTCCCCCATTTTATTAGTAAACTTTGTGTAATGATCCCAAATTTCAGATGTTCTTCTACCATTATCCCCAGGGCTAGGGCTTCGACTACAATGAGTAGTTCTTTTCTGCTTTTTAGGGGGTTTACACACTGAAGAAGTAGTAGGAGCATTACCATGTGCTTGAGTTACAACAGATGTTGTTGGTGTTACTGAACTATCTTTAGGAACCTCCAAATCTTCGACCTCCAAATCTTCGACCTCCAAATCTTTTACCTTTGTGTCTGTCATCTGAAAAATATTAGAACTTAGAAGTTTAAGACATTCGAACAAGAAAAAATAAAGGAAAAAAATTAAAACATAAAAGGAAACAACTTAAGTTAAAATCAAGTAGCATCAAACGAAAAATTTCAAAATTGATTCCTCCTTTTAATTTAGACTCTTCAGAGTTCAGATGAGGCAGAAAGATGGAAGAAAGAGAGGTGGTGGGTTAGATAAACATAACAACACAACTGGACTTGTATATAAGTATAACAACAATTGGACTATGAAGAGATAAGAGAAACGAGACTATCAACAAGCACAAGTTGAGATTTCTGTAACTCTCTGGTCCAAGGAGTTAAAATTCAAAACATTTCTTACAAACCTTGCTCTTGAGCCTTCACTTTGAGTCTATGATTGTGATTTGTGACTTTGTGAAACCAACGTGAGCTTTTGCTTCTCTTGAAATCTTGTTCTTCGGCTGCAACTTGAGGGTATGCCTCTGCACAATGCACTCTGCAAAACTGAAAAGAGGAAGTGAAAATGTAAAATGAAAAGAAAGAGTAGGGTTTTTACTTAGGCTATTAAGTATTAACATAGTTGGGCTTCTGAGAGTTGAGAGAGTTGGGCTTGTATTGGGCTTGGATTGTTGAAAATAATAAGTATATTAAAATTAAATTAATAATTAAAAGGTATAAAATATTTTTAATTATTTATGAAAAGCTAATATTATATATATAAATAATTATAATTTTTATGTATATAATTATCGGTTTGGTTCGGTTATTTATTCGGTTATTTTTTACTATAACCATAACCAAACCAAATATTATCGGTTATTCAAATTTAAAACCAAACCAAACCAAATCAAACTGAATATCGGTTTTTTTATTCGGTTTGGTTAAATTTTCGGTTTGGTTTTGGTTTTAACCAAAACCGTGAACAGCCCTAGTTGTCGCCAATAACAGGCTTTCGGATATCGTGGATAATCTCCTGTGCTAGCATGATATTTTTAGAGATGCTTCTTCCTTTTATAAACCCGGACTGATTGGGAGAAATAAGACCCGGGAGAATCGGAGCGAGCCTGAGGCAAATGAGTTTTGATATGATCTTATTGGTGAAGTTACTGAGACTAATGGGTCTATAGTCAGAGAGAGTGTTGGGGTGATGTACCTTTGGGAGCAAGATCAAACAAGCATGAGAAAAGAACTTAGGCATAGCATACCCCCCGAAGAAAGAAGTAACCACTGCTAGTAGGTCTTCCGAAATAATCTCCCAGCAAGCTTGGAAGAATTTTTCATTCATACCATCTGAACCAACTGCAGAGTTAGGATTCATGGAGAAGACCACCTGTTTCAATTCCTCAATGATAGGCATGGCTTGAAGGTTTTCATTCTGAGCATCTGTGATCATTCTAGGAATGTAATTCAAGATGTTCTCCGGAATCGGAGACTCATCACTTGTGAATATTTTCTGAAAATGATTGCATGCTGCTCTAGCAATGTGTTCGTCGCCTTGAATCTAATCCCCTTCTTCATTGGTAACCTTGTGAATGAACAGTCTCCTTCTCCTACCACGGATTAGAGCATGAAAATACTTGGTGTTTGCGTCTCCATCCTTGAACCAATTTAATTAGTTCATATGGTTTATCAATTTTAAAATTAAATTAAAAGAGTGATTCAGTCGAGTAGAATGTGTCAAAATTATCTTTAAAAAGTCAAAAGTAGATGAATATTAGTGTGCATTGTTGTACAATTTCTTAATTTGACAGCTTCCTAGGGTTGGACATACTCAAAAAGATCACATGTGACTTAAGTCCCTTAAATATCCAACCTACTAAGATGCTTAATTAATTATAATAATCATAATTAATAAGCTATATGTAACTTAGAGATTAAACCAATGGAAAATTAATTAGGACCCTAGTAGGAGTAGCTAGGCCAGCAATTATCAGAGTAGGATTCACTTAATCTTGTCACTATTATATACAAACATAAAAAGCACACAAAATAATTATAATTATTATTATAATAATAATTACAGCCCACCTACTGTGAAAACATTGCTAACAAAATTTAAGTCAAGCCGGCCAAATTAGTAAACATTATTATATTATCAAAGATCATGTATTAAATTAATTAATTTCAAACTTAGTCAGCATCGGAGTTAAAACAATTAGACTAAGCACGTTGATTAGTTGTTTAACTTTAGTAAATTAACATTTATAAAAAAAATATTAAAATTTCACTTTCATAAGGGGTTTTGAAACTCCATTAATTCACATAATAATAATAAAATGATAGTATTTAATAATTGGATGGAGAATTAATTCAAAGAAAGGAGTGCCTGCTTTTGAAAATATTAGCATTACTTAATTACTGCTCCACCTCTTTTATGCCCCTTAATTATCATTAATAATTAGTTCCAATTCCAATTGAATGGGAATTTGATTATACACCTTTTTTCAAGTGCTTAGAGAATGCTTTAATTTCCCATTACTTTAAATATGTACTCTCTCATCCACGTTTATTTGTTCACTTTCATTTTTATTTTTTAAACTTTTATCACTTAGTCATTAGTTATATATGAACGTTCCAAATAAAATACTTATATGCATCAAAACTCTCAAATTTACACTTATTATTAGCTATAATCATTTCTTAATATATTTTTCAAAACATTATTTTAGTATATTCAAAGGGTGATACATTAAAAGTGTCATTTTATCTATTATTCCTTAAATCAATACTGAACAATTAAAAATGCACAGAACGATTAAGAAAGTACTAGTAAAAGTCTCTCATTTTGACCTTACAATAGAAAGATTTAATGTTCGAGTACTAAATAAACTTCCACAGAAAAAAAATAATCACTCAATTATTGTAATTGCTTTGTGTTTAATGCAATATTTTCTCTCTTCATATTTTAACATATCCTATCCGTTAAGTGGTTGACTGAACTTGTTTGGCAACATTGATTGTTGACACTTTGGGACCAATATATCTTTTGCTACTATTCAACGGCCATTCATTTGGTAGGCCAAGTAATTTCTAAAGAAAGAAGCATTTGCTTTGTTCCCCCCCACCCCCACAAAGTAAAAATCAACGTTTCAACGTGTCCTGTGGTAGGATGATTAAGATTTTTTTACTCTTAAAAAAAGTTTCGTGTTCAAGTTTTTGTGAATGAAAAAACTCTCGGTATAGACGTCGATCTTAAAAATGGACCATACAATATGTGAATTTAAATTTAATCTTATCCTAATATAAATATCAAACACCGAGTAGAAAATAAAAAATAAATAAATGAATTGGTATACATTTTTAAAAAATAATGGCAAATACAATTTATGATTTTCAATCCATTAACTATATATACTTCAATCTAAAATTAATCAAGTTGGTAATATAAATTATATGTATCCATTCCAATATAATATACTTATGAGTTACAACTATCATATTCCTTTAACAATTAGGGTGTGTTTGCTACAAAGGAAAATATTTTTTATAAAGCATTTTTCAAATTTTTTATGTTCAATTGGAAAAATGTTTTAAAAAATATTTTCTCTCAATTAGATTGCAAAAAAGAATTTCCTTCCCCCCCCCCTCCCCTGAAAAATGATTTCTTTGATAAAAATAGTACAAACGAGCTTCATAAGTGGCATCACACTCCTCCCTATCCTCCAACATATCTGTACCCCCATTTTTACTCCATACTATTTTCTAAATTGTATATAAATATTTTTAGAACAATAATTTTCGTTTACTTACCAAACACCAGAAAATAAGTTAAAAAGCTACTAGTTTTTATGAAAAACATTTTTCCGTCATGCCAAACACTTATCTTATTTTAATCCCAAGTTTAGAACTAGTAATGTTTGGTGAAGCTCATGTAAATGAGTTTAATACAAGGTTTTACATATATATAAAAAAAAATTGTTGAATAAATCAAGTGAGAAAAAAAAGTTTTAAAAAAATGGTAGGGTCAATAATGAAAATAAATGCCTTCTCTCAATGATTTGAAGGAAGAAAAACAACAAAAGCGCTCAAAGTGAAGAAGTCACGGACGGTGTTTCTCACAACTTACCTCTTTTTTATTTCTAATTTTTTTTTCTTTATGAAAATGTATAGACACTTCGAATTCAATCGAACCATCAAGTATTATAACATTCTAACTTTTATTTTTTAATATTTGAATCCCGTTCTTTGATTTGAGACTTTCCTATACGTCCATATAGTATTTTGAGACTTTTCAAAATGGTTTGGATTGAGACTAGTGACGGAATCAAAATTTGATTTAAAATATAAAATAGTAAACACATGAAAATTAAAAAAATTCAACATTTATTATATATAAATAAAATATTATGCTGGCTCTGCAAATTTATGTGAATGCCTTGCTAATTTTGCTTAGTTAAGATAGACATCATTCATAAATGTTATAACCTTATTACTTTTGCTTAAGTTAAAATTTTAGGAAGGTGATTCAGACAATACAAAGTGTAGTGTATGCAAGTGACTAGTTGACAGTAGAAGAAGGGGGCCAGAGGTCAGGGCTCTGAAGTCAATGTACAGCTCAATATGCTTTGAAATTGAAATTCCCACTCTTTGGCCACTTTTGATGCTGACGCTCTAAATTCCACCAATACACTCCACCCCACCCTTTTTTTTCTTATCTAAATTGACCTTTGTGGGTTGCATTTTCTTTCTGCCCAATCAACCAATTCCCACTCTTACCTTATTCTCTTTTGCAAGTTACACATTCCGAATAAATTTTTATAACAATCTCAAATTAATTAATAGTTGAAATATTTAATAGATTTCTTTTTATGTATATATACAAAATTTTTAAAAAAGTTATTAAATTCTCATTAATCTATATATTGTACTCTAAACCAATATTAATGTCTATTACCTGCTTCAGAGCCTCGAATATTATACCAAAAAAAAATTCAAACTCAAAATACGTGTTTAGCTTTGAAATTCACTCTGAAAAACATGTTTGACTATAAAATTTAAAAATTTCCAAAAATATGATGAAGCGCTCGTATTTTTTTTTTTTTTATTCATTCCACGATAAACCTCGTTGATTACCCACTCTCACCATAAAAGCAAATATAACAAGAGAGAGAGAGACTTTTTGTTGGTGAGGAGAGGAAATTAGTCTAAAAAGAGAAAAAGGAAAGACTTGAAGGCTCAGACAAGTGCACTTTCACAAATACAACAACACAAAAGTCCACAAACAAAAGCAAAATTACTTGTAATCCTTCTATTCTTTCTCACCATTAGCCTTGTTTTTCACTCTTACAGCTTTTGCTTTCTCCTCTTCTTCTTCTTCTTCTTCTTGTTGTTAATTCATTTGAGATACAAATGGAAATCACTTCAAGAATTCAAGATAGAGAGAACCTATCTTCCATAAACTCTACAAGAAGCAATGGAACAAGTCCAACAAGCAACAGCAATGGATCAGTTATCCAAAATTCAACTCCACCGCTGACCCCAAAAACAATTTCTAGATCTGAAACAACTAACCCATACCCAACAACTTTTGTTCAAGCTGATACTTCTTCCTTCAAACAAGTTGTTCAAATGCTTACTGGATCATCTGAAACTGCTAAACAAGCATCTGGTTCAGATCCATCTTCATCTTCAAATTCAAATTCAGCAAAAAGTACAATTCCCCCAATTCGAACTGCACCCAAAAAACCAGGATTCAAGCTCTACGAAAGGAGAAACAGTTTGAAAAATGGGTTCATGATTAGCCCTTTGATTCCTGGAATTCATACTCAGAATTCCAGTTTTTCTCCTAGGAACAAACCGGAGATTTTGTCGCCTAGTATTCTCGATTTCCCTTCACTTGCTTTAAGCCCTGTTACTCCATTGAATGAAGACCCATTTAATAAATCTTCGCCATTAACCAATCTGTCTGAAGAAGATAAAGCTATTGCTGAGAAGAAGTTTTATTTGCATCCTTCACCAAGGAGAACCCCGAGAGACTCTGAGCCACAGCTTTTGCCTCTGTTTCCGGTGAGTTCTCCCAGAGTTTCAGGGTCTTCGTCTTGACCTGCTGATTTTTTCTGCTTATAATGAAATTGACGATTCTGTGATTTCTGCTGCTGCTTTGAGACTTTGTTTCAATTGTATAATTTGATCTCCCTTCATCCATTGTTTCAGAAACAGATTCAAAACAAAACAGAAATAAACAACTTTTATTTCATTCTATTTCTTCTTCATTTTCAATTTTTTTTAGTACTTTTAGTTTTTCATCTTTCGTACCCAAAGGATTCCTTTTGTAACGACAAGCAAATTTATGATTTCATCTCCCAATTATAGTCTGAAGAAGTGTCTTTAGCGGTAGACTAAAATAGTCCACCTGACCCAGGGTCGCGGTCCAAGCACCTAACAAAAGTTGAGTTTCAACCATCACTTATATGAAAACGCCGATTCAGAAATTAAATTTTGAGTTAAAGTTCCAAGTGAACCAAAACTAACACTTCAGCAGTTGAGCTTATTTTTTTTTTAACACAAGTTTTTATGAAAAAAGATTCAATCTTTTTGTGGTGTTTTTATGACTTTTATTAGAGAGAAGGGTGTCGTCATTTAAGAATATAGAGAATGTATTTGGAATAATAACAACTAGTGTCGTCTGATCATAAAAACACAAAATTTTAAGTTTCAACTTTAAAATATATGAAAAAAGGAGAGCTTAAATATATGCTAGTACTGGTGGAGGGATCAAATTCGTGTTCTTTTTGCCAATATATATAAAAACAGTGGGAATAAGTGATAAGTGAATTATTACAATAAAAAAGTGTGTAATGGTAGGATCAAATTCATATTCTGCATTATCTTATCAGCATATATGCACATATACACTAAGAAAAAAGTGTTAATGATTCTAGGAGTATAAATATTTTAATGGATTAAGATACTTGGATTCACTAATCAAAGTCATTATGCACTATATATATATATGCTTCAAGAATGTAGGATTTTGGGGAGTTAGAGGGTTAAAGACACGATAATACATTTAATAAGAATAGAAGAAAAAATAGTGGGTAGGGGAGTGATGAATTCAACTCTATCCACTAATTTATTTTTTAATGTAACCAAATTCACTATAATAGTAAAATCATATAATTATCTTTTTATTACATGATTAAATTTCATTCAATTTAATCTAACAGTAAAGTCACCTTGATGAATAAGTATCTTTGTTATTACGGGTATAGTTCAATGACTTTACTGTTGTAGTGAGTAAAGTTTACTTACTTTAATGTGATGGAAAATAGCTTTATAACTTCACCATTGTAGTGAATAAAGGTCTTATCAGAATTGAGGATTAACTCACTTGGTGAATTCTCTTCCTTTCACTCATGAGATGGAAGGTTCAAATTTCCTTTCTCCATCCACCGATATAATTAAATAGATTAAAAAAAATATTAAGTTTGTAACTTGATTATGAGGTTTGGAAAATGAAGAAACTTGTGATAACAACATTCGAATTAATCGAGCTAGTGAGTTTTGAACACCAAACATAAAACTAAAAAAGAGAGAGAAAGAGATAAGCAAGTCAATGAGTTAGTTGTATTCACTGGCCAAAGAAATTGAATTATAATTACTTGTGCTTCAACCAAATTCGTAGTGGAGTAGTAAATACATTTTTATCTTAAATTAGAGAAATCAGATTTGAATTTCTTTGAATACGGAGTCATCTTTGTTAGAGAGAGTTTTAACCCTCCCCCTCCCCCTCCCCCTCCCCCCAATATAAGACTTTTCAACGCGAATTCAAATTTTATCGAGCTTCAATATAAATATAGAACACTGAGCAGAAAACCAAAAGAAACAAAGAAAAGGACATAGTTTAAACATATTTTTAGCAACATGTATGATCCAACTAGGGAAAAACTTCTCCCAAGAGATTTTGTTCAATAAAAATATAAAAAATCTAGCTAAACTATCAGCGATTGTATTCAAATATCTGAAAATATATACAAATTCGACATGATTGAACTTGCTTGAAAGCTTCCAAATGTCTCCACACAATACTTCTATCTCTCATGAAGTAGTTATTCGTTTCTGAATCATATTAACAACATTTTTAGCATCCGATAAAAATGATGAGATTAGACCCCCTCAATTTGTGGAGTGTTTCAGTAAGGTTCGCAGAGTTATTCCTAAGATTGACTAATCAAATCATAAAGATATTAGGAGAATTCTTTTTCCTAAAATGATTGGATGTTTGATTCACATTCAGCCATAAAGTCTCAATTATAGACATAATGGCCCCCACTTTTGCTTAGATTTTTTTTCTTTCATTTTTAGTGTTCCAAAAGATTTTCACTATGTCATTTTCTTGGGATCCTAAACCTTTTTCACACACCCTTCTTATGTACCTTTCTAGATCCTATATATATATATACTCGGAGTGAAAAATGGTTATATTTGTATTATACTTTTTAAACAAATATATTCTTATAATCATTTTTAAAGTTATATTTATCTCTGACCCGTTAAAACTATAATAAGTGAATTCTTTAATGTGATATTTTGATCATTCCAAGATCCATTAATAATGGAAAGAAATGAAGGTACTCCTCCACTCTCTAATCATAAAAAAAAAAAATAGTATAAAATTTGTGCCTAAAATAAGTTGTAAACATTTATAAATCGTCTTCTAAGTTAAAATTAAATTAGATTTAAATATATGTAAATTGGTAATCTTTTTTGAGACATATTTGAAAACGAAAGTATATCACATATGACTAAAAAAGTAATCAATAGGCAAGTATATAAACATATTTACACAATATGTCATTTATTACTTGGTAAATACATGCAACTCTCTTGAGAAACATTACTTGCGATATTATTTAAAAAAGATAATTAATCTGCTATCACGTATCAAAATTCAATTTAAAATGTAAAAAAGATTTTACAACTGTATTTATATAACTTAAATCATTTCTTTTAAAAGAAAAAATAATAATATTTTTTTTCATTGATAAGGTCCTGTCTGTCTGTTGACTTATAACTGACCAGCTGTTGCAGAATGAGAGGGGAGATGGGGAAATAATAAGTGGAGTTGATCATGATTGAAAAAACTACATTGAGAAAAAAATGAAAGGATAATAGTTAGAAAAAGACTCTCATTTGTACCACACAGGATGTTGCAATTTCTTTTCACCTTATTATTTTTTAGTTTTTTTATTTCTGTCCTTGTTAGTTGTTACTATCATAGGATTCCTTTGCTTTCTTATTCATTCCTTCTCGTCTAGATAGGGATTGCAATCTCCATAAAGGAATAACCGCTGATCTTTGACAATAGGTAAATAATGGGGTGAATTACAATTAGAGTTGTCAAAATGGGATTAGCCTGTGAGGCCAATCCAATTCAACTCTTGAATTAAGTGAAATTGAACTAAAATTTTTTAGTCCATTTACGAACGAGGCTTTTTAGTCCAATCCGTAGGTTGTGAATTTTACAAATATTTATTATACATATATATATTTTAAGTAGTGATTTATCTTGTCAAATCTTCAGCAACCAGACAATTGAAATTATTATAACTATTAATCTTTGACATCTTTTACTTTTGTGTTTATGCCTAATTTTTCGTTTTTCCTTTCTTGTCCAGTTTATGAAAAAAATAATCATGTAATGTATGTTATTCTAATGAATTCTATGATTATTGACCGTTGTATCTTGCTTGTAAGTATTCCACTAAAGCGTGTGCAACTCATCAACATGCGAATTTTGAACGTATTGGTGTAATGTTCATTAATGTTCGATAGTTTTTTTAAGAGGTCAATGTTATCCATCTTTTGATTGAAGGGTCGACCCGTCCCAACTCATAGCCTGCTTATGACTGGATTGAACTGCTATTTTATAGACCCTTTAGTTAAAATGATCAGCCCGTCCTAACTCATTTAACTCACTAGCCCTTTATGATTGAGTCGGGCTTAGCCAATTTTGATAGCTCTAATTACAATACACAAATTAAAAATCAATAGGCCCAGTATAACAAGAGCAGCTGCAGTATGAGACTCAATTGGCTCATACTTTTTTTTTTTTCAGTAGAGAAACGATCGATCAACTCACAACTTTCTTTTATGTTAATGTTAATGTTATACACCATACATGGAAACTGTTTACAGAATGACACATTCCATCTTTAGATCTCCGAAAAATGATCGGGACTGTCCTGAACCCGTGATTAATATGGAAGAGGTCCATTCCATGGTCTGATAGATATTATCACCGAGAAAGCGAGCAATCTCACATATAGAGTTGTTTTTCAAACAAAATGAGCAGGATGTTACCTGTTGTCTTTGCAGCTGTCGCTTCTTGATAGACATCGGTCACAAACAAAATCTCTGATGGACTATCTTAGTCCCCAACGACGCTGTAATTTCTGCATAACTTTTTGTTTCTCTCTTGTTGCTACAACAAGAGAAAGATGAATTACTTCAAATGACAAAAAGGACCAAAATATGAAAACCCACTGTTGTATCGAAAAATCCATAAGAGATATATTCCCAGGTCTCTGTGTTTTGTGTGACCAAACAAAAGCCACTGTGCCAATCTAAAAAAAAGCATTTAAACCATGCACCACGCTGGCAAATATATCACCACTGTCTTCATCTGTAACTCCAAGGCTACTATCTTGCAGTCAGCTTTAATCATTGCCTCAACATTGCGACCAAAGACGCAATTACCTCCATTTTCCCAGCATCATCAGACGGGGATACACACAGCACCAGCAACACCGTTTCCCAGCATCACAAAGGAGGCAAGATTTTAAAAAAGCAGCACAAAGTATTCGTACTACTATATACTTTTTAAATCTAAAAGCAGATTTTTTTTTGTGAGGAACTCCAAATGATGTCCTAGTAAGGAGAGGATCAGGATTCCACTTCTCCAACCTCACATGCCAGCGCTCACTTACCCCCCCCCCCCCCCCCCCCCCCCCTCTTTTCTTCTCAGCAATTAAAAAACAAAATGACCCCTATCTGATATATTTGCCATTCTTAATGTCCTTTCAAGCACAACTTAACACTGTTTTCAGAGAAAAAGAAGGCATTGTAAACATAGCTCAAACGATAAAATTCTGAATATAAGTATGTATGATTAAGTGTGCAAAGATCAAGACATAACATGCTAATTAGTGTTATGAAAAGAATTTCTATCTTGCTATTAGAAAATTCAATTAGTTAGTACTGATGTAAATTGTAACGGGTGTATAATGTTATCTAACATGAAATCCATGAGACAACACGAAAAACCGGTCCAATAAGAAAAGAAAAGCAGGCAAATGTGGTAATTGCTATAAAAATCAGCATTACCAGGAAGAAATGTAGTGATAGTCTTTTTGATTTAATACCTGATGCATTAAATGCCAAAGGTGGACACTTTTAACTCGTCAATAAACACGCCAAGAAAAACAAGACAAAATGACTAGATTGTGGGTAACACTTGTGGGGGCCATTTGGTGGAACTTATTCAGCAGCTCCAAGGAGGTTGGATGTCATTCCTAGCCTGGCACAACCTTTAGTCTATACAGATTTGAATTTCTCATCAACTTTTCGCATTTGTAACAGTTACACCCAAAAGTTCTGTTAACCTTCTAATGTTCTCCAAAACACACATGTAAACCACCACCACAACATAATAACATCTTACCACAATTTTTTCCAAGAAAAAGGCTCAACTCTTTTGAAGACCTTTTTGCACAAAGCTATTCTCTCAGTAAGTTTACTTACTTGAGCACATAATAAATTAATATCCTGTTGAGTTTCTGCTGAGTCATGTTGCATCCAAATGTCTTCCCACATTATTATGTGCATAAGGGAACAGAACATCAGTAACAAATGATATTGGGGTAGTGGTTCCTTCAATATCCAAAATGATGCACCGCTGCAAGAAAGTATTGAATATCACAATGCAGACAACAATAAGAACTCAATGGAAACACCAAAGGCACACAAACGTAAATCTTCAGATTTCAAGAAAGTAAGAGAATAGTCTAAACTGTTTAGGTGCTTACCCTTGATGGCTTTATGCTGCCATTTAGAGCAAGTGTACCTGCTTTTGCAATCTGAATGGGAGTATGAGTTGGCGTTATCCAGTCAATTCCTAATTGATGAAGTTTAATTGCAGCATCAAAGAGGTAGTGGTAGCACTCAGACTAGAAGATAACAAGTCAATTAGAAGAGTGCCAAATGAAACATAAATCTCAGACACATAAACGTATTGATCTGAAGACTGTTTCCATATGTACATTCTTAAATAGTTAATAAGATGTGCATAGAAACTTCTTCATAAGTTATCTAAAAACTCCTTCAGAGGTCATCCTTAACTTACTAACACAAGTTAATTTTATTAGTTCTAAAATCTTCTACCCAAACATATCACCTCCACCACCAAACAAACAAAAAATAAGGGTAGTGTTAACTCAGTCAATGAATTTTGTGAAGTAGGGTGCAACGAGATACACTAGAAGCAACATAACTATTACTCCTTTCATCCCAGTTACTGTGGGTACTATTTGACTGGGCACGGAGTTTAAAAAAAAGGAAGATTTTTGAAACTTATGATCTAAAGCAAGACTTAGACATTTGTGTGCTATTAATAATCTCATTAAGGATAAAATGGAAATTTTAAAGTTGAATTGTTTCTAAATGTAGAAGACATTTGTTTTGGAACAGACTAAAAGGGAAATATGCCAGAAAAAGGTAGTAGTAGTTAGTAAACATGATTAGAGGTACTGAACTGATATAATTCATGACACGAACCTGTGTTTTAGCGCTGATCCAAGAATCTCCCCATACATATATACCATGGTTGCGGATCAGCATAGCCATTGTTTTTGGGTAAACTTTGATCTGTTCAACATGGAAAAAAGTTCAATACTTTCATAGAGATATGACACTCAAAGGATACAATCATCAATAGATAAAGATTGAAAATTTTCAGTAATATCTTATTTTAAGGGTAGCTAATGGCATCAGGCATCAATCAAATCTGTCTCGCAAGAAAATAATGGAAATCTTTTTACATGCTTGTCAAACCAAAATCAGACGTATCCAAATATGCATGAAAAAGACCTTGTTTAGGTAGATATATCAAGCCTCACATGAATTGCAGTATCAAAATATCATCTTAATCATTAGGGCAGCATAATTGGAAGTGTTTAAATTTAGGAGATGGTCAGAGGATATTATTGGCTACCTAACCTTGTTATACAATTAGGAGTCGTTTGGTGTGAGGTATAAGGTATAATAATCCAAGGGATAAAATGCAGGACTATTTCATCCTGCATTTGGTTGGAGGTATTAGGCAGTCCTAGAATTATTTATCCTACCATCTATACCTTAGTGATGGATTATCCCATATACATGGTGGAATAACTTATTCCAGGATAATTAATCCCGGAATAACTTGTTCCCAACCAAACAACCCCTTAGTCTTCAGAATATGCAGATGACTCTTTTAGAATAAAATGGCTTTTGTCCCCTCTTTTATGATAATGGTCGTGTCCTGGTTTGTGCGCACCTAAACTTTTTCCGTTTTTCCATTGCAAAAGTCTGGACCCCTATCCTTGAATGATAGATAAATTCCTTGCAACAATTAAGCTAATATAAATAACACTAAAATGAGCTACACGTCAATTCTAAATTGGTTGGGGGCAGCTTTCTATATCCGTTCGTAGGATTCATCATAGTTTGACTACTCTTAAGATAACTGTCAACCTACCGGCAAGACTTCTCTATCGTACTCTATGTTTAAAATATAACCTATCAATTTACTCTTAAATCCCGGGCTAGTCGAATTTGGTCACACGACGCAGTGAATAATAATAGAACTGTATTTAGTGATGAGCATTTTTGTGTGGAATGTCCTGGTTACACTAATGCCAGTAGCTTTTATCATTTAAAGAAAACCATTTTTTTTATAACCAGAAGGAAAACCATATATACAGCTGAAGGTGCTTTGTTTTTCTACGTTAGTGATGATCAAGAACTTCTCCTGCATAACTCCCCACTCATCCACGAAAGACAGAGAGGAGGCGGATGATGTTTTTCTTGGTTCCTAGCTTCAGATGTGCCTAGTGTATTTTTGTATGTTATATGGGCTAATTGTTTATTTCTAGACTTATGTAGTGAACCCCGGACCATTTTGTTGTAATTAAGAGAGCTGAGTAGCATAATCTTGAACTATGTTTGGAACTTCAAAAGTAGGATTATCATGGGCATGGACTAATCCTCTTTGCTACAAATGATAGCACTTCAATTCAAAAAACAAAATTATTACGAAAACCATTTTTTGTTGGGTAGTAACCAACCTGTATGGCAAGGATATGAAAGCACAGTGCCAGATCAATGTTTAAGGCAGAAAGCTGGTTGACCTATAGATACACATTACACTGAAGCTAATAAAGAGAACATCTAGAGTTTCCATGGAAGACAAGGAATTTGAAACTAGATCAAGATTGCTCTTACTAACCTGAAGTGGTGGGTAGCACCTCAAGGGAAGAGCTAGTAGGTCCGAGCTCTCCGTGCAAGGTAAACATCTCCTTACCCATGCAATTAGTTTAGTTTATATTTTCTTGCCAAAACAAGATCAATTTACACTTCAGTTACCAGTCATACAGATATAATAGTATGTAATCCAAAAAAAAAATATTTTTAGAGCAGATAAAAGACTAATCTAGTGGAAAGTACAAGCATCATCATGCTGAAAGTGTTCCCACTGCTTATCCACCGTTAGCTTCCAAATAAGGGAAGAAAAAGGAATCTATGACATTTTCCTATCTTTTAAGGTAGAGTATGTTCTGCAGCCGATCTTAATAGGTTGACATAACTTGTAAGAGTCATTCCCTTACTGGCCTACCCGTTTTTGGAAACTGAACCCAAAATAAAAATGTAAAAAGGAACCTAATCCATTTTCTTCCATATCTTGTTAGAACTGCTGTATAAATGAGAATAACTATTCTATAAATTTTCATCTTCTAATAGGGGCAGGATATCTACTGCAATCAATGCTTTACAAATATTTTATTAAACCAATCGGACTACTTTCTTCCATGTACTGTTACAACTACTTAAAAAATTCAGCAGTGGAGGAACCAGAGACTGTGACCAGATTTTGTGATGATAATACTGGGAAATTGAATGAGTGATAGCGATACATGTATTTTGTTAATTTGCAAATGGGAAACTGTTAGTCATGATGTTTTGGTGATCATAGCCAAACAAAAACAGGAACAAAGTTGACATACTTATAAAATTTCCAGTAAAAGCATCTAAAAACTAAGTTGAAGCAGAACTCAAAACATAAACAAGTGCAGATACACAAAGGAAGAGTGTGACTTTTAGAAGAGGGAGAGGCATACAGCTTCAGTAAGAGATTCTGTGAGTTCTCTTTCATATGCTTTCATATGCAGTGTTCTCAATGATAGGAACCACAAGTTCTTCATAGTAACCATGCCCTTGAATTCCTTTTAATTCCATATGAGTGATCTGTCAATTAAAGCAGCAATGAATAGTGAATGAGATAAAAAATGACAACAGGTTTCAGTAATTTACAATGCAGAATTAAATCTATAAAATATTATTAATTGAGGTAGGGGAATTAGGAGGATATAGAGACAATAGCAAATTAGCAACTCTACACAATGGTAAAAAAGAAAGTTTCAACTGCAAATTATATCAAGAGATCAATCAATTATGCCTCAATTCCAAACTAGTTGGGTTGGCTACATGAAGTAACTACATAAACAAATATATAGAGAAGTCTGGCCTATACAGTTCCAGCCTGCAGGCAAAGGGAAGATACTTTAGGATTAAACTTCGTATAATGTTAAGAAAAGCACAAGTATCTTTATTTGAAAGAAAACTTATACTCCCAAATAAAAAGCCAAAATATCATTAGTCAGCATTATACGGACGTCGGACTGTATTGAATGTCTGGAGCTCAGCACTACCAAGTCCCCTTTTCTTTTGTCTTGATGACTCAAAAGGATATATTGGCATCATACCAAGATCGTGTTAACTTCACAAAAGTTTGTAGCATATTTTACCCAAAATTCTTTTGCTAGTGGATTGAGCATCGTTACAAGGCAGGATTTCATTCCATGACTGTGGATAACGGCACCTGCATTACGCATCTCATATGCCTGAGGAAAAAAAAGGAAGAAACTTACAGCCTGTGACATGAGTGATCCTTATACCTGCCCCTTCTTATTGCTATTGCTGACGTCGAGTGCTTAAGCGAGATCAGCGGTCTGGCAAGTCTTTGGGCACTGGTCCTCCGTGAAGTAGAATAGTCAATCAAAAAGAAAAAAGAAAATTCGTTTATAGATCAACTAATATGAGATCACACTCTCCATTCCAAAGGATCATGCTTTATCTGAGAAATTGCAGGCTACAACACTAATAATCCTTGATCCTGGCTGTTACTAGATTATTTAGAGAGAGAGAATAAATTAAAAAGATGGCAGCAGAGAAATAGTAAGATGATACCGAGGTCAACCTTAGAGAAATGAAATATGCTAAGTTTGTTGAGCTAGCCAAAAAAAAAAAAGGAAAGGACTACAGATAACATTACAATTACACTGTTAAAGAACAATCTACAATACAACAACATACCCAATGTAATCCCATCAGCGGTCTGATAGGCTGTTTCCAGTATTTCAAATAGACATGACCTGCAAAACAATTATCCCCCGATAGAAGAAAAAAGCTTTGTTTCCGATTCAACTATGAAATTTAGACAGCTGAGAATACTGCCAACTTTAATTATCTTCTGAATTATAACCAAAAACAACAATTCAACTTCCACTATACCTTAGTTCCAACACTTTTCAAATAGGTAAGACTTCAATTTACAAGTGATATGTTGATGGTTCCAAGATCAATCAATAATGGAAAGAAATTGAAGTATTTCCCCATCCTGATTTATGTGGCATTACCTTCATAGCGGACAAAATGAGGAAAGCAAGTGTTAGATAGTTCGAATATGAGAAGAGGAAGTGCGAGGATGTACCAATGAGGAGATGTGATAGATAGGCCGTAGAAGGAGTTAGGAGAGGTAAGGTAGGTCAAAGAATAACGGGAGAGGTGATTAGACAGGACATGATACAACTTCAGTTGATTGAGGACATGACCTTAGATAGGAAGATATGTAGGTTAAGGATTAGGGTAGAAGATTAGTAGATAATCGAGTGTTGTAGTTCTAGTAGTATACTTTATGTATCATGTAGTTTCTTTATCTCCGGTCTGGTAATATTGTTGTTACACTTGTTTAGTATATTTGTTATTTTGTTGTCTCTTTTTCATTCTTACTTTCGTACGTGGGTTACATCTCTTTTCAGTGAAGAGTCTATCAGAAACATCTCTACCCGCAAAGGTAGAGGAAAGGTCTATGTCCACTCTATCCTCTCCAGACCCTACTTGTAAAATTACACTTGGGTAATTTATATAACATTCTCTTTTTTAAAAAAAAAAGAAGAAGGGTATGCCACATAACCCCCCCGATACATATTCCACGGGATACGTGTCACCTCCCAACAACAACATGTACAAAGTAACTTTATACCAAGGATAGGACATATCAGAAGAAATCAACTAGTGTTTTTTTGTCCGCTGAAATTTGATCCTAAGACCTCATGGTTTAGGACCTTCACATTTTCAACACAGAAATATAGATATATATATATGTGCAAAGTACTTAAAAACTCAATAAAGATAAAATTTTGAATCCAACATTTCAAAATGTGTAATGTATTCAGCAATCAAAACATGTTGAACCCCATAAAAATCAAATCTTGGAATAGGAATTGGGAAATTTTACCAGATATAAGGCACAAATCAAACCACCTTTGAGATCAAACAGCATAAGCAATTAGTTATGCAATTTCTTTGGCAAGTGAATATACATAGGTTTGAGATCAAACAAGAGCAGTAAACATAGAGATTATACAAGCGCAGAAGCAACACAACATATCAAATGGGGAAATATTACAGCCTATCTCAAAGTCATTAGAGGCCACAGTGTGTCTCCAGCAGCAGGCAGCTGTGGCCGAATCACAGGAACCCGCTTCACAATAGAGAATGCTTCATTAAGGCGTGCTGCACGGCTTGTGAACTGAGATACATTTTTGTCATCCACAGTTACTTTCAGCTGCAATCCCTTGGTCTTTTTCTTCATCTTATACAACCTACGACCCAAAATAACAAAAGCCATGACAGCAGCAGCAACAGGAAATGTCCACAGAGGACTAACTCTAAAAGCAGCACAATACTTGACAAGTTGTATTGGCAACTTCCACCACACTAGGCTCCTCTTTTGGTCCCTCTCTTCTACTTCAATCTTCTTTTCACCGTCCTCCTTTTCTTCAGCAGAACCATCTGAACCATCTTGTAGATGACTATTTTGTCCAGCTTCAAAGTCATCAAATTTCACAGAATCCGGCCAAAATTCTTCCAAACTTTTACCATTTTCACTTTTTATCTCTTCAATTCCTTCAAAACCCAATTCATTTTTACCCTCGAATTCACTGAATTTTCGTGTTTCCGAGAGTTCACTGCTGGAATCCGACCAGAATTCACGACAAGTCTTGATGGTAAACTTATTGTTTTCAGATCCGGGATCAATCCAACTTGGATTCTCCGATTCTTCAGAGTCCTCCTCGCTTCCATCCGCACCAGTAAAAGTACTCATATACCTGCTTTGAGAGTCTAGAGAGAAGTAATTGGATTGAATCACACCGCCTGTCTCGGATCCAACTTCATCGACACCGTTCGTGTTTCCGACTGAATCAGCCGGAGTTAACGGTTCCGAGTCAGAAGCCCCGTTCGAGGGAAGAATCTCCCAGTCTTGGAACTCGGCTGCCTCAACATCCATGGTGCTGATCAAACCCTAAATTAGGGAAGAGAAAGAGAGATACGGGGTGGGGGAGAAAAGAAATACATTCAACTCTACAAACATTTATTGATTTACTTCAATACGAATATCAATATTTGTGGAAAATCAAAATATTAAAAAAAACTAATATAATTTTAAATCATTTCACTTTAACCAAAAAAAAATTCATTGATAAGTGGAGCTAATTATGATTGAAAAAATAAAAATGAAAGGATAATAATAGTTAGAAAAAGATCATATTTTTTGTACCACACAAAATGTTGCAATTTCTATTTATTTTATTTCTGTCGCTTGTTAATATACCATAGGATTCCTCTGCTTTCTTATTCATTTCTTTCCAATCTCGAAAAAGTAGCTTTGACAATAAATAAATGGGGTGACCTACTATAAACTAATTGAAAATCAATCCCTTACCCTGCATTAACTCCATTTCAGTGACTTGAAACATGTATAAAACACGACTTCTTAAGAGTCGTCTGACATGCCAAAACATACAGGCTATTCGAGAAATCAATCAAGACCATGTTAGTAGAGAAATAAAATAAATACAGGAGCTATCGTCTCAACAAAGTGTTCACTACTTTTTCGCCGGTTTCCATTTATAGATTGGATGAATAGAAAACATGCAAACTGCCTCAAACTCCAGGAATTGTTCTCATACGATAAAATTAATAACATCTCACTACAGCCCAGAAAAAGCAGACTAGTTGACACTAATCCTAAGTCGCAGCACACAGAAAGAAGAAGAGAGCTGCAGTATGAGACTCAATTGGCTCTACTTTTTTAACTAAAGAAACAATCGATCAACTCCCAACTTTCTTTTTATTATGTTAATGTAACACCATACATGGAAAATGATTACAAAATGACACATTCCATCTTTAGATCTCCGAAAATGTCCTAAAAGCGTGTTTATCTGGAAGGGGTCCGTTTCCTGGTCTGATAGAGATTATCACTTCCAAACCTGGAGTAGTAGAAAAGGTAACAATGTCAGTGAAGCATATGCATAGCTTTTAGTATAAGAAACATCCCACAGGCTCCGGCCGCACAAATTTGTCTAGATGAGCTACTAGTTGGGATTGAGAGGAGGAATCACACCAAAAAATGGAAGTTCTAACATCCAAAATTGGCAACACAGTGGTTGGCCAAGCTACTCTTATTTTTAATAACCAGAAATCCCCCAAGGCATTGGCATCACATGGTTTGAAACTCGGTAGATAATGCACACATCCCTCTTTCTTCCTCCACTTAAATACCAAGCTACTTTTTCAGCTAGTATTTGGTTTCATTGAAGAGTGAGAAACCTAGCAATATCATATAGAGAGTTGTTTTCATACAAAATGAGCTGGACGTTACCTGCTGCCTTTGCAGCTGTCGCTTCTTGATAGACATCTGTCACAAACAAAATCTCTGATGGATTATCTACCCCCAACGACACTGTAATTTCTGCACAAGTTTTTTTGTTTCTCTCTTGTTGCTACAACAGGAGAAGAAAGATGAATTACTTCAAATCATAAAAAAGAGCAAAATATGAAAACCCACTGAAAAGTGAAAGGTAGAAATTTACCCCACTGTTGTATAGAAAAATCCATAGAGATATTTTGTCAGGTCTCCGTGTTTTGTGTGAACAAACAAAAGCCTCTGTGCGAATCTGCCGCTGCTTGAGTATATGTACACTTGAGAGAAAAAACTAGTTAATCTGACCAGTAGATGGAGCTTTTAGACTTCAGCATTACCTCTTTATGATAATGAAGAAGAAGAAAAAGAAAGCATTTAAACCACATAGGATGCTGAAGCCTTTCAAGAAGAAATAGAGCTATAGTTTCGACGATCATAATTGTTTTCATTTGCAACAAAATATGGATACAACTAGTGAACTAGAGTTTAGTAAAATGAGAAATGCAGTGTACAAAAACAAGGGAAAGATGAAAGTAACCTCATGCCTAAAGCAGTCCATTTCTCAAGAGCTGCAGGTACATCATCAAAAACAAGTCCCTCTAATTCATTGTTCTGAAACCCAGTATGCCAAATATGTCCCTAATTATTAGATTATGAAGTAAAGCATGAATTGTAAGTAACTACTGGATGAAACCGTATAACATTTATATCTATTTGAGGGGCGTAGGTGAAATTTCATCACCACTGTCCTCACCTGTAACTCTTTCAAGGCTAGCGGTCAGCTTGAAGAATTGCCTCATCACTAGCGACCAAAGACGCAATTACCTCCACTTTCCCAGCATCATCAGACGGGATATGCACAGCACCAGCAACACCATTTTCCAGGTCTTATTGCACCTGAATAGAAGTATGTATGATTACTTTTGCAAAGGTCGAGACATAATATGCTAAGTAGTTTTATGAAAATAATTTCTATTTTGCTATTAGAAAATTCAAATAGGTAGTACTGATGTAAATTGTAATGGGTGTAGAATGTTATCTAACATGAAATCCATGAGTGAACCACCGGTCCAATAAGAAAAGAAAAGTAGGCATATGTGGCAATTGAAGCACAAAATATTCCTGTAAAAATCAGCATCATCACCAGGAAGAAATACAGTGATAGTCTTTTTGATTTAACACCTGATGCCAAAGGTGGGCACTTTTAACTTGTCAATAAACACGCCAAGGAAAACAAGACAAAATGACTAGATTGCGGGTAACACTTGTGGGGGCCATTTGGTGGAACTTATTCAGCAGCTCCAAGGAGGTTGGATGTCATTCCTAGCCCGGCACAACCTTAGTCAATACAGATTTGAATTTCTCATCAACTTTTCACATTTGTAACAGTTACACCTAAAAGTTCTGTTAAGAGAATAATCTAAACTGTTCAAGTGCTTACCCTTGATGGCTTTATGCTGCCATTTGGTGCAAGTGTACCTGCTTTTGCATTCTGAATGGGAGTATGAGTGGCGTTGTCCAGTCAATTCCTAACTGATGAAGTTTAATTGCAGCATCAAAGAGGTAGTGGTAGCACTCAGACTGAAAGATAACAGGAATGAAGTTGGCATACTTGTAAAAATTCCAGAAAAAGCATCTAAAAACTAGTTAAAGCAGAATTCAAAACATAAACAAGTGCAGATACACAAAGGAAGGGTGTGACTTTTAGAAGAGGGAGAGGCATACAGCTTCAGTAAGAGATTCTGTGAGTTCTCTTTCATATGCAGTGTTCTCGATGATAGGAACCACAAGTTCATCATGTAACCATGCCCTTGAAATCCTTTTGTCATTTCCATATGAGTGATCTGTCAATTAAAGCAGCAATGAATAGTGAATGATATAAAAAAGGACAATAGGTTTCAATAATTTACAATGCAGAATTAGATATTTTAAAATTTTATCAATTGAGCTAGGGGAACTAGGTTAGAGGAAATAGAGACAATAGCAACTCTATACATTGGTAAAAAAGAAAGTTTCAAATGCAATTTATATCAAGAGATCAATCAAATATGCCTCAATTCCAAACTAGTTGGGTTGGCTACATGAAGTAACTACATAAACAAATATATAGAGAAGTCTGGCCTATACAGTTCCAGCCTGCAGGCAAAGGGAAGATACTTTAGGATTAAACTTCGTATAATGTTAAGAAAAGCACAAGTATCTTTATTTGAAAGAAAACTTATACTCCCAAATAAAAAGCCAAAATATCATTAGTCAGCATTATACGGACGTCGGACTGTATTGAATGTCTGGAGCTCAGCACTACCAAGTCCCCTTTTCTTTTGTCTTGATGACTCAAAAGGATATATTGGCATCATACCAAGATCGTGTTAACTTCACAAAAGTTTGTAACATATTTTACCCAAAATTCTTTTGCTAGTGGATTGAGCATCGTTACAAGGCAGGATTTCATTCCATGACTGTGGATAACGGCACCTGCATTACGCATCTCATATGCCTGAGGAAAAAAAAGGAAGAAACTTACATCCTGTGACGTGAGTGATCCTTATCCCTGCCCCTTCTTATTACTATTGGTGACGTCGAGTGCTTAAGCGAGATCAGCAGTCTGGCAGGTCTTTGGACACTGGTCCTCCGTGAAGTAGAATAGTCAATCAAAAAGAAAAAAGAGAATTCGTTTATAGATCAACTAATATGAGATCACACTCTCCATTCCAAAGGAATCATGCCTTATCTGAGAAATTGCAGGCTACAACACTAATAATCCTGGGATCTGGCTGTTACTAGATTATTTAGAGAGAGATAGAATACGTTTAAAAGATGGCAGCAGAGAAATAGTAAGATGATATCGAGGTCAACCTGAGAGAAATGAAATATGCTAAGTTCGCTGAGCTAGCCAAAAACAAAGAAAGGACTACAGATAACATAACGATTACACTGTGAAAGAATAATCTACGATACAACAACAACATACTCAGTGTAATCCCACAAGTGGGGTCTGCGGACTGTAGTCGACCGTACCCCTACCTTGGAAGGTAGATAGGCTGTTTCAAGTATTTCAAACAGACGTAACTGCAAAACAATTATCCCCTGATAGAAGAAAAAAATAACTCTTTTTCCTATTCAACGATGAAGTTTAGACAGATTTGAATAATGCCAACTTTAATTATCTTCTGAATTATAATCGAAAAAACAATTTAACTTCCACTATACCTTAGTTCCAACAACTTTTCAAATTGGTAAAACTTCAATTTACAAGTGATATGTTGATGGTTTCAAGATCCATCAATAATGGAAAGAAATTGAAGTAGTTCCTCATCCTGATTTATGTGGTATTACTTTCGAAGTGGACAAAATGAGGAAAGCAAGAGTGAGATGATTCGAATATGTGAAGAGGAAGTGTGAGGATGTACCGATAAGGAGATGTGATAGATTACCAGTAGCAAGAGTTAGGAAAGGTAGAGGTAGGCCTAAGAAAAACTGGAGAGGCGATTAGACAAGACATGACACAACTTCAGTTGATTGAGGACATGACCTTAGATAGGAAGATATGTAGATCTGAGTGTTGTCGTACTTGTAGTAGTTTAATTTATTTGATGCTTGTAAAGTTTCCAACTTAGCACCTTTTTCTAGGGTGGCTGAGTTTTTATTGAATAGAACTGTTACTTGTCTCAAAAAGTAGTTTAATTTATGTATCACGTAATTTCTTTTTCTTCAGTGTGTTAATATCTATTGTTACACTTGTTTTGTACATTTGCTATTTTGTTGTCTCCTTTTCTTTTCCACGAGATACGTGTCACCTCCGACAAGAAGTAAAAAGTAACTGTACACCAAAGATAGGACATATTGGAAGAAACCAACTAGTGTTTTTTTCTCTGCCGGAATTTGATCTTAAGATCTCATGGTAACCACCTCGACATTTTCAACACAGAAATATATATATATATATATATATATATATATATATATATATATATATGTGTGTGCAAAGTACTTAAAAATTCTATAAAAGATAAAATTTTGAATCCAACATTTCAAAATGTGTAATGTATTCAGCAATCAAAACATGTTGAACCCCATAAAAATCAAATCTTGGAATAGGAATTGGGAAATTTTACCAGATCTAAGGCACAAGCAAATCCACCTTTGAGATCAAACAGCAGCTTTGATCTCTTTGTTTCTTTTTAAAGAAGCATAAGCAATTAATTATGCAATTTCTGTGGCCAGTGAATATACATAGGTTTGATATCAAACAACAGTAGTAAACATAGTAGATTATACAAGCGCAGAAGCAACACAATATATCAAATGGAGAAATATTACAGCCTATCTCAAACTCATTACAGGCCACATTGTGTCTCCAGCGGCTGGCAACTGTGGGCGAATCAGAGGAACCCGCTTCACAATAGAGAATGCTTCGTTAAGACGTGCAGCACGGCTGGTGAACTGAGAAACTTTCTTGTGATCCACAGTTACTTTGAGCTCCAATGGCTTGGTCTTTTTCTTCATCTTATACAATCTACGACCCAAAAGAACAAGAGCCATAGCAGCAGCAACAGAAAATGTCCACACAGGGCTAACTCTAAAAGCAGCACAATACTTGACAAGTTGTATTGGCACCTTCCACCAACACACTAGGTTCTTCTTTTGGTCCCCTGCATCCCTCTGTTCACCTTCAACATTTCCATTATGTTCGCCTTCAAAATTTCCATTATCCTGATTTTCTTCAACAGAAACCTCTTGTAGATGCCTATTTTGTCCAGCATCAGCACCAAATTTCATAGAATCCGGCAAAAATTCATCAACATTTTCACTTTTCATCTCTTCAAAAACCAATTCATTTTTACCCTCAACTTCACTGCCGGAATCCGACCAGAATTCGCGACAAGTATTCATGGTTAACTCGTTGTTTTCAGAACCGGGATCAATCCAACTCGGATTATCCGATTTTTCAGAGTCCTCCTCGCTTCCATCCGCACCAGTAAAGGTACTCATATACCTGATTTGAGAGTCTAGAGAGAAGTAATTGGGTTGAATCACACCGATCGTCTCAGATCCAACTTCATCGACACCGTTCGTGTTTTCGGCTGAACCGTCCGTAGCTAACGGTTCCGAGTCAGAAGCCCGGTTCGACGGAAGCATCTCCCAGTCTTGGATCTCCGCTGCCTCAACATCCATGTTGCTGATCAAACCCTAAATTTGGGAAAGAGATAGAGACGGGATGGGGAGAAAAGAAATATATCTAACCTTGTTGAGAAACACTAATTTATTTAATCGAATTTTAATGTGAATAATTAATATTGTTCGGGAATTTAAAAATAAATATAATTTAAATTTTATTAATTTCAATTAATAAAAATAATAATTTTTTTCATTGATACGTGGAGCTGATTATGATTGAAAAACTAGAAAAATAAATAAACAAGAGTTAGAAAGAGGGCCATTTGTCCAGATTTTTTTTGTACCACACAAGATGTTTCAATTTCTTTTCACCATTTTATTTTTTAATTTATTTTATTTCTGTCCCTTGTTACTTACTTATTCTTTACTTTCCGTTTCGATAGGAATTGCAATCTCGAGAAAATGGACTTCCGACATAATAAACAAATTGAAATTATTCTTTCCTTCCCGCAATCTTGAGAAAGTGGACTTACGACAATAGGTAAATAATGAACAAATCGAAAATCAATCTTTGTTCTGCACTCCACTTCGTTCCAATGACTTGAAACATGTATAAAGCACGAACTCTTAAGTGTGGACTGACATGCCAAACATACCAGGACTATCAAAAAGTCAATCGACACTGTGTCAGTAAAGAAAGAGCAGAACAAAGTGTTCACTTCTTTTTCGCGAGCTACCTCAAACTTCAGGAATTGTTCTCGTAATATAAAATTAATAACATCTCAATACAACCCAGAAAAAGCAGACTAGTTGACACTAATCTTAAGTCGCAACACACAGAAAGAAGATAAGACTCAATTGGCTCTACTTTTTTCGCTAGAGAAACGAACAATCAACTCCCAACTTTCTTTTATTATGTTAATGTTACACCATACATGGTAAAATGTTTACAGAATGACACATTCCATCTTTAGATCTCCGAAAATGATCTGAATGTCCTAAACCCGTGATTATCTGGAAGGGGTCCGTTTCCTGGTCTGATAGAGATTATCACTTCCAAACCTGGAGGAGTAGAAAGGGTAACAATGTCAGTGAAGCATATGCACATCTTTTTGGTGAAGTATAGCTTTTAACATAAGAAACATCCCACAGGCTCCGGCCGCACAAATTTGTCTAGATGAGCTCCTAGTTGGGATTGAGAGGAGGAATCACACCAAAAAATGGAAGTTCTAACATCCAAAATTGGCAACACAGTTGTTGGCCAAGCTACTCTCTTTTTTAATAACCAGAAATCCCCCAAGGCATTGGCATCACATGGTTTGAAACTCGGTAGATAATGCACACATCCCTCTTTCTTCCTCCACTTAAATACCAAGCTACTTTTTCAGCTAGTATTTGGTTTCATTGAAGAGTGAGAAACCTAGCAATATCATATAGAGAGTTGTTTTCATACAAAATGAGCTGGACATTACCTGCTGCCTTTGCAGCTGTAGCTTCTTGATAGACATCTGTCACAAACAAAATCTCGGATGGATTATCTACTCCCAACGACGCTGTAATTTCTGCGTAACTTTTTGTTTCTCTCTTGTTGCTACAACAGGAGAAGAAAGATGAATTACTTCAAATGACAAAAAGGACCAAAATATGAGAACCCACTGAAAGGTGGAAATTTACCCCACTGTCGTATCGAAAAATCCATAGAGAAATTTCCTCAGGTCTCCGTGTTTTGTGTGACCAAACAAAAGCCTCTGTGCCAATCTGCTGCCGCTAGAGTATATGTACACCTGAGAGAATAAAACTAGTTAATCTGACTAGTAGATGGAGCTTATAGACTTCATCATTACCACTTTATGATAATGAAGGAAGAAGAAGAAAGCATTTAAACCACACAGAACGCTGGAGCCTTTCATGAAGAAATGTTATTGTATCGATGAACATAATTGTTTGCAATAAAATTTGGATACAACTAGAGCATACTAAAATGAGAATGCAGTGTACAGAAACAAGGGAAATGTGAAAGAAACCTTGATGCCTAAAGCAGTCCATTTCTCAAGAGCTGCAGGCACATCATCAAAAACTAGTCCCTCTAACTCTTTGTTCTGGAACCCAGTTTGCCATATATGTCCCTGAGTATTAGAATATGAAATAAAGCACGGATTGTAAGAAACTATTAGATGACACCGTATAACATTTATCTTATTTGAGGGGCCTAGGTGAAATTTCACGCACAACTGTCCTCACCTGTAACTCTTTCAAGGCAGTAATCTTGCGATCAGCTTTAATCATAGCCTCAACATTAGCAACCGAAGCTGCAATTACCTCCATTTTTCCAGCATCGTCAGATGGGATACACACAGCACCAGCAACACCATTTTCCAGGTCTTGTTGCACCTGAAAGAACATCACAAAGGAGTATGATTTTTTTTAAAAAAAAAAAGCAGCACAAATATCTGTACTGTTTTATACTTTTAAAATCTGAAAGCAGACAGTTTTATGTGAGAAACACCAAGTGATGTCCTAGTAAGCAAAGGAAACTAGAGCATGTTGCGTATTAATAGTCTCAATGTATGAAACCACACATCTACACTGCGACCCTGTAATGGACACCCTCAAATTGGATCAGGATGAGCTTCCACTTCTCCAACCTCACATGCCAGCCCGCCCACCTACACAACTTCTCCGCTACCACTCTAATTACTAACCCCCCCCCCCTTCTTCTCAGCAATTCACAAACAAAATGACCCCTATCTGATATATTTGTCATTTTAGTGTCCTTTTAAGCATCGCTTAACATAGGTTTCAAAGAAAGACAAAGCATTGTAAACATAGCTCAAGCAATAAAATTCTGAATAGAAGCATGTATGATTGTATGCAAAGGTCAAGACATAATATGCTAATTAGTGTTTATGAAAAGAATTTCTATCGTGCTATTAGAAAATTCAAATAGGTGGTGCTGATGTAAATTGTAACGGGTGTCTAATGTTATCTAACATGAAATTCATGAAACCACATGAGCAACCAATCCAATAAGAAAAGAAAAGCACATATAAAAGTAGGCAAATGTGGTAATTGAAGCAGAAAATATTCCTATAAAAATGAGCATTATCAGGAAGAAATGTAGTGATAGTCTTTTTGCTTTAACACATATGATGCATAAATGCCAAAGGTGGAAACTTTTAAGTTGTCCATTAACATGCCAAAGAAAGCAAGACAAAAATGACTAGGTTGTGAATAACACTTTTGGGGGCCATTTGGTGGAACTTATTCAGCAGCTCCAAGGAGGTTGGATGTCATTCCTAGCCTGGCACAATCTTAGTCAATCTGGATTTGGATTTCTTATCAACTTTCCAGTGTTGTTACAGTTCAAAACAGACATGCAAACCACCATTATTACATAATAACATCTCACCACAATTTTTTCCAAGAAAAACGCTCAGCTCTTTTGAAGACCTTTCTCACAAAGCTATTTTCTCAGCAAGTTTACTTACTTGAGCACGTAATAACTTAATATCCTGTTGAGTTTCTGCTGAGTCATATGTTGCATCCAAATGTCTCCCAACATTATTACGTGCATAAGGGAATAGAACATCAGTAACAAATGATATTGGGGTAGTGGTTCCTTCAATATCCAAAATGATGCACCGCTGCAAGAAAGTATAAATATCACAATGCAAACAATGATAAGAACTCAACAGAAACACCTAAGCCACATAAACGTAAATCTTTAGATTTTCAAGAAAGTAAGAGGATAGTCTAAACTATTTAGGTGCTTACCCTTGATGGCTCTATGTTGCCATTTGGAGCAAGTGTAGATATTTTTGCATTCTGAATGGGACCATGGGTTGGTGTTGTCCAGTCAATTCCTAATTGATGAAGTTTAATTGCAGCATCGAAGAGGTAGTGGTAGCACTCAGACTAGAAGATAGCATGTCAGTTAGGAGAGTGCCAAATAAAACATAAATCTCAGATACATCAAACTTATTGATCTGAAGACTGTTTCCATATGTACATTCTTAAATAGACTATAAGATGTAGGTAGAAACTCCTTCAGAGGTCATCCTCAACTTACCAACACAAGTTAAGTTAATGATCTAAAATCTTCTACCTAACCATATCAAATCCTCCCCCTTCCCTCACCGGCTAACCCACCCCTAAACAAACAAAAAATAAGGGTAGTGTTAACTCATTCAATGAATTTTGCAAAGTAGCGTGTGACAAGATACCCTAGACGCAACATAACTATTATTCCTTTCGTCCCAATATATGTGGTACTATTTGACTAGGCACGGAATTAAAAAAAAGAAAGGAAGACTTTTGAAACTTGTGGTCTAAAACAAGCCTTAGATAAAATGAAAATTTTAAAGTTGAATTGTTTCTAAATATAGATGACATTCCTTCTGAGACGTGCTAAAACGGGAAGTATGCTAGAAAAAGGTAGTAGTAGTTCGTAAACACAATTAGAAGTGGACTGATATAATTCATGACCACAAACCTGTGTTTTAGCACTGATCCAAGAATCTCCCCATACATATATACCATGGTTGCGGACCAGCACAGCCGTTGTTTTTGGGTAAGCTTTGATCTGTTCAACATGGAAAAAAGTTCAATAGTTTCATATAGATGTAGAATCATCAGTAGATAAAGATTGAAAATCTTCAGTAAAATCTTCTTTCAAGGGTGGCTAATGGCATCAGGATAGAATCATCAGTAGATAAAGATTGAAAATCTTCAGTAAAATCTTCTTTCAAGGGTGGCTAACGGTATCAGGCATCTATCAAATCTGTCTCGCGAGAAAATAATGGATTCTTTTTTACAGGCTGATCCAAAAACAGAGGTATCCAAATATGCATCAAAAAGACCTTGTTTAGGTGTATATATCAAGCCTCACCTGAATTGCAGTATTGAAATATCATCTTAAAGCTTAGGGAAGCATTATAGAGAGTTTAAATTTAGGAGACGGTCAGAGGATATTATTGGATACCTAACCTTGTTATACAGTTAGTCTTCAGAATAAAATGGCTTTGGTCCTCTCTTTTACAATACTGATGGTCCCCTAGTTTGTGCACACCTCTTTCCATTCTTCCATTGCAAAAGTCTGGACCCCTATCCTTAAATGGTAGACAATTCCTTCCAAAAGCTAATATTAACAATACTACAACGAACTACACGTCTTAGTTGTGGGATTACACTGGGTATGTTGTTGTTGTTGTTATAACGAACTACACATCAATTCCAAATTAGTTGGAGGTGGCTATTTATATCCATTCGGAGGATTCATCATAGTTTGACTACTTTTAAGCTAACTGTTAACTTACCAGCAATACTTCTCTATCCTACTCACAGCGTAAAATATAACCTATCAAGTTTGCTCTTAAATCCTGGGGTAGTCAAATTTGGTTACACGAAGGAGTACTAATAGAACTGTATTTTTTTAATAAGACTAATAGAATTCTATTTAGGCACAAGCATTTTTGGGTGGATGTCTTCCTTACACGAATACTAGCTTTTATCATTTAAGGGAAACCATATATACAGCTAAAGTTACTTTTATTTTCTATATTAGTAATGATCAAGAACTTCTCATGCATAACTCCCCACTAATCCACAAAAAGACAGAGAGGGGGCGTTGACTTGCATCTCACCTCTAGTTTATTTAATGGACGTTGAGGCAGTTTTTTCATTTTTCTTGGTTCCTAGCTTCAGATGTGCCTAGTGTATTTTTGTATGTTATTTGCGCTAACTGTTTACTTCTAGACTGCTGTAGTGGACCCCTGACCATTTTGTGGTGATTAAGGGAGCTAAGTAGCATACATCTTGAACAATGTTTGGAACTTTAAAGTAGGATTATCATGGGCGTGGACTATTCTTTTTACTACAAATGGTAACACTTCAATTCTCAAAAAAATAATTACTAAAACCATTTTGTGTTGGTTAGTAATTAACCTGTATAGCTAGGATATGAAAGCACACTGCCAGATGAATGATGAAGGCAGAAAACTGGTTGACTTATAGATACGCATATGCTGAAGCTAATTAAGAGAACATCTAGTGTTTCCATTGAAGACAGGGAATTTGAAACTAGATCAAGATTGCTCTTACTAACCCAAAGTGGTGGGTAGCACCTCAAGGGCAGGGCCAGTAGGTCAGAGGTCTCCGTGCAAGGTAAACTTCAGTTACCAGTCATACAGATATAATAGCATATAATCCACAAAAAAAATATATGTTAAGAGCAGATAAAAGACTAATCTAGTGGAAAGTACGAGCATCATCGTGCTGAAAGTGTTCCCACTGCTTATTCACCATTGGCTTCCAAAGATGGAGGGAAGAAGTTACCAGTGTACTTTCTTCCATGTACTGTTACAACTACTTAAGAAATTCAGCAGTGAAGAGGAACCGCAGACAGTGACCAGATTTTGTGATGATAATATTTGGAAATTGAATGAGTGATAGTGATAACACTATATTTTGTGAATTTGCGAATTTGCAAGTGGGATCTGTTAGCACAATGTTTGGTGATCATAGCCAAACAAAAACAGGAATGAAGTTGATGTACTTATAGAAGTTTCAGTAAAAGCATCTAAAAACTAAGTTAAAGCAGCACTAAAAACCTAAGCAAGTGTAGATACACAATGGAAGGGTGTGACTTTTGAAGAGGAGACACATACAGCTTCAGCAAGAGATTCAGTGAGTTCTCTCTCATATGCAGTGTTCTCTATGATAGGAACCACAAGTTCGTCATAGTAACCATGCCCTTGAATTCCTTTTATCATTTCCATATGAGTGATCTGTCAATCAAAGCAACAATGAATAGTGAATAAGATGAAAAATAACAATAGGTTTCAGTAATTTACAATGCGGAATTAAATCTTTAAAATATTATCAATTGAGCTAGGGGAATTGGGTAGAGGATATAGAGACAATAGCAACTCTACACAATGGTAAAAAAGAAAGTTTCAAAAATGCAAATTATATCAAGAGATCAATCAATTATGCCTCAATTCCAAACTAGTTGTGTCAGCTACATGAAGTAACTGCATAAATAAATATATAAAGAAAGTCTGGCCTATACAGTTGCAGGCAAAGGGAAGATGCATTAGGATTACACTTTTAATAATGTTAGGAAAAGCAAAAGCCTAACTCTCAAATAAAAATCCAAAATATCAGTAGTCAGCGTTATACAGACTGTATTGAATGTTTGGAGCTCAGCATTACCGAGTCCACTTTTCTTTTTACTTGATGACTCAAAAAGATATTATCGGAATCAATCAAGATGGTGTTAACTTCACAAAATTTTGTAGCATGTTTACCCGAAATTCTTTTGCTAGTGGATTGAGCATCGTTACAAGGCAGGATTCCATTCCATGACTGTGGATAACAGCACCAGCATTACGCATCTCATATGCCTGAGGAAAGAAAAAAAGGAAGAAACTTACAATCCGTGAAGTAGAATAGTCAATCAAAAAGAAAAGGAGAATTCATTTATATATCAACTAATATGAGATCACATTCTCCATTCCAAAGGAGCCATGCTTTATCTGAGAAACTGTAGGCTACAACACGAATAATCCTGGGTCCTGGCTGTTACTAGATTATTTAGAGAGAGAAAAAATTTAAAAGATGGCAGCAGAGAATAGTAAAATGATACCGAGGTTAACCAGAAATGAAATATGCCAAATTCGTTGAGCTAAACAAAAACAAAGGACTTCAGATAATATAATGATTACACTGCGAAAGAACAATCTACAATACTACAACAATAACAACATACTCAGTGTAATCTAATCCCACAAGTGGGGTCAGGGGAGAGTAGTCAACCATACCCCTAACTTGGAAGGTAGTAAGGCTGTTTCTGATATTTCAAAATAGACATGACTGCAAAACAATTACCCCCGGGATAAAAATAGCATTTTTTCCTATTCAACTATGAAGTTTAGATAGCTGAGAATAAACGCCAACTTCAATTACTCTACTGAACTTTAACCAAAAACAACAATTCAACTTCCACTATACCTCAGTTCCACAACTTTTCAAATTGGTAAAACTTCAATCTGATCAAGATTATGGAAACCTTTATACCTTCATAAAAAGAGGAGCACAATCAGAACACTTGGGAGGTTTATGAGGGGTAGGTTTAGCCAACGGCGCAGATAAAATAGACCCATCTGATGACATAATATACATGTCCTCCTCCACCATCCTTTCCTTTTGCACCCCTAACAAAAAACCCATCAACAAAAAACTCAAAACAAACGAGAGAGAAAAACACCCAAATAATAAAAGAGTTGGGTAAGATCGTAAATGGGTTCTTACCGGAAGGAGACATAACGATAAGCTGTTGGGATTTAGGAACGGATTCATCATGTACTTTAATGGTGATGCTGCCGCCGGTGCCGGAAACCCATCCCTGATTGTAAAAATGACGGCAGAGCTCGGCGATTAAGGACTTTGTCTCTTTGACCTTGTCACCTTCCAAATATGCTTGAGAGTTGGTCGCCATTTTTAGAGCTCCGTTTACAGTCGATTGGGCTGCTGATGCTGCAGCCATTTTTGCTTTATTTTTTATTTATATGTGTAAGAGAAGAGAGGGAATAGATTCTTCGGAAAAGGTCTAAAATACGCTCAATTATGCGAATTATATAAAAATAGCCATGGTATATTATCTCCAACAGTCAAAAATATTAAAAATAAAAAATGGTCAAAAATATCTTGAATTATAGAAAAAGGTTTCAAAATATTCCTCATTTATTTTTTGGTTTAAAAATACCCTTCTATTCATTTTTTAATCTAAAAATACATTTCCATTCACCTTCTTAAAATTAACAACCCTCTTTTTATTTTTTATTTTTAAAAAATATTTCTAATGTGTCATGTTCTTATTGGATGAAATAAAAATTTCACATCTACTAAAAAAAATTATAATTTATCTAAATCAAAAACAATATACCACTTCAAGATCTCCTCCCCCCCCCCCTCCCCTGTTCCAATTTTTTTTCTTTTTTTTTAAAAAAGCTACATTGATAAACAAGACTAAAAAAATTTTATCCGGTTAAACAGAAAAAAAAAATTTAGTTCTTGGCTTGATTTTTCTTTTCTATTTAATAATACTGATTTTTTTACAATACGTAAAAATAAAATAACTAAAAGATTTTAGTTATACGTATAACTAAATTATTTTCTAGCTATTACAAGTTAATTAAAAATTATTTTAAACTAAATTAGTATTACAAGATTGTTAAAAATAAATAAATAAATATTTTAGTTTTTATAAGATAGTTTTTAGATAGTTATTGTATAACTACCTGTAATAATACGTATAACTAAAAGATTTTTTTAAAAAAAGTTTTTCAATTTTTTTCTCATGATTTATCCAAATCAAAACAATATACATGCTTGATGACCATAAAAAACTAAATTAAAAGAAAAAAGCTAGAGCAAATAAAAAAGTTATTTTTTTATATTTTTCTCCATGATTTATCCAAATCAAAACAATATTCTTCTTTATGATCCCAAAATAATTTATTTAAAAAAAAAAAAAACTACGGCAATAAAAAACTATTAGATTTTAAAAAAAATAAAATTGGGGTATTGAAGAGTTATATTATTTTTGGCTTAGATAAATTATATATTTTTTTAGTGGAGGTGAATTTTTTATTTAATCCACTAAGAAAATGACACATTATAAATATTTATAAAAAATAAAGAATAAAGAGAGGGTTGTTAGTTTCAAGGGTTATAGTGAGCCAAAAAAGTGAATGGAAATGTATTTTTAGATTAAAAGATGAATAGGAGGTATTTTTAGACCAAAAGGCGGATGAAGGATACTTTTAAACATTTTCCTATAGTTCAGGGGTATTTTGGCCCTTTTTTATTTTTAATATTTTTGACTGTTAGAGATAAGGGTAAAACAGACCTCAAAGATTGACGTCGGGGGCATTTTTGGCCCGATAGGTAGGCGAAGGGAATTTTTATATCAATTCGCATAGTTGAGAGGTATTTTAGGCCATTTTCCGTAGATTCTTATACGAAGGGGCATAGATATAGGAGGTTAGTTTGGTTAGGAACAAGTTATTCAGATTAATTATTCTGGAATTAATTATTTTGAGTTAAGATGAGATAATTTATTTACCATATATATGGGATAACTTATCCTATCATTATGGTATAAATGATGCAATAAGTTTTTTTTAACTTGTCAACCAAATAAGACACTAAAATTTTATTCCTAGATTATTTTTTTATCACATGACTATTTATATTTATCCCTTATACCAAACGACTCCTAAGGGTTATTTGGTTCAATAAGTTGGAATATTTTATTATTAAGTTTGAGATTAAGGATAGTCTGATAATTGATTAGAGTTAAAGCATTTATTAATAATATGTGTATTAATTACAAGAAATTTATGTATTATTTTATACAAATATTAATTATGTAAATTTAGTTATTCAATTTTTTAAATTATAAAATTAAATATCATATTAAGTGTGTTAAATTTTATACATAAAATAAATGCCACTAAATGAGTAAACATGCTAAATAATTATACAAAATTCAATACATGAATAATTTAACTTCTAACCATTTATCAAAGGACCTTAAATTTAATAATTTGGAATTGAAGAGTACTTTTTTTTCTTATTGATTTCACAAAATAATACTAGAAAAATGGAATTGACATGATGATCTATGTTTCACATGTGGGAATATCAGATTGATACAAAAATAATTGTAGTAATAGTCATTTGAATTAGAGTGGTTAGGGTTCAATCTAATCGAGACTGGTGTTAGGTGAGTATATATATACAAGGGATCCACTTTTAAAAAGGCACGTTATTATATTTATGTTCATTCAAATTGCGTGCACTTCCTACAAACGTTTTTCAAGGCGTGGGTCATGTGATCCATTGTGTCTAGTGCTGTCAAAATTGAGATTGCCTCAATTCAACCTTTGAATTAAATGGTTGGATTAAATTTTTTCTGTCTATTTAGAAACAAGGTTTTTTTTAGCTCAGTTTTATTTGACCCGCCAGCTTGGTACGCTTAATTCGCGAGCCTCAGAATTTAGTCTGTGGGTCGTGAATTTTAAAAATATTTACTATATGTATTTTAAGTAGTATTTTATTTTATCAAATCTTCTGCAACTAGACAATTGAAATTATTATAATTATGAATCTTTGACCCTTTTTACTCTTGTCTTTATGCCTAATTTTTCGTTTCTTCTTTCTTGTTTAGTTTATGAAAAAAAAAATGATCATATAATATATGTTGTTCTGATGAAACCTATTAATGTTGATTATTGTATCTTGCTTATTCTATTATTTTGTCAATATTCCACTAAAGTTTGTGCAACTCATGATCATGTGAATTTTTGATGTATTGGTATTGTGTTCATCAATGTCCGATAGTCTTTCTAAGATGACAATTTTATCCATCTTTTGATTTAAGGGTCAATCCGTCCCAACCTGTAGCCCGCTCAGGGTTGGGTTGCGCTGCTATTTTATAGGTTCTTTAGTTAAAAGGGTCAGTTCGTCCTAACTCATTTAACTCGCTAGCCCCAAACCCAACCCATTTTGACAGCTATAATTGTGTCCCATCATAACTCAACATTTAATCAAGTATGTCAGTTATTTTTTTTGAATACGAGCTTTAGTAAATAATATCATGTCAATTTTTCAATATATATATATTTTTTTGAAGAGATCACGAATTCATGTATCCCATTTTTAATCTATAAATTCTCCCATGCGGAGGGCAGAAAAAGATTCAACCAAGCTACTTTCAGTAAAAATCATACTCCATCTGTTCACGTTTCTATTTATTTGTTGACTGATTTTGACTTGGAGAGAAGTTTGAAAATATGAAGAATAATTGTGAACAGTTAGCATTCAAAAGTTGCCAAAAAAGGAACATTCTTTTTTAGACGGACTGAAAAGGAAAGTAAGACAAATAAATTAAAACGAATAAAATATTACATAAAAATAAATTTATATTATATAAATTTCGTTGGCTTAAGTGATCGATGACCCTTAAAAATTGTCCACAAAATTCACTTATACACATTAACCTAGTTTACATATTGAAATTTGAACACTTCTACCCTTCAAAATATACTTACTAGATACTTAATTTTCAACCGTGTATAATTTATACTAAACTATATATACTGACTTATCATACGATAAGTGTATATGTAAACACACATAAATATTATAAAGTGTTGAAAAAGAATAAAATTAAAAAGGAAGAAGAAGTACTACGAGAATCTGTAATGATATTATTTCACCAATTTACAAATTCTTCACCACCATAGAATCATCTTCTAATGATGGCACAAAAGTATACAATGTAAACATCATGAAAGGAAGTTAAAATAATATATGAAATGGACAAACAAACGCTTCTTAATTTAGAAGATTTGTATCCATTCCATGTTTATGTTAGTATATATATATATAGTCGCAATTAAAAGACGAAATGTTCACCGAGTATTAATTAATTTATATTATTTAATTTTTTGCGAGACTCACAAATTATGTTTTTTTTATTCCATGATTGCATGATACAACATTTATGTTGTACCATGCAACAGGAATAAAACGTTTTAACGACGTTTGCATCTGGTGATTTTACTGCAGCCTCGTCTATAAGGCCGAATCTTCTGCATGCGCGTGCACTGGTAGTAAGATGCGCCGCGACGATTGCAGGGGATGCCGTTCTTTGCCATCGCCCGATAACTAATGTGGTCCCGGCTATTGAGGGCCCTACGGGCTGACTCTGTCGGCATCATCATCTCTTCATCCTCGAACAATGTGTCCCCGATACGGCCTGTAGTCAGTTCATCAAATCCGCCGCTAGTACTGTGGCCGAGTGTACTGACTACAGGATCGTTGAAGTGGGAGGAGGACAATGAGGACTCTGCCATCATGGCGAATGCCAGGGTGGCAAGGAGCATGAAAACAAAGATTGGTCGAATGGCCATATCTTGAGGAAAGAAGGAATTGATGTGAGTAATGCGACTTTTGTTGTTTGTTTGTTTTATTTTTTTATCTTTTGTAGTTGTTTTGCCCTTCCTTTAGAATGGAAACATGAAGGGAAGAGGAAGTTAAAAGGATGGGTGAAAGGTGAAAGTGAAATGAAGAAGAAATAAGGTGAAGCTTATTGTGGAAGCATTGGAAGTGGTTTGTGGATGAGATTTTCTAGGTTAAAAACTTGTGGTTTGTGGCATTTGAATTTTTGTGAGTAAGAGTAATTCACGTATTTACGTACATAACAAGAAAGCTAATTCCAAATTTAAATCCTCATTTTTCTATATGGTACATATGATGGCTTCTCAATATGTAACTTTGTTAGATTATTGTATTTTTTGTGCAATGATAATTTATTTAGAGCCTGATTGAATAAACTTATTTTAATTAACTTATAAGTAAAAAAATTGCTTATAAATTAAAAAAAAATAGGAGTTACTAAATCATTGAACATAGCTTTAAAGCATTGTTCTCAATCAATGTTTTGGGATTTGCTAATTTGCCTTCCTTTAATTGAACGTAGTTTTAAAGGTAATTACGATCAATATTTAGGGATTTGCAATATGCACACCTTTTTAGAGTTTTCAAGTTTTCATCGTTAATTTTTCAAAGATTGTAAGCTATGTCAATATCTTTGGAGTACAGTTTAATAATAACAAATTGGTGGGAAAAATCCGTTCAAGTAACCTTTGGTGTGATATACAAACTATATATTGTACTTGTTGATTTCTTAATAGACACTGTAATAATTATTTTTGAGATAAAGGGAATAGTAACTTTTGGCGTGATATGGGTATAAAAAAGTGGTTTTTTTTTTTTCATCAGAAAAAAACAATTTTGGGATAAAAAACAAAGAAGGTCAATGGATTGCGTTTGAAACGTTACCTTGTGGACGAGGCTAATAAAAATACACTTTCTGCATTTCATAATAAGTAATGTTCTTTATCTTTCTATTTTAATTCAAATAAGTGATATTTTACATAAGATGTTAATTGTTTTCTTTCAATTTTGGGCCATTTAAATGAGTGAGTCTTGATATAACCAATAAACTATATTGAATATATAGCTATTTAATTAAGGCTAAGTTATTAAAATTATTTTTTTGAGCCGAACGTTTTATCTTTACGAATTAGAAGTAAATGGATAGACGATAAGATATGCATACACTTCAAACCTTCACACTTATGTTATTATTAGTAATATCACTTCTTTCTTTTTAAGAGATAACACCACCTTATATAAAAAATAAAGATCAAGTTAATTGACTTTAATTTCCGATTAATTGTGTCATTAAATAATAATTCATCAATTGGCATATATCTTAGGAAAACAAAGAGGACAAAAAGTTTAATTAATTTGGACGGTTGGTAAACACCTTTAATGGGAGCAATAAAACAACATTCAATTAGGAAGACTGGTCAATATACAAGCTGTAATATATGCGTCAATGCTAATTAATTTTACTTAGCACCGAAAATAAATAATACTCGCTCTGTCTCATTTTATGTGACATCATTTTCTTTTTAGTCTATCTCAAAAAGAATGTCGCCTTATAATAATTGAAAACAATCCAACTTTAATTTTTTATTATTATTCTTAATAAAATAATTAACAACTACACAAATATGTACGTATAAGTTTAGACTATAAATTTCAAAAATCTTCAATTTTTTCCTCACACATTCATTTTATAAATTGGGGTCCCTTATAAATTAAAGCAATAATAGTACTTAAAGAGACCGAGTACGTATAACGAGCTCTAAACTAAGAAATATGTTATAAGAGGAAAATTAGTATATACTCTCATTTATTAAAAGTTCATGTAACACATAAAATTAAAGAAAAGATAACAACTAAACAGTACCTCCAATACAACTGTAATTTAAGAAATCAAAATTAACTAGCACAAAAAGAAAGAAGAAAACCAAATTACGTAAGTAAATAAGTATAATAAATTTCTATGTCAAATTATTAATCCCAAAAGCAGAGTCAAAAAGAGTGACATTGCTGACATAGAGACAGTAATTGATGCCTTCTCTGCTGATGATTCGGAATTGAGTGGTGAACTAGTTGGTGAATCAATGTCCGCCGGAATATTGTCGCCGGAGGTAGGCGGAGCAATACTTTCCGTCGGAGAATTCGTTCCCGATAGCGGCGCAGTTGATGACGCGGAAGATGAAGTTGGAGAAGATTCGCTGGACGATTTCGTAGTTGTCGGTGAAACGGAAGGTGAGGGTGCATCATGAGATGGAGGAGTGGTTGTTGATTTAGGTGAATTTATAGGCGGAGATAGGCGTGAGCTAGGATTTGGGGATATTTTCGAAGTTGCGGGCGTTGGAGCGGTTTTGGGTGCATGAGCAATTGGAGTTAGGTGTGAGCGAGGACTGGAGGGAACATGTGAAGGTGCAGGTGTTGGCTCCACCTTTACGGGTACATGGGCTTTTGGGGATAAGTGAGAACCAGCAGGTGCATGGGATGATCCGGATGGAGCCTTTCCTGGTGCATGAGCCGTAGAAGGTGGGTGGGAACTACTACCTCGAGGCACACTTGATGATACTGACGTCTTTATAGGTGCATGAGCGTTTGGAGATAAGTGAGAACCATCAGGTGCATGTGATGACCCGGATAGAAATTTTCCAGGTGCATGAGCCATAGAAGGTGGGGTTGAACTAGTACCCCCAGGAACATTTAATGATACTGGTGTTGGAGCCTTTACATCCGCATGGGTAGAACCATCAGGTGCATGTGATGACCCGAATGGAGCTTTTCCAGGTACATGAGCTATAGAAGGTGGGTGAGAACTAGTATCCTGAGGAACATTTGATGATACTGGTGTGGGCGCATTTACAGGTGCATGAGCTTTTGGAGATGAGTGAGAACCATCAGGTGCATGTGATGACCCGGATAGAGCTTTTCTAGGTGCATGAGCCATAGGAGATAAACCAGTACCTCGAGGCATATTCGATACTGGTGTTGGCGCCTCGATAGGTGCATGAACAGTTGGAGATGAGTGAGAACCATCAGGAGTAGGTGACGCCCCAGTTGGAGCTTTTCCAGGTGCATGAGCTGTCAAAAAAATAGAGTTGATCTAAGAAGAAATGTTTTTCGGTTAAAAGATATTACATGTATACTATTTGGGAAAATAAAAGTAAATTTCTTTCAGGATCCAACAAAGCCTTAATATATTGTAAATTGATTTCGGTCATTTCTCATAGAGGGCCAAAATTTATAGAATTGAAAGAAGTCTATAAATGATCTAGCTAACGGAAGGTGAGTGGGAACTAATACCTCGAGCCACATTCGATGATGCTGGTGTTGGCGCCTTACCAGGAGCATGAACAGTTGGAGATGGGTCGGAAACCGCTGGAACAGGTGACGTCCCTGTTGGAGCCTTTGCTGGTGCATGAGCTCCAGGAGATAAATGTGAACTTGGACTTGGAGGCAAGTGTGACATTGCCGGTGTTTGAGCCTTTTCGGGTGCATGTGCTGCCGGAGATAAGTGGGACCCAGTAGGGGCAAGTGATCGGGTACTTGGAGCCTTACCTGGTGCATGAGTTTTAGGAGATAGGTGTGAACCACTACTCGTAGGCACATAAGCTGATGTCGGTGTTAGAGCCATTGGAGCTAAATGGGAACCGGAAGGCACATGAGATGATGACGGTGTGAGAGCCCCACTATGCAATATTTCTGGTGTTGGAGCCACCCCTGGTGCATGTGTTATTTGAGGTGGGTCGGAAATAGCACCTTGGGGCCCATCCAACGGTGTTGGCGCCTTTTCAGGTGCATGGACCGTACTAGATGAGTGAGAACCTGTAGGAGGAGGTGACAACCCTAATATTGGATCCTTTTCGGGTGCACTGGATACTGGAGATGAGTGAGAACCAGTAGGACCAGGCCAGGCCAGTGTTGGAGCCACCCCTGGTGAATGAGTTATTTGAGCTGGGTCTGAACTAGTACCCCGAGGAACATGCACCGGTATAGGGCCAGGTGACACCCCAATTGGAGCCTTTTCCGGTGCATGTGCCTTCGGAGATGAATGAGAACCACGAGGTGCAGGTGATGGTACCGGAGTTGAAGGAGGCAGCGTTGTACCAGCTTGAACAACAATCATAAACTTTTGTCCTTCATTACATTTATCCTTATTGCCACTAACAAAATAAAAACTACCCGAGCGATCAATTTTGAAAACAGAGATTTCATCTTCCATTTTCTTGATCGGATTGTCTATGTTGCAATTGTCATAATCATCTTTATTTACCTCCAAAACTAGATCTGATCCTTTCTTACTCTTGAACACTGTGTCACACGTACAAACACGAAAAAAAGGAATAATTACAAAGATCAATTTATGAAATTTTGTTATACTAACAAATTAAACAGATTAACACATGATGATATACTTACAAAGAGTGTCATTAACTTGAATTCTCATTAGTTGAGCCCATTGATAATAAGATTCAACAGGATTAGCAATCCAACTATCTAGGCCATCAACTTCGAATTGATAAGCGTTTGATGAGCTAGACCAAAAAGATAGCAGCAGGACCAATATTGGAACATGTCTCTGTAGAGCCATGGGAAGTTAAATTTTCTTCTGTTTCAAAATGTGTAAGAGATCTTCTAACTGTGATATTAATAATTGTATAGATACAGAAAGTGTCACAAAGACAGAGAAATAAAGAAGGGAAAGAGGTTCAGGGATTGTAGAAAATGTAATGTGAAAAAATGGGGGAAAAATGAAATGGACAAGAAACTGAAATTAGTGAAGAAGTGAGAGGAAATTGAAACTGAAATGGAGGTTTTTTGGTGAATATGCTGTTGTATATAGTCTATGAAAATTGCAAACTAAAAAAAAGAAAAGTTGGTTTTATGTATTTGATATTAAGCACATGGATAAAAGTAACGTACTAATGGTACAAGGGAATTTAATTTAATTAAAGTAAACTGTTAGCTTTTATTTTAATATTACTATGGCCAAATTGATTTTCAATACAATGGCCCCAAAACTTTGGAAACAGTTTCACGTACGCACGACTCACTCTCTCTAGACCAAACTTGAGAAATTATACTGTATTTGTTGTTGTCTGCATCAACTTGGATCATTATTAGCTGGCTAGTGCAGGATGTAATACAAAAATGAGGACCAAATTGACAAATAGTCATTTTAAACCCCTAACTATGTTTAACCAGCATTTTAAGACTAAACGAAGATGGTAGTGAAAACTCAGGTTCACCACCCATATAACGGATTACTGTGTTTATCTGAGTAACCCACAGGTAAGGTAACAAAGCTCTGCTATGTAGTCAGCCTTCTTACCAATTTGCCTCCTCCCCTTTTGCGAATTACTGCATTTATCCAAGTGATCGACAACTAAAGAAAAACCAGCTCCGCCACAGGAGCCAAACTAAGTTTGATTATACCTTTCCTGGTGCCGCTACTAATTTCATTATAGGAAAATTTATCTCAAGTTGGAACAAGTTGAACAAGAAAAGTTGGATTTGTATAGAAAAGCTATGCAATAAGATGAGAACAATTACATCACCAAGGAATCACATTGGTAGAGTCATTGTATACATCCCTGTTATTTCTCTCTTTATTAATACCTGAGGAATATAAGAGGGGTATTGCAAGAAGGAGCCTGTTTCAATACGTTGTAGTTGTTTCACATATACCAAGTGCAAGGAGTTCAGAGTCGAGGCGATCCAGTTTTCGCTGCACCATCACGGTAATCATATACACCAACGCCACGCTTTTTACCAAGCCTACCAGCATCAACATACTGCACAAGGAGAGGGCATGGAGCATATTTATCGTCCCCTAGACCGACATGAAGAACTTTCATGATTGACAAACAAACATCCAGTCCAATAAAATCTGCAAGCTCCAGAGGACCCATAGGATGGTTGGTTCCCAGTTTCATTCCTGTATCGATATCTTCTTTTGTTGCAACTCCGGTGTACAGTGTATGAAAGGCTTCGTTTATCATAGGCATCAAAATTCGGTTTACTATGAAGCCAGAGTAATCCTGAGAGCAGATAACTGTCTTACCAAACCTGCAAATAATAGATAATCAGTAATTAGTTGCAGATTTCTTCCCCTTTCCAGAGGATAAGAGACTGCATAAACTTTGTCCATGTTTGCTTTTGAAGCATAAAAGAAAAAAAGTTTTTGTAGAGATACTATAGATATCAAACAATCTCACATCTCGAGACAGGGACATAACAAAGACCATTTTCTCATTTTTCGGCTGCTTCTATCAAACGTTAAACAGGGATACATTTAGGCCAAACGAATTAGGACAGAATTTTAATCATTTGTGTAAAATTGAAGCCTTGCAGCTACAGAATGAGAAATTGTGTTTGGGGGCGGTGAAACTTTGGGAAATGTTATACCCCCAAGGCATGTAAATTATATATTACTCTCATATGTGAAAGAGTAAACATTCAAGGCAGAAAATTTCTTTAAAAACTGTTGAGGAGACATGCATATCTTTGTAATTCCTAGTTGCAGGGTTTTCCTATCAGTCACCTCTCTGCCAGGCATTTAGTGGCACAATATGTGTCTTCTGATGTATCTGCACCCCGAATAATTTCAACCAGCTTCATAATCGGCGGAGGATTCATGAAGTGCATGCCGATCACCTGCCATGAAAACATAACAGACAAAAAAAAGAAGAAGAGAAAAGATATATGAGCAGTGAATAGAGACTAAGCAATTGATGGGTTAGTGTAACTAGAGTTTACTTTAAAGAGGCACAGAGATAAATAGACAGAGCACATTGGGAAAGGCAAATGACTACAAGTGCCTGATTCGTTGTCCACTTGTGTTGAACATTTGATATTCCTTAATAAGTGCCAGAACTTAGGAAATGAGTACGACTTCCAGAAAACAAACAAATATAAACGAGACGCTACATATACACACATAAAGATAGAAGAAAAGACATTTTTATATGGCCTGCAATGATTACAATCCTCCATTAGCGGTGTTTTAGGATCCCAAAGACTATCAAATTGAATTGAACAGTGCATTCGACATAATATGCAACAAAAAAACAGCAAGATAATTCTGTTCTATTTCTGACTTGAACTTGTAAGTTTTTTATGAGCAAATCAATCCTCCACTTTGAGAAATATGGTTCCCTATCAGTTATTGTGACGGCTGCTCCTCAAACATATTTATTTACACTTATTCATAACAACGCGACATTCCAATATTGCTTTTTAGAAGCCATTAAGAAGTCTTGTCAGTCCCTTGCCATCTGGTTAGCAGTGAGGAGCCTGAAACCTTACCACCCACTTTGTTGACCTGACAAAACATGATTCCCTCACCTCACCAATATTATAATATTCTATATGTCATTCCTGAGAAATAAAGGCAATCTCATCACAAAGTAAATTTGTATGTGTGTTTACCGGTGATGACTATTAAAGATGGGACATACACACTAGTGCAACTATAATACAACCACAGGAAATCCTACCAGTTTGGGCAAGAGTACCTAGATATTGAGATTCCGCAAGTCTAAAAGGAAAGACAACAGGATATAGATAAATTTCACACATTTTCTTTCTAAAGGACTAAAAGAAAAGGAAATGAGCAAGATACTTGTACAATTGTTTGAATATTGCCATTTTCCTGAACGTCAACAATCAACAAACATATTTGCATATCAATAAAGTTGTTATGTTTTCAATAAGTTTCATATGCCATCGTTCAGGCTATAATTGATTGACATCCAAGTGAAGCAAACCTGGGAGGGTCGGTTCGTTGCAGATGCTAGACGAGTAATGGAAATAGAGCTTGTATTAGAAGCCAAAATAGCAGAACTCTTTACAATCTTATCCAGCTTGGCAAATAAGGATTTCTTCACTTGTTCAGATTCCACAATAGCCTCAACAACAAGATCAACTGAATGTAAATCTTCCAAGCGCGATGAACAATGAAGACGTTTCATAGCATCAACACTTGTTGCCTGTTTTATATCAGAGATCATCAAACACAAAAGCTCATCACTGTTCACATTTCTTATAAATTACTCCCAAATTAATCCAAAACAACACCTTCATAGATTAGGTAGTACAACTTTGGGAATCAAATGAGTTTTTTTTTTCTGACAAGAACTTTTCAAACATCCCTTTATTTTTACAATAGAAGTTTGTGATTTCATAAAATTCATAATCTTTTGAGGAATCAATTTCTGGATTCCCGCAAAAAGTTCAATTTTGACCTTATATTCCAGAAACCCCATTATTAAAAACGTGAAATTCAAAGCAAACAATTTTGCTTTCTTGCAAATTTAATACTTACAAAACAGGAAGGGAAATTCAGATGAAAAAGCGAAAGCTTTCGAGTTTCAACTCAAATGGAAGGAGTAATAATACCTGAGAGATTTGTCCTTTGGTAAGGAGGCGTTGAATATTATTTGAAATAGATTTTTGGGCTTTAATAAGAGCTTCAGCATCAGTATCGTAAAGCCATACGTCGACGCCGTTGACGACGGCGAGTTGAGCAATTCCGGCACCCATTTGGCCGGCACCGACAACTCCGATTCTTCTGATATCGGCCATGCCTAAAAATATAATTCAGATGATCACCAAGAAGCTATCTAATTTTGTAGTGCAAAAGTACAAGTAGTGTAAGTTCTCAGAAGCAAAAAAAAAAAACTTAAAAAGGAGAAAAAAGGTTGAAACTTAACCATATATATCTTGGGGTGCACACCAAATATATATTTGGTATATTTTTTTTTTATGGATAAATAAGATTTTCTAATATTAGTAAATTAAATATTGTTAAAATTTGCTTTTCTTTTATTTTATGATTTATCATAATGATAGAATATTTATTTTCCTTTTTAGTCTACAAATATTTTAGAATATTTACTTCCCTTTTAAGTATAGATCTTATAGGAATTACGTAATATTTAATATATTTTTAGTTTAATTTTTATAAGGAAAATAATATTTATATTTTAATTTTATTCTCTTTAATTACTTATAAATATAATTATCATTTATTATCTCTTTAATTTTCTTTCTACTATTTCTATTCCATAACAAGTGTTTACTATTTCTAACCTCTTTTTTCCAAAATAAATATTTTATTTATTCTATAGGTAAGTCACTAACAAAAAAATAAGATATGAAAACAAACAGGAAAAAAAATGAAATTTGATAATGTAGGATAGGTATTTTAAAATAACAGATTAAGATAAGTCGTTTACATATCATTCAAACCAAATAAGTTGATGAAGTTAAATCGATACTTTCACAGGTTATGTATAAGGTAAAAGACATTATTATTTTTCTGCACAAAATATTTAAAATTTCCATTACTTAACTTTCAATTTGCATCTTACAATATGACAATCAAATGAAATGTGAATAACTCGTTCTTTTCTTATTGAGAGAAGGGGGCCCAAAGGTCCGCGGAGAACAACTATCACTATTAGTTGACTGGTGACGAAAATCATATAGTTTGAGAGTTAAATAAAGGGTGATTATGGTGGAGATTGTTTTAAGATTGTCAATCAAGTCTATTTTTCGCTTCAAGATGTTTTGTAGAAGTTCGAATAATGTATTTTTCTGACCTTTTTAACATGTATCACTCTGTATAATACTTCTTGAGCTCAAAGCAGACTATAATTATGATTCTTGCCCCCCAAAACAAACCCATTGTGTTGAGCACTGAATTTCACCTCCCTCAGCTAATGGTGAAACTGTTCAACTAAATTCGACACTTATTGGATCGTGTGATTGATTTATTAGTATATTAGTCGATTACTCTTGGCTTCCAAACCAATTTAGCTTGACGAGGATCATTTGGAGATATCATTTGTTGGTGTATATGCATTTTATTATTAAAATAAAATATTAAGTGCATATTTTAGTAGATATAAATTGACAAGAATGTGGTCAATTATTGGTGTAACTTATGTAACGACTAAGTCACGTTCTACCTCATTATGCCTTGTAACATATGTAACTTTCAAGTCATAATTTCTCATTTCATTTACCTATATTATTATCCACTTTATTTCTATTCAAGATAAGAAAGAACTCCTCACCTATAAATAGTGGTGTTTCTTTCTTTGTGAAATACATGTCAAATAAGATGAGATGAAATATGTTTTAGTGTGGAAAAATATTGTAGTGTAAAGTAGTGAAAGAGAGAGTTGAGACAAAGAAAATAAGTCTTCAACTATATTTCCTATACAAAAGAGGGTATTTATATGTTGAAGAAATGTGTTCTTTTGGTGGAGTTTTGGACTCTTTAATTAATCCGGAGTTGCTTGAGTTGTACGATTTTGTTGGGCTGTTGTATCTTGGAGGGGACAAGTCAAGAGTATTAGTGCTAGATCGGTGTAGATTATGCCGCAGTGGGCTTGAATCTCCTTAAAGAGAGTGAGATATCCATGCCTCAGCCTGAATGCATTATTTATTCATTTTTGTCGTTTTATTTTTGATCAGTAATTTATTGTATTTGTGGTATATTACACCAACGTCATTGTTAATGGTGTTCTTCATTGGATTAATGATGACGATCCTCATGCTATGGCCAGAATTTTACTTCTTCGATAATGAGACAGAAAAGGTGAAGCCTTTGTCAGCTCCATCCTGGTACTTGAGACTCGCAAAGTTGGGGGATATTTTGTGTCTTGTCTGATAGTTGCAAGAGGCAACATCTTGATACATGATGGATGGAGTATGGAATTTCCAAATCTTGGGTTAAACATCGAATTTCAATGAGTAGTAATCGTCCTGATTTCTCAGAGCTGCAATTCTTTTATTCTTTCCATTTATCATGAGTCTATTTTTATGAATCAAACCAAACCCAAATAGGAAGAAGAGGGTCAGCCAAACTGCGGTCCACTTTATACGTTTGTTGAGCAGACCACTCAGGCATGTGTCCAGTTTCACATATGCATTTCACTTGCACTGAATCGTCTTCAGAGCTGCAATTCTTTTATTCGTTCCATTTATCATGAGTCTATTTTTATGAATCAAATGAAGGAACATAATATTGGCTTGTTAGTCGAGCACAGTTACTCTGAGATACGAATACTATAGAGTTCCTTCTTTTCCTTCTGATAGTGTCTCTTCTCTATGCTATACCAGTTTATTGTCTAGTCAGATTGTGATACGAATTCAGTGCATTCGTGTACTATATTCTGGTCATATGGATGATTTTCGCGATGGGGAATTCATTTGTAGCAGCCTGTTCTGCATTAGTGCCAATTTTTCCTCCTTTAGATATCATTTGTTGGTTGCCTAATAGGTGAACAAAACAAATTCAGTGCATTCGTGCACTAAATTCTTTTCTTGTGGAGTATTTTCGCGATGGGGAGTTCATTTGTGGCAGCCTGTTCTTGCACATTCAGATATTTGTCCAATGCAATTATGCAAAATAGTCCAAAAATGTTGTTCCAAATGAAACTTCCCATAACCCTTTTCCCTTTAAAATCAAGAAGAGTTGTTTTAAAACTGCAACTTGCTTGTCACTTGTCAGCAGCAAAAAGGGAGCACAAATAATATCATCATTTTGGTTAAAAACAGTGTCTTTCCTATGCCAATGAAGTCACAATTATTGCACTTACAAGGTAGAGACATACATTTAATGACTCACTTGTACTGTCTAGTAGTAGCTAGCGACGTTGCTTGGACTCTCCAAAAATGCTCCGCACTCGTATTATTGTCCTCTTGAAGGGGGGGATAACAACTAGTTTCGTGTGTTGTAACTTGAAAGGAAATTATTTCTTCTTATTTTACATGTTTTTATTTGCCTTCTAAACACACTTATGTGAGAAGATGGTTTTCCCTTTTTCCTTTATTGCTAACTGCTTTCTCATGAATTATACCTTTTGATCATTTTCTTGGCATACAAAGAAGTAGAGATCTCAGAACAAATTAGCTCGTTGGTAATGACTTCATCTATAAATAATAGATTTTCAAATTCTCCTCTAATTCATCTTTCCTGAATTTAGGTTTATCTCTGAGGTCCCACAAATATTTGACTAGTTGTGCTCTATCAGACGACAATTCAGGTTATATTATTAGCACTCAAGTTTTGATTCTTAGAACGAGCTGGATCTGAGACTTTAGGTTGTTTTAAATGTTGGTTTCCTTCATGAAGGAACTAGTACAAAAATTATTGAGTTCAAGAAAATCACGTAACTTTAATTTAAACCTTGTATATTTATTGATTGTTCACCGAAGCGATATATATATAAAATCAGATTTTTTATAAGTGAATCCGCTCTTAATTCACTTTCCTCCTGTATACAACCAATTCACTTTTCTGAATAGCACAATAAAATAGTTTACTTCCATTTTGGGTTAAATTAATTAAAACCGTCAACTGTACAATTTGATTGGACATTTGCCACTTTTTGACTTTCTATCTACAGAAGAAAGAGCTTGCCAATAAAGTTTTGATCATGTTATCATAATCAGTATTCCTAATATTCCCAACATAATCTGAACCTTTGGGTCCCCAGGACCCTCCCACAAAGAGATTGTTGAAACAAGAGTGATAGTAATCATTCATCTTTTGCCTTAAATTAAAGGGGTCAAATAAGTGACTTGGATCCTTCAGCAGAAGCTGCAGTACAATGCCTCAGTTCTGGGAATAAGAAAAAACGGTGAACGGTTTATAATTTATTCAAAAGTTATTTAAGCTGATATAGATTGAACTGAACTAGATTCAAATGCGAGCCATAATACAATTGATTCGATTCTTATTAAGTTTTAATTATTTTATTTGTTTTTTAATAATTTCCTAATACGTAATGAAATTATTTTTTAATCATGTTTATATATAACATTTCCATAAAAATATTTTGACGAGATTTTCTCATTAATCAAATTTAACTACATATCAATCTAATTTTTATCTGTTGGATTGAAATGAATTGGCGAATTCATAACTCGTCCAAATTTAAGAAGGTTTGATAGATTATATTTTATGTGCTAATTTTATCAACTCTACTTAAAATGGATTTCAATGCCTTGCACTGCTTTTGACGGAATTTCTAAAAACTTATTGTAGATTGTGTATATCTTAATTAATTCTATGAAGTATATTATATCTTCCACGATCACAGTTATAAGGTGACTATCCAATAAAGTTTGAGCATATGAAAAACAATTACCAAGTAAATTGTTATGGCAAGGCGAGTGATAAATACATTAGTCAACTGACTAATTAAAGATGTTAATATTCCTATGAAAGAAATAATAAGAAAGAAATGATAGATAAAGGAAGCAAAAAGTTAGATTTAATATATCAATATTCAGGCTAGTAAGTTTTATTTAGACACTTGAATTATGATTTATCTTAAATGAACACTTAAATATGATAAAATATTTCTCTTAGACACTTTAGATTCAATTTTTGAAAAAAGTATGTGTATTCTCATGTATCCATTACGCACATAAGTTAATCTTTAAAATATGACTATAATCATTTAAAATTTATTAAATATAAATTTATAAAATGATTCTATTAAATTAAATTCAAGATATATTAGTTCAAATAAATATTATTAATTAAAATAATTGAGATAATTATTTAACCTCAATAAATATGGATTTAATCAAGGAAAAACTAACCTCATGCCCCATAAAAATAAAATAATTACAGACAAATGACCCTTTACAATTCATACCCTCCAAAGCATGAGATTCACAACCAAGATACCGTCGCAGTATCAATATACTGACATGACATCATTTAGGCTGATTCAGTCCCTAATGATACCACCACAATATATCTATATACTGTCATGATATCATTGATGTCTACTTTAATCCTTCGGCTACTTCTCCATAAAACAGTCATATACTGACATGGTATCATTAATGATCGTTTCATATAATCATTAAGGATCATTTCATACAAATATTGAAGGTATCATAAAGGTTTTCTTAAATCATTTGATATTACATGAATGATACTATCATAGTATATTCGTATATTATCATAATATTAAAAATCCTTAATGAGACACTTTTAAAATCCTCAATGATACCATAACAATATATTGATACATTATCGGTATCATATAAGATTGAACTCTTTTTTTAAAAAATAAAAATAAAATAATTAAGAGAAAATTATTAAAATTACAATCTTATTTATTAAACTAATTAGTAAATATATTCTTTATGATACTCCGTTGGTATGTTGATACCATATTGATATCATATAAGACTGAGATTAATCCTCTGTGATACTCCAGTGATATATTAATATCCTACCGATATCATGTAGCGTGGACTCGCTGATGTCAGCATACGAATTTAAAAATAATTAAAGGGGGTACAAGGGTAATTAGTTTGGGCCAAATGGGTACTGGAAGAAATTATTTTGGGGTGGGGTATTGTGTGATAAATAGTTTGTTTAAAGGGTCAATTTTGTGTAGTTTTCCCTTTAATTAAAGTCCAATTCTATTGAGTTAGTCCATTGATTTGTGGAAATTTCACCTAAATTCCATAGTGATTTTTCCTAATTATATTTTCTCCCTACTCTTTTAAAAATTATCCGAAATTCCTTCTTTTTGGTCACTTCCAAATACATCACGTAAATGATGTATCTGACTGATACATCGCGTAGATTGATGTATACGATCGATACATTGTGTACAGTCATGTATCATAGAATAGGAGAGAGTAGAGATTTTTATAATTTTTTTCAAATGATAGGAATTTTTAGAGAATATAGTAAAATAAGTTGTATATTTAGGTAATGTTTCCTTGATTTGTGTTACAAATAATGAGCCCACTTTTCTAAGTCCAATATCATCTCATTCGAGATGCCCATTTTGGTGTCACGAGTCAAATGACGTGGCATGCCAAGTCTAATAAAGAAGTCAATTGAATCATGCCATGTGTCAAAATGACAAGCCCATTCGCTAAAGCCCAATATGTCATGTTACTTAAGTCTGATTGCCGGAGGAAAATCTATTCTTATCACAACTCCTCTATTCTACAACTATAAATAGAGATCCTCGTAATTCAGAAAAGAGATCAGAATTCTAACAAGAATTCAGAGAGAGCTCGTGGATCAAACGTCACATATTTCTCTATAAGCTACAAGTTTAAGAATAATTTAAGATCAAGACCACTAAATTCAAGAACAAGCTCAAAAGCCCTTGAATTTAAGTATAAGTCAAGACCAAGCTCAATATTCAAGATCAAGCTTACAAAGCCCTTGAATTTATATTTGAAAAGACGAATCAGGGAATTCATAGAGATTGTAACACTCATATTTGAAATTAAATAAATACGATTGTTGCAATATTTTCCAGTTGATTATTATTTTCTCGACACAAATTTTATTGTTTACAATGACATTTCCTTTGACCATAAATATTAACCTCAACAAGCCGTAAAATTTTCAGATATGTTTAAATTGAACCTAGTATATATAATTATACGAGCACATATACTTTATGTGATTTAACTTAACTATCTAATTGATCTTATTGAAAATACGATATAATTCAAGTATCTGAATGAAATTCAGACATAAGTATTAGGAGTGTAGATGTTATTAATCTCACTCCATCTGTCAATAAGTATCATCTTAACAAAATTCACATTCATTAAGAAAATATAATATAAGTATTATATTATACTTAGTGGATGCTCCATATAATGGCCCCACTTATTGCTTATCCTTTTTCTTTCTCCCTTATCTTCAGCTGCATTTTGGTTATAAATAACCTATTTGCAGTGTGTAATATGACACATGCAGATATTGAATTCTCTCAACTCTCTCTCTTTCTCTTACTATCTCTATTATTGATTTGTTAAGCTAGTTTATTTTATAATAATAAAGACAGTTGAAAACCTATATTAATTTTTATTTTAAATTTCTAAAATAACAGATAAATAAGTGAGTTTGGTTGGTTCACACTTGACACGTAGGGCAATCGGGTTATTAGTAGTTGACCCGATCGACAATTAGCGTGACTTTGGTACCCAAATCACCTGCTATTTCCCGTGACTTCCGCCTACCCCGCTGCTCTATGTCACCGGCTATTTCCGGTCTTTTCACCTCCAATTAATGCTCCTACTTAATTAATTATGTATTTTTAATAATTAACCCCGTTGATATGTATAGTACGTAGGGATAAAGTTGTGCATATATTATTCTCCTCATGTCTTACTTGTAAGTGAGATTATATTAAATATATTATTATTATTATGCTTGATGTTTATCTTATTTTAATAATATCGTGAAAATTGATTAGAAAAAACGTTTTTAATATGTATATCTAAAATAGAAAATAAGTCAAGGTTTTTGAAATTTTTTATAAAAATGAAAGAAGATATTAGGCAAAACCCAACCTAGTTTAATTAATATTGCCAGTCCATAGTTTTGACTCCACAATTGTCCTTTTCTTTCTTTTGAGCTGTAATATATATTGTATTTGCTCACCATGTTCACATTTAATATATATATATATATATATATATATATATATATATATATATATATATATATATAATGGCGGAGCCACCTTGTGGTTAGGGGATTTATCCTAATTTTATTCGGCAGAAAATTATACTATTTATATATGATTAAAATAATTTTTGATGTATATATAATATATGTTGAACCCCCTTCGACTAGTTCGTGTCTCTACTTTTTCAGATTTTGAACTCAATTAGTCAAAATTCTGACTCCGTCACTCTCTCTATATATATATAGAGAGAAAATAGCCAAAAGCCCCTCCAAGCTATAACCAGATTTCCAACTACACACTCAATCTTTACGGGGTTCCTATCACCTCCCTAAACTGTTTAAAATTAAAATTATCACCTTCTTAAATGCTTATGTGGCAAGGTGAGTGTATTTTACTCTCTTTGAGAGAGTGAAAACCAAAAACAAATCTTAAAATTTTATTTTTTCCTTTTGTCCTTATTTTTCATCTTTTAATTTTTTATAAAATATTTTTATAATACTCTTTTTGTTAAACATAATTTTTTTTTACTTTTATCTTTTATTTTCTTCTCCTTAAGTTTTTTTTCTTTTTGTCCTCTCTTTCTCCTCAACTCAACACTCACCCACTACCATCTCCTCCACCTTGAACCACCACCACCACAAAAACCCCATCAACTTATCATCTTGTAATAATTTTTTCATGATTTGCCTTACCATTATTCATAACTAACACTACAAATTACTATTAAAATCATCAAATAATTATTAAAATAATTACTCATGTTATCAAAAAAATCAAATCGTCATTAGTTTCACTGCTCCAAAAAAAATTGCACAGAAAAGAGACAAAAAAACCAGAAGAAGAAAGAATGGAAAACAAATAAAAAAAGAATAAATTTATTGGACACCTTCCATCATAAAATTCATTTAATTACTAAAGTCTTTTTTTTTAAAAAAAAGTTATCAAAGAAATTCAGTCAATTAAAACCACCATGACTGTAAAATATTTTTTTTGATCAAGAATTTTATAAAGTAAGCTAAAAATGAGTTATGGGGTAAATGATATGAGTCTTCATCCATTTTTTTTTTCATTTTATCAATCTCACATTAGATCAGAATCAACACCATTAATCTATCTCCTCATCGAAAAAGAAATTTCAACTCAATTTTTTTCTCTCTTTTCTTTTAGTTATTTTATATAAATTTTGGATCAGTAACATTCATCAGCTTCAGATCTTATCTTCAATTTGTATTATTGTTTGGGGCGAAGATTCAAGAATTTAAACATCTATAACTCATAAATAAAGTATTGCAAATTTGGTGTCATAAAGACAAAGAAGGAACACAATAAAAAATTTAAGAGGAAAAGAGACGGATAATTAAACTCGTTAAGGTGCTTGAAAGATGGTATAAAGTTATAAAAAATAAAAATGAAGAAGGGAATGAAAAACAAAAGAGAGAAAAAAAAGAAATAAAGTAAAAATAAAGATCTCTTTGTAATTAATGAAAATTTGGATAAAGAGAGAAAAATAAATATAAAAAAGTTAAAATGACAGCCATCAGCGAGTGTACATCACTACATGTTGAGAATGTGGTTGTCTAGTTTTAAGATGGTATATATTATGTTTTTAAAAAAATCAGGAGAGTAGTAGGACTCTAATAAAATATAAGCGTGTACTTGAGAATTCAATAATAAATTAAAAGGGCATTTGACTATTTTCTTTCTCTCTCTATATATGATGTTATATTGGTCTTATTATAATGTGCTCATACTAGCGTTATTCTTTGTTATTGCATCGTTACTACGACATTTGTTGAAAAAAATAATGACATTTATGATTCAAGATAGAAAAAAGAAAATGAAACCGTACTACGTACGTCCATGAAATTGCTTTTTCTATTCAATATTGGCAACTTCCAGTGGGTTTGGACAGGTTTTTGCTCGTTTGTTACGAGGGAGAGACCGAAAAAGTATTGAAGCGAGGTGATTAGATAAGATATGACGTTATTTTATATCATCGAGGACATGGCCTTAGATAGAAGAGAGTGGAGGTCGCGAATTAAGATATTAGGCTAGTAGAGATAGAATGATGTCTTGCCAAGTGTCGGTTTAGGGTGGTCGTAGGTCTAGGCGTGCCTTTATAGTATTCTTGCTATTGCCTTTGATTATCGCAGTACTTTACTATAGTTATAGCTATAGTTATTGTTCTTATCTTGAAAATTTTGCATTGCATTTTTTTTTTAATTTTTTTTTCATTATGCTATATTTATTGTTTTTCTCTCGTATTCGAAACTGTGACTTTTGAGCCGAGGGTTTTTCGGAAATAACATATCTGCCTCCATGAGGTAGTGGTAAGGTTTGCGTACATCCTACTCTCCCCAAACCCCACTTGTGGGATTTCACTGGGTATGTTGTTGTTGTTACGATGGATAAGAGATAACTAATTTCGAGATTAAGCATAGAATTAGCTTATTCCATGTTTAATTGGAACAAAATCGCGGATAACTTATCTTGGAATTAGTTATCTCGAGATTATAGTGTTATTTTTAGGAAAAATTTAGCTCTTAACACTATGAAATTTATGTAAATTACACTTATTTTTATCATACGTTAAAAATGAAATAACAATCATAAAATAATTAATTTCAAAATAACTTATTCCCAAACCAAACTTGCCCTTAATGTATGTGTATCGCTGTCACGTTTCTAAAGTTCAAAGTGTTCATCGATTTTTTGTAGGAAACCTATATATAGGAATAATTGCAAGTAGACTATTGTAAAGGTACGTGTGGTACTTCCCAATTTCTTGACTATACTATATACATATTGACAAATGACAATATGATGCTATTGCTAGAAAATTAATTGGTTTGTGGGGGGGGGGGGGGCGGGAATAAAGCTATTTATTGACGAAATATATAAATATTTTATTTGAGTGGACAATAATAATTTTATACTTATTAATCATTTGAACTCACTTTATGATGTGCCTACTAGCTATTCATGACTAATCAGTAAACAAAATGAATTGTATGAATTTCATGCATAATAACATGGCAAATTTATTAAATAGAAGATCAAATGACTTCCTTAATTCTACCTAATGACAAATTTAAAAAAAGAAGATTTTTTTAAAAAGAATATTAACTTATCACGCGCTTTTTTATTATCACGCGCTTTTATATAAATAAGACTCACCTTGTGTGTTATGCATGCCATTGAGTTATGCATGTGCAATAGATATATTATAAAGTGAATTGATGCAAATCGAGGTATCAAGATTGATAGCAAAAGTGAGGATGTGAGCTACCTTGGATATGAAAGCTTACAATCTGTCATGAAAAATTTACTAAAGAAGCTTTTAAATTTCATATATAACAACGTTTAAATGAATTTATGAGGGAAGTGATGACAACCACATGCAAATAAAATTATTTTATTGACGAAATACACAAATATTTCATTTGAGTTGGCAATAATAATTTTGTACCTATTAATCACCTGAACTCACTTCATGATGTGCCTATTGAGCTATTCATGACTAATCAGTAAACAAAATGAATTGTATGAATTTCATGCATAATAACATGAAAAATTTATTGAATAAAAGATCACTTGACTACCTTGATTCTAACTAACGGCAAAATTTAAAATAGAAGATTTCTATCAAAGAAAATATTGACTTATCACGCGCTCTGATACAAGTAAGACACACCTTGTGTGTCATGAATGCCACCGAGTTATGCATGCTCATTAGACATATTATGAAGTGAGTTGATGCAAATAGAGGTAGTAGGATTGATGGCAAGAGTGAGGATATGAGCTACCTTGGATATGAAAGCTTTCGATCACCAATAAAGAGCTCAAAGTGTCATGAAAAATTTATTAAAAGAGCTTTTAAATTTTATATATACAGTAAAACCTCGATAAAGTAATATTCGATAAAGTAATAATCTCGCTAAATGAATATTTTTCTCCGATTCCAACTTGGGCTAGTTATATTAAAGTAATATTCTGGCTAAATGCATTTGATAATAATTAAAAATAAAGTATTAAAGGTCCAGAAAAAATATAAAGTAATAATTACTAGAATACATCAAGAATTTATATATATTTAATAGTTGATTGACTAATAGTCAAATCAAACTTTTGTTTCGCCTATGCTTGCAAATCTTTTTGGCTAATACTTGGATTTTCTTTCTTATGCTCATATATTGCGTTTCTTATTTTATTGGTTAAAAATAATTTTTGTACGCCTTTCAAATGATGAGAAAACATTATACTTGGATTATGATTTTTTAACATCTAGCTTTTTCCTTTTATAGTTAACATAAAATCTTTTCATATTCTATATACATGAATACAATTAGAAACATTAAACTTCACTAAATTCGTTTAGCTTTCCTAGATTTAAATAATAAATATGCAAAGACGACACTTTTTAGTTTCCTAGATTTAAACTTTTGAAATTCTTAATTCAAATATTTTTTTCTTTCTTATGGCACATACTGCAAAATACTCTCTAAAATAATAAATATTTATTTATCGATAAATAAATATTTTATGCATTTATCGATAAACTAATAATCTCGATAAATGAATATATTTTTTCGGTCCCAAATATATGCATTTATAGAAGTTTTACTATAACAATGTTTAAATGAATTTATGAGGAAAGTGATGACAACCACATGCAAATAAAATTATTTTATTGGCGAAATACACAAATATTTCATTGGAGTCGACAATAATAATTTTGTACCTATTAATCACCTGAACTCACTTCATGATGTGCCTATTGAGCCACTCATGACTAATTAGTAAACAAAATTAATTGTATGAATTTAATGCATAATAACATGGCAAATTTATTGAATAAAAGATCACATGACTACCTTGATTCTAACGATTGACAAATTTTAAAAAGGAAGATTTCTTTAAAAGAAAATATTAACTTATCACGCGCTCTGATACAAGTAAAACTCACTTTGTGTGTCATGAATGCCTCTGAGTTATGCATGCTCAATAGACATATTATGAAGTGAGTAGATGCAAATAGAAATAGCAGGATTGATGGCAAGAGTGAAGGTATGAGCTACCTTGGATATGAAAGCTTTCAATTACCAATAAAGAGTTTAAAGTGTCATGAAAAATTTATTAAAGAGCTTTTAAATTTCATATATAACAATGTTTAAATGAATTTATGAGGAAAGTAATGACAACCACAAGGTCATCTAGGACTTTGGATCATTCTTCCAACCCGAGTTTGGAGGACTTAAAAGAGGCATAAAATGAAGATTGCATGGCCATCAATATGCTCAATGACTATTTTAAGGACTAGTATATAGTCAATGGTGTCTTCATATCATGGTTACTTAACTTTGAAGATAGAAAAAGATTCTTTATGTGAGTTTATGAGAGACTTCCCTTGTATCACAATATCAATAAACCTCTCTTGGACACTCTAAGTAATAATTTTTCCATATAAGTTTATTTCTCTTTCCCCTCGGATTGAATCAATTGATTCGTATATTTTAATGGTTATATTATCTATTTTTTCTTTCTAAAATCTACTTCTCATTTTTATTTTTTAATCATATTCTTGTATCTTATCTTACGTATTTAATTGTGGTTCAATTTATTGTTCATGCCTCTATAATCACATGATGAATTCATGTGGCTAATATGTTCAATACCCATTTTAGGTATCTAAATTACATTTATTGTCAACTTAAGGGGGTTGTTTATGTATTTCACCCAAAATACTCAGAAAGTGTGCTGAATAATCGTTTGGCATTCCTCTTTTGGAGTCTTATTAAAAGCCCTTCCTAGAGTTCCATCATTGATGCTAGTGAGATATTTTTTTGTTACTGTATTTTTTGTATTTTCATCTAGCTAACAAGTGGGATATATATCTTAAGCATACTTTACCCTTGCTTTGTGAGTAAAATGTTATTTTCAATACATTCTCGATTAAAGAAAAAAAAGTTCAAAGTAGTTCAGAAAAAGAATTAAAGGAGGTGAAATCATAACAAAACATTCTGAACAATAACTTCAATAAAATAACATAATTATTGAATTGCAAAAAACAACGGATAGTAACAGAATTCGAAGGACACAAAACAATACTAGCAATACTACAACTACTGGTATGGATGAATAATAAGACAACACACTATTATCTACTAACCTTATACTTTAATTTTTGTCTTTCATAATCTTCTATCTAAAATTATGTCCTCTGTATGCTGAACTGCCATGTCCTATCTAGTTCTTCGGCTCATATATACTGATATATATTTCTTGAAACCATCCATCGCCAATCTTTCACACTAGGCTATCCATGCATCTCATCTTCACATGCCTTAACAATTTCATCCTCATTTTCCGCATCATGTCCTCCACCGAAGTCACTCACACATTACAACATTCTCATTTCTGCTTGCACTTTCATTTTTTGAAAGTGAGAATTTTTGAGTGGCCGATACTCCGTCCCATACAACAAACATATAAAGTGGGCTATAATGGGGTGAAGTATACTCATACCTTACTCCTACCTTGTATGAAGTAGAGAGACTGTTCCCGCTCTCCTTTTTTTAAAATAAATAAATTAGTGGGGTGTTATGCACCTGGGGTACTGCGCGTGGGAATGGAGAAGGAAATTTCTGGTCCAACCGCACCAAATTAATGTAGTAAGCAAGTGTGTATGTGTAGGAGATAGAGACAAATAATGGGTGTTGAGACAGCAAAGTCAGACTTTGTGAATGAGAAACTGTATATTTTTTGGCAAAAAACCAAATGCGTCCGTATCCTCTTAATGGGAAAGTCAGCTCTATGTTGTCACTATTTTCAAATCACTCTACTAGTTTCTTTTGGATTTTCTTTTTCTTGATTGACAATGCTCACAAGCCTAAATAAAGGCTCTTACTTTGTCTAATCTTAATAACTGTTCCTTTGATTTGAAATCTCAATCTTTATCAGCTTAAATAACAATTGCCTCACGCTTTCATTTCACTATACTCACTACTTGTACAATCTTTTTCTTTATTAGATTCTGTCCCTCTTTCTTGAAATTAACTAAAAAACTTTTCTTGAGTTGAAAGTTGGGTTCTTGCTTCTCTTACAAGTGATGGGGTGTTGAAAAATCTCACCTTTTTTCATTTTTTCTTGCTAGTTTTAGGCTTTGAGTTTTTGTAATTTAGTGTATTTGTTTATTTCTGATCTGGAGTAAAGGGTTGTTCATTCATTCATACAAGTAGTTGGAGGCTTGCTTTAATTACAAGTAGTTGGTCGGCCTTTTTCTTTGAGATTTTTGAGGTGTTTATTGGGATTCGTGTTATTTGAAGTTTCTGCAACTGGGGTTCTCTTCTTCCTTTACTTATAATAATAAGGGTGCCCTGCTGCTACCGTTAAGTAATCTTGAATTCTTCAGTCTTGGGATCTGATTTGATTTTGGTGCTAGGGATCTGAGAAAGGTTCTTTCTTGGTGCTAATTAGCTTCAGTTCCCTTGGTGATTATGTGAAAAAGGTGGAAACTTTCTTCATTTGGAAGTGTGAAATTTGTAATACATGGTGGTGGAATCTTGATTTTGAGCTGTTATATATATTCTTGTATGTTTTCATCAATGGTGATCTGGGAATTTCTACCAATGAGTTTTCTGTGTTGGGTATTCTTGGCTTATCTTTTTTGTACATCTTTGAGTCTTGAAACCCCAGTTCAAAACTGTCATCCATATGATTTGTTGGCATTGAAAGAAATTGCTGGCAATCTAACAGATGGGGTTATTCTATCAGCTTGGTCTCATGAACCTAATTGCTGTAAATGGGATGGGGTTGTCTGTGGCAATGTTTCTGCTCAAAGTAGAGTGATCAAGTTAAATTTGTCAAGAAAAGGCTTGAGAGGTGTGGTTTCACAGTCCGTTGAGAAATTGGATCAGTTGAAATTGCTCGATCTTTCGTGCAATCACTTAGAAGGTGGATTGCCTTTGGACTTATCCAAATTGAAGCAGTTGGAAGTTCTTGATTTGAGCCATAATGTGTTGCTTGGACCAGTGTTGAGGGTATTTGATGGATTGGAATCAATCCACTCTCTCAATATATCAAGCAATTTGTTCACTGGAAATTTCAGTGAGTTTGGTGAATTCCCTAACCTTGTTGCATTGAATGTAAGCAACAATTCCTTTACTGGTAGCTTCAAGTTTGAAATTTGCAGCTATTCCAAGAAGCTTAAGGTTCTGGATATATCACTTAATCATCTCACTGGTGATCTTAGTGGCTTGGATAATTGCAGTTCATCTTTCCAGCAGCTACATGTGGATTCCAATGATCTCGGGGGTCGCCTTCCAGACTCCTTGTATTCAATGGCATCTTTGGAGCAACTTTCACTGTCTGCCAATAATTTCTCAGGCCAGCTAAGCCCACAGCTTAGTAAGCTTTCCAAACTGAAATCCTTAGTTTTATCTGGAAATAGCTTTCATGGTTTGCTTCCTAATGTGTTTGGCAATTTGACACTGTTAGAGCAGCTAGCTGCACATTCTAATAGATTTTCGGGACCATTGCCATCTACGCTTTCTTATCTTTCTGTGCTTAGGGTGCTTGATCTTAGGAATAATTCTTTGTCTGGTCCTGTTGATCTTGATTTTACTAAATTGACAAGTCTCTGCACTCTTGACCTTGCAACTAATCATTTCATTGGTAACCTTCCGGTATCACTCTCTAGTTGTCAGGAGTTGAAAATCTTGAGTTTTGCCAAAAACGAATTTATGGGGCCAATTCCTGAGAGCTATGCAAACCTTTCATCCCTTGAGTTCCTCTCATTGTCCAATAATACCCTTTCGAATTTGTCTGGAGCTCTTTCTGTTCTGCAGCACTGCAGAAATCTTTCGACTCTTATTCTCACCAGGAACTTCCATGGTGAAGAGACTCCAAAAAATGTGAGTGGATTTGAGAACCTGATGATATTTGCATTGGGGAACTGTGGTTTGGGTGGGAAAATTCCGATATGGTTATACAATTGCAGTAAATTGCAAGTGCTTGACCTGTCATGGAATCATTTGGATGGCGAAATTCCTCCTTGGATTGGTGAAATGGAAAAATTATTCTACTTGGATTTCTCAAATAATTCACTCATAGGTGAAATCCCAAAAAATTTAACTGATCTAAAGAGCCTCATTTCCCCACACAACTATGCATCTAGTCTGAATTCTCCCACTGGTATTCCATTGTTTGTCAAGAGGAATCAAAGCGGTAGTGGTTTGCAGTACAATCAGGCTTCAAGCTTCCCTCCGTCTATCTTATTGAGTAATAACAGACTAAACGGGACCATCTGGCCCGAAATTGGTCGTCTGAAACAACTTCATGTCTTGGATCTTAGTAAGAACAACATTACGGGGACTATACCTAGCTCGATTTCAAATATGGGAAACCTGGAAAGTTTGGACCTTTCATGTAATGATCTCAATGGATCAATTCCTGCTTCATTCAATAAGCTCACATTCCTTTCAAAATTCAATGTAGCTAATAATCACTTGCAGGGAGCGATTCCAACTGGGGGCCAGTTCTTGAGCTTTCCGAACTCGAGCTTTGAGGGTAATCCTGGACTTTGTGGAAAAATTATTTCTCCTTGTGGTGTCAGCAATTTGGGCCTTCGACCGGCTAGTCCTTCTACTTCTGGTAGTAGTAGGCTTGGCCGAGGCGGAATTATTGGAATTACAATCAGCATAGGGGTAGGAATTGTACTACTTATTGCAATAGTCCTGCTTAAAATGTCTAGAAGAGATGCTGGCCACCAGATTGGTGACTTCGAGGAAGATTTCAGCAGACCACCTCGATCGTCTAATACTTGTGTTCCTTCTAAGTTGGTACTTTTCCAGAATTCTGATTGCAAGGAACTGACTGTTGAGGACTTGCTTAAATCTACAAACAACTTCAACCAATCGAACATTGTTGGATGTGGAGGATTTGGTCTTGTTTACAAGGCAGAACTTCCTAATGGCATGAAGACTGCAATCAAGAGGCTTTCCGGGGATTGTGGTCAGATGGAGCGTGAATTCCAAGCTGAAGTGGAAGCCCTCTCAAGAGCTCAGCACAAAAACCTTGTATCCCTTCAAGGTTACTGTCAGCATGGGAGTGATAGATTGCTGATATATTCTTACATGGAAAATGGAAGCTTGGACTATTGGCTACATGAAAGAGTCGACGGGAACTCATTAACATGGGACATGAGGTTAAAGATTGCACAAGGAGCAGCTCGTGGATTAGCCTATTTGCATAAGGAACCAAATATAGTTCATCGAGACATTAAAACCAGTAATATTCTTTTGGATGAGAGATTTGAAGCTCATCTAGCTGATTTTGGACTATCACGGCTGCTGCGTCCCTATGATACTCATGTCACGACAGATCTTGTTGGAACTTTGGGATACATTCCTCCCGAATATAGTCAAACATTAACTGCTACTTTTCGGGGTGATGTTTACAGCTTTGGTGTTGTTCTACTTGAGCTTCTGACAGGCAAGCGTCCCGTGGAAGTATGCAGGGGAAAAAGTTGCAGGGACTTGGTGTCATGGATTTTTCTACTGAAATCCGAGAACAGGGTGGAGGAAATATTCGATACATCGATATGGGATACAAGTTACATGAAGCAGCTTTTGGAGGTGTTAAGTATAGCTTGTCGATGTATAGTGCAAGATCCACGACAGAGGCCCTCGATCGATCAAGTTGTCTTATGGCTCGAGGCAATTGGAACTGTAAATGATAGATGAGATTCATTTCTTATTCCTTGTAGACTTAGCTACTTTTGTTTTTGGTTACAAAGTGAAAAATATCAATGTAAAGCAACAGAAATTTAATTTTATAGAGTTGGTTATAAAACATATGAACTGCTTTTCTTGGTTCCCTATTTTTCATACACAAAATAGTGATAGTTGTGTTTGTATACATATGCTTAACTTGGGGATAAGTCCTTTACCAATATACAACTATATTACTCTGTCCGTTTCAATTTGTTTGTCTTACTTTCCTTTGCATCTTTCCTTTTTGGCAACTTTTTAGTTTTAATTTCCACGTGATATGTTTAAGACCACAAGATTAAAAGACATTTATTTTCTTAAATTCCGTGCTAAGTCAAAATTAGACAAACAAATTGAAAGGGAGATAGTATACTCCATTATGAACAAGTTCCTCTTCTCTGTTTCTCTAATCTGAACAGATACAGATTTACTTGCATGACTACTTTGTTAAGTCTGATTATGGTATAATCATTGACAATATTTTAAAGGTTTTAGGTAAGTGATGTGTTATGGAATCGTCTTATTGGGAATAACAAGAGCATCTCTCAATACTCAAACTTTCGTATCTGAAGCTGAGTTTTCAAGAAACTACTCAAGTTTTATCGCTTTATGAAGATGTGAGAGTTCAATAAACTCCTAAGCAAAGTATTTCCTGGAGTTGATTCTAAGAATTTCCTTTTATATTTGCTATTTCTTCAGTTATGTATATTTGATCATTGCTTTTGCCAATTTGTACAGAGGAGGTGAATGGTGATCTTGTGTTCTTATTTAATTGTTTTTTCAAAATAGTGGTGTTTGAGCCAACTCTCGTGCCTTCGACAAATGTCATAGGATACTTGTTATTTTCCACCAGCACAGATAACATACATAGTATTTTTGCCTCTCCATTGAGATTTTAATCTGTAACCGAGGGCGTGATCTTGTATAACCACACAAGTAAAAATAAACGGAGGGAGCATGGAGCATTTTGAATAGAAGAAATGACCTTATAAAAAAACCTTATTTACAACCTTTATTTGAGTGGAAGCCGAAAACACAAAAACCAGTGTTAGAACCAGGGACTGGCCTCTTTCCTGAGGCAATCCCTGGGACTCAAAAGAGAGAGAAGGAACTTTCTGTGTCCTATGCCGTCATCACTAATCATTCCCCACTGAACGGTGGTTAATTGAACATCATTTAGAACCCGTTTGGATAGGTTTTAAGTTGGTCATACCAACATGACCAACTTAAAGTCCCTTTTTAGCTTTTGGACGTGTTTGCCTAATGCTAACTTTAAGCCATAAAATTCTTAAACTCAATCAAAAATGAAAAGTTAGGATTTTTAACTTTTTTTTTAAGCCATTTTGTTTGACCATAAAAATTACTTTTATATCCCTTATATTTTAACTAAATTCCCAAACTACCATTTTTATTCTTTTAACCCTAAAATTCAAACACTTATTTTCAACATAATCACTTTAATCCAAACACTCAACTGCTTATTTATAAAAATAACTTTCAGCACTTTAAAGTTCTAAAAACACTTTATATATAAAAGTTACTTTTTTAAGTCCATCCAAACGGGCTCTTAATAAAACATTAGTATGGCACATGTATATAAATTTTGAACTTCTTTAATAAAATTCCTAATTTCACCCAAAAAGAAAAAACACATACAAAGATCACTATATTTTGCCTGAAGCCCTGCCTTAATAGAGTATGCATCTTGTTGACTTTGTGCATACTTAAATTACTTGTTGATGTGAAATAGACCAAACAAAAGACAAAGTCTTCATCTATTTTTCTTTAAATAATGATGTCTTTTTCCTAGGATCACACAATGTCAAGACATGCATGCTTGCCTAATGGAAAAAGTGACTTTATGTTCCAAGTTGTGCAAGTTGAATAGGAGTAGTTGATAATTGAGATGTCACCTATGTTCTCAAAAGTTTCACTGTGATGATTACATCTCTAACTTTAGATTGACACTATTATTTGGCTTAAATAAATATTTGTCTTTAAATAATAATCCATTTATTTTTTTAAAAAATGATCTAATTTGATTTGATACGAATGTTAAGAAAATAAATAAAACTTTTTTATTTTATGGTCCTCAATTAAAGTGATGTCAAATGTACCAAAATACTATTTAATCTTGTGATCTTAAACATGCCACGTGGAAAATTAAAATTAAAATTTTATCAAAAAAGAAAAAAAGTCATTTTTTGGAAAAAATTAAAAAGGAAAGAAAGTCAAATTTTTTTTGAAACGGAGGGAGTATTTCTTTCTACACAAATTTCCTTTTGGGTGATATATATATATATATATATATATATGTCAAATCATTGTGTAGATAGTAGAATGCATATAGAAAGTAATTAAATTAGATACATGTTCATTCACTAACCTTCTCCCGGACCCTGCGCATAGCGGGAGCTTAAGTGCACCGGGCTGCCCTTTTTTTTTTACATGTTCATTCACTAACCTAGGTTGTTCAAAATCGAATCAAAATTGATAAATTGAATTGAAATTTTTTTATTGGGTTATTGGTAATGGGTTATTGGTTTAGTGATTTCGATAATAGTTTAATTTTTTTTATTATTGGGTTATCAATTCTTAACGGTTTAAGGTTTTTTTAACGGGTTAATCGATAACCTGATAGTAACTTAATAATTTATATTTATTACCATTCAGTATATAAAGTCCTTAACTGAGGGTTTAGTTTTCATACTTTTATTTCTTGTTGTCTCAAACTCTTGGTTATTATATAATATTTTACATTTGCTTTTGAGCAAGACGCAATTTATCAACTCATGTGCATGGTTTATTTGGTTTGTCACCTTGTTTCTAAGTGATTTTCAATGAATTTTTTTATCAAACTTAAACGGTGAAACCGACAACCGAACCGATAATGATATAAGACTACATCTTAACGATTTGGCATGTCTAGAAATCGATAACCGATAATTCAAATCAATAAACTTCAAAATCGAACTGACTAATACGCCGTAAGATTCTCGAATCAAAATCAACCACGAATGCCATCTACGGTCTATTTTCGTTTTCTTCCCTTCCCGGGAAAGGGATCAAAGAAAGGTAGCTTGCTTCTCTCCTGGACGGATGGCGACTTATGAGTAGCCTACGCGCCTGCTTCAGTTTCATTCAATAAGAGAGGGTCACCCTGTAGTTGGCCTGAACTGTTCTGCAGATTCCCACGCGTTACGCACCCGTTCACCATTTTGTTCTCAACTCTTCTTTGGGGAGCCCCGAGTAGTTTACCGGAAAAATTGAGTTGTCGTGACGATACCGTTCAACATCTGTCATTCCCTCCCTATTCGTCTCTCAATCCCTCTCTGTCCCACGCATCTAACCAGCTCGTGTGGTTCATCGATTTCACTGACTAGACCAAAAGAGTGATTCAGTTGATACAGAGGTGCGCTTGAAGTGGGGAATGTGTTGTCCCTATTAGCTTGGGTTCGCTTTTTGATAATTAATTAGCGTAGACTTCGATAGACTTGCAATAGCGATTCTTACCATCAATCTTATCGACCTCACCCGTAACTCAGCCTATCTAAATTTAAGCACATTAATGATATATTCGTTTATTTTTTATTCATTCAATTCAACCATCTAAAATTTATATAGTGGTTTGGGGAAAATATATAACGCTAAAAAATTACTCAAATATTTATTAAAAGCCTCTTTTATTTATTGTACTATTTATTGTTTAATAAATATAAAAAAATTCATTAATTCATTAAATATTTCATTAAAAATAAAAATAAAATCAAAATTGAGCAGGTTAAATTTGTTGACTTAACTCGTCTCAATTTAAGTAATTTTCGAACGGAATAGGGATCCTTCATTTATTAACTTAGTCAATTTTAATCCGTTTAAATTTTTAACACTCAATTTTATATTTATACCCCTAAAAGAATTGTTAGTTTCCTTTTGTATATGTATGATGTGTCATTGTGTCAAACAATTGTTGGCCTTAGCATGGTTTCGACACTTACAAGGTTTGGTACATAGTACCCATGTTATGTTATTACATACGTGTCATGATTGTCCTTGTATTTTCCTTCTTAATTTTTCACTAGCATTATGTACTATAGTCTGATGAGCTTTTAAAATAGAAAAAAGAAAATGTTGGCAAGAAAAAGAAGTGCTACCATAATTTTGAATGTTCTTCAGATTGCTTCAAATAAAGGAATATCCCTTGTGTCATTTACCTCTGCATCCACCAATGACTTTAAGGTAATGAGCAAAGATCAAATCTTTTATTTAAGTTTGTATATATATATATATATATATATATATATATATATATATATATATATATATATATATAATAAAAAGATTTAGCTTTGTTTAGGATGATATATGAGGTTGTCGGTAGTATAAATTTTGTTAGGACTTGTCTTCATTTACGTTATTTCTTCCTATTGGACTATAAATTGAGGGTTTATTGAAAATAATTTTTTTATCTGTAATATAGTGATAAGGTCTGTATATAATAATATACTGAGTTAATATCTTTCTATTAGTAATCTCTTTTAACTTTTTTGGTTTGAAGACAAATTATGTTAAAGTTAGTTATGTTGGAATTAGTTATTGTAGTATTATTTTTTAATGAATGTTTGGTTTGTTGTATTGTTGTATTAAAAATAATATGTTTTACATCATTTTTAAGAATGAGTTTTTTGTTTCAGAAAAAATACTACTATCCATGAGGGTAAAGGATGTGAAAGTGACGTATAAAAGGGTTTTAAGGGGCATTTTTGCCATTTTGACTATTTTGTCCCATAATAAGTTCTCATTATTATTCCACGATGGCCGGCATAATTTATCCCAGACTAATTATTATTAATCTCGAAATAAGTTATATCAATTTTATAATCAAACAAGAGATTAAGGGTACTAAAAATGTATCCTATAATTATCTCACCTTATCCTTTACAACCAAACCAAACGTGTCCTTAGGGATGTATGATGTTAGGAGTATATATTATGGTCCCGTGGCTTTTTATATCCGTTATGAGTAAATATTATTTCGAAAGAAGTTTGAAGATTGTGGGTGTGTTTAATACGGAGAAAATATTGTTAAAGTCTAAAGAAGTTGATCGGTGGTTTTTTTATATAGACTTGGACAATCTTTCTTTCGTAAACTAGTTTTTGGGGTTGGGTTAGATCCAGATGTCATATCTTTACATAGTATCAAAGTCAAGTCCATCTTCGGCTCTCGGTTCATGCTCCAATTAAGCCTAGGCGTGAAGGGGTGTTAGAGCAGGTGAAAAGTCTCACATTGATTAGGAAATAGACCGGTGGTCTTCTTATATGGACTTGGCCAATCTTTTCCTGATGAAACTAGCATTTGGGTTAAGTTAGGTCCCGATATTTTTTATCTTTATAGATATCATGCAATATTCTTACCTTTGGTTGGTCAAAATATTTTCTCGGATACACCGTCGCGTGCACGAAACGGTAGATGGGAGGCATGGGATGGGCCAAGGAAACAACTAAGAACGTTAAGGATGGTGTAATTGATGATGCTAATGATGAAATGAAAAAGGGTTATGAATATCCACCTACTCATAAGGATAAACATACATAAAGCTTGAGGAAACATGCTAGTGGTTATGATTTGAGGGATCATGATTAGATAGTCTACTAGTAATTATTTAGCAACTTAATTGCATTTGTAGCTGTATTTAGTGCAACTTTTAATTTATGTTTCTAATTACTAAATGCATGGTTTTTCTTGCATTTCTATTATCGTTATGTTTTCACTTTTTGACTTGGTATGCAAGTTTTTATTTTAAACGTGTTGTGATGTATAAATAATACTTACCTAACAAAATGAGGGAGGTTAGGTTGATCATCAATTGTCAAAGTTAGAATAGGTAGGCAAACAGCCACATTATTTAATTGCTATCGTTTAGTCGTTAATATTGAAGTGATCTTTTATTATATATATGGTCCATATTTGTCATAGAGTAATTTTAATTGATGATGTGTATTAGGCATACTTGGTTGGTTCATTTCGTTTTCCACGACAGTAGTGTGTTAAAACTTCTTCTTTTTTTTTTTTTTTCATAATTGATAAATATGATTCTTAACTTAGATTCAGTTAGTAACTATCATTTCTAATTTTACTAGTGCATAAGTAGGCATTTTAATTGTTCAAAACTTGAATAAATAAATATATTCGTTCTATGTGACATTCTACAAAACAATTATATGACTTATGTGTATTTTGCCATTTATGTCCTATGTGACGTTATGTGACATTTTATGTGTATTACTTGATTTTTTCTTCTGTTGCTTGTTAAATGAAAATTTATGAGCCAAAATACTCATATCTATAACCTACTAATTGTGCAAGACAAATTTAGAGAACTTTTGTCTTGTTTGACATAAATTTCATCGTAATTAAGTTATTCAATATAAGTTATATATTATTACTAAGATCAAATTCGCTTGGTATAAGTTTAGAAAAAATTTGCCTTCCTCAACTCAATTGTAGGAATTAAGTTATATCTTTTGTGACATAATTACTAAGTTCTGAAATTAAATGTTTGTCCCGCTCAACATAAGTTATGTTAGGAATTAAGTTATGTAGTACAACATAATTTGTGAGATATGAAACTTAACTTTTGGATTATGTTTAAACGTATTTCAAACACAATTCATTTCATCCCAAATATTTTTAAATGGATCACTAATCTACATATTTATCAATTTTAACTCATTTTATTCCCTTCCAAATTTAGAACAACCCGTCTATTTGGCACGTAGACTAAACAACATGGTACATGAGATGATTCTTTTCTTTTATCTTCCTCGTAACTTTGGAAGTACCCTCTTTACTACTTCAATCAATCACTCTCTGTGTTCTACGTGTCCGATTCCAGTAAAAGGATAAAAGATATTATCACAACTGGAAATAGAATTCAAATAAGCAATTTCACTCCATCTTTTGGCGCTACAATAAAAACTTCTCTAGTTTTAAAGGGGTTCAAAGTTATATATATAATAACCCAAAAAATGTCATGTTTGTAAAAGACATATTATATAAACGTACAAACATGTTCTTTCATTTGATTTTAATTGATATTTATGCCTTTCAATTTTAAATGTACACAAATAAACACTTAAATTTATACCGATAAAGTTAAACAAATAGTTACATGTGTGCTACATGATAATTTACATGACATCTACTCAAACTAAATTATATTATGGCATGTAGGATGTGTATAACTATTTGTTCAATTTTATACAAATTTAAATGTATAGTTATACACTACCAAAATCGGACCGCGCAGATGTCAATTGAATCAGGTTAAAAGGACACATTCAATTGAATCCCTTGGTTGTGATTGTATTTGTGGTCCTCCCAAGCTTTTTTCACCTTTTGTCCTAGCATGCCCAACCTAGGCAACATTCATTATGTAATACTCTTTAACAGAGTTTCATCTCTCCTCTTGGAATCTTCATATTCAAGAATAAAACATGGCAACCCAAATCCATGGTAGGCCTATGAAGAACAGGGTACCCACCACCATGGATTTGGTTGAAGAAGACAATGAATTTGAGGAGGAGGAGGAGGAAGAGGGAAGTGTTTTAACTGAAGAGAACAGTCATTTGAAGGGAAAAAGATTGAATCTTGAAAAGAAAAAAGGGGTAAATAGTGATGGTGAGGGTGGGCTTGGGGTGGTGGTGCAAGTGAAGCACTGTTGTCAAGTGGAAAAATGTGGGGTTAATTTGGATGGTGCTAAGAATTACCATAAAAGGCACAAAGTTTGTCAAGTCCATGCAAAGGCTCCTATTGTTTTGCTTGCTGGTTTAAGGCAGAGGTTTTGTCAACAATGCAGCAGGTACTCTTCTTCTAATTCAGAGGTTTTGTCACATTATTATTTTTAGCCAATTCTGAGTGCATTTTGCTATATGCTTCATGCCATTTTCATTGCTTAATTGCTCAATTAAAAAAAAATCTAAGTAACTAGGGAAGATATCTATAGAATGAAGGGGATTCAATTGGTAAAAACAAAATCTTCATGGATAATATCCTCTTGACAGTAGTGGATGTTATGGCTTTAAGTTGTCTTGTAGTATAACTGCTTACCTTCCCGTAAATCCTTAAAAAGACTACCATAGTTATGAAATTCACATACGTACAGAAGAGCAGAAAACATATACACCTTAACCTGATATGCTTAATCAAGTGTCGACTAAAGTGATCTCGACTATATTTCTTCCCAACAATAAAATTTTCAGTCTCTCTAGTGAAATTTCTTTCTTTGATGTGATCAAACTTCTAAGCTATTCATGTAATGACTTGTTCCCCAATAAGTTATTATTTCATAAAATTACTTTTTCTATTGAAGAATATTGGAAGCAAGATTAAATATGACTTGCTGACATAATAACTATTAATTGAGTGACCATATGAGTAAGGAATCAACCCAGAAATTAGCCGATCTTTGAGAATTTATAAAAGTTTTTCTCCGTACAAATTACTAATCCTGATACAACTTATTCCAGGATTAAAAAGCAATAAGACAGCCCTAAATTTTTATTCCAATACTATCTATGCTTGTCCAGCATTACACCAAATCCACCCTTAGTGTGCTCTGCTTGACATTTTAATTGGCGACATATGCATCCCATTCAGGTTCCATGAGCTCTCGGAATTTGATGGCACTAAAAAGAGTTGTCGCCAGCGTTTAGCTGGACACAACAAGCGGCGACGCAAAGCACAATTGGCCATTGAGCTGGAAGATAAACAATGCAGGCAGATCAATGGGGAAGCCAGGCCATACATGGACATGACTTTGACCAGCACGAATACCTCTTTCGAAAACTATCACATTCACTCTCCTGACATCTCTGGATGAATGCTTGCTCTCTTCTGTCAACCCCCTCAGGGCATCTTTATTATCCTTTATGTTGCTAATAAATAGTCGTACCTATCGTTAAATTGCCAAAATGCTTTCAAGGCTTGTAATGAAAGCAGGATTCAAATAATGTTATCCGAGCAACAACATTCTGTTTATTTGCAGTTTGTGAGCGAACCGCCTCAGATGTTGGAACATAAACGTTTATACAGTAACATAACCATTGAGAAAAGTAAGAACTATTTCAGATATTACATTTAAAACAAACTCTACGTCGCACAGACATTGACTTGGTTTCCGCCAAGTTCAACATTCGCGCAAGTTTCACCATTATACCAAGTGCACATAGAGAAAATTATTGGAACCTTACAACTACGCAGGAGATATCATCGGTACTTCCCATTGCAAGGGCATGTTCATTGAGATGCTTTGCAGCTGACCGTGCATCCTTAATATCTTTAATGCAATCTGCAGCTTCCTGATTTGATAGTACCTGACATTTTACTCGAAAAGTTCAACACAAATAACACTAGCAACTATGTCATGCACACAAGAATGTAAACTTTACAACAACAAAATTATGTCCTGTTAATTTTTGTCGTAGAAATTGAATTCATGAGCTGTATTGCAATGCATCTCATATATGAGCAAGCCGATAAATGTACTCGAAATCTTGGTAACTAACTTTTGAAGAGAGTAATGTTTTTTCCCGGGACCAAGGCAACCTCCTATTTTGAACCTCTTCATATATTCGACAAATGATCAAAGCATAATCCAAATATTTAAGGCTCTGGAAATGTAATTAGCTAACCTTCCATACGCCATCACTAGCCAAGATGAGAAACTCTGTATCATCATCTATGAGATCTACCACTACATCTGGCTCTGAACTTAGATGCATCTTCAAGCTCTTGTCGCCAAATGCTCTTGCTACTGCTAACTGCCCATCAACCCGAGGAACGTCACCTGAAGAGAGGAAAAGAGAGGAATTTTGTTTTAAACAGAAAAACAACACTCAAGCACAATAGAATAGAAGCACCGGCAATCATGCCCCTGGTTCCATGCCCACTTCTGGAAATCAACGAGGACATGGACCAGAACCACATATTCGCAGACGGCCATCAAAATATTTAGCAGGTGGAAGTTTCTCAACAATGTTCCACATACTATTTTCCAATGGACATAAGCTAGAACTTCTTGGTTTTGGTCAAGGGGGCACCATAAATGAAACCCTTCGCATATAAGTACGTAAATTAGATCTAGTAAAGGAAAATTCATTGGAACACTAAGGCAGGTTCCTTCCTGTCATTTGACGCATAAATGAAGATACCAATGACTGAAATTCTTCTATGATTACAAACTATAGTTTCGCACCTGGAAAATTGGACACAAAACCACCTCTGCCCTCGATGATCTTCCTCTCTCTGCCAGGCTCATGGTCGATGGACAGCTGCTTGGCTACTCCATTTTTGTAAATGACAGCACGAGAATCTCCGACATTGGCTACAACTAATTTCTGACCATTAATCAATATGGCTGTAACAGCAGTGGACCCTCCTTTCCCCAAATCAGTAGCCTTATCCAAAATAGTTATATCTGTTATGCGGTATGCTCTCCTGATTGCAGACTCCGGTTCAGCCCAGAAGTTAGGCTACATAAAAAACAGAAAATACTATGAAAGTTAATGGAATTCGCAAAGAGTCGCGAAACTGAGTGCACAACAACCGGCTCTATTTGAAGACTAAACTGGCTTCACAAAATACACGTCACGGATTCAATAGTAACACGAAAGCATTACCTCGTTTAGAATATTATTAAATAGGTGAGATCGGAGGTAGTCGGGTATCTCATGGCTTAAATGGCCATCAAATATTGCAAATAGACCAACTTCATTTTCATCAACTTGCTTAAATTGTGCAAAAACATAGTCTTCCATGGTATGATGGGATTTTCCCTCAACCATGTGATACCCATGGGTTATGTTCTTTGACATCTTGCTCTTACCTCTTCCGGTATCAGATGAACTTAAACCAACTTTCTCCTGCAGAACGAAAGATTCGTGTCATGGCACATGTGTGCATCATGCAATTATGATAAAACTCAGGAAACTCCACCACATTGACAAAATTTCTTCATAAGTTTAGATATACTGAATAGGCACAACCAAAATCGGATAATCACATATAGGCAATGCCGCTTAATTTTAAAAAGGAATAAAGCTTGATAAAAGATAGATAGCTTGATAAAAGAGCAATAATTCTTAATGCAACTATTCAGTCCCCCTCCTTTATTAACAAGGAGGGGACTGACAACTATGTCTCAATCTTAAACAAGTTGAGCCAGCTATATGACTCCACACTTTTTCATTTAAACTCATTTCATATCATGAGTGGCGGAGCGAGAGGGCCAGATAGGGTTCATCGAAACTCTCTTCGCTGAAAAAATAGTTCTTTTTAATGTATAGGTAGTGCATGATGAAACTATAAGTCGTAAATCCTGTCTCCGCCACTGCATATCATCATCATACTAAATAGAATCAGTCCGCATCTTTTATCATCATACAAAATTTGTGCCTACTTTTTGTAAGCCTCAAGTTCTCGTTATAATTTACCATTTCATCATCACCACAATATGGCTGATCAATGGAAATAAACTTCTTTTTTCTTGAATAAATAAACACCACACACAGCTGCTCTATACTAGGACTTCAATTTACCATAAAGTTCAAAACTAACATAAAGCCATGACAAATGCAAATTATTTAATTAGTCAAGTGAAAATCTATTAACCAAACGCCTGTAGATAATTATGCAAATTTGTTCCATTTGCATGATTCAGGGACATATTTGACCTCAACTATTAACATAGGAAAAATTACAGGAATAAGCGAATATATACTAGTTAGTTAGTTAACATAGCTATAGTTTAGCTAATCTAAAATTCGCCACTAACATTTAGTGTTAATTACGGTTCGAGTTTGTATAATTCGCACGTTTGTATAATTTGAAATTTACATAATATAATTTATATAACTTTTGTACAATGTAATTTTGTATAATATAATTTGTATAACTGTTTAAAGTTCAGATGTTTATGTTTGTATAAATTTATTATTTTGAGTTTATACAAAAATAGATCAATTATCTGTGAATTATACAAATTCGCGAATTATACGAACCCGCCAACTATACAAACGAGGCTGGTTAAACTATAGCTACCGACCGCAAATATACAAACTATAAATAAGCAGCCTAATTAAGTTTATTATAGTGATTATTTACAAAATTTCCCCAAAAAATATTCCATTTTGCATAATTTTGGGGCATATTTGACGCTTCATCCTTTAATGTAAGATATATTTTCCTATAAGAACTCATATTTACTTTATACCACCGAACATAATTAATCAGTACGGAATCCTTCTTTAATGTAACAAAAATAAAACTAATGAAAAAATAAAAAGATATTTAGATGGGTCACATCAAGCTAGTAACAAAAATAATATTTTTTTTCTGCAGGATCAAAACACAAAACTCAGAAAGATATATAATTTCTACTTCTAAAAAGATGTTGTAAATGGCAATTACGTGCAAATAACCAAAATTGTTTGCAATTAATTAAGATCCGGAAGTAATATTGATAGATCAGGTTAGATTAATTTTGTTTACCTTAATTTTGTCGAGGATTTCTTTGCTTCCACTCATGGTGCAAAATTAAATAAAGCCAAGTGTAGGAGAACAAAAAGAAATGTAGAAGAAGATTAGAAGGGAAAAATGAAAAAGGAAAGTGACAAGTGTAGAGGTAAAGAGATGACAACCTCCCTATGATCGACACGTCTCCTCTTTTACATATCATACTGGCTACGTTTTGTCAAATGGATGGGTTGTACTAAATTACGACAGATTAAAATGAGCAGGTTATTTATATCAAATAAAAATGTCTTTATGAAACATTTTAATTCAAATTTTATGAATCAGTATCTACTGATAGGAGAGGGACGAAGTGACTCGACTAAAAGGAGAGAGTACACCCTTGATCGTGAAATATTGATTACTTGTTAAATCCTGTGAATTGAAACTTAAGCAGAATATATCATAAGGTAAAAAATTGAGCTAAAAATTTAGATGATAAATCAACTAAATTACTAATTAGCTTTATGTGTACGCGAAAAAAAGGAATATATTCATCTATTTTGGCTGGAAGTTTTGAATAGGGAATCGGAATGCTTAGTTCTGAAATTATTTTATAACATAGTCTTGATATTATTTATACTGTATTCGATATTGACACAGTGATATCAAGATTAGGTAGTTACTTTGATATAAAACAGCTAAATAACAAAGATGTTTTCTTCTAATTAATAGCTTATTTTGATGGTTGTTACGTGTATCGTATTGTAGTATATTAATTTGATAAATATAATATTTAGCTATATTATTTCTTCTAACTTAAAAGAAATGACTCAATTTTTTTTGTAACACTTTAATTTTAGTTTTTCATGCGACATGTTTAAGACCACAAGATTAAAAAGTATTTTGGTATATTTGACATAATTTTAATTTAGGAGCAAAAAATAAAAAATTATTTTTATTTTCTTAAATTTCGTTTCAAGTCAAACTAAGGTCATTATTTTTTTAAACGGAGAAGGTACGTACTAAGTAATTTTTTTTTGTCATTTTTAATAACAAGTTTCAATCATTTATAGATAACATTTCATGTTACTGATCCATGAAACATTCATGGATGTGAAACTTGACACACATGTGATGTTTCAAGTATTTGGGGTCACTAATTTAAGATAATGGGTAGATTGATGAACATATCACACATCATATCCGATAGTGTATTTGATAAGAACAAGATTTAAAGATAAGTTCTACAAAGTAATCTTTATACCGACTATGTTATGTGGGTAGAGTGTTGCCAATTAAGAACTCTCGTGTTCAAGAGATCATGAGAGTAATATTAATAAAGATGCTTAGATGAATGTAAGAGCATACCAAAAGATATAAGATTAGAAATGAAGATATCTTGATTAAAGTAAAGTTGCCGCATAGAAAATAAGATGCGAAAATTGAGATTGAAGTAGTTCGAACAAGTGAAGAAAAAATATAAAAATGTCCCAATAAAAAGGTGTGATAGGTTAACCGTAATGAGCTCCAATCCATGTCAAAAGTAGAACTAACTGACCCAATTCCTTCAAAAGTAGCCGTACCACTAAGACTAAAGCACTCTAAGAGGGCCAGATCCAAATCGTATTAAATATTTGGAGGCCCAAACTAAATTACTGGACAAAGTGGCACAGTGGTGGTCCCAAAAGATAGGCTAATTATCCCCGGATTCTGCGCATAGCGAGAGCCTGAGTGCACCGGGCTGCCCTTTTTATCCTTTTTTTAAGGCTATTATTAAATTATTTTTCTTTTAAAAAAGTTGGTCAAATATAGTCATGAGGATTAATAAAAATTGAGGTTCGAGTTTTCTATAATATTTACATATTGCTCAAAGGGATCTTTAGACTGTTATCGTTGCTCATTAGACATAAATTCTGAACATAAATGATTTTTTTCTATAAACAAAAATACACAATATTTCAAGAAAGTAAACCTACTCAATTGATCACAAATTTTATCGCATAAGCAAGAGCTTGTGTCTGAACAACTCAAGTTTGTCCATGCCAATTTTTTTAGTAAACTTTACCTAAATCCCATAATGGAAAAGTCTAATTACTATACATCCCTCATTGTATCAAAATTACCCGATATCCCCTTTTTTTCAACTTTTCTGATACATTAGTTTTGTATATGATACATCAATTATCTAATGAGTAATTAATGAAGATCATTTATTTATGGATAATATCTTGATATAAGGGATGATTGGTTCTTTAAATCAATTACTAATCTAATTAATGGGATTAATTTGGTTAAAAAATAACGGTTGTGAAGTTGAAGATTCAAGCCAAAAAAAACAGAGCATAAATTCAAACCAACTTCGATTTCAATTTTTTTTCAGTTTTGGTGATACATAAGTTATGTATCTGATACATAAGTTATGTATCTGATACATCAATTGTTAAAAAAATCAATTGTTATGTCCATGAAGATTCAAGCCAAAAAACAGAGCGTCGTCTCGAATGGAAAAAATAGAACATCAATTCATACCGAATTTGATTTCAGTTATTTTTTCACTTTTGCTAATACATAAGTTATGTATCTGATACATAACTTTAGCTATAGAATAGTTAATGCACATCAGCTATTTATGGATAAAAGATTGGCTCTTTATATCAATTACTGATCTATTAAAGAAGGCGACAGTTATGTACGTGAATTTTAAAAATTAATGTATCAGAATCATTAAATATTGAGAAATGAGAATCTGATACATGTGCATGATGTATCATAATAAATAAAACTTGATTCATGTATCAGAATTCACAAAATGTGACACTTATTAATATTATACTCGATACAAGTTTGATACAGTAGAAATATAAAACATAAACTTTGATTTTATATTCGATTTTGACACCAGAGAAAAACATAGTAAATCTGATGTATGAAAATATTAAAACATATTAAATCTGATACATTACAGTTTATGTATCAGATACATTAAAAGAACTAGAATCACCTAAAATGTTTACTATAAAAAAAAATTATTGGACATCAATCAGTTCTCCTTGGTTTGGAGAGATGTCTCTCCTAGTTTTTTTTGGATCGTCGCTATCGCTAACATAACCATTCATGGCCTTCTGACAACAATATCTCCACCTATTGATGATTCAAAATCATCAAGAAAATTAGCCCTATATGCCGTTCCGAATCTCAATGGGTGGGACGGGATCTTCTTGATGACGTATTTCATTCCCTGCATTGACATGAAAATGGTTAAATACAACTTGAACTTTATACATAAATACGATGTATCATATGCATTAAAATATCTGATGCCTGAGATGAGAATCTGATACATACAGAAGATGTATCAGAAACAATTATATATTATATTCTGATACATAAATGTAGAAGTATCAGAATCATTAAAACTTGAAACATCAAAAAATGACATTTACACATGATGTATCAAAAATAGTAAATCTCCAAAAAATTGCATATGAAAAAAACATTATGTATCTGATACATAAATGTATATGTATCAGAATCATTAAAACTTGAAAATAACAAATACTGAGACTTAAAGATGATGTATCAGAAATAATAATTCTCAAAAAATTGCATATGAAACAGACATTATGTATCTGATACATAAATGTAGATGTATCAGAATCATTAAACTTGAAATAACAGAAACTGAGACTTAAACATAATGTATCAGAAATAGTAAATCTCAAATAATTGCATTTGAAAAAGACATTATGTATCTGATACATAAATGATATGTATCAGCTTCGTTAAAACTTGAAACAACATAAAATGACACTTAAACATGATGTATCAGAAATATAAAATCTCCAAAAAAATACATTTGAAAAAGACATTATGTATCTGATACATAAATGTATATGTATCAGAATCATTAAAAATTAAAACAACAGAAACTGACACTTAAACATGATGTATCATAAATAGAAAATCTCCAAAAAAATATATTTGAAAAAGACATTATGTATCTGATACATAAATGTATATGTATCAGAATCATTAAAAATTAAAACAACAGAAACTGACACTTAAACATGATGTATCAGAAATATAAAATCTCCAAAAAAAATTCCTTTTAAAACTACATTATGAATCTGATACATAAATGATATGTATCAGACTCATTAAAACCTTCACAAAATTTTCATTCTAAAACAAAAACTTAATTGAACACATACCTTTGGGAGATTAGAGCATGTTGTAAACCCTTCAATCTTGTTGTCTATTTCTTTGGGTGGATATTTAATTGTAGCTTTCGACTTCAATTTCTCATGTAGCTTATTCATCACTGTTGGATCGTTACGATGTTTGGATCTAACTTCGTCGTAACCTTCCCAAGACGAATCAGAACCAGGAGAAACAAGAATTCGTTGATTTTTAGTGGACTGTTTGAGACCATGAACGAATTCCATTGAAGGTATGAGAAACAAAACAGAAAGATTTACAGAAGAAAACAAATGATAAAAATTTAGAAGATTTTTCAAAGATTTTCAGAAGAAATCAAAATATACAAATTTTAGGAGAAATCAGATTGAATGAAGATGAAGTAAAATTCCATATAAGGAAAAATTGAAATATACCTTATTTGGAACCTTGAAATTGATTAACAGTTGAAGAGTAACAAATCAACTAGAGCAAATTAGGGCAAGAATAAAGGAATAGGCAGATGTATCAGAGAGGTATAGAGAGAGAAAGGAAAAAGAGGGAATTTGGAATTTTTTTGGTGTATATGGGAATAAAAGTAAATATATTAGGGAAATATGTGTAAAAAGGTAATTTTACCATTTTTTTAAGTTAAAGATTATTTTAAAAATAAATAAATTAAGTAGGAACAAAAATTCAAGACCGGACATTGCGTGTTATGTCCTGTATGGCCTTTTCCATGTACCTTTGTTTTAGTGGGCTCCAGACTCCAGTCCAAGTCAAAGATAGAAATACCTGACCCAATTTCCTTCAAAAGTAGCCGTAGTATGAAGACTGAAGCACACTTAAAGGCCCATATTCAAATCGTATAAAATATTCAGAGGCCCAAACTAAATTACTGGACAAAAGTGGTATGATGGTGGACCCGTTAGGCAGAACTGGGCCCCCAACGGGTCATCATAAAGCAAAAAGTTTAGGAAAGTTACGATATACACCGTTCAACCAATTAGTTTATCCAACATGATCGGAAGATACACAATGTATTCATTGATAGGTATGTATATTCAGTATAAAGTAGATGCAATATCTATATTTTTGTACATATATTATAAACTAGCTGGCCTAAGTATTTAGATGCGGAATTATTTCTAAAAAATTTCCTTTATTCTTTGATGTATGTACTTTTTAGATCGCAATCTAAAATTTTATTCTGAACAAACTAAAAATTTTACGTGAAAATATAAAATTTCGATCTAAAATTTTGTATTCATCGACAATTAAATGTTTGTCAATCTCAAAAATTATATTTGCACAAAGTTTTTTAAAAATAGAAATAAAATCTAAATGATGACCTAAAGCAACACAAGTGGGAGACACTGAACTTTTATTGTCTATTGGTTTTGGATTTATTAATGCCTATGGATTCAAGTGGAAGTCCTCAGTATTTGCATGTTTTTGCTTCATTAATCAAAGAGACGAATGTTGAACTCATCATTGTGTTTGTCTTGGGATTCAAAGACATCCCCAATATGTTATCACTTGAGTTTTTTGGGTCCCCCCTCTTTTTTTTTTCTTTTTCTTTTTTTTAACTTTCTCTCTTTGATATATATCGATACTTTGCTTAAAATCTTCTTTTACTTTACATGAAAGTGTTATCATACAGTTAGTCTCTTCATATTTCAGGTATAAAGCAACAAAAGAAAACAACATATAGTATGTTTATCCACCATAGAGTGAGAGAGTACTTTATTATTATTTTTATAATCACAATAGAATTGATTTGTCCATTTCGACTAATTTCATGACTATATATTTCTTTCATTAGTGCAAAAAAGTTAAACAACTTTGTTCGTCAAGATTCGATTGAATGAGAAAAATCACTTATAGTTTTTGTTGTATTTGAACATGAACCTCATGATCCTCAACTCATTTTATTGATTATCAGACCATGTCCTTGGATGCTCAAACAAAAAAGTATTCTTTTGAGGAAGAAAATAGCTACTCAATTAATATGCCTACTCATTTTGGAGTTTAATGTCTTTAAGAACAATGTAAAATTGTACTAATTGTTACAATTTCAGTTTACTTAGAAGTTCATAACTAGAGGTAATTGTCGATAATAAGTAGAATTAGTAACTCAAAAGACATAGCAAGTAACATGTTTTTTTCCAAGCCTATTTGCCATTCGATTTTTAGTATTTATATTGGGGTTCGATTAAATTCAGATTTGCATCGAGAAGTGCCACGTTAAAGGGTAAAGTTCTCCCTAACAAAGACAACTTCATACTCAGAAAGACTCAAACTCAGAACCTCTGATTAAGAATGAAAGAACAGTTAATAGTACCAAAACTTTTTACACGTCCATACCTAGAAGTTAAATCTACTCGTTAATTTAAGTTAAATCCCCCAGAAGTTATATAACATGTTTGTTGAATTACTTATCATTGATCCAAAACCTTTTAACCTTGAAATGCCACAGGATGATCCTATTTTTGCTTCTTTTTCTTTACTCCCTCTGATTCTCGTAGTTTTCAAATAAGCAATCTCAAATTATTTGTCATTTTAGAAATAAAATTAATTATCATTTTGTCGTTTTACCTTTAATAGTAATTATTCTTAAAGATTACAAACACTTTAATTATGAATTGATGACACGTAAATAGAATAAATATTCGAAATATTAATCTTAAGACATAAATAAGGATAAGATAGTCAAATCCTTCTTGATTAAGATTTTTTTAAAGGAATATATAAAAAGACACGACAAATAATTTGAGACGGAAAATAATGAAAAGGAATATAATTATATTTCACTGTTAGAATTTTGAGAATCAAAGTTCTTAAATCTTCTAGTTGCAGTACATTAGGTAATAAATCTCAATCTCATTTCTTTGACTCTTAAGCCAACATGTCACTAATTATATTTCATTGTTAAAATCTTGAGAATCAAAGTTCTTAAATCCTCTAGTTGCAGTAGATTAGGTAATAAATCTCAATCTCATTCCATTGACTCTTAAGCCAACAGGTTACTAATCTTGATGTGATGATCTGTATCAAATTAATAACAACAGTAAACTAGTTATTATATAATGTAAACTACATATCAACATAATTTCATACACTAATATTCAAGAAATCTACACGCTCCCAATATGATTACTTATCCATATGGAGTAACTAAATTAATCAAATCTATAGTTGGCAACTTAAAAGTATTTAAAAAAAAATTATCACATGATTTTTAGTCATTTGGACCACTAAACTTCACTAGCAAGTCCCAAACAAGGGGTCCATTTATCCCCTCTTTAGGGAAAAAAGCCAACTCTTATACATTATTCATATGAACAAATAATTTCGTGATCGAGTATAAAAACGTTTATAATACGTCTCCAAAATCCCAAATGATCAATTGTATTGATTGACTTGCAAATCTCCTAATTTAGCTCCATTTACAACGAAAATCGTAAATCCGATGGAAAATCGTCATATAAAGAGCAATTCAGGTGATAAATTTTCATTTCCAATCATAATGCCGGTACAGGAAGGACAAGAAATGGAATTTGAATTTTCCGGTAGTGTTTCGCCGGGATCTCCTAAATCTCCGGCGGATCATTTGTTCTTCAACGGACGGCTATTGCCGCATTATTTCAAGTGTCAACCGGTTAGTAATATAAGTAGTCCAATTTCATTTTCGCGATCGACGAGCAGAACAAGTAGTGCAAGCAGCAGAGATTCGCTCTGGTCCTCGCGCAGCAACAGCACAAATAGTCGTAGCAGTTGTAGCAGCAGCGCGAGGACCAGCACGAGCGAATCTACTGAAAGGAAATTGATAAATCAAGGGAAGAATTCAGCATTCGCTATGTATAGGAATTCGTCGAATAATATGAATTCTTCTACTACTCTTCATACTGGAATTTCACCAAAGTGGCAGTTTATTGTGACACCCGCACCAGTTATGAAGAAAAAACACCAATTTTCAGCACCAGTTATGAAGAAAAAGAGCCAATTTGTTTCTAAATCTCAGAAACAGAGTGGCAAAGGAGTCAAAGAGATTAAATCGAGGAAACAGAGGAAGGAAAATGGTAAGAGGAAAGTGAGATTTTGGTTTTTGCGAAGAGTTTTCAGGAAGTTTTTATCAGCATGCAGAGAATATCACGCAGTGGAACCAACAAGAAGAGAGAGGCTATCTAGTCGTTGAAAGCTATGTTGCTCGGATTCATCCAAAATGTGAATGGATGGATGTGTGTCGGATATTTCAAAGATAGTGTATTTTGAAGAATTGAGTACGAGCAACGTAGGTTGAAAGATTGACATTACTAATTGATTGTGTCCTAATAATTACTGGGTAATTGTTGTTATATGTGGCTAGTGTGGTGATGATTGGATAAATTTTTAACTTTGGTAATTATTGAGTTATGATTTTGGGAGAGAACAAATTTCTGAAGTCACACAAGTGATTAAGCTTTAAGCTTTGGATGTGCAAGGTTTATGTTATACATTTTGTGTCAATTAGATTTTGATTATGTTTTGTTTCCTGATCTCTTTAACTTATTTGTTCGCAGAGAATCATATATATCACTTGATCAGATACCACCGACTTGATTAATTCAGATTTTCATTGTGTATGATTGATTAAAAGGAAAAATTATCTTTGAAAGTGGAGAGATCACATCCATCCCACTATATTCTCTGGTGGTAAATACATACTTATTCATTAACTCATACTCGATCATATCAAACAAATGAATGCAAGACACGTGTAAGTTTTTGTTACCATTTAAACATAGTATTTGCCCTTCCATCCAAGCATTGATTTTTTTATGCTCATCAAAGACTTAAACAATAACGGGTTGAATTGATCATGCCATGTAAAAATAAGATTTAAGTCTACCGATCTACTAGGATGATGATCAGCTGCATATATTAATGCATTTCCACTCCACATTGTCGTAGTGATAAACAACTCGTCTTAATAATGATAACCTTCTCTTAAAATCTCAAAGAACTTCTATCGCTTCATCCACGCAGTGATAGAAAGTGCGTCGCTGGCTCACCTATACAACCCCAAGGCTCTGAGGAAGTCAGAATATGCGATATAGTCGAGTATTCTCACTTTAAATTATGACATTATCTTTAATGAATCAATTAAAGATAATAATTCAAGGTCGAATAATTTGTATTTTTCAAGTGAGAATATCCAATCATATGTTGTTGATTGTGATAAAAATAAGCGTGAAAAAGGAATAGAATATAGGAAAGTGGATCACTCGAATGAATTATGGTCCATTATATATTTGCGGCGGGTATCTATCTTTTTTTCCTAAGGCAAAGTAAAAGGAAAGAAAAAGAAAAGACTTAGAGCCCGTTTGATTGATAGGCTGTTTTTAATTTTTTTGATTATTTGATTGATTAATTTAAAATTAATTTATGCTTAAAATAAGTCTTAATAAATAATTGAATTTGTTTTGATGGACTTATTTTAAACAGCTTATAAGTTGAAAATAACTTATAAGTCAAAAAAATAAGTTGGATTGCACCTACTTATTTTTTTTAACTTATAAGCAGTTTTCAACTTATAAGTTACTTAAAATAAATCTATTCAAACTGGCTCTTAACAACTTGGCTTGTGGTGTACTTGTGAGACTGTTTTACCCTTAATAGAGATCTCAAATTTAAGCCTTGATTATAGATAAAATCTTATTGGTAGCGTTATTTTCAAATGAGTTATACAATGTACAATTTAATTTTAATCGGGACTCCAATCTAAATTTTGAACACCGCATGAAAAATAAACAAGAATTGAAAAGAAAAGACTTCTTGTACGTTTCATTACAATCACCAATAAAGCGGCTAAAAAGTAGGTCAAAGTTGGTGTATTTTTCACAGAAAAAATGTACTCTTAAAGATTAGGTTTTCTTTCGAATTTTTTTTCCCTGTACCCTTCCCCTTGGAGTTGGAGCTCATATCATTTTGCACTTCCATTGACTTGAAACTCATAACTTTAGAGTTTGAGTTGGGGGAGGTTACCATTTGAACACTCGTAGTAAAGTTAAAATTATAAATGAACATGTAGATCTCAATTTTTCACGTCAGAAATGACCATTTTTATCTACATGAAAAATGGAAGAGAATATAGACCAATTAAGTACTTGGCTGCACATAATTTGGTGCTAATAGAGTCTTCTTATGTTAATTTCTTCACGTATTACGATCTAACTTTTTTATCACGTTTTCGTTTATACGAATACCTTTTGATTTCTATAGCGAAATGTTATTATAAAAAATATGACATAACACAAAAGTTGATTCCAAACTTTTTTAGTTATTATAGTAAAATATTATTATAAAAAGTCTATCACGATATATTACGTTATCAAAACCCAAATAAAACGAAAGGTTACCTTTAATTACACAAACAATGACTAACCATCTTAACAGTACTGACTTGGATATAATAAATAAATACAAATGATTTATATAAGCTATCTCTAACTAATTTTATTTATTGAAACTTAAGCGGTGAGTATAATTAATTACTCCTACGTGACTATTTTCTTTTGATATTTTGAGTTTTTTTAATAAAGAGTGATTTTTTTAAAGAATCTGAAAATAATTTAATTTGAAGTTTTCATCGTTAATGATAAGTTTTTATAGTCACATAAATATTATATTATATTTAAGATATAAATTTAAAAATTATTTCTAACTACATAAATATTATAAAATATTTAAAAATCTAAAATTTTATATTTAAGCAAATAAATTCACATATAAATTGATACCAAAAAAAAGGTAGTTCCTAACTTTGGATTCTAGTAGACTTGTCCTGTATGCCAATGCAAAAATTAAGGAATAAAGAAGATTCAATACTAATTCACAACCAAAACTTACTTTCATCTTCCCACCTCCCAAAATATGCCCCATGACAAGACACCAAAAGCCAATCCTTCTCAAACAGTCCAAAGAAAAGAGGAATCATTTATTTACTTTTTGGATTAGGATAGAAAATCGATAGTTTCTTAAATTTTGTCTTGCTTTACGATAGAATTAGATTTGGTGGGAGTCTGATATCATCATGTTTATCGTAGTATTAATCGTATATATGTAGTTTTTCACTTTTGATTTTTGTTATATAATTATTATTTGTAATTTATTATATTTTAGTTATCATATTATTTTATTGTTATTATTTTTATTAATTGACATATTTTCTTCATTATCGTATTTATTTTTTCATAATTACTTTATTTTGATACAATAAAATTGAGGGTTTTTCGAAAACAGTTACCTTCTTACACAGAATAAGGTTATCTTCTGCGGCCCCCACCTACAGACTAGTATCTTAAGTTGTTGTTATTGTGGTGGTTTTTCAGCAAGTGTCCGATATACTTACTTTATGGATAGAGATTAATTCAGGATTTTGAAGTTTTTGATTCTAAAATTTATAATATGTATCAATTTTATATATGGGTTTGAGAAGTTCAACAAAATCCATTTTTTTTGCGGTCGTTTGGTTTGGATACAAGTTTTGTTAGGATAAGTTATGTTGAAATAAGTTATGATGAAATTAATTATGCGAATATTAATTTTTATTGCTTATTTAGTTGGTCATTTTCAAAGTTATATTCGTCGTATAATTTCTAAGAATAAGTTGTTTGTTTACCAAAATATCCTCCATCTTATTTAACTTTTTTTTTACATTTTCTTTGCAAACTTTATTTATTCATTCCTAAAAATAAAATTTTTATTTTATTTAACTTAAATATTTTTATTTATGCATTTCCATGATTATCCCACGTGTTTTTAAAATTAAACTTTCATCTTATTTAGCTTTAAATAAAATTTCCATCTTTTTTAACTTAAAAATAAAATTTTCCTCTTCTTTAGCTTAAAAATAAAACTTTCATCTTGTTTAGCTTAAAAATAAAGTTTTCATTTTAAGTTTATTAAAGTAAAAGAAATTTTGTAATTAAAGTTATCGACATTTTAATTGATATATAAAATATAATTTTTAAGTTAGTAATAAATTATTTAATTAAAAATATGTAATTTAGTAGTGGAGTGAACATTATAAGAGAAATTAAAATATAAATAAACATAAGAATTAGACAAATAAATTCAACTTATAATATATTCATATATAGAAATTGTATTATAAAATATAAAAAAATTATATTTATCATAAAAGCAATAATTAATTAAATCTATGAATGTTATTATAAATGTATTTAAAAATTATATAAATATAAATGAATGTAAAAGTGGTGTGTAAAGAAAATTTAAGTGGATATTTTTGTTATTTTACATCTTTATTCAGGATAAGTTATTCTGGAATTAGTATTCCATTTAGGGAGAGATAACTTATCCCAGTACTAATTATTAATTTTGAAATAAGTTATCCCATCCTTACCACCAAACAATGAATTAAATGCCTCTTAAAAATTATCCTGAATTAATTCCTCTCATTTATCACACCAAACGACCCCATAGTACTAGCTCTACATGACTTTATGTTAGATTAAAAGAGGAGGATCATTACACATCTTTTAACTTTCGAATATCCATCATTTATCACTATCTTATAAAATTCCTAATGATTTTGTTTAAATATCGTACAAATGGGTCCTCCGCTCAAAACATCAGTGAGAGGAAAAGGGTAGGATCAACTGTTATTCGTTTTAGCAAGGGGTAGTGGCTTTACAAGGCGATAATCTAAATTTATCTAATTTCAATATAGATATCAAACGTGGGAGGGCGAAAATCAAAAATAGAGAAAGACCAAGCGATAATGTTATTGTAGATATTTACATAGAGTACTATTTTAGATAAATCTTGGAACATAATATGATAAAATATTATGAATACTTGGGCTCCTTTATTGTGTAATGTCAACTCACCAAATGTCAATAGGACTTTGATCTATTTATCATCACACCTAATTTTCAAAAGTTGGCCCACATATGTAGTAGTTACACTAAGCTAAAACAACACTATTCAAATTAAGACACTTAAATTAAAATGAAGAAAGTAACTTTTATTATGCTCAAATTCTTTTTTAAAAACCCATCAAACCCATGTTATATCCTGTAAAAATGCATGATATTTAAATGATTCGACAAGTACGTAGCAATATTTTTGAAGGATCCAAACACATACACTAATTTTAAATCATCTACTAGGCATGCATATTCTTCATAAAAAAAAAAACAGAAAGAAGCATAAATTTTCCTTCATTTCTAGATAACTGATCAAAAAGACTACAAGAAAAAGTGGAAACATTCAATGGTCCAAAGGATGAAGGAAAACCAAACTATTAAAACAGCACTAAATTAAGCAGAAACAGAACTAAAAGCTTTTTCTTAAGTACAACTTCTCTCCACCATAACCATGGAAAGATCATTCCAAGAATCTCTCCATGACATCAGGGTACATTCCTCCTTCATTCCTATATTCTCCTGGATTATTCGCGTGCTGATCGAGTGAAGTCGATGAATTAGAGGACGAAGCCATCCTAGCAGGAAGTGTATAGCTCCTCTTGAACTTGTCCATCTTCCGAACGCTATCAGGGTGGCTATCCAGGCTCAAGAAATCGTTCGGATTAGCACCTCCATTATTGTGCAAGCTCGAAGCATCTGAATTCGGATTTGAAGTCTTCCCATCAAGACTAAGCGGGTGCTGATTATGATCCGGTTTGGTACCTAAGCTATCAGGATTGAACAGGATCCTGGAATCATCATTTCTGCCAGTGAGAGCACTGAAGAAAGTCAATCCATTAGGCCACTTGATGTCATTCTCATGATCAGCAGCTGCCCCCATCATGTCTTCCATTCGTGGTTCGGATGAATGAGGAAGCTGAAGGAACATATGTGATTCATCTTTCGACTGTGGAATACCAAGTCTCGCGGAGTTTTGGAAGTTGGGAGAAGATAGCAGTGAAGATGCTGAAGGCATTGGTCTTGGTCCCCAGTTGAAAAGGGGAGGAGGAGCGCGAATTGGCATAGTTGGCTGCTTAAGAGGAATTGCAGACGAAGGCGAACTAGTCCTTGTTGAAGAAAATAGCTGTGACAGATAGAAGCCAGATTGATAACCTAGAGACTCGAAAGTGTGCCTCATTCTTAACACGAAATGGAGGTCTTCTGGTATCTGAGAAGGATACAACATTCCAATCCAAACTTAGATCAAAGTGCATAATTCATATTAAGTGATCAGCTATGTTGCTCGGACTATCCAAAATGCCGTGTCAGATAATCCAAAAATGCACTACTTTTGAAGGATCCGACATGTACTGTTGACATTTTTTTAAAAGTCTGGGCAACATAGGTGATCAGTATTTGAAAAAGTTCATGAATAAGTAACTGTTTTGGTTGTTGCTAGTCTTTCCTCTGCATTCTAGAACAGTAATCACATGTCTATAGAGAAACAAAGATTATAGTAACAACTAAAATAAACAAGACCTTTTTTTTTAGGGAAAAGAGAAAATGAGTCTTACAATCTTGCAGGATCCCAGTTGCAGTAGGCCATGTCCAGCTTGAATCACAGCAATTGTCTGCAAGATAAATAGAGTACACAGTCACACACACACATAAAGCTAGGCAAATAATGACATACAAAACAAGCCAAGAACCAGAAGAAATTGATTATTTCTTTTCTATTTACATAAGGCAGCCCGATCACTAAGTTTCCACTATTTGCGGGGTCCAGGAAAGGGTCGGAACCACAAAGGTGCAAGAGGTTGTTTCCACAACTCGGGTCACATGAGAGACAACTTTACCGGTAGCGCCAAGGCTCTCCTTTGTAAATAAATAAGAAACAGAGGCAATTATTGTTCTAGAGTTTTGAATCAGACCTGAATCCCTGACTCAAACTGGTCAGTCCACTCAGGTGGAAGCTGCAGAAGTTAAGGTCAAAGGAAGAAAAATCATCATCAACCATTCAATCTTTCTCAGACCAATAATTGGCAAATGAAAAAATCAGTTCCCTAAGATAACAAAACATAAATGCAAGTAAACATACAGCATCAAATGAACTCTGCCAGTAATTAGATATGTTTGGTTCACATTCAGTAGGTTCCTTGAAAACCCATTTATGACACTTATCAGAGGCAACTTTCCCCATCAACCTGCAAAACCAAAACCCAATCAATCAAAATAGAAAAAAATAGTTACAAATCTATGTCTCCTCCACCTTTTGTTTCTCTATTTTTATACTATTACTAGTCATTAACTATCCATTATTATTATTCAGTCATAGAAGTGGTGAGGGAGTGTGGAGATGGAGAGTTTCAAAAATCCAATACCAACCAAATCACCTACCCAGTACCCACCCTTCTCCATAATTATATAACTGAATGGACATTTTGCTGAAGGCTTTTCTCACAGGATCTTCACCATCCATCTCTTCCAAGCAATCTGTTCCTCTCCCTCTGCAGAATCCATCTTCCCACATCAACATCCTTCATAAATCAACACAAAAAGAAAGCAAAGTTACAATCTTTAAGCTAAAAAAGAGATCTTTTTTTGCTTCTTCTTTTTGAAGTCCACTTTCTTGAATAACACTAATTATGTCTCAGTCCTAAACAAGTTGGGGTAAGCTATACGAATCCCACTTCTTCACTATTTTTCTTTACACAACTAGAAAATGAGATTGAAGTCCATTTTCTTGAACAACAATAACTACGCCTCAATCCCAAACAAGTTGGGTCGGCAATACGAAACCCCACAGTCCATTTTCTTGAACAACAATAATTACGCCTCAGTTCCAAACATGTTGGAATCAGCTATACAAAACCCCACTTCTTTTCTTTTATGACACAGCTATAAAAAGAGATTGAGGTCCATTTTCTTGAACAACAATAACTGCGTCTTAATCCCAAACAAGTTAGCAAATAAAAGAGATTGAAGTCCATTTTCAAATGTCCAAGAAAGCAAAATACTCACAAGCTACCATTGTCATCTCCAACTTTGCAACCATTACCACCTCTAACTCTCCTGCAGATAAATAAAGTTAGCAGACAAAAACAATGAGGACCCCCAAAAGACAAGAAAAAAGGAGAAAAAACAGAGAAGCATGGGAGACATACGGTCGAGGACGAATGGTCCAGAAGACTGAATAAGTCCAGTCTGTGTTAAGACAGACGCTTCTAAGTGCCTCATGAAGGGCCATCATCCCAACTGCTTCTTTGCTTCTATCTGATGTTCCTGAGCCCACCATTTTCCTTTCTCTTTTCTCTTTCTCTCTTTTTTCTTTGTTTCCCACTTCTCTCTTTAATAAAAACTAGCAAAAATTAAACCCCTTTTCTCTTCTCAAGTCTCAACTCAGCACCCCTGTAGAAACACTAAAAAGAATTTCTCTCAAAGACTCTATTTTTATTGTTTTTTAATCTTCTTAAGCTGAAACTATACAATACAAATGCTTATGAACCACAAAGATAGAGACCCTTTTTTCTTCACATTCCCACTAACCCCTTGTGTTCTAGTAGTACTTTTTACCTTCCTCTTGTATTAGATTACCAAATCTGACTACTTGGGTGAAACCAAGAAAAGGCAAAAGAGTAAAAATAAAATTGGAATGGCTTTATTAGCAAGGAGAGAGGAGTAAGTTTTTTGCTACCTTCATCCCACCAATTCAAGTGTCTTTTAATCCGTTGTAAAAAAAATATATTTTTTTTTTATTTAGCAAGTTTTTCAATCTACTACTCATGAGCTCGTCGCATGAAATTTATATAGTGTAAGTTATATTTTTTTATGTGATTTATAAACTATCGTACCGTGAATAAATTAACACAAAGTACTCATCCGAAAGATGGAGGCCAGTGATCGAAGTTGTGGGTTGCCCTGAGGTTCAAAAAGAAAAACTTGTCAAATTTAATAATTTAAGATTACAAAATTCATAAAAAAAAATTTATTTATTAAATTTTATTTATTTATTAAATTTTATGTTCAGTCAAATTAAAATACTTAAATTAAAATGAAAAAAAATATATTAAAATAATATATAATCTCCCATTGTTAACCACTATATGCCTCTAATTCAGTCATGATTTCAGAATAACTTTTATGAGAGAGAGTTTACTTCAAATATGAAATATTTGAATGTAAATCTAAATTTAATTTACGTATCAAACACTCAATGAAAATAAAAGAATATTTTTGGAGGTGCGTGCGTGCGTGCGTGGTGAGTGTGTGGGGTGTGAGAGTGTGTGAAGGATAGGTTTGGGGTTTTTCTTTGCTTTTGTAATTTACCATGAAAAAAATGAGAGGTGGTGGGGACAGCTTTTTATCTTCCCTCCCTCCCTCCCTAACAAAGCGCTTACACTGCACAAAGCCAGGCAAAAAGGAGGCTCGTGCCTACAAATTTGAAGTTACTATATTGCCCTTCTCTTGGTTATTTAGAAATTTTCATTATTATTTTTTCTCTGTCTCCAACATTTCTTACAACCTACACCCAATCCTCTTATAGGAGTAATTACTTTTTGAATATATTTTGCACTTGATACTAAATAAAAATCAATGCATTCAAGAATGTTTGGAGTTCGCTCATGTGACACCACCAACAACGTAACTATCGTGATTCCATAAATTGAAATCATCTTTTATGTTAAAGTATTTTAATTTTAATGCGAGGCTTTCTAATGAATTTGGATTAGTTGAATCCAACAATAAAAATTAAACACTCAAGGAAAAACAAAAACAAGCAAGATGTTGAATGAATTGTATATGTATTTAGAGGCACACCTATCGTGTACTTGCATCCGTTAACTCAAAAAAAAATGTATATATATATATATATATCTTGAGAAATTGATAAAAACTAGCGTATAATTAATAATGCACCCATGGGGAGCATAGAAGTGCACTTGGGTCGCTGGTTCAAGCCAAATCATCCATCCCATGTGATCAGGGTTGAATTCTGGGTAGAACCATATTTCATTGTTTTTATTATAAGTTTTGAATTTGAATGACTTATTTATAACATTAAAATTGATAGATAAATGATTTGAACTCATAAACAGTCAATAGAAAACACACCTTGACCATCAAGCTATTGTATTGAATTGTTTTAAGAAAGTTAAAATCTATATATTTCCTTTAAAGACTTAAACTCATATTATAGCAAAGTAAAGTTCAAGTATTAGCTTAGAGCTCATATTTGATTTATATATTTGTATTTAATGTTTTCAGTTGAGTTCAAGTCATTAGTTACCAATCGAATACTACATTATCCGTTAATTATCATTAAAAGTTTAACTAACGCCTAAATTAAGATAATATTAGTGCACCCAAATTCTTCAAATGTTGGGTTCTCCTCCATTAATGCATTTGGTTATATACATACCTTCGTTATTTTGAAATGAGCTTTGAAATTATAGAAGATTAATTATATGTCTTAGAGTTGAACTTTGAAAATAAAATCATTTTTTGTATAAGAACACTTTACTTTCTTCCGCTCAAAATAGATATCAAACACCAAATAAGAAAGAAAATGAATACAAGCAAAAAGCTGCATTACTTCCCAACTTAAACATTTTTCATCTAGTATCAAACATACTTCAAAAGTCCATTTTCAAAATAACAAGTAATCTTTATGTCTAACATATATACTTGTTTATTTAATCAATGGTTATACTATTACCTAGTGGGAAATTGAAGATTTATTGGGGACATTGCCAACCCATTTACAAAGACAAACTTGTCATTTTTATAATGTTCAGAGTTAAAGGTCAATAAGCCAGTCAAACAAGAAAATTGGAAGTTCAAATTAAAATGCCAACCTTGGAGGGGTGAGCACATGAGTATGTCTCTTGGGGTCGAAAATTCACTATTTAATACAAGAAAAAAAATCGAAATTTTGTGAAAAAACGGTGCGGTAATCAATTAATTGAAGGTTTCCATGATTTTCATGCAATCAACAATTGATTTTAAATACAAAAAAGAGATGGGGAATAACTAGGAAGAAAAGATATACCTTGTACTCCTTCTGTTCCTTTTTAATTGTTAAAAATTTTATAATTTGATTATTTTTTTTACTTATCAAATTTGACAAATAAAAAAAGTACAATCTCTTTTACCTATTATATCCTTAATTTATTGAAAGAATTAATATTTTTGGTATTAAAATATTTTAGAATTTGAATTATGACTTTAATGATTGATAAGGTAAAATGATAAACTCACTATCTCAATAATTAGTTTCTTAATAGGTGTGTCAAGTCAAAAATTAACAAATAATAAAAAACAGAAGGAGTACGACTTAATTTTTCAGATGATCATTCAACTAATACTTATAATAATCTCAGAAGGTGGCTTTATTTCTTTTTTTGAAAATTTATTAAAATCGAGAAAAATGTGACTTTTTGTGTTAACAATTATTAATTTAATAATCATATGAGAAATATAGGAAAATTTGATAATCCAGTCAACTGATACCGTAGCTATGTGATCAAAAGCCATATTCACTGCACCTGACTGATTTTGAAAATGTCATTTTGCTAAATGCAACAACTCCGATGACTTATGTAACCAAAAAAAAAAGAAGTAAATATAACACTTCAGTCAGCTCTCTTTGCTAATTAGATATAAACATCTTATCAATTTCCTACCCTCATGAAAAAAGAATAACGTGAATTACGAAGGGATAACTGGACTTTCTGCACCTTTAATCAAATATTTGAATTTGAGTTTTAAAAAAGGAAAAAACTTGCTATACATAAATTTGAATGTAGTCGGAATCTAATATATCTACTGAACACTGACTCCGGAAAAAAAACTCATGAAAAAAAAAGAGAAAAAATATTGATTTTGTATTAAAACAGGATGAAGGGCATCTATGGCAATTCAATGGAACACAGAATCTTTACCAGTCAAAAGCAAAACTGGTAAGGACTCTGACTCTCTGAAGGGTTTAGATTTGAAATCATTATAAAAATTGGATTCTCAGTTGGTAAATATACTTAATAAATTAAGGGTCATTATTATGATAATAAAAACACCTTTTAAATTCTTTTTTCTTTTTTTCAGTAAAAAAGACCTTTCTTTACTACGAAGCAGTTATCCCAAGAGGGGGGAAAAAAAAAACTCGAAATCACCAAAAAAAATAATTTTTTTTCTCTAATTACGTATTCTTCAACTCAACAGCGTCAGCTGCACGTGAAGGAATCTCAAAATAGTAAAAATAATTTTTAAAATATTGGAACTCTAAATTTTGCTTAGAATAATTTTATTAATCTTATTCTAATTGCCGAAAGTCATTTAAATTAATATTCCATTAAATCAACTTCTGGTTTTGAAGCTAAGAACATAAACGATTGAAATATAACTTGAAAAAAGCAAATACTTCCTATGTTGAATTGAGAAACGAAGGGAAATAAAATTTTAAAATAAGGTTTTCTTTTGTTTAAACAAGTTTGTCTCTCATTGAAGAGAGAAAATAAAGGTTTTGTACTCGTACATAAAAGTATTTCTTCAAGTTTTAAAATATGTGTCGTGTGATCTGCTTGTTTGTTGAGTTACCTGAAGTTTTGAAAATTATTGCAAAATAATGTTTTGTTCTCTCTTGAAATGAACTAATCCAAACCTTAAATTATAAGGAGATTTGATTTAAATTTAACCTCAATGATTGCGTATCTAACTGATTAAACTAAAAATAGTCAATATGATTCATATGTAGTATGTGTATAATCAATATTTATCGATTAGAAAAAGTAAACAATAAATCTGTCTTGACTAATGTGGAGAGATCTCCTTAAATTTGTTTAAACAATACAATTTCTATCATGGGCTCGAAACTTATTTATTCTAATGTTTTTTTTCCGTTTCCTATTGCAATTTTTGTATGCTATAGCAATAAGCCCAAGATATATACAAGTTTCTTCATTTAATTATAACTAATTAGTATTGTATATGTTAGTGTGACATTTTATTATTAATAAAAATATATAATATATCATATTATGTATCATGTTATGTCAATTGGTGGACATTTTTGAAGAAAGTTTAATAGCTCACTGGTCTAGCTCCATGGCACCGAAAATATATCAGGGCTCAAGTGATTCACTGAAGCGACAGTAGTTTAAGAGTGATTTTCTGAGTTCGAGAAATTTCGATCCACCCTCAATTCCATTAAGGGAAATCAAATGCCCAAATCCGTTGATTACTATCATCATTTTGACGATTTAGAATATCTTCCCTACACTTTTTCATAGAGATGAATGTGACCTACAGAGCTAGTGACCAAAGCGAAGTCAATTCATATTAAAAGCAGAAGAGGGAATTCAATGTCATATTTGTGTCTCTTTACTCTCATCAATGATAGTAGAATGTGGTCATTACTCATTAGTTGTTAGTAACTTTTGTAACCACCAACTCTTCGTTTCACCATTATTGTACCTCTTTATTCTTGTAATTAGGTAACCTTTGGCCATTCATTTATCCAATTTACTACCCATAATCTTCCTATTCATTGCAAGGAAGATTTTTTCACCTATAAATAGTGATGGATTTGTGTACAAGATATGGATAAAAGAAAAGAGTGTAAGAAAAGATAAGAAATTTATATTGTGTTTATATTGAGGTTAATGTAGTGAAAGAGAGAGTTGAGACAAAGAAATTATTTTAAGTCTTCAAGTATATTCACTATACAAAAGAAAGTATTTATATGTTGAAGGAAGGTGTTTTTTTTGTGGAGCTTGAGTTGCATAACTTTATTATGTTGTTGTATCCTGGAGGGGATAAGTCAAGAATATTACTGCTGAATCGGTGTAGATTATGCCGCAGTGGGCTTGAATCTCCTTAAAGAGAGCGAGATATCCACGCCTCAACCTGAATGAATTATTTATTCATTTTTGTTATTTTATTTTCAACTGTAATTTATTATAATTGTGGTATATTAGACCAACCATACATTTGTACTTTAATTTATCAATTAGTTAATAAACATGCCTATATACGCCGATTAGGGTTTAAAAAAAAACACACCAATTTTTTTTTTTTTTCTAACATCATTCTGCGTCTCATCAATAATTCATTTGTAAATATTTATAAAACAATTTTGGATTTCACAATCTATTATTTTGCGCGTTTGTCGAGTTTGGAAAACGACGTGCATTAATTTGATTAAACAGAGAAAAAATAATGATTAATCCAATATGACCATTATTTTTTTAATTTATAAAATTAATTATATCAAATATTATTATTGTTATTATCGACTAATTGAATTGACTCTGCAGAAGGCGCGTGTAGAACTAGGTGAGTGTGTCAAATGTCAATCAGTTTAAGTTGAAAAAAAGAAAAGGAAAATGGTATAATAGTTTTTCACTCTTAAAAAAAGATTAAAGTTACAATTAATCAAAAGAAAGCTGGAAAATTAGTGATTAAGGAGTCACGTGCACACGTGCCATGACAGTGAGTCGGTGCATCGTTTCTCATAAAGAATAAGAGTAGCGCACGAATTGCGGAGCAGTTATCTTTCTCCCTCACGCGCCAATTAATAGGAGTTTTCGAGTAATTGATAAAATTAATATCACGTGACAAGGAGATTATGGGTTTTAAGTGTTGGAAATAACTATTTGCAAAATTATGAGATCAAATAGCATATAATAAATCTTTATTCTTCGTTCTTTTTAAACTTTGTGTATTGTGGGAGTTTTAGTGCAACAAGTTATCTTTTTTTTAGATTGTAGCGTCAAATAATATTATTGAGTACTCTTTCATCTTAATTCACTTGATGATGTTTGATAGATTTTTAAAATTTGTGATCTAAAACGAGTCATAGATATTTAAATGATAGTAAAATTCATTCATTAAAAAAATTGAGAAGTTTAAAGTTAAATTATTAATGCTAAATATAAAAAACGAACTGTCTAAAAATAGTGTTACATCCATTGAAACGAAAGCAATAATGTGTTATTATCGTGTGTGTTCGTGTTTTGTTCTAAGTAAGTTAAAAGACAATCTCATAATGATTGTCTCCTTATATTATCTTTTGATTAATTTTCCCCTTACAAATTCATTTTTTTGTATTGAGTTTGGCTACAGTTTTTTTTTCCAAAGTTTGTGTTGGTTTATCGGTATGTTTGCGCCTTTTATTGCTAGAACGGCGTGAAGGCTATCTATTGATTACCTTCTAAGAGCTTATATGTGGGTTTTTTTTCCTTATATTTTTTACGTGTGCTAGAAAAACATTCAGAATGTTATACTGATTAATTAGATTTCACGAATATCTTGCTCTTAGAAGGATAAATCCATCACTTTAAATTTGTTTTCAAGTCTCTCTTTTATCACTGTGCGAACCCACTCTCTTTTTCTCACTCTTTGCAAATCCTAATTAACGACAATTTCTTATAATGTGAAAAAGCGATCACACTTCGATGATCAATTCAAATATAATTCATGAGGAATACTTCCTTTTTACAATACCTTTTATTATTCTAACATCATTGGACGCTGCTTTGTCAAAATAATTCAGTGTGTATATATATAGAGAGAGAGAGAAAGATGAAAGTACAAAGATGTTAGATGTTCAATAAAAATTGTGTTGAATGAGTTTGAATCATTTGACACGATATGAAAATTAATATTTGCCAAAGACTCTTTAGTTCCAACGTGTGGGATATTTTTGTCGCAATATAAATTGTGTAATGTTTTTCTCATAGCCACTTGTTATGTTTATTTGTTTATAATGAACGTTATAATAAACCATGGGTGCACGTACATCAAATTGTAAAAGATTCAGACTATATATATGTATATGAAAGGATATGGTAAAAAGGTTTGAATCGGAACGGAATTTATGTTCTTGCCATATCGCAAATATATGCGAAAAAAATTAGATTTCTTGTTCACTTATAATTTGAAATAGAAGAAAATGTCCTTTTTCAAAAATTTTAAGTGTAAAAAATAAAGATTTTTTTGTGTAAAAATAAAGATCTCTAACGTGTTTTCGAGTCTGTTTCCGATTTTTTCGACCTTGAATCTAGGTTTTCTTTGTGACTTATATTTTTTTGGTAATGGGTATACTCGAGAGAAAAGGTTTGAAATTCGACCTCCCCTACGAGGGCTGTTTTATGGGTATGGCTATACGCCCGTAGGGGGTTTACTGCACAAGGCTGCTTCGGGGCCGATCTCTTGTATCGGAGCAAACGCTCCGTAGGGGTCTTCATTCACTTTTCTCTTACTTTCCCTACTTCTAGGGAAAAAAAGATAAAAATAAAGATTTTTTATGTGTAAGAATAAAAATCTTTTAATTTGTAAATAGGAACTAAAAATATATTTGTAAATAGCTAAAAAATCACTTCTCCCATGATATGCCGTGTCAATGTCATTACGATATATCAAATATTTTGTAGCATATTAGCTGCAAGCCAAGTCGCCAACGACCAATATGCTCTTACAAAAGTTTGGCATTTTAGCAAAGACGGATCTCGAATTTTAAATTTTACTAATGCACCAATCAGGATTAAGGGAGTTGAGTTCTATATACACGGTATACAACATTAATCACTCATGAGTTGTTTGGTTGGAGGATTGACATAGATAAGAATATTCGATGAATTGAAATATTCCATGAGATTTATTTATCCATCTTCCATCTATATTACTATCTCACTTTTAATACTAAAATAGTGAGATAAAATAATCCGAAAATTGAATAATACTCATTATCAAATACAAAATAAAATAATTTCATAAAATATCGTGAAATAATTTTCTTTATTCCACGAATCAAATTGTTTCGAAGAATGAAATATTTTGGATGACATGCAAGTGTTTCTTCTTAAGGATTTTAATGGTTTGAAATTAAATCAGTTTTAAATACGGAAAATTTTTAAAACAACCATATTTTAGTATTTAATAAGACTCTCTTAGCTACACTTTCAATATTTATTGAAAATAATTATATTTTGATTTGCTATGAGGCTGATTTATGTATTTTTTTCGATGATTTAACTTAATGGAATAGAACTTAAAAATAACAAAGTGGAGAAAATAAAGAGAGAGAATCTCTTAAATTAGGTAAATATTACTGAAAATATATCATTACTTATGTTATATAGTAGGAGACAGAAATAGGCGACAATTAGCGATTAGAAAGCTTATTTTTCTTGTCTTCCTCGTCCTCCACCAGCGACTTCAAATTTTCTATTGATGATCCTTTTTTCGTAGAAAGCAATTTTAAATAGAGTATTGGAGGTAGCGGACTACAAGCTTTCCAGCCCACTTGGGTGATGGGCCTATATTTGGAAATGAGGCTTATTGATGGTCTTCTACTCCATATCAGCCCACAAAGTTTCCTAAAAATTGGTAAATCAATAGAATGTACATTATCTTGTCAAAATGAGGTTGTAAAGTGACAAGTTTAGCCATCATTTTAATTAGGAAATAGATATTTTTAATGTATGAATAAAATTGAATAAAAACACCTAAAGCTAAAACTCGAAACAGTTCCAACACACAGTATTAAAGTTTTAAAACTTTATAATAAGTGGAAGCGGAGCTTAAAAACTCTAGGTACGATTCATGAGATCAAACTTATAAAGGTTAAAATTCAATTTAATTAATTTTCAAATATGGTCTAAAGCTTGATTAGAAGTTCAGAAAGTGACTATCTTCCTATTTCTCCTTATTATGTTCCAACTAATTGTCAAAAGAACTCAAAAGTTCATATGGTTTCCTCTTTGTTTATATATTACTAAATTGGTCCAATATTGCAACACGTTTGACACCTATTCAAAATTTGACGGATTGTCATAATATTTTACACAGTCAATGTATAAATTTAAATTATATGGTATATATATAACTTATATATTCAACATAATATTTACACTATCAATAATATATCACGTTGCTTATCTTGTTTGTTTTAAAATTGATATGTATGTATACATGCAATTAGTTAACTAGAGAACAAGATCTTCTTTTTACATTTTATTAATATATACCACCAAAATATTTAAAAATGTAGACCAACAAATTGTGTCTTGTCTTGAAAATAAAAGGGAGATGAGAACATTTTAATTCAATTGTTAGTTACACAACACAATTTTGGTCTATTCTCGATAGCGACCCAAGCAAGTATTAGACAACTTTTATCTCAAGTTCATAACATTGTACTTTTAACTTAATTCGTTAATGAATTTTAAACAAATTCAATACATAATATGGATAAAATGGTTAAGTCAATGTTACAAATACCAGACAAGTTTTATCTTAAGTTCGTAATATAACATGAACATTATTTTCTATTTTATTCATTTTGGCTTTTAATCCATATTCCATTATCAACTTGCATAATTAAGATGAACTAAAAAAGAAAACATAATATATAGTACTGCTAAATAATGAACAATTACAAACAGTTAAAAAAATACCAATGGTGCTTCTGTTAAAAATATTAAGAATTTTACTTCAAATCATAAAAAATATATTTTTTATTTCCCCATCCTTTTTTTTTCCACTCGATGTTTGCTATCCATATTTCGACCCATTGGGATTTATTTTTTTCAATTAACCATAGCCAAGTGGAAAAGAAAAACAAAAACTCAGAAGCAACAAATCTCATTTTTCGATGTGAAATACAAGTCCAGCTAGTCCGAAACTCTGAATAAGAACAATCCGGTTTGGCTCTAATCAAAACCGGTTCAGTTAACATAAACCGGTCCAACGCAAAAATAATTTTTCTCCCAATAAATGAACGATTACAGTAAACGAAACAACATTCCTTCTTCTCACTCGATCCCCCCTGTATGTATGTACATAGGCCAAAAGCAAAATAGAAACAGAAAAACACTTCAATCTTCGCTCAAAAGGGATGCAGAGATCTATGGATTCTCTTGCTAATTTATGTATTTACTCATGAAATTACTCATCCATCGACCGTTCTAAATTTACATTCATAAAAAGGTAAGTCTTAGATTCGGTGAAAAAAAATTAGGAAAAATCCGAGCAGTTTTTGTAGTATTTTTTTTTCATTTTTTTTGTAATTTTTCTTCCTTGGAATAGCAGTTTTCGTTTTTTCAATGTTCAGTTTGGCGCCGTCTCGCTATCGATTTAGAATTTGCTGAACTGTCATTGTTATCGTCTTCCACTTTACCTAACGAAGTATTCTCCTTATATATTTTGTATCACTAAGTTTGCTGCATTTTGGATTCAGTGTTGCTTATTGCGGTTTTGTATGCTTTTCAGATCTCAAATTTTGCTTCATTTCGCTTATTTATGTGTTTGATAGTGTAATTTGTGTTATTATTGGTTAATTGAAGTAGTTAATGTTTTTCCAGATTGGTTTTCAGTGCCGGAGAGTGAGAATGAGCGACTACATTTTGTGAATTTGTTAAACATATACAAAGTGGAATTGAATGATAAGTGCAAGCTAGGTGATGTTGTGGAGTGGTTGTGTTTTACTGGCTTCACTTCATCTACTGAGAGTGTGAAGGAAAAAGAAAGTTGTATATAAAAATGGCTGATGCAGCTGCTCTTATTGAAGCTTCAGGATCCAGATTTAGTGATCTGGAGCTCATTGGAAGAGGCTCATTTGGGGACGTCTATAAAGGGTAAGGATAGAAATGTTTTATTTTGTTAATGTGTTTACATCTTGCTTTCGTTACTAGGCATTGTGAATTAATCAGTTACACTTCAATTTCAAATTAGTTTGGGTAAATTATATGAATCTTCCACGTCCATGCCACTCGATTCTGTCCTGTTTCGTGCTACTAAAAACTTTTCCTTTTTAATAAAAACTTAGTCATACCTGTTAATAGAAATGGATCACGAATTTTAAATTTATCAGCAAGTGAATTCCACGTGGAAACTTTGAATTTAAGGGAGCTGAGGTCCACATACAGAGCATTAACCACTCATTGGCTCAATGAATGAACCTATGGGATATTATACACGTGTTTTCTTAAAGAATAAATGGTTTAAGACTAAATTGTCGTAAATGCCAGTAACAATAAGTATTGGAGGTATCGGGCTAACCGGCTAAGCCTTCCAGCTCACTTGGGTGATGACATGTATTTGGAAAATAGGCTTATTGATAGTCCACCAGTCCTTTTATCACTGATTTGTGCCAGAGCAACTTCTATCCATATCGGCCCATAAACTGTCCTACTGGGAATTGTTCGTAAACTTTGGTAACCAAGTCATAGTATGTTGGGTTCAAATTAATCTGTCAAAACTTTTTAGCTGAAATGAGATAGAATAATATGGATGTAAGTTGTATACTTGACTGTATAACAAAAAGTGTAAATTAATAGGTACTAGCATTTCACTTACTTTGTTTTTTTAATATACCGACTAGTACTTATTATGTATAGTCACATGCAAGTTGCAACTGGATAACCTGGTAGTAAATTTGTCTTTTACAATTCCATTAAAAACAACTTAAATCTAAAATATATAAAGCAATAAATTGTTTCTTCACTGGCTACTTTAATTCTAAACTAAAAGTACAGAAAAAAGTTGGGTCTCCAGCAAAAAAAGAACGAAATAGAAGGAAACTATCTCAAATAGGGCAATTCGTAACGCTCTCTTCCTTCTCACCGGGATAGCAGGAACACTAAAGAGTGCTACATTTCTCAGTTCCTTTACACAAGCCATTATGTAATTAATCTTAGTTTGGATAGCAGTACAGTACACGTGTCAAGATATGATCTTTGCTTTTGGGACTTAAAGTGTGCCCTAATGAGGCAGGTAAAAACTTTAAAAATGTGTCTTTTGCATAACTTGGATAACCGGAGGTTCGAAATCCCTCTCCATCCGCAAGGTCATAAGTTCTCTCTTGCGTTATCTAGAACATTTCAACCCAATTGACAATTGTTACACAACAATTTTTGGTATTCAATAGTGACCAAGCAAATATTAGACATATTTTATCATAATACATATTTCTACTTAGTCCGATTTACCCCGTCCATTATTGACTTAACTTGCACATTTGAGGTGAATTGACTAAAGCGCGATAAATTAAAGGTTTGGACAAATGATCAAGTCCATGTTACAAAATATACTCTAGGCTACATCTAATAATAAGTAGTAAACCTTAATTATAACTAGTTGATATTGCGTGTATGAATTATTCATTTTCATTAAACTTTGTTCTTTGTTAAATCTCCATTAATTCTAAGAGATTGTAAGGTTTTGAAATAACTTCCTCGTGATTTAGGTATACTTTATCCCTTTCAACACCTTTAGTCTTTTTATGTTGTTGCACCTATGTAACAACATTTAGAGTTCACCTTAGAGCATAGATAAACCATCACATACAACAATTTTCTCAGCACATCTTCTATGTACTACTTGCACCCTTTGTCTAAATTTGTGTCAAAGCGGATTTGAGAAGGAAAATATTTCAGAATGGTTAATTTTAAGATTGTTTACTGGTGTGTACGAGTAGTATTATCCGCTGAAGTGAGTCAAATATCTTTTTGATGAAGGGAAGTGCGTCAAATATCTTGATGTTAACAAGTAGAAGATGTGCCATAGATTTGGAAGGGGTGCATGCACGTGTATGTCTAACACTGTAGATAATCTTTCTCACATTCAAATGGTTAAGTGATTAGGAGCAACTACTATGATGTGTTATCTTATTATATTTTGCAGAAATATATTCATTTTTTTCAAACAACAACAACATCCCTAGTGTAAAACATACCTTACACCTACCTTGTGAAGGTAGAGAGGCTGCATATATTAGTAGATTAAAGATTTTGATATATGATGATTGTAATATGGAGGAATTGCGATTTGAAGTTTATAGAATAAAATAGCATATGGATTCTAGTACTGGATTTCTTATTTCATCTTTTGTAATAGCTGGATGTTGTCTTCTTGGTGAGACCAGAATTCTAGATACCAGCCATTTAGCAATAAAGAACTCTCTTGAAGTAAGCTAGTTTCTCTGTAACCAAAAGAGGGACATTTAACATATTGCCAGTGGAAAATCTGGTAAATCTATCAATGAGAGAAATGCACGACAAGTCAGCTTGTTTTCTTCTTCATTTTTTTGCAAATAGCACTGTAGAAGTAGTACTGAATGATTTTTTAGTTTTGATTGAAAAACAAGGGGAGGTGAGGTGAGTGTGTGAGATGGGCACAGTAACTAAAAGATTGTTATTCACTTCTTCCCTACCATGTTGTTAAAACTGAGACGAAAAAGCATGAACCTGCCAGCAAATTATGATCTTGTTTACACAAGTGAATAAATTGCTAGGCCAGGGATTTGGGTTCTGTTAAGTGCTATCTCCTTATTTATGGAAATGGATGTTAGATATGCTATGCGGTTTAAGTGCACTCTCTCAGTGGATGCCGGTAGCTGCATTTATGTGATCTTATTGCTATACAAGCTGATAAAGTTTTTCCAGTGCATCTATATATTAGTTCTATATCTTTGGTAAGAAACTATCTAACAACTCGTGGGACTTGAATGCCATTCTTTTTGAGAACGAGCTTGAATGGCCTCCTTTTATTAGATGGATAAGCAAAATCTAGTCCATTCTGCATGGTCCCTAATCTCAATCAGCATCTTCTTCTTTAGCTGTAACGGGGGAATATGTGTAATAGCCAGCCCTTTGGTAAGACATATACAATAGTATGATAAGCGATAAACACTTTTGAATATCTGAGAAACCCATGTCTTGACTAAGTGAAAGCTATTCTAGCAATGAAAGTTTGTTTTTCCTTGTTATTTCCACCAGCTTGACGTTAAGTTTTTTTTTGAGATATCATCATGTTAATTTTCTTGATTTGCAGGTTTGATAAGGAACTGAACAAAGAGGTTGCAATCAAGGTTATTGATCTAGAAGAATCGTGAGTATATGGCCTTGAGTACTTTTCTTGGAGTTTGAAGTTATGTTCTCAAAGACGTTGTTTAGCTGGAGCTACTGTTCATTCACTCTCCTTCCCCATGGAGAGAGAGTACAATGATAGCTTATATCGAAGATGCAATGTTATATTTTACTCTTGTTCTGCATATTTTGTATATCATCTGGGCCATGCATCTTTTTCATGCACTTTTAAGTTAGGTTTCTATTGTGGGAATAGTCAGTCAAGGATTTTGAAATGAGACTAGACTCCCTTGGCAGAACTTCCAAATAGGTTGATAAACTATGAGCTCTATCATCTTTTGTCAATTTTGCCAAGTTATTCTAGTACAATCCATACAGGAGAAAATATGTATTGAATCAATGGTAGCATAGTTAGTGCAAACTATAACTAGTGATTTCTGCTCCTTGCTGTTCTAATATGATTATCTTCAGGCCTCTACATATTTTTTTCTAGCTAGTTTAAGAGAATGATGAGTCGAAAGCTTCTTTTGCATATATTTGTTATGGAAGATGTTTCCAATAGTCTTTACTTTGATCTACTTGATTAGAGCTTGAATTGTAGTGGTCTTTGTGGTGGATAGACTGACCAACTAAACATTTAGTCCCTATATGTTCTTAATTCACTTCCTATAATTTTTTGATCAGGTTAAGCCGTAAAGCTACTTAATTTGCTTCGTATTTTAACTGTGCCTTTGTAAAAAGTTAAAAGATTATACTGGAAGTCCATGAATTCCCTCAATTTTTTTGTGGTAGTTGAAGCACACTTGACTTTCAAGGTTTTGCGATTTATCACCGCTTAGACATCGACGAAAATACTTTTGCCATTTGTATGACCTTTAATTAAAAAAACTATTGTGTATAATTGGTTCTAGTTGCATAAAGCAGTCTAAGCTGGGTTGAGAACATGAAACTGTTGTTTCATACTATTAAATTGCTTCATTGTATATTTCTTGTTAAGTTCTGTCGTTATAAACTTGGTTAAAGTTTTAGTTTAATCTAAATTTCCTTTTTATCATTGTCATTTAGAGAGGACGAAGTTGAGGATATCCAAAAGGTATGCTCACATTTTTATGGACTTATATTATTTGTTGGTGATTATATTAGAACATTAAGTGAGCAGGGTTTTATTGGATGACTTTCTTTTTCAGGAAATTGCAGTTTTATCACAATGTCGATCTCCCTATATTACGGAGTACTATGGGTCATACCTTCACCAAACTAAGCTATGGATAATAATGGAATACATGGCTGGTGGCTCAGTTGCCGATCTAGTAAGTGAAAAAAATCTAAGATAATTCCAACCTTTCTGCCCTAGCTAAACAATTATCCTGGATACAGAGTGAATATTCATCATAAAATAATGGGATTAACTTTGACTGTGAGACGGGGTGTTTAATACATGATATTATGTATACAAGTGTAAATATAATGTTTAACTGCAACTTAGGTGACTTCCGTGCAAAGTATTTTAAATGTGGTCCCAAAATCTTGATGTCAAATCAGTGTAATATGTTGTTTCTACTTTCCTTTATGTATTATACAACACGAGTAGCTCTAGTTTGTGCTTGGTATGTTGAGGTGAGGGAGGAAATCAATGATATGAGATATTTTAAGGTTATCTATTACTTATCCCAGAAAAAAAGAGATAGTTCCATGGTTTCTCTCATTCTGTCTGCAAGTACCAGCATTGGAGGTTTCCTGACTTGATCCGACATTCGTTTGAAGTTTTTGAATTGTATTCTACTTATTGAAGGAAAATCTATTTCACTCTGGTAAAGCTTATAAAGGAAATAGTAATTTTGGGAACTCAAGGCAAATCCTGCGTTGACTGGTGAGATGAACTTAAAATGTAGGTGCAGTTACCAAATTTGGAGTTATGTAATTGTGCTTGTGGGATTACACTGGGTTGTTGTATTGACGGGTAGAATAATGGCCTCTAGACCTAAAAAAGTATATTGACTATCAATTGAATAGAATTCAGATGTGGATCTTATTTAATTGAGGGATAGAGTGATGGCCTCAAAACCTAAGGTATCTTGATGATTAATTGAATGAAAGTGAATGCCTTTGTAGCGTAGTGTAACATCCATCTCAGCTCACTCTATGGCCCTTAGCTATTGCTAGATCTTGCCAAGCTATGGCTGAACAATGCTAAAAGTTTATAGTTTTAGGGATCAGCTGGGCCATGGTGTCAAACGTAGAGCTTGACTTTCAAAACCTTCCTTAGCCAAATTTGTTGAGTTAGTCTATGATACTCCACTACCAATGCTATTTTGGTTAAAAACTTATACCTCCTCTGGGTTGTTTGACTTTTACTATTTGAATTGCTAAAACTAAAGGGAACATAATCACTTGTCAACCCCTTAACTTTGTTTTGCTTATACCTGTTCTGCATACTTTTTTTTTTGGTTGGGGTTTCAGAGATAAATAATTGCTTTTCCAACGAGGAAGAGCCTATATACCATGAGTACTGAGAATATCCGGATATGACAACATTCCTGGCCAAGTCCATTTAATTGTATATACAAGAGCATAGATAGTTAGTGCTGCATAAATGGATAAAAGGTTGCAAAATACTCTTGAATCTGGAATTGTGTTCCGCTCTCTCCAAAGCTTCTACATCCAAAGTACCTTGCACCAGACCTAATCATTTCATAGTACTGATACAGCAAAGTGCAATCATCTGTTTTTGTTAGTCAGGCTGAAATATCTGTTGGTGATCAGCACCTCCAGAGACAATGTTACATTCCAGACCACGTATTATACGTGTGTATTTTTTTATTTTTATTTTGATGAAGGAAAAATTGTAGGGGTGTGAGTTTTATTTCACTAAGACACATGGGCTTAGTTAGCGCAGTTGAGTGGCGCTTATTGAATGCCTCTCTATGGCACATTGGTCCACTAGAAGCAAGATGTTAGTCATGTATTCGATGAACTCTTCTCTGGATACTTACCAGGATTTTTTTTTCCTGCAGATTCAACCAAATCAGCCATTGGATGAAATGTCTATTGCATGCATTTTACGTGATTTGCTTCATGCTATTGAATATCTCCACTCCGAAGGAAAAATTCATCGCGATATCAAAGGTTCATTGTTCTCTTTTGTAGCTAATATTGATAGCCTGGAGATATCTACATTGGTATTGTCCATGGGCCATTTCTACCTTACTTTTTATCTTCAGTTTTATTTGCTAAAATGTTGGCCAGAGCTTTAGATTTTGAATCAATGGGTGGGCCAAACTTGACAATCAGTTCTTGCCGTGGGTTACCACATTTTGGAATTAGATGCTTCTTGGTGTTAAACTGCAGCAGTTGAGATCTATTTTTATAAATCATATTATTCCTCGGAGTTGGAAGTTGTCTCAATTTGCTAACTGCTTCTTCCCTTAGTTGCTAACAACTTATTTTTCAGTTTGAGGCCCACTACCCCCTTTTTTATTGTGGAAATGACATAGATCTATCGATGTTTTTACAGCGGCTAATATCTTGCTGACAGAAAATGGTGATGTGAAGGTATATTAACATGATCCTTTATTATGTTCCAAATTATAACAGAGAGGAAGGTAACTATATGGTTACTATCATGTCGGTGCGTTTCTTATTTTCTGATCTGCTCTTCCACAGGTAGCGGATTTTGGTGTTTCTGCACAGCTGACGAGGACAATCTCTAGGAGAAAGGTACAACTTGCTATACTTGCGGAATTCATTTTTTGACAAGTAGACTTTTTTGCTCAATCACATTGTTGAGGGCAGTATCATTTCTTGTTGAGTAGTTATAGAGGTCTTTGGGTTACATGCCATATTTTTGCTGGAAGTTGCATTGGATATTGTCGGTTAGAAGTAAGAGCAAGTCAGTCAAGTTATGCTGATGTAATTAATATTTGCAGACATTTGTAGGAACACCATTCTGGATGGCACCTGAAGTAATTCAGAACTCAGACGGATACAATGAGAAGGTATCTCTTGAACTGCAGAAATATAGGGAGTCCATTTCTCTTCATCTAATTGTTCATTTCTTCCTTCTTCCGATTCCTCTTTGTGTAGCTCTTAATCTTAATCCCTTCTATTGCTGATTGAAATGATTCTTGTTGAAACTCCTGTATTAGTTTTTCTTTGTATGCTCTTGCTTAAGGTTTGGGCCAACTACGAAGAGCTTTTTCTTCTGTACAGGCCGATATTTGGTCACTTGGTATAACTGCAATTGAGATGGCCAAAGGGGAACCCCCACTTGCTGATCTTCACCCCATGAGAGTACTTTTTATCATACCTCGAGAAAATCCTCCCCAGGTTATACTTTTGCCAGTTCAATATTTTAGATTTTCTGATCATTTTGTTTATCCACTTATGATTTACAAGTGTGTTCTTATTTCGTGACTATTTTTTTTTTTAAACTGAAAAATTAGAATTCGTGATACTCTTTTGTTCTTTCAGAGGTAGTGTTTACTGTCTTTTCTGTTATGTGCAGCTTGAGGAACACTTTTCTCGTCCTCTCAAAGAAATTGTGTCCTTGTGTTTGAAGAAGAGTCCTGCTGAGGTAGGTTCCACTTTTTGTGCTGCCAATCCCCTGGTTTTTTTTCTCTCTCTCATCGTCTTTGTTTCCTTTTTGTGCTTGACTATTATCATACTTCCACGTGCCTATAAGTGTTCCTTCATCCATGCAAAGAAAAGAGTTGGAGTTCTATTCTTTTAAGTAGAAGTTGGTCCAAAAAGGGTTAGCACTTTGAACAACCAGGGTTTGCCTTTCAGTATACAGAAACTACACCTTGGTCGTAAGTTATGGATCTTCATTGATTGGGTCACTCTATCTAGGTTCATCTAGACCAATATTATATATATAAAAAATAATACAAAGTTTAAGAAGTTCTCGATATTTTAGGTAAATAATTGTAGTAATGTGGGAAAACCCCCCTATTACGAGCCATATGCCAAAAATTAGAGAATCTACCTAATAATATTAATATGGTTATCTACAAATATCACCTGATAAGTAAACTCTACATTATTTATTGGGATATAAATCTCTTAACATGACTAAAAGACTTCTAGAAAACATAACATATGACATGTTCCTAACTAATTTGTATCACCTTTATAGATCTTTTTTCTTCTATTGTGCCCTATTTTTCCTTGAGCCTTTATGCTTTCCGGAGATTGTAGATATTCCGAGAGGACTGCGACAACATTCTTCTATGTGGTTTTATGTCTACCTTGTTCTTTTTCAACTCCTTCACTCTTCATTTCAACCATCTTGTTTTGATATTTTTTGTGTATCATCTTCATCTATCATACCATTCTCTTGGAGAACTGAGTATAGATATATGAACTTTTTGCATTTAGGCATTAGAATGTCATTTAATCTCACCTCAACATTGCTCTTATGTTGATTAAATTTGTAGTGCACATATTTAGTCTTACTTGTCAGTTTGTGTTGATTAGCTCATCCATAATTAAGATGACCAAATACGAGCTCAATGCTGATCCCTAGTGTGCACTCACGGTTATGGAAACTTTATTGTATTTCCTACTATTCTCACACTAGTGACGACTCCCTACATATTCTTTATAACATCAATATATTTAATATGAAATTCTTTCTTCTCCAAATTCCAACACCCTTCAAAGGATTTGCCTGTGCTCTATCATATGCTTTATCTAGGTCAATTAACACCACATATAGATCGTTTTTCATCTCGCAATAAATTTCTCTCCGTCTCTTACCAAGGAATGTAGCCTACGTTATAGAACTACCAGTCATAATCCAGACTGCTTCTCGGTTACTCTTGTAGTGTCCCTAAGTCTATCAGTCTTTCCTAAAGTTTCATCTAATGAGTCATAGGGTGAATGCCACGATCGTTAGCACGACTTGAAATATCTACCGTGTGCACATATACTGGAATTAGGGTACTCTTCCTCACTTTCTGGGTATCTTGCCACTTCTTATTATAGCATTAAGTAGCTTGATAAGCAATCCTACTCCAATCTCTCCAAGACATTTCCAATATGTATTATATACAAAAGTGTGACATCGGGAATAAGCTGAAAAAGTGGTGTGGCCAACCTAGGACGACTTGCTGACAGCTGTAGTTTGCTGTTCTAAATAATTTATCCGCCATTGTTAGTGCTTTATTTGGAGAAAGAGCCATTGCACAAATGTTAAAGCACTTCAAGATGTTTTCATGATGGTACATCTAATAAAGGTGCCTATATATCCTTAGATGCATTGATAATATTACCAACTCACTTGACACATCCTTATGTGTCACTTCATCCTTAGAGTCTAAGAAGGAAAATGTTTGTGTATGACCTATGGGTTTCTAATAATCATTAGTCTTGGCATTTGGACATTTTACGTTTGGTAATTACTACAAGCACCTCAAAATTTGGGCTCTAGTGTAAGCCAATTTAAGAGACTATGGATGGTCGCTAGTAGAATCATAATGCTGTATGGATGATCTACATATTTTAACCTATGCCTTTATTCGTCTCCTATCTTCTCTGCGAACACTGAATTTATCAGGAAAAAAATATTCTGTGCGACATTGGTTTTCCTGATTTAAGGTGTCAAATATATATATCTTGGTTATGATTAGGTTTGTTTCTCTTATTCTATACTTTCTATTGATCCTAGAGGCCAAGTGCAAAGGAACTGCTGAAGCATCGTTTTATAAGGAATGCAAGAAAAAGCCCCAGACTGTTAGAGAGAATCAGGTGCATCCCACTTTCTGACATTTTGTGCACCTACACCTATTCTTTGCATGGTTTGCTTTGGTAAAAGGAGTTCAAGGCTTTGTGTGTTGCCATACTCGGTGTCATTTGATTCAGTGATACTCCATTAAATAGATATATTTTCACTTTCCCAAAATAATATCTACTTCTAAGGTGGTAAGTTTTATCTCACGTGGACAAAATTAATCGAGTACCACTTTAATATTTCACAAGATGACTGTAAGACCAGAAAAGCAGAAAGGTCCTACATACATCTTTCCCTTCGTTAGCATTAAAATATTCATTGTTCAAATTTTTTTTCTCAACAATTGTTTTAAAGTCGAGTGCATAAAATATTGGGACAAAAAGGAGAAAATAATATTTTTCTTTTTTTAAAAAAAGAAGGGAGTAAATGATATATTGGTTTACCATTTTTTGACTAGTTATCAGTTCTGAATATTAGCGGGTAGAATTTAAGGATTGTTTGCTTAATGATACAGGGTCAACCAATGTGTATTCTTCCCAAAAAAATTTACGTGTGTTTCTTGTAGGGAGCGCCCCAAGTTTCAAATAAAGGATGATATGGATTCTCCTAAGAATGGACAGAAACCTGTAGGGGAAGCGTCAGGCACAGTTAAGGTGACAAGAGATATGGGTACTGAAGACACTGTTAAAGTCAGGTTAGTGAAACCTGTTGATGAGCTTTACTGCTATCTGTGGTGATTCTTGGCTAAGGTTTACCTTTACAGTGGCCAGGGGAAAACCCTAAAAAGTGCTGGATGGGACTTCAGCATCGGAGGATCATCTAGTACTGGAACTGTCCGAAGTGTGAAACCACCACAGGTTAGAGATAGGAAACCAGAAGTTCCATTGAATCAACCTGCTTCAAGAAAAAATCTGGACAGTGGTAACAATTGGTCCTCTGCTTCTGGAACTGTCCATTATACTTCATCAGAGGGTTTCAACCAAAAAGATGACGGAGAGGCAAACAACGAGAAAAAAGATTATTCTCGTGAAGATGTATTGCTTTGTTCTCTATAAGTGTGTATTTTTCTATGTGCATGTGCATATTTACATCCTTGTCTACCTACTTCATATCCTATTTCATATCCTTTCCTGAAATTTAGAAGCTTGTATGAAGGAGAAAATTTGATTACAGATCCAAGTTGCAGGAGAACGTATGTATACTCAAGACATCCGAAAATACAGTAATTGATTTTCCGATGTGGCAGCATGTTAGGCTTTTACTGTAAGGGTGACCCTATTTAGGTGGTTTTAACAGTGCTCTTCATGCACAAAAATATTGTGACACTTGAAATAAAAGGTGGATGAATCCTGTCATCTTCAACAAGTTCTAGTGTATTGTACTATTATCCAATGAAATAGCTACATCAAATGCATCAAGCTTGTGCAAATTCTTCCCGAGGCTAAGAGAAATCGCTACTTAACCTTACGGATCTCCCAAAAGAAATCAATAAAAAAATTAAAATGGAAAATAAAGAGCTCTATTGTTGTCATTCTAGCATGTTTGAGCTTTATTGTTGGCATTCTAGCATGTTTGAGCTCAATTGTTGGCACTCTAGCACGTTTGATCTTGATATTTTAAGTATCAGAAGTATTGACAAAAACTGTTCAACATTGCTCTTTTACATTTTTATTTTTTCTGCTAGTTTCTTCTTGTGACACTGTTTCCAATCTTCAATTTACAGGAGTTGTCAGTGAGTGGTACTGGAACTGTGGTTGTGAGATCTCCAAGAGGATCTCCCAGAGGAATCCAGTCCTCTTCCCTATTCAGTGATCAGAGTTCCCTGGTATTGTCAGCTTTTCTACCAAAATTTCTTTACAGTCATATGCCAAAATCTTTTTGGTGTATTTGCCATTGACTACTGGTGTCAATTCACTTTGCAGTCCAGTAGCACACTTGCTTCTTTTGAGGATGCTTCTTCCAGTGGCACTGTAGTTTATCGTGGACGTCATGATGACCCAGATTCTCCTCGAACGCCAAAATCTAGGTTAGGAATTCAAGAGAGATCTTCAAGTGCATCACTTGAAGATAGCACGGCAAACCTTGCAGAGGTATCTCACTTCAGAATTCTTAATTCAAGCTGGTTTCCATTTATCGGAAATTGTCTTGATTAAAATATGCTATAATCCAACAACATACCTAGTGTAATCCCACAACTGTGGTCTGGAGAGGGTAGTGTGTACGCGGAGCTTACCCCTACCTTGGTAGGTAGAGATGTTGTTTCCGATAGACCCTTGGCGCTAAAATATGTTGAAATCAGTGGCTTGATTTTTTTACTCCTGGACTTTGAACTAGGTATAGGGACGGCCACAAGGATAATAAATTCGGAAAATGTGTTGAACTTTTATCAAGAAAGGATCATATATAAAACCTCAGTTGTACATCTTTAATTCTTTCTAGCAATGGTTTATTCATTAGGCTGGATTTCTTCTTACATGTAACAAACTTGCATATTTTTTCCACTCATTAGTTCTGATTTTTTACTCTATTTTTTTTTTTGAGAAAATTTATTACTCTAATTATGTTAAAGTCCCTCCAATATGAAATCTTTCCATGGTTTGTTGCATAAGGCTTATTAGATGTGAACTTTTTTAGGCCAAGGCTGCCATGCTAGCAGGACTGAAGAAAGGAAATGTTAGAGACAGATCAAAATTGGGCAAGGTGCAACGTGATGGGCTAGAAAATAAAACAGAACAATCAACAATGAGCTCTGATTCTTCTAGGTACTTAAGTTTTTGAAGCTGAAAGATGGGCTGAAAGTTGGTTTATCGTAGTTTCATCATTTCTTCCCTGAAGCACCATAATTTTTCCAGGCACTCGCGAGATTATCTTGATGCACAGAAGGTGTTTTCAAGATCACGCCATACAAGTGATGAAGAAGATGGTGCGAGAACATATGCTGCACCTTCATCTGCCACCTTATCTTTTCTCCTTATTCCTTCATTAAAAGAGGTATGCCTTGAGATTTAAGTTACCTTAGATATCTTATGGGTGATGTTTTATGGGAGTCATGCTAGATGAACTTGAGGTCTGTATGCATACTAGAGTATGTGCTGATGATCCTTTTTCCATCACAAACATTTGTTGTAAGCCTGATTTCCTGCACATTCTGGGGCTTTAAAGAGTGTATATTTGAAACTGAAAGGGTTCAATTTTTTTTGGGGTAAAAGGGTTTTCAATAGAATAATGACATTGAGTTGTATTAGTATGAAAAGGGCTGAAGAAAGATGAGAAAATAAGGCTGGAAAATGGTGGCAAAAATCAAAAGTTCAATTAACCATAAGAATCAATTCCTAGGTGGCTTAGGCATCACTACTAGGTTAGAATTGCAATAAACAATCCAAAGAGAGTGTAATGATAATAGGACATCTGCAATTGCTGGTATGTTTATAATTGAGAGCACTACTGCACTACAATGGCACTGGTAGACTTCAATGAACTCATCTTCACTAGAATTATTCATAGATGAATTCAGAATCAAATACTTGTACTGTATAAAATCAGACTATCTAGACTAAGATATTGGTTAAAAAAAACTCTCGGCTAGACTAAGATAAGAAAGGGATTATCGTATCTAGACTCATAAGAGAAACCCGGTGCACTAAAGCTCCCGCTATGCGCGGGATCCGAGGAAGGGCCTGACCACAAGGGTCTATTGTACGCAGCCTTACCTTGCATTTCTGCCAGAAAGGACTTAAAATCGGCTATTTGGCAGATTTTTTTTTTTAAAACTATTATTGCTGGAAAAATCTAGATTTCTTAAGCTGAAATTAGGAAAAGCCTATTTGTTGTTGATTGCTGACTAAGATGAACAAGCCTTCATATTATTACTTTTTATCTAAATTGTCATTGAAATAGTGGTGGTATGGTCTGATGTGATCTGAGGTATCGTGTGATCGAAAAATCGAGAGTGAATCTAATTAATTTGACCTGAATCATTTAATCTATCAAGAAACACATAAGTGATTGTTGGCGTTTTGCCTTCCATGAAGGTGGCCGATCTTCTATTAGGTGTGGAAGCAACTACCGGGCTGCCCTTTTTTTTTTACTTCTATCAGACTCAAAAGTCAAAAGCCTAGCACATAATTGCTCTTCTGATAATTTTCTCAACTTCTCTTCATCTATCTTGGTGTGTAGGCTGCTACTAGTGAAACAGATGGTTCACTCATGCAGGCGATGGTCGGCTCCTTTTTGGATATGGAGCGCATGAAGGCTGGTTCTTGCGATCTGTTCATGACTAGGTTGCTCCAGCGACTAGCAAGGTTATTAGTTATTCCACACTTTATGCTACCCTTGAAATATAACTTGATGTTAATAATAGTTTGACTCAAGAGAGTTGAATCCCATTGCAGCTCAAAGGATCCGTCTTTGAAAGATCTGCAAGACCTGGCTGGTCGCATCTTTTCAAAGGGAAAGATTGAAACAGAGAGTACAAGTACTGAGTCTGATAGCAAAAAAAAGCAGCAGAGTAAAGAGCTTAATTCAAATGCCAATTTGAGTCCCCTGGCGAGGTTCTTGCTTTCAAGGTTTGTCTAAAATGTCATCAATTATTAAGTTCTTGTAGTGCTGTGTAAAAATTACTGAGGCACCAAATAAGTTCCTCATCAAAACATGCCTATTTTTGAATTGCAAGGTGAGAGACTGGATATAAGAATTTACATCTATTCTTCCTCCGACTATTTTTAGCCTCTTTTGCCTAATGTGGGACTATTAATCAAGTGATGTCACAGTATTGGATGGAAAATTATTATGTTTTATATATCTAGAAGTATGAAATGCATATTACGACATGCATCTATCTGACTAACGTCGAAGCATTTGTACGCATGTGTTCCTAAACAAGTTTGACCTTTAAATTGCAGATGGCAAGGACATGCTTCTCGAGATCAAAATTCCTAAACATTGAGGTTAGATTATTGTTTCAAAATTTTGCCTTTTCCAATGTTGCTTGTTCCTGAATTATTTTTGATTATATGTACATATCATTGTGAGGACATCTGTAATTTTCGTCCTCTGATTCAATTTTTTGGGGGGTTTCCTAATTGAAGATTTTTTTTTCTGCTTTTGCTTTGCAAATTGTAATTTAAAGCTCTTTATTCTGTTAGAATTTATCCTTTTATTGGGCGTTTTTATTGCTCGATGTAATAGTAAGTGTCTTTGAATTTATAGTGCTAACCTCGGTGTTGCGAATTCCCGAAGTTGTTGTAAAGGAAACTTTTGACATATTGTTAGAATTTCGTTAACTTCTTGATTTCTCCTTCCTGTTTGGTACCTATAGCAAATAACATTTCACTTTCTCTATTCATCCTTGTTGCTCGTTTTTTTTGGGATAACCATGGTGTTGGGGCCAACTTGGGCATACAAAAATCAACTAGTTTCAGGTACCCGCACCCTCCCACCAGTGTAGTACTGGGTAACTGTCTACCAATTGGATAGATGGGATGAAAAATCATCTAATGTTTTTTCCTTTTGTGGAATTCGAACCTCCTTTCTGTTTGGCACCTCCGGTGGAATTCGAACCTGGGTAACTGTCCACAAATTACACACCCTTGGGCCAAATGGTAATGTTAAAAACCTTTCCAGTTGCATTAGTAAGATTAATTTGGACGAGTTTTGTTATTTTTTTTAAAGAGAAAATTATCTTCACCATTGGTGGTGAGAGTTTAGGCTAGATTTCAACAGTGTTATGTTTCTAGGGGTCATGGTGGATTCTGGTCGATAATTTTTCTGTGTTAAAAACCTTTCTTGTTGCAACTTTGTAATTGGATTATTACTTCATGCATTCTCTCTTCTTGTTCTGCTAGGCCGAATTGGGGCACCACTTGGGATGGAAATGACTCAACCCACATGTATCATTTGATGAAAGTGCCCTGGCCAAATTCCAAAGCACCAGTTGATGATAGTTATAATTTTTCTAATGAAGAGGACTGTTTAGTGGCAAAACTAGCTCGCGATAAAAATCAGCCATACACTCATTTCTGATGAAGATATCGTTGTTGTGGATAGCGTAGCGTGTAAAAGGATTAACATATGTATGATTATAAAAATATTGTTCATTAAGGGTAAAAAAAGAAAAAAATAAGTTATGTTATTTTCAAATTGACTTAATCGAAATGAATGGAGTAAAAAAGTAGGGCCCTTCATATTGTAGTAGCATTAAAAATTGTCAAAGGTGGTGTGCAACTTTGAATAGTCACTCGTGAGTTGTGACGTGGATGACCGGCTTATTGTGATGCTGCATGGTACAGCTACAGATGAATTATCACAACAGCTCTTTTATGACAATTGTATACTTGAACAGTAAATACCTTATATCAATGCTATGCACTCATAACCGCTTTCAATATTTTACCACGAACATTAACATGTAAATAGATTTCGTAAGAACTCAAACTACATGCTCAAACTTCAAAAAGGGATTCAATTCAAACTTGGATTGGATTTGGATCGCAATTTAGTTGAATGTGAAAATGAAAAATAAACTGAAGTTTCTATCATTCAATTCGAAACGCCCACCCTACAGTCAAGTAATAAAGATATTCTTTCCCTAGAATATGTCAAATAAGAAAAAAGAGAGGTGCAAAATTGTATGTGTAATTTTAAAGAAGTTGCATTTGAAGGAAAAATAAATAAATTAATGGCCAAACTATGGTGAAATTTCATATTTGGAAACTTGAGGCCAAATGTTAAGCTTAAGTTAATGTATGTGATATTTTAGAGGCTTGCCTTTCACTTTGCTGTCCCACCAATCGTACTAAAATAGCATATGGCGCAAAAATAACAAACAGCTAAACTATCATCCATGACAATGGTATTAAATTCCGTTCGCGGTCATTTCTTCAAACATCTTTCCTGCACTACCGGTACCATAATCACAGGCCGTTTCTTCACCGGCCGCCCCGTTCGCCGTCTAATTCCGTTCATTCATTACTCTAAATCATCTACTGCGCTGTCCCGAGAAAGATACCAGCATTCGAAGCACATTCAGACCGCCGCCAAATTTTCCACGTTATCATCTGCTTCATCGGAGACTCCGGCTTGTGATTCATTCACTTCTCCGTACCTCTCTGTTCGCATTTGCTGTCAAAAGGATGTTGCCGTAAGCGAATATGATCAGTTTACTGTTTTCACTTGCTAGTGAACAATTTTGTTTGAGATAAATTGTTATATAGGCTATAGTTCATATGCGGTTGATGTTGACAAGGCTATTACTTTCAGTCTTTGATGCCATTACTTTATTATAAGTTCATACGAAAATGCTGAATTTCGTGCATCTGCAGAGTGCCAAAAATTACTACACTAGTTACTCCTTTATGGAATAGGTGCAAACTCGGTATAGTACATTTTTGCAGAACTTTTAAATCATGCGTAGTTTGAGTCGAAGACTGTGAATGCATTTGCTGTGCGAAAACGTTTCCGTATTAGAGACTCAAGCTGCCATGTAATCTCCTGTTGTATTATGTCAATTTAGAGCTCTATTAGTTCGTGCTCAATCCCTAAATGGACAGTGACTGTGTAATCAAAATGAGCTTGAACTTCTATTTCTGTTTTACTATCAGGATATGCTCTCAGAGGCTCTTTTATGTTTTGGAGCCAGTTCAACGACTGTGGATGAAGAAGAAAACAGTGAGAGAAGTGATGAGGTAGAGTCTCCATTATTCTATTCATTAATGATGTTTTCTAGGTAGGATGAATCAAATAGGGGTTTTGATGTTTCTGTGTCTGTTTCTGTGTGCCTGCATTTAACTTCTCTTTACAACTGAGTATACATAGTGGTTCTTTGTTATGCATCTTGTCGGATAACTAGTAGCATAACTTGCTTTTCGGGGTAATTTCAATTTGAGGTGTCCAGAGCTGTTCAACTTTGAGTCGCATGAGGTGGAGTTTATCATCATGTGACTTCAGTTAGCATCAGTAGTTACTCCCTAAATATGTTTGATTGATTTCTCTCAAACTTTTCATTTGTATTTATTAACTTTTCCCGTTCTCCTACCGTGCAGATAATCATTACTTCCATCTTTTCTGTATGCAAAGATGTGAAAGATTGCATTTCGCTTGCTGCTGATTCTGTAGGGTTGCAAAATATACCTAGTTTTGAAGTTGAGATGCATGACCACACTGATTGGATAAAAGCTACACAGGTCAACATTCTTTCCCTTGCTATTAACTATTGAGTAGTGTAGTAAAATATTATATTGATCTTCCACCTGCATATTTATGCCTAGCAAAGTATATGCACTGATAATATTAGTTTTAAAAGGGCCTCAAAATCTTCTTTTGCCTCTAAGACTAATAGCAACCAGCAAGATTATGATCAGTTACCAACTTTTAGGGTCTTTTTGGGCATGCAATCAAGTTGCAGTCCATAGTCCATAATTGCAAATTTCAAATGCACTACTTGCCAAATCTTCTCTTTCTATTAATCAATATTAAAAATGAACATGAAACTGGACGCTGTTTGTGTCTTGTATATCATGTCCATTTCTTGTTAAAAAGCATGAAATGACAATGAGTTGCCTTGAAAAAGTAAGGTTATACCATTCTGAATGGGAATGCCTTGACCATTATTTCCCGTGTCTTGTTTACTTAATTATGAATTTTTTATGTCATTTTGAAAATGTGAAAACACCATGCATGGACTCATAAGTTGGAATTTGGATAATAATGATTATCCTCTTAAAAGGTCCCTTTAGATCATCTTTGACATTTATCCAGTAGCTTATTAACCTGGCCAATCTCCTGACCTTTGCATATTTTAGTAGGTTACGTTAATGATAAGGGATCTAGACGAGTTGGTTCTTTACCAATCCATTGGAAGCTTGCATGCGAATGTGATGAATTGATGTTAAAGATGCCGGTGGATTCCTGTATCTCTTAATTTCAACTGCTTGTTTGGAAGCTAATTGAGCTTTTGACATCATTCTGTTACCAAGTCATGGTGTCTATATGTTGCACGTGTTATCATCTTGGTGACTGGTTTAACCAGCTGAGTTGTTTTAGATCTTTCAATCATTGTCAATTAATTGCAGGAACTGTTTTGTCCAGTGGAAGTTTCTGATGGACTCTGGGTGGTGCCTGAATGGACAACTCCTCCAGTATGATTATACCTCTCTCTCTCTCTTTTATTATCGCATGATTCAACTGGTTCTACACTCAGGACACAGTTCAAAGCATTATGTTAATATTCAATCAACTTTCATATTATTGTCTCATGATTCTGCGATCTTTCCTTTTTTTCTTTTTTTGGTTGTTGGTCATGAATCCTAGTCTGCACATTGTCGTCTTTCCTCCATAAGCAATACTTCACACATGCCTAAATTATGTGTATATATGTGTATGTCCTGTAGGTATATGTATAAAGAGCGTGTGCTTGAATTGTAGGATCTTCAAGCAACAAATATAATCCTAAATCCTGGTTTGGCATTCGGAACTGGGGAGCACCCAACAACTAAGTTGTGTCTCCTCCTGCTGCGTGATTTGATTAGAGGAGGAGAACTCTTCTTGGACTATGGAACTGGTTCGGGTGTGCTAGCAATTGCAGCTCTTAAGGTACTTGGGTTCTCATTCAAACCTTGCACTGCTGAAGCTGCTAATGAACAGATTCCTTATTAATCAAGTTCCACCTAAACCTTATCCTTTACTCACTGATTACAGGCCTTGCTCTTCTCACTGTCAAAAGAATTGATCTTGCTAGTTTAATAACATAATTAAGGAACAAAGTGTGTCACAAAAAGCACAATGAACGTGAAAATTTCTGACACTTGAATAGTAGAGATGCAAGTCTCAAACTAAATCCTTTGAGTTTTATGAAGTGATAGGTCGGAAAGGGTGGCGGTAGCTGGTGGCAAAAGACCAGGAAATGTACTAAATTTAGACATTGGGGTGGTGGAGGTGACAAATAGATGAACAATTTTCTACTTCTATTTTCTTCTTGAATTGCTGGATCATCTTTGGGATTTTAAGGGCTTGCTTCTTTCTTTCGATGCTGGGGAACCGCTTCCTTAGCCTTTCAATTTCACTTCTTAACAAGTGGATGGAAGTTGAGAAGATTCATTTAGGAAGTTTTGGTTTTGTATTGGATCTAAGTTGGAAGAGGAAAAATGTTCAATGTTTAGCCTGATTCGATAAAATAGTTGGAGCAGCAGAAACATTCATACTATCAACTAAACTTGATTTTTTTTGAAAAAATACATTTTCTGACAAATGCATTCTGTGAACCATAGCTTGGTAACTGTACCTGAATCAAAATCAAAATTCTTAATCTGTAGGAGATTCCATCAAACTCATGGTCTGTCTACTTCGTCCACAACTTAAATCTGATTTCCTTCTGAATTCTCAAGCATCGTTTTTTGAACTCGTGATTTAGTATCATGGTGTTGCTAATATCTTCATTGTCAAATATTTATGTGCAGTTTGGTGCAGCTTTTTCAGTTGGTTTTGATATAGATCCCCAGGCAATCACATCTGCTCAATATAATGCTACTTTAAACAACATTGGACATGAGAACTTGCTTTTGAATCTTGTTCCTGGCAAAGGAATTCTTCCTTCTGCAGAGTTTAGTTCGAGTATGGACATTGGCCAAACTGCCTATGATGCAGACGTTCTAAATAAGAGGGGAAAATATGACATTGTTGTGGCAAACATACTATTGAATCCTCTGCTTGAGTTGGCAGATCATATTGTGTCCTATGCAAAGCCAGGTGCAACTGTTGCTCTTTCCGGAATCATATCTGAGCAGGTATGCACATTCTGTTTTATAGTTTAACTGTAGAGTGAATTAAGGCTTGAGGAAACATTTGATAATTGATTTGCTGGTACCACAAAGAATGAGGGAAAACTATAACAATAATGCTGTCATCTGATGTTAGCCATTATTTGCCTAACATCATCATCATCTATTACCCATAAAAGATAACTAAAACCCTATACTTGGATCCTCCTTTTTCTTCTTCTTCTTCTTTCTTAGCATCTGAAGTTAAAACTCCATTTCATAGCAAATGATAAGAGTAAAACATGTATATGACAATACACTACCGGCTTTTTGATAGTCAAGAGGTTCTAAACTTCCTTTGCTATTTGTTGTTCCTGGATTTTCAATGGCATGACTCCGGTCTCAGTAATTCAATACCTATATCTAGTTCCCTGAAATTTGTATGTATGCTTAATGATTGTCAATAATCTCCTCAGTTATTCAATTCAGCCGTTGACATTTTCTTCAATGAAACTACAAACAGTTAAAACGTTTCAACAATTATATGTATAGGTATGTAAAGAATTATGTGCATAAGAATGAGACTACAACTATGAATGTAGATTGTTGTGTCTGGTGTTTTATTCTTGAGAAACAAGCAACAAATGTAGATTACCTATTGCAATATTTGCGTTCTTGATTTTTCAATGTGATAAAAATTTTCTGCAGATTCCTCGCATTCTAGAAAGGTATTCGCAATACCTGAAGAACATAACAGTTTCAAAGATGGATGACTGGGCTTGCATAAGTGGCTTAAAGAAATGACATAACAGCAGCTAAAAGAAAACAGAGGTTCATTTTCTAATGTTGTGGAACTTAAGATTCTACCAAACCACAGGACACAGCCATAGATCAAGCCCTGGAAGTCCTCTCCTCGCGGCTCCCTGCATGAACTTTGCATGTCATTTGACTATGGCCAATTAAGTGTATTATTCACCTCTGTTTATTTGGACATAGTCTTGGAAACCGTTGTAAAAAAGCCACCTACTTCACTAATTGCGAGTCGAAGTCATACTTACTGAAGGTTGTGTGAAAAGAGTGCCTCAAATCCCCAAGTTTATCGGCTATTTAGTTTGTAAATGTCTGTAAAAGGATATTTCTAAATGGCTGTGTAAATGATATCTTCAAAAGCCCTAACGTCTATCGAAAAGAATGTCTCTACCTCCCAAAGTAAGGTTTGTATACACACTACCTTCTCTAGACCCCAATGGGATTACACACTGAGAATGCTGTTGTCAAGAGGTAGAATACATGTGGGCTGTGGCACATTCTCGTAATCAAGTTATGAAATGTAATGCTCATAGCATCCCTCTAGACCTAGTTGCAAAGTAAGCTCCATCTACGAATGGATCATGAAATGTAATGCTCATAAAGTCCCTCTAGACCTAGTTGCAAAGTAAGCTCCATCTACGAATGAATAAGATCCAAGAGGCTTTTAAAAAGAAAGGGAAAATATTCATTTTTTAAAAAGCTCTCCAAAAGTGACAGTAACAGTTACAGTTTAGTCCATAACAAAGCAGTTGTTCTACAGAGTCCGAAAAACCTACTTCCACTCCATAACAAATGCTTACAACAGCATTTAAGACGTTCCAGTCAATCACCAAAAAGTTTGGACTGAATATGCTAAAATTAAACAATTCAACACACATTTAGCAGACTGCAGCCAAGGGGAAAATAAAATCTAGATTAACTTCATCCAAAAAGAATGACACAGAAGGAAATACGACAGATTCATTGTGAAATGCTAAATTTTTTTATTCTTTTTTCTGTTCTACACAAACATAGCTAAAGATATCTTTGTCCATCAGCTTTCCTCCGTAGGATACAAGAGCTGCTTCACAGGCAGGAAAATGTTTCTTTGATACACAAGCATTCACAGCGAAGTCATCCCAGGAACTTCTGAATTCAGCCAACTAGCACTAAGTCCTGACTCAGTACATTGCAGCAAAGCCAATTTGATTAAGAATCTACAAATGAAACAAAATTGGCATGAAAATTTAACTGAGCCACATCACCGCTTGAGTTTTCTCCTGGACAGAGCAGGAGCCCTCTTGGGGATGTAGACCTTGTAGTTTACCTGGCCAACATCACCAAGTGAAGATGAGGTCAAACAAATTGGAATCAGAAAAAATTAAAAATGTCTCAAGGGTATTTGTTATGGTAAGAATACTCAAGCTTTGTAAAGACTAAATACATCTACACTTAAGAGATGTTTACGTGACAAAGATGTGCTTCAAGTGACTCTCATAGACAGTCTAGTTAAAGCAATCCAAAAGTCCCAATACGTAGAGACTTTGCACGCATATTTGTTTCTCCTCTTAAATTAAAAGCAGGTAAAAGAATCAATGAGAAATTATAGCCGAAAACCAAAATATAAATACAACAAAGCATGAACATTACCATATGTGTATGGCAGAGGTTAGATATATAAAAACATATGCAAGGTTACCCACAAGAAAAGATCAATGATAATTATTATATCTTAGAAATATTAAGTCTGGGAGAGAGAACAAAGTAAATCCTTGAAAGTTTTACCAAATACCAAGCCTGTTTGGTCATGATTACCTTATCTAGTTATAACAGTGTTTTGGTTTAATCAGTTTGCTCCCAAGTCCCCATTATCAGTGTTTGACTATTTCTAAAAGAAATCTATAGTTAGAACTACTTAGCAGTCACTATTACTTCATTATAACTGATGATTTCTATCAGTATCTCTAGTACTCAATCATTTAAACAATCAGAAACAATTTAAAGAATCTAAACAAAACAGGCCATTTATTTATTTACTTGTAGGATTATTGATCAACTATGGAGTTGAAAAATCCCAGCCTAACATGCATAAATAATGAAATATGAATATAATACCTGTACCATTTCACCACCCCTCATTACAGACATGGTCTTTTGTTCGAACTCAGAGGCATCCTTGGTTTCATCTGGTTGGTGTTTTGAAGTAAGTCCGTCAGATGTGGATCTGACACTAGAAGTAGTTTCTACAGTAGGGCGGATACCGGCATTAACAGTTCCCGTGTCTAAGTTATCGCTGGTCCCAGTGCTAAGAGCTCCAGGTCTCATGGGAACTGGTGTTTTTATTATGTTTCTCTTGGAAGCCAATGGATTTTCCTTTTTATTTGTCTGTACTGTGGTACTGCATAATAGTTTACCAGGTTCAGGTTCATTGCTAAGAACTGGTCCAGTGGTATGTTTCTCCTGTTCTGGACTCTGTGAGAGTGCTGATCTATCAGCAGGTTGTGTAAAACCTAGCTCAACGCAGCCAGATCCTTTTCCATTATTCTCTTCGACTGGAGTATTTATCTCAATCTCTGTGGAATGAGAAAATTCCTCAGTAATTACAAGCTTGCTCCTACATTCTACAACTTGATTTAAAGCCAATCCTTCTTTTTTCCCCTGCTCCAGAGACTTGTATGGTACAACCTCAGTCTTTGAAGGGGATAACTGATTAACATCACTGCCATTCTTCTTTTCCTTGGCACCAGATTTTAAATTTGTTTGAAGCTCTTTACGAAACTTCTGCAAGTTCTCCAACGCCTTTTTCCTTAAGACAGTCTCAAGATCCTCAACTCCTGTATTAGCAATATTATTAGAATTCCTACTCTCACCTCCATTATCATGACTTACTTCTTTGACTTTATTTGGATGAGGATCCAGACCACCATCAACTTTTCTGGGGCCAAAAGTTTCACTATTGGGAGGAAATGAATCATCAATTTTCAAATTTCCATCCTGCATTGTCTGAATGGACGGGAAACAAGAACAAGAAGCTAATTTCCCTTTAATTTCCAGGTCATTATTGTCATGGTTTCTGCATGAAGGACAATCATGGAGCTTATTCAAAATCTCTTCTTTAAGCATATCTGGTCCCTGTTCGTCGCCCTCTTCCTCACGTGTCTTTTCTGGAATAGTAATAAAAGATCTTAAGCGATTAGGATTACTCTCTTCTACATATTCCTTCCCATTGTGAGTAGTATTACAAGAACATGAATGATGGTTACATAAAGAACAAACTGGCCCCCTACTTCCGCTCCTTCTGCCAGTTCTTGGCTCATTACAAATTTTCTTTTCTTTCATCTTTTTGCTAGACTTAATCCTGGGAATCTGAAGATTGGTGTCCTCATTACCACTATTAGTTTCATCTTGGCAAGTGGAAAAGCTCTTAGAATCTCTACCTCTGGAGGTAATACTATTTTCACGTCGGCAACTACAACTTCTTGAGTGACTGTTCGTGGAGCTAATACTAGCGTGTCTCTTTCGCTTCTTCTGCACTTTTCTCCCATAATCAAGACTCTTTCTATTTGACCTTTTTCTTTTCTTTACAGGGGGTGAACCCTCACTGACATCTCGGCTACAGGATCTTCTCCGAGTTCTTTTCTTCACGTGTTTCATAACACGTGAGTTCCTACGTCTTTTCCTACTATAATCAACCTCTGAATCGGAGGACAAAGACTGTGAACTGCTAGAATAATCAGAGGAAGCAGAAGATGACGAGTCATCCTCAGAACTGGATAACTTCTTGGATTTGTTTCTTCTGCTTTTTCTCTTCCGTATCTAACCACACAACACATGAAGATGTATAATGTATTGATAAGAAAACAGGAGGTAACCTTACATTGTTCTAAAGAAAGCATGCCTAATATTAATTAAAAATATCTCATGAAAACATCTCCATGAATATTTGGGTATAAAATATATTCAATAAAGAGTGTACAAAGTGTGTTGGCTTGATCAAGCATTGTAAAGTCTTTCATAATTCTTTCTTCTGAGTGTCAGTTAAGGAATTACAAATTGAAACAAAAGAGAATATATTTAACGCAAGAGCTAAGATATCTGTTTTTCCATGGTGGCTTCTAAGATATACCAAGTATTAACAGGTGCAGATAATTGTTTCTTTTGATAAAGAACTCTAGATTTGCTCCGCTAAGGTTATTTTAAGGACAGTGCAGAAAACAAAAAAATACAAAGAACAGTAAACGATTCATGGAACTCTAGCTATAGCAATTCAAATGACTATGCAATGTGACTTTACACTCCCACAAGCGATCATGAGCTATATATCACATGAAGCCTTACCATATTACAGATTTGTAAATGAGCGTATTTTAAACATATTTACATGAAAAGAATCCCTTCTAAACAAACTGGAAGGAGTAGGACTTATTTACTCCCAGTTCAGTAATGTCAACTCATATAAGTATTGTACCCAAAAAATAACCAGCCTTTTGAACTACTTTTTGACCCTTGTTCTTGGAAAACAGTTTCATTTTTGTTTTTAGCTAAAAAGAACAGTTATCTTAATTTTTATCCCCCCCAAAAAAAGTCCCCTGATGATACACACACACATGAAAAGACCCAAAAGTTAAACCAGCAAATTACATATGTTGGTTGGACTTATGTTGAACAGAGGGTACAGATAACTTTGTTCGGACTCTTCAAAAATATTGTCAATCCTCCACAGGTGCAACAACATTTTTGGAGAGTCGCAGGTAACTAAGCACTTCCCTATTTCCACCAGCAGTAAAGAGGGAAGTATTAGCATCATTAGAGAAGGACACTAACAAATATTCCATCGCATCACAATAATTAGTTCAGCAAACAGAAAAATATAAGCCCTTAAAAAGCAAATTAAAGTATGATGAAGATAAACCCTAAAAAAAACATAACTATACATGAACGTTTCTACATATTATTGAACAAAACAGGAGAATGTGAAGCGTCGAAAATAAACCTTAGAGGAAACTTTGAGCCTCTTCTTTTTGGAAGATTTTTTCTTCGACGGAGACTTCCTTTCTCCCATTGGCTTCTGGATTTACTTCTTCTTCGTTAAAAATATTGGAATAGCCAAAAGGCAAACCGCAGATAAACGAATCGATAAATCCGATCAATATCGGAAAATCTGCAAAATTACGATTTGGGATTTGGAATTTGAGAGGATCTGAATGGTGCCTGACACACTCAAGCCCTTATATCATTTCAAACTTCTCTGACTTGTACTTTATCCTAATATGTATGTACTCTACTTACTTCTGAAATTAATAATTTTAAAAATAAAATAAATTACTATCTATTTATTATTTATTAATATTGTATACAGTAATGAGTTAGAGATCGTCTTAATATCAACAGGCAAGCGCAAGCTTGCAACGGCAATCGCAGCAACGGGTTGCTCGCAAGCTCAAAGCAGAAAGAAATGTCAAGTTCTCACTTGATCCTGCAAGTTTATAATCTATATGGAACTCCTTACTCCAATCCGGAAATCGAAGGATTGGGGCTGACAACAAACACTCATCTCTTAGTCGAGCTGATGGCTAGATCAATTTTTTGTTCGAGGTTCAAGAGGAAGGAGAGGAACCACCGCCCAATGATGCTTTCACGAAAGTATGGTCACCGGTGAAGTCCATCACGCCCCATTTAGATTTCTATGCGATACTAATAAAGTATATTGCTGGTTTTTTCCAAATCTACATCCAACACCAGAGGTTCCTGATGAGAACAAATTGTAAGGCGTTGAAAGAAACCCTTAAGAAAGATGTCAAGACCCTCGGCTCAGGGAGGGAAGGCGCAGTGCAAACTTGGTTAATCACGTAATCGTTGTGGAGTGTTGTAAGTGCACAAACTTAGCCAAGTTAGCGAGTGTGAGAACAACCACGCCCACAGGCTCGGCCGAACCGAGCCGCCCAGGCTACAAGCGACAAAGAGGCAGATTCTCAGACTAAAGAAGCAGTGGCTACCATTGCTGAAGTCCAGCATCAGGAACAACCTCTCCCCGAGATTCACTCACTTTCAAACAGACTCAGATTTCGATTCGCTATCTAGGAAGGGAAAGGAAAGACAGAAAACATGCGCTTTTGGCAAACTATTTCAGAATATACAAATGCCGAAAACGAAGAAAGCCTATTTGCTCTTGAACAGAGTTGGTCTGATCCTGACTTTTTCCTTTTTTATTTGGGTGCTACCTCACCCCTTGCTTCGCAACCGTCATCTTTTAGCTGATTGATGAGTGTCAAAGATAGACGTGTCACGCCGTATGAAGAAGATCTTCGCCGCCTGCTTTTGCGCTATTGTTACTTACGACGTCTCTTCTCTTACGCAATTTCTAACTAGTTGTAATTTTTCTAAAGACCGAAAAAGATTGGACTATTCCCCACCGAGACAACATAAACTCTTCGATGGATCCTCTTTCTTCTCAGTACTGATTCGTATGGAATTAGCACGATCCGGCGATCAAATTCTTGGTGGGAATCATCAATATGCTTTAGAACTTTCAAGAAGAAAATGAAATAGGAACAACCACGCTGGTCATACCGATATCGAAATAAGATCCACCGAGCGTGAGTCCTTCTGCTCGAGCGCATTTTCTTGCCTTTCTGCGGAAGCCCCCCCTCCCCCCCCCCCCCCCGAATCCGATTTATTTGGATTAATAGGGAGAGTAGATTATGATGGTATTTTACAATTCTTTCCAAGTCGGCTGGAAAGTGGATGCAGAATTACTGATCTTAGTCTTCAACTTTTAGCTTAAAAAAGAAAAAAAATTCAGTTGAGTCAAAAAGTTGGTAGCGCAGGTTGGATCTTAGCCAAAATTCGTCGCTGGGGGTTCCTTTTCCTCAACCAATTCGGTTCTGTCAGCCTTGGTCTAACATTTTGTTAAGCCCCAACAAACTGATTCATGTTCTTGACAGGCTTCTTGACTCCATTGCTACCCACCCTGAGTCGACCTCTCTCTAGTGGGCCTTTACCTTTCAAATAGAAGAGGGGTAGTCGCAGCAGGAGAAGCATTCCTAAATCCCTGAGATCACTCGACTTTTTGGGTAGCCGTCCTTCCATGCCAAGTCAGCTATCACTGATCAAAGAGCGAGCAGCCGCCAGGTTTAATGATTTGATGGAATCTACAGATGTAGTGGCTGATTTGACAACCAGAAGGAATCCTTTTTGCTTTCGCCAACAACAAATTCGAAAGTAAGCAAAATATGAAAGAATATTTTATTTGCTTTTAGATATTCTTAAAGAAATTTGACGTCGTTATCCTACTTTCATGTTGTAGCAACTCACAAATCATATAAGATATGTAAATGATGAATTCTAGATAAGCCTAATGCGATAAGTGAGACCATGTGGGAGACATAACCTAATATTCTTTATCACACTACACCAAACTCAATCAACTAATAAGATGAGATTTGATCCCTATTTTGAATATATATTTGATTTTCTTTCTTAAATGAGCGAGTACATTCTTAATGGAGTAATATTAAATTTATACCTGTACTCGCTAAAATTTAAAAAACTTTTTCCAATATTTTTTATTTAGTAATATCCTATTATTTTAGGAACAAATCACATTTTTTCCCTCTTGATCTCTAATGGAGCTCCAACTTGAGATAATAAGGAGATTTTTAATTTTTTTTTTGGTTTTGTAACAAAAAATTTCACAATTATTATTTTTTGGGTGCACTCAAAATAAACTCTATTTTTGTGATATAACCTGTAAATCACAAACAAAAATAATTGTATTAGATAAGCTTCATGTGACTAATTCGATCGAGAAACACATGCGAATGATATCAAATCCATGCTTGGTACTTGGAAGATCCTCTCCTCCAACTTGAGATATTAAGGAGTTTGAACCTATGCAATTTATCCTTTTTACGCTGAAGTTTCATTTATTATTAGAAAAAGAAAGAAATTATTTGTTGACATTGTGAAGTCTAAATTAAGCAGTTTCAAATGATATGATGACATATTTATTGAAAATAATTAGACATAAAAGTGTTATAGATTTTTAAAAAATGCATATCTTAAATGTTCAATCGAGAAGTTTCTTTCTATCACTATAAGGGAGTAGAAGCATTTAAGCAAAGTAAGATTTTGAGATAGTAGAAGAGTATAAGTTCGAACTCTTGAGAATAAACAGGAGCACTACCCTCAAAAAAGGATCCTACAATGCGTGACAATCATAAATCTTAGGTTGAGCAAATAAATAGGAGAACTATCCTAAGGATCTGACAATAAGCGAATCCTGCTTTAATTCGAATCCTCAGAAAAGATAGTACATAAGCAAATAAAACATAACAAATAATATAGAAAGCGTAACAAACTATACTAAAAGTAAAATAATGTAATAACGAAGCACAATAAACCTTCTTGCCCGAGGAATATTCCAAAAAAAGGAAGCAGCTGGGCTGGGTCTGCGAGTGAAAAGACTTTTGGATAAGAAATATCAATCCTGAATAAGCTTCAGCTGATTCTCATTAGAAATCTTTTTATAAGCAAGGAGGGAATAGAATCGTCCAAGTAATTGCGTCTATCACTGAAGGCAGAGGTTTCAGCTTTTCGTGATATTTAACATAACAAATAATTCTATATTGGAAAAGTCTCGATTTCTGTGGGGCATGAACCCACTAATCAGTAACAGGTAAGGCCACAAAAACATTTACTCTAGGCAATCTCATTGATTAAAAAACACTTCTGCAGCAACATAGTTTCTATATCCACAAACTTGAGGACAGATACAACTATTCTTTTGCTAAGTCTACAAGATACAACCATAAAAGTATCATTGTATTTAAATACAAATGTAAACAAAATCACTTATGCATCTTCACCATCACTTATGCTTGCACGAGTATCAATGTAGAATTCAGAATCAACTTCTCCATCAATGATTCGGCTTCTGTTCCCCACACATTATCAACAACATATAAATGTTATATTAGGAGAAAATGTTAATGTGAATTAACATAACTAATTTTACTAAAAAAAGATAAAGAGGGGGAGAGAGTAATAAACCTCTCAAGGACAAATTTCCCTTCTTTGTACTTCTGGCTTTTCTCATGGGCCGTCTCCTGTGTAAACGAGAAACAAATATTAGTCGTTAATAAAACTACGTGTGTTACATATACTTTGTGAGGTTAACTTGTATATATCGAATCATATCCCCCAAAAGACAACAAAACTTTCAAGTTACACCAGCTACAACACATGAAAGTACATTGATAGAGTGAAAATTCTTTATATTGACGGTGTGTTCAAGTCAATTGCCACGTGTGCATATTATTTATGTGCACAACGGAATTTTGATATGCAGGAGGGACTATTTCCCTCCTCTTTATTTTTGTGTGTGTGTTCCCATGGTTGTGTGTTTTGGCTCTGTGTGTCGGTGCCTATGGACAAAGAAGAAGAAGAAGGAATAAGAGGGATTACATATTTCCAGCCAAGAATCTGCCCACAGCAACAACAAAATATATCTGTCACAGTGTGCATTCCAGAAAGCATCGTCCTCTCCTCGCGAGGTCCAAAAGTTATATTTACCCTGAATAACAGAAAGAAAGAAAAGTGAAAAATTCCATCATATAAATTGGAAAAGAAACATGATCTAATCAGGCCATGGAAGGATAAAAGAACAGAAAATGGTGCTAACAACACACATCTCTTGCACAATCAAGAAAGCCAAGTAAGAAGACCACTGAACTAGATTGTGCCCCTTGAAGAGATCACCACTTCCCAACCATGACATAAACTAATCGATTCAACCCTTAATTAAACAACTAGCTTCTGCTGTAAGATGATTCAGCTTAGCTTCCTGTCAGAAAATAAGCTTTAAACATAGCAACATCTTTAAAAAAAGCAAAGTGGTCTTCTACCAACAACAGCCGCTCCGAAAAACTCAGCCTACACACAGCAACCATGTAATAGGAGTACAGATTGAATCCAGCATGCTGCATTGTCTTCCAGTTTAGGTCGATATCCCACTAATTTGACAATTAATGACAACATACCATCTGGGCAGCCAGGGTAATCCAGGGAAACCCAAGTCCTGAAGGGTAGATGGGCAAGAAGAATGCAAGCATACATACGTAAGTTCTGTACAGTAAATACCTTGAACAACCGAGCAAACCCTATATCCAAATGTGGCCTAAGCCAAACAGTCACGCTTAAATGCACATAACAAATAGCTGACTCTGATGCTGAACGAGACATTGAAACTTATAACAGCCATTTATATCTATGCATACATTTTTGGTTAAAAGAAATCAAACTCCCCTTGCACTTTCCTATCATCCTTTCCTCAACAACTAATTTCGTTCACCCCCCCCACCCAACCCAAAAAGAAATTAAAGGAATAATAATAAAGAGAGGAAAGAATGGTTGCTGTTACTTGGTTTTTATTCTTATGTAAATCAGAATGAAATTCTGAATTTAGCTCAATTCCAGCTGATACATAGTTGAACACCTGATGAAAGTGTGCCTGGCTTGTCTTTCTGTACCATCTTTGTACTATTATTAATAAAACCTTTACCATTTTGGAAAATTTTTTTAAAAAGTCCGAACAAGGAATATCATACATTCAACAAATACTGTCACAAATGACATCGTGTTGAATAAAAATGATGGTATTGCCAATAACTCACTTAAAATAGACGCAGCAGGTTGTCAATGATAAAGTGACACGTAACTAATTAGGAGAAACACCTTCAAAGCATATTTAATTCACTGCGTCCTAACGATGCACCAAACATATTAAACACCACTTTCTCAATGGTAAAGACAACAGAAACAATCACATATAAGCGCCAAAAGAAAGCACCAGTTGTCACACACGAATGGATGCAGGTTTATTGACAAATTAAATCACTTGTAAAACAAAAATATTGATCCATGAAACAGCAATGTATGCTATCAATCTGTTGTTGAGAATAATTAGAGGTCACTCACACATTATTGAACAGGTATGCTTTTCCCCTGCGACAATGAAAAGCCTGCATAGATAGCATAAAAGATACGTCAAACATAGTTAACCATTGCAAACTAAACGGCAATTCATGCAGAAAAGAAGAAACACAATTTTCTCATGCAATATATCACGACAAAGCAAGTAAACTGACCGTTCATGCACAATGAAATAAAAGAAACTTCTTGAGTTCCAGTTAATTTTCCCTGCTTCGAGATTTCCCACTTACATCACCTATTGGCGCTAGACAATTCTTATGCATATATTTTACTTATGAGTGAAAAAAGGAGTTACTTTTAACCAGGGACGGATCTACTAATGGCCGAGGGGGTGCCATGCCACCCGCAAGCCTCACCCGAGACTCGGTATATTGATATGTGTGTATATATATAGAAAATTTATGAAAAATAGTTAAAGTGCCACCCATTGAACAAAATATTCCATGGTGCCACTGGCAAAACTCCGGAAATTCCTTCTAGGCTGCGTGAGTTCGATCCCGGCCCTACTATTTTGTTAGCTTCACTGGGCAATTAAGGAGTTAGGCATTTCATCTATTCTCCCCCTTTTTCTTAGTAGTAATTCTTTTTGACTTTATTGTTTTATTTAATCTTGTTCAATTTTATTTTATTTTTGCCTTCTTTCTATCCCCAAAATCTTTTCTTTCCCTCTAAAAGAGAAAACAGCCTCCCCTGCTTAATAAATGTTTTGATGCATGAATTATTGGGATGGCTAGCTTGAATCTAGTTAATTCCTTTGCTAATTTAGACAAGAGTAGAATAATGACTATGGCAAAGTATTATCCAAATGAATAACAAATTTAAAATTTGCATTACCAACTCGATATTTTCCATAATTCATATGCGATGTGGTGAACCCATGTTCTCCAACTTGCAAGGAATTAGTGATCTCACAAAAGCATTGATCTATCTTGTGGGAGTTTTATTTATCAATTGTGGAAAGAACATTCTAATCCATGAAGCAAATAAAAATGAAGTGTGGAATAACATTGGTGATCAATATTTAAATGATTGTTTAGTTTGTTACATAAAGCACGGAATATTGTCCAATGTAATTAATGATGTCATCATTGGCCATTTCCAAAATACGAAAACTCGTCGAGGACATTTGTAAATGAATGATGTATATTTATAAGATTAATAATATTATTGGAAGCTTTATGCTTTGCGCCAAGTTGTCATAATGCATTTTCCCCATTCGATCGATTTCTCTTTATAAATAGAAAAGAAGACGATTAACCCTTACAGAAGCCCAAATTAATTGATCAAACCGACCAAATATTTACTTTATATGGATCATATAAATAGCAAAACGTCTATAATCAAAGCAATGTGACACCCAAAACCTTCAAATCTTGAATCCGCCTTTGCTTTTAACACACACAATGGAGAAGAATCTGCAATTGAGTTCTTATGTAAAACTGTGTTCCATATGTCATCACCCCTATGGCATTTTAAAGTCCAAACCCTTACTCCAAAGAACCAAACAATCTGTATTATGAGGATACATCACTAAGCTCTGCCTGTTTGAGCTTGCGCACGTTACCGGTCCCCAAGCCTAAACAAAAGAGGACGGTTGCTAAATGCTCCGCCACGAAGCAAGCTTTCCCGAATACGACAGATGCGGAAGTGGCATCCAACGTAAAACTTGTCAGATTAATGATTTTTTTTCCACCGAAATTAAACACTTTGTATTACTACATCAACGAACTACAGAGTTCAAATGTGTACCCTTAGCATCATGATCCAACTTGGGAAAACTTTCCCAAGAGATATCCTTCAACCAAGAAATAGAAAATCTAGCTAATTTATTATCTATTTTGTTCAAACATCTAGGAATATACATAAAATCGACATGATCCAACATGCTTGAGAGCTTCCAAATGTCATTCGCACACCACTTCTATCTCCCACGAAGTAGCCACTCGTTTCTGAATCATATCCACAACATTTTCCTAATGGTTAATTCAGATTCATGATGACGAATTCGAAAAATTTGAAACTTCTGAATTAACCAGAAACACGTTACATTTGCACTAAACAACATAAAAATTGCTCATTTCCTAAACTATAAAAGGTGAGACTTTTACTTGTACCCAAAAGTGATATATAACCATGTCAATGAAAGATCAGGATTTCCATAGCTACATCCAATAATTCAACCAAAACAAAAAAAAAAGAGAAGAGGAAGATGAAAAATTGTACCTTGGAAACAAGATCATCAACATGGCCAAGTTGGGTTTTGCAGAATTTGCAATTGTAAGTTTTGCCTTCAAGATCCACCAAAAATAGTCTCCCCATTTTTCACTTCACACAACAGCAGCTCAGCCCCAATATCCCAAAACTGAAACCTTCTTAAAGAAAGATGAAAATAACAAGGTTTATTTGAGGGGTTTAAGGAACAGAAGTGTCCAATTCCAGAAGACCGACTTATTATTACATGTGGCGCAGATTTTGTTAATTTCAAAGCTACCTACTTCTATCTTTTAGTGATCTTAAAAACTTGAATGTATAAAAAAAAGAGCTACTAATATTTTATTGGCGGAACTATTGGTGGGCTCCTAAAGTTGACAGCAACTTTCACTTAGACACCTCAATTAACCTTTGTTCATTTTAGACAGTGACCAATTAAATAAAAACACGTGACATATATATTAAAAATAATTTTAAAATAATGACTTTTGAGTAGAAAAAAAAGTGATCATTAACTTGATGACATATGACATTTTTTACCCAAATAATTTTAAAAAAAGAAGAAATTCATCTACTAAAAAAAAGTGATTTTCAAAAAAAAAAATCCACCCCCCACCTAATTGTCTTCTTCACCCACCCCACCTCGTTGTCGTCTTCTCCACCTCCACCCACCCCAACCCCAACTCCTTCCCCACCCATATTATCTTCTCGCGAAACACTATCAAAAGAAACTATTTTGAAAATTTTATTTTACAAAGATATAATTTTTTCTACTTTAGTTTTAAAAAATCAATTACTAATTAACAATAGAAGAAAAACAAGAACTAGATCTAGGCAATGACAATGAGATTATAAAATCAAGGTCCAAAGTTATGGAGGAAAACATCTAGAAAATGGAGAAGAAGAAGAACAAGAAAACAAAATGAAAAAAAATATTTTTTTAAAAAAAATGCTCTTCACGCGTTCAAAATGGGTGCAGCACACGCAATGTGCCAAGTCAGCACAAAGTGTCAAAATGACACATCAGAACCTTACTTGAAGTGTCTAAAATGAACAAAGGTTAGTTGAAGGCGTCTAAGTGAAAGTTGGTGCCAATTTTAGGGGGCCACCGATGAGTTCCGCCTAGTTTATTTGAACAGCATAACGCACGTATTTATATCCTTCAATTTTAAACGTACATAAATAAATATTTAAATTTGTATAAAATTAAATGAATAAATACATATGTCGTACATGACATATTACATATAAAACATCACGTAGAATACATATATCTACTTGTTTAATATTATACAAATTTAAGTATTTACTTATCTACATCTAAAATTAAATGACATAAATACCAGCTAAAGATAAATTAAATGACACATTCATATACTTGTTTAAATTACTTTTTGGCTATTAAAATGACTCATTTGATCAGTACTAATACTTTGCTAATTAAATTAGAAAATCTAACTTTAAAAATGATGAGTAATTTTTTTCCAGACATCAGGTATTTTAAGACAAAATTAATTTGTTTAAGCTTTACATATTTGGAACCTTAAGTAATATACGCAAATGTATTTAACTTCAATTAAATTTTATCAACACTTCGTTATTAATTTATAAAATGTTTTATAGGTGATAAACGTTTAAGATCAAATTTTCTTATTGAAGTAACAGTTAGAACTTCGTTATTAATTTATAAAATGTTTTATAGGTGATAAACGTTTAAGATCAAATTTTCTTATTGAAGTAACAGTTAGAATGTTGTTTTCGTGAGTTTATTTTTCCAAACTAAATAAATACATAATTGTTAGTAAAAAATGGAAATTCCCATTGGATCCAAGCAAGGAAAAAACACTTGGCATTCGTCAAAAAAGGAAGAGACTCATAAAATGACGGATTTGAATTATACACTCTTAACAGTATACAGATTTTTCACACTAATTTAACATTCCGAAAAATATCCATTTGAAGATGTATCTCTCGTGAACTTTGAATTCTAAACAACAACATACCTATTGTAATTCCACAAGTGGAGTATGGGAGCTCTGAACTCTAAACATCAACGCCATTATGTTGAAGAAACAAAATGAAAGTACACACAATTTTTAACAGAAGAACAAAAGAGAAAGTACACACAATTTTTAACAGAAGAACAAAAGAGAAGTAGAAATTGATTGCACAACAAGGTCATATACATTATCAAGAAATAAAATATCTGATCATACTCTAGGAAGCTGAATTCTCCACAAGATGCCACTGCTTTACATTGAATATGAAAAATGTGGATTGACATCAAGCTGTGGCTACAAGATCAGGTTCAGTGGCTGGAGCAGGAACATACCAGCCATGATGGATCTCAACTGCTTTCTTTCTTCTAGCAAGGCGAGATTTTCTTCTCGCGCCAGTGTTCCTGTGAAGTGTCCCAACTTTCACTGCTTTATCGATTGCGGAATATGCCTCTGCAATCAACTTTTCAACCGAAACAACTTCCTCTGACTGTGCATCGGGTTTCTTCTTCAATGTCTCCAATGCTTCCAAAACCTAGAAACGAACAAAGCTTAGGTTCCATAAGCTGAGATGAAGAAGGCTGCATTAGCTATATATTTTTTTTCTCAATGTGTTTGTCAGCGTGTCTGGAAAATGTTCTTTGATTTTCCTCAAATTATTAATTTCATGCTGTAAATGCAGCAGGTGAAGTCCACGAAAATTGACCTATATCGCACAAAGCTGAGAACACTCATGATTTTAGAAGTGAGCTCAAAACAGATTCATGGATCTTTTTGATAAAATAGAGATTTATGGAACTTAATCAGCATTACATTATTTAGAAATGACTTTATTTGTGTTACAAACTTCTCAGAAATAGCCGATTCTTTCTCACTTAGTTTGTTCATCACTCTCAATTACCATTTAAATCTCCATTAATCAGTCAAGTACAATCAACTCTTGGCTCCAGTTCAAGTTTCCGTTCAGACAGAAACAACTCTTGTTAGGTACTGAACCCTTCTCCTATTATAGTCTGCAATTTTTCTCTCTTTGTCAATTCACTTTGCCGGATGGTGCAAGGGCATTTCAGAGTAGCTTCTTACATCTTTTTATCTTAAAACTAAGTAATATAGGGGCTTCATCTATCCAGAAATCTTGAATTTGTTCAGTCATAGAGATTCCGGGATCACCTAGCCTAGTGCACCATATGTCTATATAGATGGAGGGAACAAAAGACAAAAATATGATGGGTAATTATCTCCATATCCTAAATATCAATGACCCCGACAAACAATATTCTTCTTCTAGGAACTCTGAAAATTAGGAAAAAGGCAAACGGAAGGAAATTAAATGAAAACAAGTTTGCTGACTACATAAGAGAGCTCTAATAGCCGCCAAATAGGCCTTAAAAAGTTGAAACTATGACTCAGCCACAAAAGCTGGAGGTTGAAGCCATGCTGACTGCAGAATCATGACAATTCACTGCAACCCAAGGCATAGCACTAGTCTTTGAGGTTATTGTTTTTAACTTTTCACTTCTTCATCCAATAGATTAGGATAGCTTTCACGTTTTTATCCAAATGATTAGGATTAGCTAAAATGAAATTGAAAGGTAGTACTTGCAGCTTCAGAGAGTCGTCCAACAATAAGACACGACTAGAAATGACATTTTGCTCCATGATTTTAACCTTCGGTATTTTAACATATTCAATAGACATCTCTAAGAGAAGAGAGACAGTGCACAAGGTGATAGTTTTGACATATGTATAACTCATATTTCTCGTACTGGACAACTGCTATTTAATAAAGGACAACAAAGACCATGCAAGAGTTGCTTAGCACAAATGTCCAATGGTAATGCATTACTATTTTATTGAAATTTAACTTTGGTCTATTCTCCAAAGCTCCAATTTTGACCCTATTTTGCCTCAAAGATCCCAAACCCATCAGTGGTTTATTGTCTTAACAGTTTCGGCAAAAACAGCAATCCATGATGAATGACAAGCAAAATAGTAACTAAGACCTTAAATATCAAAAAGAAAGAGATCAGATCGACATAAAATGGACTCCTCCCCAACTCTCCATTCATCACTCACTCTTTCCTTGCTGCTTGAAATGATTCCACAAAGATTTGGTGTACCATATGACACGATCCGAAGATGAGACTCAGAAAATGTTAGACATGCACTCGAATCAGATAAATAAACAAACATCAGAACTAAACACAATCTCAATACTAAATCATTTTGTGGGGCAGATTCACATGAAATTAGGGATTCTATGTAAACTATAGTTCTTCCTCAAATTGAGTTTTCTCTACTTCTATAAGTCCTATTAAAATCCATTAACACTTCAAACTACAAAGATAACAAGCAGCATCATTGAAGTTTCTTTGTGCCCATTCATACAAAATTCAGTTAGGAGGACCAACGGAACAATTTTAAAGAGTCAAAGAAAAAGTTACTCAGACAATCTGTCAAAATGCTTGTCGTACTAGATTACTGACTAAACAAAGTACATAATTTCATCTAGCTTCTACAAGTATGTGGAAGGGAGACCCGGTGACCAACTCTGTTGTCGTTCTGCACATAATTCTTGCTACCTTAATCATTTACAGAATTCATTCAAATCTTTAGATCAACTTCAACCAAACTGAGAGGCAAGGAGGGGTTTCTTTACCTAGCCGACCTCGACACCACAAGTGAAACTAAAAAGAAAACACCAAAAGCAAAATACCGATTGCACAATAAAAGACACATTATAGAAGAACTCAACAAGCGTGTTGTATAGAAATATTAATAGAAACAATGAAAAATCAATGCAGAGAAATTGCCACCAGAAAAACAAAATAATTGACAGTTCAAACTAATTACTAAACATAATTAAAGCCAAAAGTGAAAGCAACTTACAGTCTTCATCCGAGTCTTGACTTCAGATTTTTTAGCCTTGTGGTAAACTCTCCTCTTTTCAGCTTGCCTTGCCCTTTTGGCTGCAGAATCCGCTTTCTTTGTTGGAGCAGCTTCACAAACGATGGAACGACGAAATGGCATTTGCACCGGATTCAGTGAAACAGTCCCTGCAATTCCAAAAAAATCACTAGGGCCATAAAACTCTAAATTCTACTAACCAATTTGAAATCAGCAAATACCTAAAAACTGAGTTAATTTCTCGTTCACTCAACCAATAGTTATTATCTCAGAAAATCGTCTTCTTTGAAAATTGGAATCAACACAAAATGTAACCTTTTGAGATAAAAAAAACTATTAGTTGAGGGCCATCTGAGAAATCAAACACCCTCACCCCACCTACCCGATAAAAAGGTCGAATATTATGGTAGTCCGATCAGCAGGCATATCAAACAAGAACTTCATGAAGCACAAAATAACTTTTTTTTAATTCCAATTCCTATCCGTGCTAGATTAATCTTTGAAAAAAATCAAAACAAAAGATAAAAATAAAAGGATTCTTGAAGTGATGGGTTCATTGTAAATGAAGTTCATACCTTTAGAGAAGAGATTGAGAGAAGTATTAGCAGAAAAACTGAGTGACCTTAATGCATCAGCATTTGGGTGTGGTCCATTGAGAGAAAGGGTGTTGAATTTTGTAGTAAAGCTCCAACAAGAAGAAGATAAGCAAGCTCCTGCCATGGCTATTTCTTTCTTTCTCTGTATTTCTCACTCTCTTTTCTCTACAGCAGAAGCTGGGGAGAACTTGGTAATTGGAATAATGGTGTCTCATCTTATCCGCAGTGTCTTATTTTCTTTTGATTTTGGATATGGGCTCGTTTGGTGGAGACTGATGTATTATATGGGCCAAGTTTTAATGTCCAGTTAGCCCAACAAAAAAGAGAAGGCCTGCTAAGAGTGAAAGAGATGAGATCAGTTCACTTATGCTCGGGTAATTTACAAGAATGACTTTGGAGACGAGTTATTTTGAATTTTTTGACCTCGTTTGTTAGGTGATTAATTCAAATTTAATAAGTTTTGCTCCACAAAAAAAGACTTTAAGTTGTGACCTTAAAGGTTTGCCTACTAGGTAAGCGAGGAATAAAAGTACAGATCAGTCATTTCCAAGGTTATTGAGCATAATTTCCTTCATTTCCAAGGTTATTGTGCATAATTTCCTTCTATTGTTGCAACTTCAGATCCCAATATTCAACTTCAGTCCCACAAGTCTAAATTTAATTTTGAGGCTGCTAAATTTTAATTTTTTTTTGTAAACTTATACAATTTCCTCAAATAGGTATCATAGAAACGGATATTTGTGACCGTTGCTCAGAATTATGTATCTAAAATAACCTGCGGAAGGACAACATACTAATCAGGAAATCACAATTCATAGTTTTCAACGAGGTCTGTCTTGACATGACTCTGGTAATGATCATTATCTTTCACTTAACAGATAACGCAGCAACTTACATTTTATGCCCACACAAGACACTTTGACTTTACATAGAAAGCAACAACATACCCAAGATTGTGGGGTCCGGGGAATGCGAGATGGACGCAAACCTTACCTACCTTGGGAGAGGTAGAGCGATGGTTTTTTATAAGACCCTCAATTCAAGAAAAACATTTTCAAAACAGCTTTGAAAGATACAAGAGCAAAGAGCTATTAAAGTATTGACAGCAAAATAGTAAAGATACCCCAGGTGAAGAGAACATCAGCCAACCAAGATTCAACTGAGATTTTTCAGCTCAAAGTTGGCTCATCTAAGCAAGCTCGAGTTCAAGTATTTATCAATTCAGCATGACACAAACATAAAGCAGTGAAGTCTCTTGGATGAGATCTTTAGAAGTGAGCAAGGTCAGTGAACTCGAATAACTAAACCGAACTTTAGCAGTTAGCACCAAATGCCTAGACATCTGGTATACAATCTTTGTTGCTGATTGCTTACAGAAAAGGGGACATTTTACAAGGGAAGTGAGCAAGCAAGTTGATCCACTATGTACTACCGGGGGTCAACATCTTAAAGATGATATGTCATGGCTGAAAATAGCACTCGTAGATAGTTTCTATGATGTTGAGAAGACTAAAATCTCTGCTCAGTCATTACTGCAGGTTGTGCTTCAGAAAGCTTTCTTCCTAGATAAGGACCTCTTCTGATCGCTTCCTCCAGCTGCAGGAAAGCACATTATTATAATACAAATGTAGGAAAGCAGACCGTCAAAAGAAGGAGAAAAGGAATAGAAAATGAAGAATCTTTGATCAAACAACACTGTCACTTGGGCTATCAGTCCTCGGCCATCTGAAAAGACATTTACTTGGGCTAAAAGATTATGTTTGATGAAGATTTACCTTGGACTTTTTGTAAATTATATCTCATTTCTTTCTTTCTCCGATTGTTACCGTTGTGGCTACTGGCTAGTCTCATTCTTAAATTTTCCATGCAGTTGACAATATAAATAGGCAAACTCACTTAACGAAACCTCTTACTTCTTCAATAAATAAATAAATAGGCAAATGCACCAATGTGACCAGTTATGTTGTATGGAGCACAATGTTGGCCAGACAAGAACTCGCACATCCAAAAGATGAAAGTAGCGGAAATGAGGATGTTGAGATGGATGTATGGGCATACTTGGAGAGATAGGATTAGAAACGAAGCTACTCGGGACAAGGTGGAAATGACCTTAATGGTGGACAAAATGTAAGAAGTGAGGTTGAGATTGTTCGGACATGTAAAGAGAAGATGCACAAATGTCCCGGTGAGGAAGTGTGAGAGGTCGGCCATGGTAAATCTAAACAGAGGTAGAAGTAGGCCGAAGAAGTATAGAGAAGACATGACACACCTGCAGCTTACCGAAGACAAATTTTAAGGAAGCTCGCTTGTTAGGCTTTATTTATTTTCTTTTCTATGACCCACATAGGCTCGGTGACCCTACCCTATAAAGTGAAACAACAGAAAAGCAGTAATTAGACTCTTCAACTAGTTTTATGCTCATTAAAACAAACTTCAAAGGAGATATGACGCTACATAAAAGGATATGAAGGTCGAAGATTAGGATAGAAGGTTAGTAGGTAATCCAATGTTGTCCAATTTCTTTATCAGTATTGTTATTATTACTCTTATTCTTCGATTTTAGTAATACTTGTTTCATTTGCTTTGATTCTCATATTATTTGTTGTTGCTACTATTCTCTTCTCCGTTGATTTTCAGTATGGCTTCTTCACTATCGGATTTATTTTACATACTAGATCGTTGATAGAAACAACCACTCTACCATCACAATGTAGGGGTAATCCTGCGTACACATCACCCTCCCCAGACTCCACTTGTGGGATTACACTAGGTATGTTGTTGTTGCAAATTTACCCGCGATTCTTGCACAATAAAAAGTGAAAAGCAAAAATAGGTTGGACACCTGACATGTTTATCTATATCTACAGTAAGAAGATAGAACTATAAGATATACAGGGGGAAAATAAGGACACGTCAGACTTCTTTAACAGGGAACTTTATGATTGAAGACCAATCCCATCTAAGATCCACAACGAACCATAAGTAAATCTGTATAAATTTGAACACAAATGATATAAATCAGGAAAGACGCACCTTTGTAGCTATAACCGAAAGTTCATTGTCAGCAATCAATTTACTAGATGAGGTGAAACCTTTGTAGATTGACTGGCAACATTTGTTTCTAGCTTCCATACCTGAAAATTAACCAGCTTCAGGAAAAGGTTCACAGTTATTTTCTCAACATATAATCACTCTTCAGGTGGTTAAACCATGTAGAAGCAAGCCCCTAAGATACTGGGTTTGGGCCTTGTGATTCCAGCTGCTGCATTTTTATCCCTTCAATTCATTCTCATAAAAGGATACATGTTCAACCCTTTATCAACGGGAGCCATCGAGAGTTTTCTTTTATAAAAAGAAATTGTGATGGAAACAAAAAGAAGAAATGTTGCAATTGAACCCAAGTTCAATTTTAGGTTATTCTGAATATCTATATAACTGGAAAGGAAGTTCACGCACGCAATAGAGTTAAAACATAAATATTTCTCAAACTTTAGAAATATATTTTTGTAAACAAGAACATGTATCATGCGAAATATTTACAGTTTTACAATACAATACATATTAAGATATAAATGAAGATGCATGCAACTTCAATGAAAGGCCTACGTGAGGGTGGTCTTTCAATCTCAACTGTCAAAGTCCTGCTTAGCCAGGTGAGTTAAAAAATCAATCGCTGATAATGCACTTTAGTAGTACGGAGATATGGTAAGTTATGGACAATATTTGTTAATGGAATTATCAGGGTAAAGGGTGACCAGATAATTAAAACAAGAAACACACTAACTTGCAGTTTCACATAAATATGGGCCAACATAAGGTTGAATGAGAAAATGCAGTAGCACAGAAGTCCTTTAGGTGAAGAGACGACCAATCAGAGATAAAGCCAAAAAAATGTCACCAAATGACTGCATTTAGATATGCAAACAGAAGATACTTGTACCCATAAAAACAATGTTACTGTATACTGTCGAGTCAATTGGATATTAGCATACACACCTATCTTTTCTGTCTCTGTAAATGCGTCAGTTACTATATCTATTATTTCACGTCTGGAGATAACCTCCATCAGGCACCAAGGTCGCATCACCAACCCAGTTATCACTCTGTAGCCCTGTAAAATGTAAGAAGATACTGACTTTACTAACTGTGAGAAGCTATATGGTATATATTTAAACTTGCCTTTAGAAGTCCAATCTGTCTTCCTTCATGTCTATGAAGAACAGTGAAGAACATATTTTAACACCAAAAGAAGAAATAGATACCAAATTGAGCAAGAAGATCAAAGGAAGATGTCCTGATCATTAAAAATATGAAAAGTTCAACAAATAGTAAATGAAGTCACCACAAGACAACACTGAAAATACTGAAGAACAACAAGACAACATAATTTAACCAAACAATCAAATGAATACCAATAATAAGGGGATCACAAAAATAAACTGACCATCGCATCTAAAAGTTTAATTTGTTAAGAAAGCACACTTTTTTTATTTAATTATATTCTCAACACGCCCTCATGTGCAGGCTTGATTCTTTTTTTTATGAGTCGAAGCACATGAAAACTCTTCTTGATAAAGATTGGCGAACTCGAACCCAGGACGTCTGCCTGCTCTAATACTACATTGTTGAAGTGTGTGACTATCTCATACAAAAGCTTAAGTTGTTAGAGAGAGCACAATTTTATTTACTTAATCATAATCTCAAAAACTACTAAACAATAATATCGATAAAAGAAATTGAAAACCACCGAGGCAAGCTGGGTTTGTACTTTAACAATGTAAAGGTATATTCAAATGGTTATGCAGTGCATTGACTTTCCAAAGTTGGAAATCTATTTTAAGATAGTTGCTTTATGGATTCGTTCTCCTTTATCTTTTTTATAAAAAGAAAAATCGTAGATATTATCTACTTCATAATTTGTTTTTAAGTGGAACATCAACACGTCCAGCATCATGAAATGGTTTGCTTTACGTTGCACTCTACAGAAAATACATGAATGAAGAGATAAGAATAAAGTACTCGTTTTGTAGCCATTATTCCTCTACACACTAAGAGCGACAAGATTAGGAATCAGATTATCGAGGAGAAGGTAGGAGTGACCTCTGTGGCGGACAAGATGAGGGAAGCAAGACTGAGATGGTTTGGACATGTGCAAAGAAGGTGCGTTGACCCCCCAGTGAGGAGGTGTGAGAGGCTAGTTGTAGGGGGGACCCGGAGGGTTAGAGGTAGGCAGCAGAAATATAGGGGAGAGATGATTAGACAGGATTTGGCATAGCTTCATATTACTGAGGACATGACTCTAGATAGGAAGGATTGGAAGACGCATATTAGGGTAGAAGGTTAGTAGGGGGTGAAGTGTTGTCTTGCCTTATGTTATGTATTGTGTTTCAATTATGACACTATTTTGTTGTCGTTATTATTTCTTTCTGGTAGACTTCACATTGCCTTTCTTATTAACGGTTATATTTTCTTCATTGTTTCTTCTTCTTTTACATGGTTTTCATGCACTTGAGCCGAGGGTCTTTCTAAAACAGCCTCTCTACCTCCTCGAGGTACTGGTAAAATCTGCGTACACTCTACCCTCCCTTGACCCCACTTAGTGGGATTTCACTGGGTATATTGTTGTTGTATTCCTCCACACACTTTAGTCAATTGTAAAATCCAAATTCAGTTGAAATGATTCACATGCATCACACATCTCACTGTGCAGCTAAAAGAATTAAGACTTTCCACAGAGATAGCTAGGTAGGAAGGAATAGCTACTTCAAATAGTAAATTTTAGAAGGATAACACAAACGAGGAAACTTTCATCAAACTGTTCCTCTCTGTGAGATGATATAAGTCATTAGTTGCAGAGATATATCTCACCGCCTTACGAATTTCTGAATCCTGTTGAAGAACTGATAAGAGGAGACCCTGTCACAAGGAACAATCAGATAAATAATCAAGGGTTAAAATAAAAAAAAGACCAGAAAAAGAACCATCATGTCAAGAAATTATATTGGGAAAAATTCAAAGAAGAATTTGAAGACTTATAGCCTATAGGGATAAACTTCTATAATCTGCTTATTTTTAAATGTGTTTTTTTTTATAAGTGTTTTTCAAAAAAAGTACTTTTGGAGTTTAGGAGTATGTGTTTGGCTAAATCAATTTCAAAAGCATTTTTACTAATATTAATGCAGTAATTGTGCTTGGTCAAGGTTCCAAAAGTGCTTTTGAGGAAAACTACTCTTTTAACTTCTGAAAAATAGTTTCTACAATTACTCAAAAACACTTATTTTGTTCCTAAATGTTTGGGCAAACACCACAACTCTCTAAAATAAGCACAGTAGGTGTCAGGTGAGGGGACAAAGACGTCCTCTTTCTACCAGACTTGTCTCATTAATGTGAAAACTGGCAAGCCCACGTGATCGGAGAAAGAGAAGGGGCGTGGTTGGTGTGTCACTAGGTCGGTGGGGGAACCCATAGGAAGGGGGGACGACCCGCCGAATTCACATCAGAAATATTTTTTGGTTGCTAAATGGTATGGCCTAAATGCTGAACTATTGACCCTAGTTCTTTTGCATGAGAAAGCCTGTCAAAGGCTAATTGGCTTAGGGATCGGAGTTGCAAACTGCTCCAGGTAAGAGTGGTGCTGCTGTGGGTGTTTTAGAGATGTTGCTGGTGATTTTTTGTGTGCCAAAGAGCAATTCTTCTCAAAAGGTGCTGACCATTCTTTCCCACCGTCTTCCCAAAAGCTTGGCCAAACAGGCTATTAATGTTGAACACAAATCTAACAACACGTTCATGCACATCAAATCCCAATAAAATCTTCAACCCACCAGGGTAATGCATTTCACATGTTTTCCTTTCTTTATTAATCCATTTGTTTACCCTCTCTTTGCTTCTCAATTTCCCTTCCCCTTTTTGGGAACATGGAGTAATGATTACAGGTTTTTTTTTTAATCATGAAGCCAGACGACACACAAAAATCAAAACTCACTGAAGGTGTCAGCTTTGAAGTCTTGGATGCTGCTTCATAGATCAGGCGCCGAAGATTCTGCTCTGCATCACCATCAAGCAATACATCATTTTCTGCTCGAGTTTCTCCAACAATGTTTGCAAGAGCATGCAATGCCGCCTGTTTTTGCATTCAAAGGAAGTCTAAAGTAAAGATTATGCCGGTCACAAATTTCTGACTCTCTTTAAATCATGAAGTCAGAGTCTGCATGAGTTCCGCACGGAATTTAAGCAATAGATAAAGATATTAAATATGTCTCCTGTTTGCTTCTAGCTGAATTATATTAGAATACAATAATAAGTTGACATCATCAACAACATTCATAAAATCAAGGTTGTGTAAATGGACATGGATAACATAAGTTAAAGCTCACCCACTATAGAGTCTCAAATTCAATTTTTATAGCAGAGTGGAAATGCAGCAAAAAAGATGTGCTTACCAGCTGTTTACCATGCTGTTGCCGATCAAAAGCTGCATAAATCACATGTCTTCCTGCAGGTTGTGCACCTGAGAGAAGTGATGCTGCCCCTTTGCTGGCTGCAAGATGTCAAGGCCAAGAAAAAAAAAATCAATTACAACATAATATCTTAACCAAGTGAACATGGGTTGAAGTGGCATGTGTCCCACTGAACTACACAATGCCAGAAAGAAACTCAAACGGTCAAACGTGCAACAAAAGAACATGTTTTTGCATGAATGCAGGAACCAGTACTATCGAGAAACATAGGCATATCAAGAACAAGAGAACAGACTAAAGAATATTTGATGAGCGGATAAAATATTAGCTCAGCATAAACGGTAATATCTAGTAGAAAGAACGGCAGAAGAATGAGATTAGAATCAATTACCACCAGTGGCATTTCCCTACAATTATAAAATTGCAACCTAGTACTGATTTTTCATAGCCTGAATACATTAATACCTGAGAATAGTTATGAAGCAACTCTAATACTACAAAAACAAGGGCTAGAGTCCAGAATGATAAAATATGCATAGAAGTAGGATTACCATCACGTCACATGGTTATACAAAGCATATGGATCTTTGAGCTAGTACATCACTACGTCATGACACAACATTCTAGCCCACTAAGCATAACCCAATGTGTCACCAGACCAACAATTTTTCTTTTTGATGAAGTAAGAAGTTTCATTAATAGCATCAAGCAGATGCATAAGCGAACATAACAAAAGGATGATCGAGTCTGCTCAGGTATAAAAGATTAAGCTATAACTGGAGAGCTGCAACAATCCAAAAAAAGGTTCAGATTTAGCCAGTTAAACAGACTGTGAATTGGCTTTTAGAGATTGACTTGGAGTTGAGATTCAAATCAGATCACCTAGGATTCCTTTCTGACCAGATGCACCAAAAAGTAATAGCTGGTACCATTAACCAGATTTTCTAGATAGCTATACTAGCGTCATTAGACCAAGAATTCATGCACAATACAGCATCACGTTAACTCCTTCCATGTGACATGGTAATCCATGGCTTAGTTCTTAGACACCAACTTATACCAGAGTTCTGCTCTTGCATAAAGATCTCTATAGGGTATGTAAGAAATTATAGCATCAGAGCTCCAATCTTTCTTCATTTTTACTGATATCAAACAAAAAAAATTGTTATTAAATGGCAAACCAGAAATATACTGTATAAAGGGTAAGGAAAAGACGGGATTACAGTGGGTAATTGCCACATCGCCACTTGAAATGCTGGAGCACAAAAAGTAAAGACAAAAGGCCTAGGAAGAAATGGGCAACAATCCCAGCTTGTATATGGTGGACTATTAGGAGAGAAAGGAACCAAAGATGCTTTGACGGGTTAATCAACCAAATCTGGAAGATCAAGTTCAATTGTTTGGTTTTGTTTGCTTCTTGGTGCAAAATGGAATGCATAGGCGAAGCTGAGACCATTCTAGAGGCTTTTGATACTCTTCATGTACAGTCAGGCTACATTATAAGCCTTGTCTAATCTTTTGTTCTTTTTATCTTCTTATTTTGGAGTTGATAATGTTGTACTGTTTTGACATCAATGAAAAGCCTTTTACCTTCTCAAAAAAGAAGGGGGAAAGACCCGAGGACAGGTCAATACTCTCTTACTATTGCCATGCACACTTAGGGGTCGTTTGGTGTGATGGATAAAGGTTAATCCTAGGATAATTTTTTAGTGTCCTTAAATTCCTTGTTTGGTTGCATAGGCTGGGATAACTTATCCCAGGATTAACAATTAGTATTGAGATAAGTTATCCCCCCTGTGGGTGGATATAGTAATCCCATGATAACTTATCCTATGATAAAGCATGTGAAATGATAAAAATACCCTCCTTAAAGTCTTTTTTATATACTACTTTTACATTCATGTATATTAATATAATTTTTAATAACATTTATAATAACATTCACGACCTTAATTAATCGTTGTTTTTAAGATAATATATCTTTCTATTAAAACAATTACATTTTATAAGTATAATTTGTATTTATGAATATATTATAAGTTGAATTTATTTGTCTAATTCTTATGTTTATTTATATTTTGATTTCTCTTAAAATGTTCACTCCACTACTAAATTACATATTTTTAATTAAATAGTTTATTACTCACTTAAAAATTATATTTATATCAATTAAAATGTAGATAACTTTAAAATGTAAATAATTTTAATAATAAAATTTCTTTTACTTTAATAAACTTAAAATGTAAATAAGATGGAAATTTTATTTAAAGCTAAATAAGATGGAAGTTTTATTTTTAAATTAAATAAGATCAAAGTTTAATTTTAAATACACACGGCACAATTATGAAAATGCATACACAAAAATATTTAAGTTAAATAAGATAAAAATTTTATTTTTAAGAATGAATAACTAAAGGTTGCAAAGAAAATGTAAAAAAAAAACTAAAATAAGATGGAGGGTACTTTTGTAAACAAACAACTTATTCTTATAAATTATATAATGAATATAATTTTGAATATGACAAACCAAACAAACAATAAAAACTAATCCCAGCATAACTTATTCCAGCATAACTTATCCCAATATAACTAATCACATCATAACTTGTATCCAAACCAAACGACCTCTTACGGTACACACACTTTGTTCAGATACTTAAAAAAAAAGTAAGGCTCGAACTCTAAGTTAAACACCAAAAAATCAACAGAGGTCTCATAAGTACAAGGTGTGATCATTAATTAAAAGAAAGCCTAAATAAAAATTGCTTCAACTATTTAAAGCTTTTGTCAAAATAAATGTAGTTCAAGGTATTCTCTGTCAAGGAAATATTGAGCTGCATCACATGGACATAAATATAACAACAACATACCCAATGAAATCCCACAAGTGAGGTATGGGGAGGGTAGAATGTAGGCAGACCTTATCACTACCTTAGAGAGGTTGTTTCCGAAAATGGACATAAATATAAAGAAATTAAAAACTTACACAATCCAATTTGTCCCAATGATTCAAGAGCACATTCACATTCATCTGCATTTTGACTTTCTAAGAAATTGAATCTTCCATCAATGGCAGAAATAAGATTTCTACAACCTGAAAGTCATAAAAAGATTTCAGTCAAATATGATTTTGCCCATCTGCCAGTGTGTTATTATGCAAGCAAACAAAACCTGAAGTAGAACAACAAAAGATAAGGTAGGATATATTACAACAAACGACGTGGCACCAGATAACTTCATAGAAAACATACCACATAATGAGACCCTATCCTCTGTTGATACATATTGACTTGTTAACTTAGACAACAATGAGGAAGAAAGGAATATCAAGCAAGGAATTAATTTTGCTAGATTATGTATATAACCTTCCTATTTCCTACCTAAAATAAATTACAAATACTTGAGATCAACCAACATCTCAATAAATGCAGTTGCTATACCACTTCTACCGTGTGTGCATTAAAATCTGTTGAGTTCTGTTGTCCCACGTAGGTTGAAAATGGGCTTCCAATTGATGGTCTATAACGGTCTTGGGCCATTGACACCCTGCTTAAGGGGCCTTGAGGTTTTTGGTAGATGCTTAGATTCATTCACATGAGGGTGTTGTCCTAGTCATCCTACCTAAATTATGTAAGCTTCCAAAAGAATTTATAAGAATTTTGGGCCGCCCATCCATTGCCTTAAGGAGCCTTAATATTGGAAACCAAATTCTTTCACAAAATCAAAGCCTACCTATGTATATACTTTGGACATAGGTATTTCCTTGACTAGAATATACCATAGATTTTGAGGATGAAATTGAGCTCCTCCTACATTCTACTTAAAATATGCCAAACCGCGACGCTAATTTTCATGGATATGAGAATATTTGTACCTAACGTATACGGTGGGTTTCAATCAGATATTGAATTAATTGATGGAAAGAACTTGAATTGGACCCACTCACAAGTCCATTAATTATGCACCAGAAAACCTGAATACAATACCAAAGCCATGTACATGTCTTATTCATCACTCTAGTGATAAGCTAATAAAGAAAATGAAAACTCTAATACTCAATCAACATCCCTACAAATTGTAAAGTTGGTAAATTTCAAACAAACAAATTTGGCTGACAATTAAGACTTAGAAGAAGTATATGTGAGTATCACCAGATTCATCGATGAACACAAAAGCATTCTCCCTAGTCATCAGTCTTCCAGTAATCATCATTGCTCTTGATCGCAAAATCGAATCAGCAGAAGCATCACTAGGGAAGATAGACAGGTGACGAAATAAATATGACAGTTAGAATCATTGAACGACTAGAACATCAAATTCAGAATCATAAGCAGCAATTCTCATGTGCAGACCTAATAATAGAAGTAAGAATTTGGAGAAGCTTAGTCCTTGACAAGAACTCAGTGCTGTGCTGAACATCAGCCAACTTCATTCACCCAACACATACAAGAAAAACAAGTAAAACATTGATCAGGAACAAATTGGAGAAAAGGCTATTGAGTGATTGTAGAATAAGAATATAGCAGCTAAACTTACAAGTACACACCCCCAAACAAAAGGAGAGTATTTGATATATGCCACCACTAGAACCCCTCTAGCTAGAAAAAGAAGAACGTATTCAAGAAAAAGCTCTTAAATTTATATGGAAACTTCCAAGTGTTAGTTACCTTTCTCCACATCACATGATGATGCAAAGTTTTGATAAGGTGTTAAAAGAAGACAAGGAAAACTTTCTTTGGGTTGATACCTAACCCTAGTTCTATGCCGTATCTTTTCAGAGTATCTTACCTGAAATTTTCATTTTCTTCTATGTTTAAAATAGACTATGGAACCACATCGTAGAACAGTAGGTGAAGGCACAAAACATAAAAAAGCAAGAGAGTGAAATTTCTCGATAGCTGGGGAAAAAGAGAACATCAAGTATTTGGCATCAAGACAAGTTTGATATTCTACGACATGGTCACATCACCAACACTACTAGATAGTTATGGTTCAGATTCAGCACATGTTATTCTGCGATCAAAAAGGTTTGTTTTGCATTCTCTGTGTTATGCCAAACAGGTAAAGAGTTGATACTTTGCGTGAAGAGTGCACAACTTTTATGACATGGCCTTCCTGAGTTTTTCTCAAACAAATAAAATCCCAGTGATATGTTCTACCACTGCTGAACAAAATATGCAAAATTTATAACTGATGAGACCTTAAGAAGTTACAAGCAAAATGCAACTGCAATGATCACATGTAGAGGAAAAATTATAACTAGCTAGGAGCAAACCTCAAATAGGAGTTCCAAGCTGCTCAGAGTGACTAATGTATCATTTGAATTGCTAATTTCTGTCTCCAACAGGCGAAGAAGATTTGAGCTGTAGACTCTTGACGCCACCGGAGTGGAAATGGAGAATAACTTCACTATCAAAGCTAACACTCTAACTCGTCCCTGAGGATTTAGCAAAATGAAAAGCCCAAGTACTCGCAATGAGATAATAGAACAGTTGATAGAGGAGGGCAAAAGCATACCACAGCTCAATGAGTTTCAGATGAATCAAGAACCACCAGAGACATTGGGTTCCACTTTAATTACTTTATTTCCTCTTTCTTGGACCTTTTTTATTTTAATTTTGGAGGGATGAGTAAGAGAAGTTCTATAATCAAGACGAACACAACAGGGCACCAGCTCAATTACATCCAGAGAAAAATAGATGGATGATTATAATTTCTGTTCAAATGAGAGGAGAGAACACGTACAATAGATATTAGCATTTTTTAACTTACGTCATGTAGATTCTATGTGCGATTGATGCAAAACCAAAACCAAGTTTGAATTCAAAAAGATATTTCTGAGGTATGATTCTCTTATAATAAACTATAAAGTAAAGTGAATATGTTGGAGAAGCTTCACCAAATTAGAAAAAATAACAAGTACGATGGTTAAAAGAATAGGAAACCTAGTGCGGGAAACCGCTATATGCAGGTGCAAGGAAGGGCCAGACTATGTTTGGTTAATTTTATGTAGCTTTACATTGCATTTTTGCAAGACAATGTTCCCCCGACTTTAAGTCCTGACCTCCTGGTCAAGTGGTAGAAACCCCTACCATTGCACCAAGGCTCCTTCGTAGTATGTATAGATTAAGAGTAGTGTCTTTGCCAATTAGATTCTTTATTTAAGAATAAGTTCATGTGCTATGATTAATTGGATAGCAACTATAACAATTAATCTCAACATGACATCAAGTAAAGCACTAAATTCAAAAGAGAACTGCTCATTGAACATGTTTTTTCACACTAATTTCAGAATGACTGAAAGCGAAGCACTAATTTCAGAAGAGAACTGTTCATTGCATACAGCACATTGTCTGTCAAAAGGTACACAGAACTTTTACCATCCATCAGAAAAAACCATACCAGAGGTGAACAGTTGGTTGCCAAGTTCACAAGGTTTGTCGCTTCATTGCCGCTTTCAGGAAATATGATATCCTTCAGAAAATTTTATCAAATTCAACAGAGATCCTTATTTCCAAAATATCTGGTCAAATTATCGCCACAGGCATGCAGAAATGTATGTGCATTGACCAAGATAAAAACCAGAATACTACATACAATGCCTTTCGAATGGCTAGCCAGTTTCTTAATTGCATCTGTAGATGCTGCAGCAACTTCCGCATCCCTGCCAGAAGAATAAACCCTACATGAGTACAAGCAGACCCGATTTCTAGAAGAGGAGAAAGAAGTGATATTGGGGTGCATGCTTTTATTATTGATGTGTGCTAATCAAATGTTATCATCAATAATGAGGATATAAAATTCTACTTTAGGAAGTCACAACAAGCATATCGTGCAGCAAAATCATACGGATCTATGCATGTAAAGCCTCTCCACTAGGATGTGAGGAACTAAAGAATGTTGCAGTAAAAGATGACAGGTCCCCAAACATAAGCAGCATGGCCTTACAAAATCAGTTCACCAGCAACCTCCACAAGGGGAGCCCAAAACCAACTAGTCAGCAATTCAAGAGGCAATAGCATGCAAACAAAGATACATCCTGAGTACATGGCTCAGAAAAAAGTTTTAAAAGGGAAAAATAAAGTAATAGTTCTCATTCAAGATTTTGTCATTGACAAGAAATATTGTCACAAATATCAATGTTTTTGTTTACAAGAACAAACATAGAATCCAACAAACAACACATTAGACAATGTGTTCACGAAGTGAAGACATGTAGGTTATACAAGAACCATTCGTCCGCATGACCCAATAATTTTATATTTTTTAAAAAAAAATGTGCATCAAAGAAGCAGAATTGGAAGAAAGTCATACTACCTGGTTGAAGTACTTTAACAGAACATATCATGCTAGCAGATAATATGACGCGACAGAGAACAGTTAGTTACCTAATCTAATCCTGTACATATTATTTTTCTAACTCATGACCGCACCATATTCTCTTAGAATGAGCCCCATATGACGGTTAAAGAGGTAAGAATAACATGTGATGTCCAACACTATGCAGGCAGAAGAAACAAATCAACTGTCAAAGAAGCAAGTGAAATCAAATCAACTGCTACAAAAAGGCCAGCCCACAGCAGGATCAGTACATCCAACAAAGCCATCTCCACAGAGCAAAAAAAATTATAGACAGTTCGGTCAGTGATTGCATATAGTAACAAATTGTAGTGTGTCTTACCCACTGATGAGGCAATTAAGCAAAAGTTGATAAACTCCATACTCATGAATTAGCTGTATAACAATTGCTTCATCAATATTCTCCAACAGGCAAGACACCTGGACATGGTTACTACTTCATGAGAGTCAAACTTGGAGACCAAAAAAAGATTGCCCGCATTCATGGTTTTCAGCAAGTCAGACAAAGATAGCTAAAAGTTAGAATGACATGGAGCACGCAATGAGGAAAGCAAAATGAAAACTAGATACAACAAGAAGTGAATTCTCCAGCATGATAAGAATGTGTGGTAACAAAAATTAGAACATTCGGCAATTCCAATAACCACTTCACATATTCTGTTTCTCATAAGAAGAAATGTCTAAACCTGCCAAGTTGTCAACTTCAGATTAACATCAATACCGCTTTTTCATCAAGAAGATTAATATCAATCCTGCTTAAAATATCCAGAGACACATACACAGAAATATGAGAGCTGTTAAATTCATTTGTCATCACTATTCAGTTCTCTCATACACCCACGTCATCCTACAGAGCTAACTACATGTTTTCCAGATATATAAGCATCCATACAGAAAGAGTCTCAATTGGGTGGAAACTGAAAAATATGAGAAGACAAGATCTTAACTTTACCTTAAGAGGCACATATTCTAATGCTTAACAAAAAAGGCTTGAAATTATTATAGAAGCACTTACTGTTTGGCATGCTAAATGTCTGACTTTCTGAGACTCTGCACCCAGACCAACAATAACAAATGGCTGCAATGAAGCAGAAAGCAGACCAAGCAATTTAGAAAAAGTTAATGATTTACAGCAAAATCTATAATGATGGACACACATAAGAGTAAGTATAAATGTTGCACAGAGATGGATAAGGAAATAAATTATTAATGTACATTGACCTACGATTGACTAGCTCTATAAGACCACAAAAAGGACCCCTACACTGATAAATTCCAAATCTGTTTCCTCATTGCCATCTAAGATCAGTTCTCTGGATTTGGTTTTGGCTCAATATTGAGAAGCCTAGATTTTCTGAAAATATTTTGAAAAGCAATTTTTAGGGGAGACGTTAGCTGTTAGGAAAACCCTATTTTTGGATTGTTTTCACTTTGGGAAAAAGGTTTTGTTTTGATTTCTAAAAACCAACATATATTGTTATCAAAATGCTTCCTTTCTAAACATTTTATGATGTATACTTCCTTCCCTATTTTTTTTCATTCCATTTTAAGCTCCTTTTTAGGTCCTTGTAGTCTTAACAATAAAGGAAAGTCAAATCAGTGAAAGTACTGGGTAGTTTACGTGTTTACAATGAACAGAACTTTTGTAAAAGAGTAAATCATTCTTGATCACTATTAATCAGGATCCTTTAAAATCAGTCATGAACAGAAGTTTACATGGTTATAAGATAAAGCTCCATTTGAATAGCTCGAAGCAGAAAGAAAAGCAAGAAAATGAACCTTTTATATTCCTTGGGTTGCTTTATAAAGGAAGTTGTACCCCTACCGCAATAAGTTGGTTTAAATTATAGCTGTCTATATCTATCACCCAACAAAGATCAGCTTCCTTCATACACATAAAAACAGAGACTAATAACAAGTGAGTGTTGATTAAATTTTCTAAAACTTCCTCCTGTTCATTGTAAGTGTTTCTCCTTTGCTCTCTACTAGATAGAACCCTAAAGTTCCTGAGCACATTTAAATCTAAAGAGGAAAACTTATCAATCTAATGCTTACATCCCCTGTAATATTATGGTCTAAACTGTAAATAACCAAATAGTTGATACATACTTCATCACACATGTGATACCAGACCCACAAAAACTCATTCACATATGAAGATTCGAATTTAGCTTATTTAGTAGTACGAGCATTATTGTCATACCATGTAGTGGGGAATGAGTGATGCTCCATATCTTGTTTTGAATAGCCTTTCCAAGCAATCAGCCAGAGCACTTTCTAAGCCAGGGTAATCTGCTTTTGTTTGCAAAGCACTGCAAGCGATTCAAAGTTCACAATCAGCAAGCCAGGAGGAGCACTTCCAAAAAGTAGAATACCCCCTGTGTCCCAAAAATACTCTACTATGTTTTCTTGGACTTCAACTTTCTCAAACATCGTTTAAATTCTCTCAAATGTAAAAGATTGTAATCTATAGTAGTTTTATATAGTTTAAACATTTCATTTCAAAAAACAAATCCTACCCAAATCTCCAAAGGATTAATGCATTAGCACTTATAATTGGAAGGAGTTTGCATGGTTTCTAACTCTGCCACATATATTTGGTGGGAAATTGACAAAACATAATCTCTCTAGGCTAGGCGATATGGTGAGGCAAAATTCAAGCCAAAAAGACTCCATTCCAAAATTAAAAAGTTGAATACCCCCTCCATTCCAAAAAGACTCAAACATGGTTTAAATTCTCTTAAGCGTATTCCTTCCGTTCACGTTCACTTTAACTTGTCACATTTCAATCTTCAAGAGTCAAGCTACATGAACTTTGATCGACATTTTAAGATATATATTTTCATTGAAGGATTGTAACTTATACTAGTATTTTTCATGTAGTTCCCTAATATCTAAATTTAAAATATTAAATTCACTCGATCCATTTAGCTTCAAAGATTATTCAAAGTGACTCTCGTGAAGCGAAACATGACAAGTAAAAGTGAACTAACGGAGTAAAAGATTGTAATCTATATTACTTTCATCTAGTTTAAACATTTCATATCAAAAAAAAAAAAACTATACCAATATCCACAGGATTAATCGTAGCATTTGGAAAGAGTTTGCATAGTTTCTAACTCTGTCACACATATTCAGTGAGAAATTGATATTGTAGGGCGAAAACTCATGTAGAAAGCACTGACAATACAGAAAAGAGAAAATAGAGTTACTTGATTATGGCTGGAAGAGGAAATCGATTGAGAAAGTCTTGAGCTAACGCATCGGAATGAGCGCCTGAAAAAAATTGGATGATACACAAACTAACCAATTGTTTATTTACCAAAGAGGAGAAACAAGTTAAAAAAAAAATCAGAAATACCAGGATGATACGCAAAGTCAGTAGCTGCTTCCAGTAACTGAGCCGGATCCACAGAGTACTCTTCCTCCATGGTTAGTGTATCAGAGAGAGAGAAAAAATTTGCAGACGGTGAAGAAAAAGATGAGAGAGTACAAAAGAGGGCTAAGAGAGTTTCTGAATCGGTTTTTGTAACTTTTTGTTTACTTTCACAACACACTCACGCACACTGTGTGCAGTGTCGTTTACTGTGCTTTTTTTTTTCTCACTTTATTTTGTTGTGAGTCAACTTATACCTTCTATTCTATTTTAATTGTCATGATAAAATATTTTTAGTAAAGGTGATTTTATATTAACAATTTATAATTAAAAATAAAAAAATATTTACTACTTCATCATCATCACAATCTTAGGTCTACATTCCATCACTACTAGGTGTTGCTCATTCTTTTCTCAATTTTTCTTAATTATAATTTTATTTATTTTCTTTACATTAAGAAGAAAAATCTCTCTTTAACTCACAATGCATGTATCTCTCTTGTTGACACCTTTGTTGATGTCAATTATGCATAATGTTTGTTAGGAAATGCATCTTAAGTTAGTAATGTTGTGAATTTATGCTCAATAGTGAGGAGTTAGTGACTTTCTAAACCAAAACCGAAACAATAATAAGTTCTTTATAAACCAAAACCAAAACAATAATAAGTTCAAAACCAATGAAAAGTGTGTAGTGACAGTGTCAATTATAGTGTGATTTTCTTGTTCTCCAAAGAAATCTTTAATTCACTTAACTACTTTAAAGAAAGGGAAAATTATGCGAATAAGTACATATATATATATATATATATATATATATATATATATATATATATATATTAGTTAATTAGTTAATATAACTAAAGTTTAGTTAATTTACAATTTGCCAATAATATTTAGCGTTAATTACAGTTTGAAATTGTATAATTTGCACGTTTGTATAATTCAAAATTTGTATATAATATAATTTGTATAAATTTTGTATAATGTAATTGGTATAACTGTTTAAAGTTTAGATGTTTGGATTTGTATAAATTCATTATTTCAAATTTATACAAAATAGCTCAATTATCCATGAATTCTACAAACGAGTCATCTTAAACTACAATTACAACCTATAAATATGCAAATTATAGCTAAGAAGCCTAATTAAGTTTATTATAGTAATTATTTGTGAAAGTTGAAAGGAGGAATGGTAAAGGGAAACTTACATAAATATACAATATTAAGAAAATATTTACCATCTATAGCAATAAAAAAAAAATCACTGAACACTTATAATACATTTATAATACAATTTTAATATATATTGCAGAGAACTATTTATAAAACATATATAATACAAGTTTTATAGATGGATAATACATTTTTCACATACTTTAATAAACTTATAATACATTATGTCAGTTTCTTACTACACAAACATAATATATATTTTAAAACACTTATAATACATTTATATTATATGCATAATTCACTTTTAATACAAATGTATATTTATTATAATATTGCTATGTATTGCTATAAATTATAACAAATAAAAAATATCGCTAAAATCAGTAATTAATTTTTAAAAAACACTCAATTAAGTAATTTTTTCGAATGATAAATGTAGTAATTGGGCCGCTAGTAGGATTAGGATGAATCTTATTGGACCCTTATTTCTGCCATGCAAATAAAATGGGCTTAGTTGAGCAAATTTCTCAAAACTCTTTTGTAATATACAATGGTAAAATTACTTAATTAACTGTGTTTTAAAAAATATTTATTATTTTTAAATATACTTTTATTTTATTACCATTTTTAACAATTAATAGCAATATTTTAATTAAAGAAACATTATATTCCCTTTTTATTTAAGGAAGAGGAAAGGGTTTTCTCTCTCTAAGGTTTGTGCGTCTCTCTCTTCTTCCTTCATCTCTTCTTCATTCTTCCCTTATTCCTTAATCTTCTTGTTTATTTCAGACGGAATTTATAGGTTTTAGGTGCACAATTGTAATGAAAGGTCAGAAATCTCCTAGAAGAAGCCCAAGAATTCGAATTGTTGATTCAACCGGCAGTGGTGAAATGAATGTCGGTCCAAATTTTAGTTTGAGAATTTCTGCAAATCAATCTCCAGAAGAAGCTGGTGGTGAGGTTAATCAAAATTTTCAAGCATTGCATGTGAAGAAAAAGGGCGGTAGAAGTAAGAAAAAAACCAATGAATTGAGTTCTAAATCGAAAAGAAAATGAGTTGATGTTGCATCAGCATCTAAGAAATTTGTTGACAGTGATGATGATTTTGAGGATTTACCTCCTCAATTTCAGTCAAAGAAAGTGAAACCTACAGTTACTCAAGAGAAGAATCCAAAAATTCGAAATTGATTGTGCAAAAATACGGTTCTACCGGAGAGTTTATATCCGGTATGTCATTCTACCAACACATTATTTAACTAATAGCATTTTCAATCTGTTTATGTGTATTTTCTTAGTTTGTTGTTGTTTTGAACTTGTGTGCTAGATGTTGAAGAAAAATTTGTGTATTTGATACTTTTATTATAGTCTAAATTTATTTGCTCAAGTTTATATATCAGTGATTGTTGGGAGTTTTGTCATGAATTGTTAGATCTTTTGTGTTGCAATTTGTTTATTTTTTTTTAAATAAATAAATATAAATGAATTAAACTTTGAATTAAAATGTATTACACATACATTAAAGTTGAATTAAAAGAGAATAAGAGATGAATGAAATCTGTAGTTAATTGAAAAAAGTTTTCAGTTATCTGTACACCACAAAAATGAATTAAACTTGAATGAAATTGTGTATTACACACATTGAAGTTGAATTAGAAGAGAATTAGAGACGAATGAAACCTATAGCTAATGGAAAAAAAAATCAGTTTCTCTATTTTGAAATCACTTCCTACGTTAGATTCATAATCCCTTAATCTTTTGTATTTATCTTATTGTTGAGCTTAATATCAAAGGAAGATTTGATAGCAATAAATAGATCTTCTAAGATCATTGCTATGTATTATCAATTATTGTCATATAAAAGACATTCCAATATAAAAATAGTCATGGGTAGAATTTGCAATCTTCTGTTTTCTCTTACAGTTTTCATTATGCTTCATTACCATTTTTTTTCACTAGCTAATATTAGTACTGATAAAGCTACTCTTCTTTCCTTGAAATCTCACATATCTTTTAAGTCCTATTTGAGGGTTCATGTTAAGATATAATTATCTATAGTGATAGATTGAAATTATTTATATGCAGGATCATAAATTTAATTGTTTATCAAATAAATACTATCTTTTGTATTGGTCTTATTAAACTCAATAGTATTTTTATAATGATTTTATATTTTAAATTTTATAGGGACTGTGGAATTTTTGTAGCTGCATTTGTGGAGTTAGTGAGCAATGGCCAGGATATTGCAAATCAACAACTAAGTGCAGACAGTCTCCGAAAGAGGTTTGAGGCTCTACTACGAGAATATGCAGTGAAGAAGCAAAAGAGTAACCTTCAAAGTGAAGATGAAAGACCACATAAATAAATAAATGTAGTTATATTAGTTAAAATGTATATGAAAACTATGTTGTCTAAAAACAGTTTATAGCTGATGTATTAGTTAGGTTTTGAAGATTGTTTTGTGCTATCCTTTTTAAGATAATTTTTGTACACGTAAAATACAATTTTAATATAGTTTTTTGTTCATGTAAAATATATCTTCTTTTTTTATAATGTAATACATAGCTACGTTAATGTTAAAGTGTTTCAGTAGTGCTATCAAACTGAAACCTGCATTATGAATTAAACTTGAATAAAAAATGAATTAAACTTGAATAAAAAATAAATTACATACATATTAAAGCTGAATTAGAATAAAATTAGACACGAATGAAAAGTGTGGCTAATGAAAAAGCATTCAGTGATCTATAAAAACACAAAAATGAATTACATACACACTAAAGTTGATTGGACCACCAAGAAACTTTCAAAATTGCAACATATCTTGCAATCTGGAAGGAAAAACATGCACAATGCAATGGCTTTCCAATGTTGCTGCTGTGCAACAATCTTGGAGGTACAGGTACAGGATTTTGTAGGTACACTCAACAAGCAAGCCTGAGGTTGCAACAAATGCAACATGCAGCACCCCTGGAAACTGCAACACCATAACTGCAGCAAGTAGCATAGCTCCAAGAGTGAACAACATACATGTTCAACCATCTCTGGGACTTCTTCCGGAGTTCTTTTCTTTCCTCTGCCTTTCTTCTTTTCTTATTATGCAGGCACACTCTGAACTGCAGCACATGAAAGCACTATCAGCTTGCAAGCAGCAACTAACTTTTAGTGTGATTTTGAGTTTGGTTGTGCAGCAATAGTTTCAATACATGGAGCACAAAAAGGAATGGTGGATCACAATGCAGGGATCCTTGCTGAGAGTAACCTGCTACACCAAACAATCCAACCATAGCAATCAAATACATCATCCAATACAGATCTGTACCAGTAGTCCATCACCCTCTTTTGCTTGTGGTTGCTTACTAGTTTGTGCAGGTTTCACAGAGCTAAACCAATTGCAGCAACTATGGAGCATTGCAACATTCAACAATACCAAACAATCTTGGGGATTCATTGGGCTTAGTTGTTTGTGCAGGTACAAAGGCAAAACTGCAGCACCTATAACTTGCAGGGCTGCAACAACATCACAGCCAGAAGCAACACACAAACTGAACAATACCCAACAGCCCTCAACAAATTGCATCACCCATCACCAAAAATCATCCAAATTTTGCAGGATTACAGCAACTCCAAAAATTGCAGAGCCCAAGAAGTTTCAGCTCGAATGGATAATCGGAAATATTAGTCAAGCAACCTCGAAAAAGGCAATCGATCACCACTTTTGTCACGACCCAACCCCGTAGGCCGTGACTGGTGCCCGAATTGGGCACCCAAACGTACCCTTATCCCAAATTAGCCTTTTGACCGAATAAACAAAGGTAGTGAAAAAAAATATGCTAAATAGATCAAAAAAATGGATGTAGGCACGAGGGATGATAGGCCGTCACAAAACACACAAAACCCAAACCATATATACAAAACCCACAACATAAATCTGTCTACAGACCTCTACAGATGATAGCATAGTCATATGACGGGACAGGGCCCCGTCGTACCCCTGACCAAAATATCCAAATATACAGAGATAAAGTCAGTACCAAAATACAAGCTCCGAACAAGGGAGCACTGTCAACGACGCAGCAAATATCCTAAACAGATGGATCAGCAAATTGAACTTCGGTACCTGCGGGCATGTAACGCAGCCCCCCCGAAGAAAGGAGGTCAGTACGGAAAATGTACCGAATATGTAAAGCATGCACTGTAATATATAAAATCATAATCTGAATAGTATATGCAAAACATGAAATCAACGTTTAGAATTTCAAAATGCTTATCAAAATCTCAAACCATATATGCATAGACATATGCCATATCCGACCCCATTATGGACTCGGTGAACAAAGTGTGGTTGCCCTCCCATCATCGGCACCACGGCACAGCATAACACCAGAGTAGGGAATATCTCCGTAACAAATTATATCATATCAGATGGTCATATCAAATCATATCATATCACAAACATATATGTATATGGCACAGCATAACTCCGTGGCATAATATTTACCATCCCATGTACATGTCATACCTGCCCCCTCACGTCGGGATACGGCAAACAATGCAGAGAAATACGCACGAAAACATATCCTGGCCCAGGCTTAGTGAAAGAAGCATTGAGGCATCCACGAGTGGAGTAGTGAGAAACTAAATGCAATTTAAATTACAAAACATTTATACAGACTCGATCGCATAATTTTGATAACAAATCATAAAAGGAAACTTGAATAATAATAATAGTACAAGTACTTCCAATATCACAATAGTCTACGTAAAAATAGTATTTTCTGAATCATCTCCGTACTTTCAAATATATTATGAGAATTAACGGAATAATTATTCATATAATATTAGGAAGAATAGCAAAGAGTTTCTTTCAAATTCTACCTACCGTAATTCAAACGGAATAACGAAGAAAAATTCGGAATAGTGGGGCCCACCTCGGTCAAATAAAGTGGCGTATACAAATCACGTGCGTTAGAATTCATAACATTATTTAGAAGAGTTTCAAGGTATTCGGAATTCATTTGTACAAAATCTAGAAGTTTAGACAATTTTTCCAAAACTATTCATAATTACCTAATTCAATTCTATTGAATAAAAAAAGGGAAATTTTCGAGCGTCGATTTCGAAGAATATAGTGATCCCCGAGGTTCGTATTCACTCCTATTACATCTAGGACATGCCAAGAGAAGAAAATGTAAAGCTTTACATACCTTTTTGGCCTTCTACGGTTGTCCAAGTTCAATTTCCGTTTCCTCCAAAATCTACAATTGGTCGCATTTACCAATTACTATTCATAAGACTTTAAGAATTCAATTTTTCCAATACTTGTCTACAAAAATTTCGGCAGCATCTCCCCTATATATATGACACCCCGAGATTACAACTCGGCCACAATATTAACAACCAAGCCAACAACAACACCAATTCCATCGATAATCAATTTAACACACCATAACATAAATTGGTGTAATTTTCCAATTAGTGCAACAACTTTCAACCAAACTTTGCATTTCCAAATAAATATGAATATCTCATATCCATAATTAATTTCAACTCATTCCAACATAAATGAAAAATATTCCAAGTAAGCTATCCAATTTTTATCAATTCCATATTTCACTCAAAAATTCCATAAACACAACAAAAATATTATAATTCATTTTCTTCCTCCAACTTCATAATCAAATTCATTTCCTTCTTTCAACTTCACAACCAACAACAACACTCCATACTTTTAATAATTTACCTCCATATTCTTATAATATCATACTCAAATTACATAATTCCTACAAACTAGTTTAATACCAACTTACACCATATAAACTTCATTTATATCCCAAAAATCATAACAACAACTAACAAATTATACAAACTTATTTTTTTCCATTTTATCACCTAACCCATATTTCCATCTTCAATAAATTCATTCAACTTCCAATTCCAACATAAATTTTTTACCATAACTACTACTCCATAACTACTACTAAAATACTACACAAAAATTTAATTCATCTTGCCTCCAAAATCTTCATATACATGGATTTATACATATGTAAAACCCACCATACAAACTTCCATATTTCCATAAATTCTACACATCTCTACATACTACAACATCTTCCAAAATAAATTTACCATGTTATAGAGGACCCTTGATTTAGTGGAAATACCAAGAAATTCTAATTTTAGATATGAAATTTCAAGGAGTGAATTTTTCCCCTCCTTGTCCGATTTCTCTTCTTTGTTTTCCTTTGGTTTTCCTCTTCCTTCTTCTCTCAATTTTCTTGAAGATTCTAGGAGTTAGATGACTTAAAGGCTCCCATGTGAAATTGTCATTTTGCCCCTCACCTTTTCTAATATTTCCAAGTTGAAATTTCAATTATGCCCTTAATCTTTTATAGTATTTCTACATGTGAAATTCCAATTTTGTCCTTAACCTTTTATGGTATTTTCACATGTGAAATTCCAATTTTATCCTTAATCTTTTATGGTATTTCCACATGTGAAATTCCAATTTTGTCCTTAACCTTTTATGGTATTTCCACATGTGAAATTCCAATTTTATCCTTAATTTTTTTTATGGTATTTCCACATGTGAAATTCCAATTTTGTCCTTAATCTTTTATAGTATTTCCACATGTGAAATTCCAATTTTACCCTTAAACTTTTCCAATATTTTCACATCCCAATTTAATCATAAGAATTATGTATCCAACAAAATCAAACATAGCCTTGCCCTTGACTTGTTACCGTTATCCCAAAAATGTCCTATTGTGAAAATTAAAAAAAATATGGGATATAACAACTATGAAGGCAGTTACGGATTGACTAGTGCATTCCCTAGAAAAGTGGCCTGCCTCTCCACAGTATATTAATTAAAGTTGAACAACAAAGGAATTACACACACATTAAACTTGAATTAAAAGAGAATTAGAGACGACTGAAACCTATAGCTAATGAAACCAGTCTTCTCTGTAAGCCACAAAAATGAATTAAACTTGAATTAGAAGAGAATTAGACACGAATGAAACATGTAGCTAATAAAACCAACCTTCAGTGATCTGTGAGGCCACAAAATTGAATTAAAGTTGAACAACAAAGAAATTAAACTCACATTAAATTTGAATTAAAATAGAATTAGAGACGATTGAAACCTGTAGCTAATGAAACCAGCCTTCTCTGTAAGCCACAAAAATGAATTAAACTTGAATTAAAAGAGTATTAGACACGAATGAAACATGTATCTAACAAAATCAGCCTTCAGTGATCTGTAGGCCACAAAAATGAATTAAAATTGAACAACAAAGAAATTAACTCACATTAAACTTGAATTAAAAGAGAATTAGAGACGACTGAAACCTGTAGCTAATGAAACCAACCTTCTTTGCAAGCCACAAAAATGAATTAAACTTGAATTAAGAGAGTATTAGACACGAATGAAACATGTAGCTATCAAAACTAACCTTCAGTGATCTGTGAGGCCACAAAAATGAATTAAAGTTGAACAACAAAGGAATTACACACACATTAAACTTGAATTAAACTGTAAACATAGGAGATCAAAGTTAAATAGCTGAACATACGGCGAATCTGAGAAGAAGACATGATTTGCCGACAGAAAAATCGCCGATTAACAATAGTTTGAACAAGTAATCGCTGCAATCAAAAAAATGAAAATGGGTAATAAAAATAAAAAAAATTGGAGAAAATTTCGCATGAATATTGTTGAATATCATACTATTTGTTGCTCATGTTTGCTTCTTCCTCTTTTTGGCTATGGAGAACAAAAAGTTTTCTTCTGAGAAGTGAGATTCCATCGAATACACGTCACTTAATTCCAAAATTGGAGTACAAATGTTGTAGAAAGTTGTGGTTGAGAAGCTATGAAGCTAAGTATTGTCCTAATTTTGGAGAAAATTATGGGTGAGAAGATTGGAGAGAATATTGGCGTAGGAAAGTTGGAGAGAAACAGGGGAAGAGAAAATAAGGGGTGAGAGTTAATTTAATTCAAACAATTTGCTATATATGGTTAAAATAATTATGTTGCTCTATATGGTTAAAATAATTATGTTGCTTTATATGGTAAATATTTTTTGAATACTGTACATTTAGGTAATTTTCCCATATACAATTACATCCAATAACCTTGAAAATTAATTGTTTCGCTCACAAACTTATAAGGTTTAATACTAAAGTTATGAAGCTCAAAAAAATTCTCATAAGATAAATAAAATTAAAAATTGAAGAATACCCACTTTCAAAATTATTAAGTGAAAACTAATGGCCTAATACAAGCAACACCGTATGACGCTGCAACCCCAGTAAGTCACGCAATAGCCTCAACGATGACACGTAAGTAAAGGCCATGTCGTGTCTATTTTGCTTTTTTTGAGTTCGCCGCTCTATGCTTCACAGTTCACATTACATAAAACAAGAGAAGAGTTCAAATTTTATATTTTTATTTGATAAGTTTGACCTTAAGATTTTCAGAATTAAATTTATTGTACCTTTTAAAATTATAAATTTACTTGTAGGATAACTTTATTATACCTTTAAAATTAAAATTATTACTTTATTTGTCCACTCGTGATACAATTTCTATTTGAAAAGTCAAAGTTTTTTTTTTGCGATTATTTCATATAGTTTTCAATTTTCTAAATTATAAAATATGGAATTAATATTATTATTTATGTACAATAACAAAATTACTGTAATCGTAATATGAGATCTTGAAAGAATAAAATGTATGTAAATTTTGCCTCTACATTTGTTTGATAAAAGAATTTGTTTCAGATAGATCCTCGATTCAAAAGAGATGTAATCAAAGAAGAATTAAAAGTAAAATAACGATAATAAAATAACAAAATAAACAAAGTAAAATAAAGAGTAAGATATTATGCAAATACAAAATAGTACTACTAAATAAGGAGGAGAAGAGACCAGTATTTCATTTCTTTCATATAAAAGTATGAAAACACTTGATTACCTATTATAATTACCTTTCAACTCTACTCACCCATCTTCATACATTCCTATCTAGACTCATGTCTTTAATAGTAAGCTAAAGATGTGTCTTGTTATAAATATCTAATCACCCTCCATCTTCACCATCCTCTTTCTTTTTCGATCTATCTAATATCATACCTTTTCTAAATTTTATTATAGACAATCTCTCACACTGTGTTGCTAGTGTATGCATTCACACACCTCTTTTTCATATATATTCGAACTATGTCAAAAAACTTGAAACTTCTATATCCAAATTGTACGCCAAATCATCTCACATAGAATGATTCAAAAGGAAATTACCACAAATAATTGTTTCACTATGTTTTATTAAATAAATAAAAAATCGAGCGTTGAATTAAACCAAACAGTAATGAGTAGAGTGCGTCAGAGGGAAAATTGAGAGGTCATGTATTGACAAGAGGAAATGAACAGAGAAGTGAATGGGAGATCCCATTCATGATTATAAGTTTCCTACCTAAGGCAAATCTCAACCCTTTTCTGTATTTGGACTTGTGCATTTCCTTTTTTCCTCACCTACGCTATATATACTACTCGTCCTTTTTCTGCATTTTTTAATAATATATATGTCATGTGAAAGAGTAAAAAATGTCCAATCTAACAGGTAAATTATACGCCTTTATTCTTAATTTATGTAATGTAATTTGATATGAAATGAGAAGACTCTGCGGATTTCTAAATTACTTTACATCTTTATGAAATTTTTGCCAAATAAATAGGATCCAAAATAGCAAAGCTTTACTAATGTCATTAAGTATTTGCTAAATAAAGAAATGTGTTGTGAAACTGACTAAAAAAAATATATCATATAAATTGAGAGATGAAAAATTCTTTAATTAGTGGGTATGTGTACATTATTTGTTTACCCTTCCAACTTTGGCTTCAACCTTCCATTTCTCATACACTTTCAATTAACAACGAATTCAAAAATTTTATTTAAAGATATCAAATAATTAATTTATCTATATTATATAATATTTGACGAAAGATATCAAATAATTAATAACCATCCACCCTTCCGTACACCAACGGGTTATTTTTGAAATGATGTAATACTGAACACACATTTTGTGTTTAGGTTCTTATGGATTTTATTAAGAACTTCACCACACACATACTGGCATATAGTTTCCGTACGTAAAAAACCATATGCTATATAAGCCACAAAAAAACATTTAAGTTATAGAGACAGTAGGTGTATTTAATTTAATTTGTCTCATTCCCCTACACCGACAATATTCCATGTGGATTCTAACTCTCAGTCCAAAAATTTTAATCAGCAGCAGTACCCATATACCAAAATCATATATTTAAATTTAATTAATTTGGATATTCACGTCACATATATCATGCAAGTATTTTCACTAAAATAGAAAATGAAAAACGTCTTCTTCAATGAATTTCATAGTAAACACAAATCAATTTACATGGTACTTTTAATTTCAAGATAACATATTAAAGATGAAAGACGACAGTTATTGAATATTATGTTACTCAATATAATTCAAGTAACTAGTTATGATAGATGCATTTAAAATGAGTATATTGAAGATGAGTTCATGATCTGAAATATGTTTTTTGAAAAGCTTTAGAAAAAGAGAAATCTGTCTTTAGATTAAATAATGTTTGAGAAAAGAATAATCGTAAATCATGAATTTTCTTTTTGGATGATAAGTTTTTCAAAAAAGAAAACTGAAAGTACAAACAACCATTTGCTTTGCAAGTCCTAGTCAAACATCTAACTATATTTTCGAGTATATTATAACATTAATATTCTACAATTACGGAGAGTGATAGTAATAGGTTGGTTTGTTATACAAAATTATTCTCGCAATTTATGTCACGTAATTTGATTTGAGAGAAAATTTTGAAGTATGAAATCGTTAACTTATCATAATATTTATGTACGGTACAAGGCTTTTGAAAGGAATTATATATAATAATAAAAACCTGTAAAGTGACATAGTTATAAAAACATTGTTATGAGAGATAAAATAAAATATTTAAAATTAACTTGATTCTATTTTTTTCAAATAAATTAATACACCCAAAAAATGTCAAATAAAAATAAAATAGGAAGTAGTTTTAGATTTTAAAAATTATACTCCAATAAAATGGATAAGGTTTGTGTTAATCAAGAAGAGAATATAATTTATAAAGAACAAGTTTAAGTGAAAACATTACTAAAAAGTTGTATAAGCTAATTTGCTTACCTGTTCATTTTTGGAAAAAAATATTTTGCTTTTTAGAAGACTTTTTTTTTGTTAACCAACAAAAATCAACTTATAATATTTCAAAATATTGTAATATCTTGATAGTTCAGTTGTTCAAACGCTTAAACTTCGTTTGAGCTGTGAATTAGTTAAGCAGCTAGTGTACAACTGTCAAGTGAGGTACATGATTAGCTCATGTATATATAGAAGAGGATAGGAACATTCTAGCTTAACCCTTGTAATTGCAGTTACTTAAAATTCTCTCTAATGGCAGAAATTCATTTTCTCCTACATAGTTAATTTCACTTTCCCTCTTTTGTTCTTCTGTTCATTGTTATTAGATTCTATTTTCTTCATGGTATTAGAGCTTTTGCCTATTGATATGGTCTAGATTGAGCTGTTTGAAGATCGGAATTATCGAAACCAATGAGAGAAACAATGGCGGACGTTCTAGATAATGAGCTGCCAGAAAAGCTGAGTCATAATCATCAGTTGTATCTGAATACGACAGACACTTTCAGAGTGGTATTGATTTCTATTCAATTAACAAGATCTGAGAATTACTCAGTTTGGAGTCGTTCGATGAAAATCGATATACTTGGACGCAACAAGTTGGGATTCATCAATGGAACATGTAAGAAGGCTAATTTTGATACAAACTTGATAAATTTATGGGAATGATGCAATGCGATAGTTCTATCGTGGATCAAGAATTGTGTATCGAAGGAGTTACTAAGTGGAATTGTGTATTCTTCTGATACTAGCTCTGTATAAAATGATCTGAAAGAGCGTTTCAATAAGGTTGATGGTTCTAGAATCTTTCAGCTGCATCGAGAAATTACAACCACAACTCAAGGTACAAGTAGCATTTTTGAGTATTTTATAAATTTACATTTTCTGTGGGCTGAATTTGATAGCTTAGCCCCTTTTCCTGGATGCAATTGCGAGAAATCACGTGATTTCGAAGAGTTTATGAATAGACAAAAGTTGCTGCAATTTATAGGACTGAATGAATCATGTGAACATCCTAGGGGTTAGATTTTGATGTTAGTTCCAATTCCATCTATTAACCAAGCCTATTTTATGATGATTGAACGAGAAAGTCAAAGAGTTATGGCCAATGTGACTGGATCATCTATGACTCGGAAAATAACATCTCTCATAACAAGTCGAGGAGTAAACTTCAATAGATTTAAGAAGAACATAGATGTGCAATATAATTATTGCAAGTTGAAAGGTCATTTAAAGATGGATTGCTATAAGTTGCATGGTTATCCTCTAGATTACAAATTTAAAAAGAAACCAGGAAATAATAATATTTCTCATACACGTGATGGAGATCCTAGAAACAATGGATAACAAGTAAGAAGAGAAGAACCTAGAGGCAGAGCATATAATGTGAAGGAAGAGGTCTCTAAATTGCCAAAAGAAACAAGAGGCAAAACACCTGACAATGAGGTTTACAGAGGAGCAGCTCTACCTCATAATTCTCAGGGTAATTACAATCCGTTGATGAAGTTGATAGAAGATCCTTATCACTATAATCGATTGATGCAGTTCTTGGACAAAGAATAACAAGGGGAAACCTCCTCAACTAGCATGGAAAAATTATCAATTGCAGAGCCTCCTAATATAGAAGGTAACATTTATGTATTCAAGGTGACTATAAATGAGAAATCAGGTATTGTTTCTATATCTTGTGTAAAAGATAAAAGGGAGGAATGAATAGTAGAAAGTGGAGCTACAAATCATATGACATCTAATCAAGAGTTCTTGCAAAAAGAACATACTATTGTTAGTGATAAACAAGTTCATCTACCTAATGGTGAAATAGTAAATGTAACTAACACTGGTAGTTGCGAAATAATTGATGGCCAGACTATAAGTAATGTGTTATATATACCTGACTTTAGGTATAACCTATTGCCAATAGCCAAGATAACCAGGGAGTTGTGTTGTTCAGTCAATTTTTTCTCTGAATTCTGCATATTCCAGGACCTCTCAAGTGGGAAGGTGTTGGAGATTGATAGAAAAAAGGAAAGCCTTTATTTGTTGAAGCACAGAATAAAAGGAAGACAAGATAAGCAGCAGCTGATCAGAGGGTTGATTGCTACAAAGAATAAAGTAAATGCTATGTTGTGGCACAAAAGAATGGGTCATGCTTCTGTTGGTGCAATTCAGAAACTACTAGATATTGATCATACTGATTGCAAACAAGTTTTAGATAAGTGTGAATTGTGTGATCTTGTTAAACACACTAGAATTTCTTTTTCAGTTAGTGACACCAAGTCTTCTACAATTTTTGATTTGATGCATTTAGATGTATGGGGTCATTTTCATGTTCAAACTATTGATGGATATAGATTATTTTTGACTGTTGTTGATGATCATTCACGTCTGACTCAAATATATTTGCTCAAACCTAAAAGTGATGTTATACTGGTGCTTCAAAACTTTATACAGCTAATCAAAACTCAGTTTAATAAGACCATTAAGATTTAAGATATTTAGGTCAGACAATGGATTTGAGTTTGTTATTTCAAAATGTGCACAGTTGTTTTTGGACAATGGTATAGTACATCAAAGAAGGTGTGTTTACACTCCTCAACAGAATAGAGTTGTTGAGAGATAACATAGATACATTTTGGTGTTGACCAAGGCAATCAGATTTCAAGGAGCTTTTCCTTTAAAGTGCCGGGGACCTTGTGTTTTAGGGGTTGTTTACATGATGAATAAATTGCCTTCAATTGTCTTAGAAGTCAAAACACCCTTTGAGGTATTTTATGGTCACAGAGGTTCCACTAATTATATCAGAACTTTGGGATATTTGTGCTATGCTAACAGGTTGCCTTCAGGTGTGCCTGCAGTTCACATGGGGTATTCTTTAGTGACTAAGGGTTATGTATTATATAGTTTGGTCACTCACACTTTTTTCTTATCCAGAGATTTTTCAAATGAGATATTTTTTCCTTTAGGACACAGACATTTAGGCGGGTCAGGGCTTGGCTTGACCCTGTGTTCTCCCGGGTCGGATCGGAGGCGAGAACTTGAAACACTGGTCCTATCTTCTTAAATACCTCTACAGACACTTTCAAATCAGAGCCACGTGCTTCTTTCCCTGCTGAGGAACCTACTGATCCAGTCTCTTTGAATTCTCCTCCAGATGAAGGATTTACTGTTGATGAAGTTCCTGCTGATAATGTTGTCCTTGATATTGTACCTACAATTGAGGTACCAGCTGTTAGGACTTCTTCGAAAAAAGAAAGCAGCCTACTTGGATGACAGATTATGTTTTCAATAGAGTTGCAGCAAAAACCCCATATCCCCTTTCTCATGTGCTGAGTAATGCTACCATATCTCCATCATTACCAGCAGTACTTATCAGCTTTCTTATGTATTGATGAAACAAAATTCTATCATGAAGCTTGTTTAGTGGTTGGTCAATTAGTTAAGTAGCTAGTGTACAGTTGACAAGTTAGATACAAGATTAGCTCATGTATATATAAAAAAGGATAGAAATATTTTAGCTTTAACCCTTGTAATTATAGTTACTCAAAATTCTCTCTAAGGGCAGAAAATCATAATTTCTCCTACATAGTTAATTCCTCTTCTGTTCACTGTTATTAGATTTTGTTTTCTTCAATAGAGACCATAATACTAAGGTAAGTTAAATCTTAAGTAATAAATATTCATCGCTGCACAATGATAGTCTGAAAGTTCTGAACCATTTTGACATCATAAACCATAAACACGTACGAAAAGACAAGAAATAATAAAATTCATTAAATTACACCGAACGTTAACAACAAATGACAATACTAATAAAGCTGACACACAGTACATTCCTTACTTACTGAACCAAAAGGAAATTAAACATTAATAAACTAATTACTAAATTAGCTTCTTAATTAAAATTAAACACCTGCTAACTCAGTAACTCCACATACAATCAAGTTCAGACTGTTCCACTTTCTGAGTCTCCGGTACCGTCCAATTACTCATCGGATTAGAAAATCCACCGTGCATGGTGGAAGTTCCGCCGGAGTAAAACGGAAGCTGGAGGTTGTCATGGAGGGACCTTAAGCTTGGGAAATTCGAGCTCCTTGTGTAGTTGGAGAAATTAGTTAGAGAAGAGTCCAAGATAGAACTAAAATTGGGAGTTGAATGTAGTGCATGCAAGGTGTTCGACGAAATGTCAAAGACAGAAGTTGGGTCGAAAGTTGTTGTGGCAGTGGCATTTGTGGAGAAACAGGGCACGTGCTCCTTTTTGAAGCTATGATGATCGCGATCAGTGATGACGACTGCTGCTGCTGAAGTGGCAGTGGTGCTGTATGGGGAGGAATCAAGGAGCGGCGGAAGGTGAGAGACGGAAGACGGTGAACTTACTTCCTGGTACATATTGATGCTTGAACTTAACCTTTTTTTGCCACCACCAGTTGAAGTGGCTGCAGTACCTGTAGAACCAGTAGTCTTTTGAAAGACCCGCGAGATCACCCACTCGTCCTGTAGTAAAACAAATGAAAAAAATCAAAATGTGAAAGAATAAATCATGAAAAAAATAAGGTGAAATTTCAAATACATATGCTAACAAATATATTGCATGAACAAAAGTTAAAAACATTTGATAGAACTCTTAATTTCTAGTTTCGCCAACACTAATATAAAGACATAACCTTTTCTGAGGGAAAGGTCTTCTAATTTTTGGTGACTTAAAAGTACGTTAAAACAAATATTCATGAATTAAAAAAATAAAATATTAAAGTAATGTCAAAACATTATAAGTCAATATCGAACAGACTAATGATTCTACGTAAGCATCCTTATATACCTTGACATCGCTAATAAAATAAGCTTAAAAAGCTTATATTAAATCACCATCAACGTGACAGTATATTATTCTGTAAAGTCTTAATTGCTTTGATCATAATAAAGGCGAATTCTTTTTTTGCCTTTGTTTCTTTTTCTGTTATTTCAGGCTATGAATACTTCCGACTTAATCATAAGCAATTGAGACATTGAAAACGAAGTTTCACAATACTTTCTATTTCAGAATCTCTGGCTCTAGCAGTGATATCAATGATATATTTCTGCACAGAATATCTCCAGTAAATCTCTCTTTTAATCCACACAAAAAGTATTGAGTTGTAACAAAAAGAAAAACACTGGGATGGTTATGTTTTCAAGAAAAAACACATTAATGTATTCGTACTCCTTAAACTAATTAACCCATAAACAAATTTAGAAGAAAAAAATTACGTAATTCGTACCTTAGAACTCCTGGAGATATAGTGATAGGAAAACTTGCCATCAAGACGATATTCGTGCATAACCCAGTTACTTTTTTCTCCTTTTGGAGCTCTACCTCGATAGAAAACTAGGGTTTTCTTCATACCAACAAGTGCACATGTTTTTGAGCTGAAAATCTCTCTATCTTTTCCAGTAGCTTTCCAGTAACCCGCCTCAGTAGCTCTGTTAGTCCTCAGCCCTGTTGGATATTTCCGATCACGTAAGCTGAAGAAGTACCATTCCTTTTCTCCCATCTTAGCTTTCCCTAAAAAAATTAAAGAAGATAAGGTTATTTTTTTTAGGCTAAAATCATCATATTTTCCAATCTGAGTATGAAGAAAAGACTTAAAAGTGCAATTTATTAGTTCAAGTTTAAAAAAAGTTTTTAGACCAATATGAAGAATTTTGTATTTTGAAGACCAAAAAAAGAGAGTTTTGTAATTGAAATTGTATTTTTTAGAGAAAATTTGTTGATGAAGACGAAAAAAAAGTATTTAGACGTCGAAGGATTGTTTTAATAAAAGTTTAGTAGTTTAAGCATGAAACGGAAGTATGTGTTTGATCATGAGAAATTTAGATATCAAAGCCGAAAACCTTCATAATTTCATCCACTAACGATACTTTATGAACAAAACCATATATCTCAAAAACAAAATTATACCAGGAAGTTCCCAAGGTTCGCATTTGTTAAGATCAACTTCAGCAATAGCTCTCGCAGTAAAGTTACAGTCGAGAACCTTCTTCAGTAAGTAGTAAGTAATAAGCTCTTCATCAGTCGGATGAAACCGAAAACCCGGTGGCAAATGCGGATCACCGCAATCAAACTGCATCTGATGATAGTTCTCCATCGGAAAAAAAAAACTACTAAAACACGAAAGAACTTGTATAGCACTAATTTTTTCAAGTTTTTTCACTCAAAGAAAATACAACACATTATGCATAATGAAATTGACAAATTGTGGAATTTGAAGGTTATATTATAGGAGAGATGGTAGGGGTGTACGTTTGGTTCATGGGAATTGCTGAAAGATTAGAGTAGGAGGAAATCATAAGGATGGATGATGTAGGTGGGGAAAAGGAAAAATCTGTGCAACTGCCTTGTCCTGTTCTGTTTATTTTTATTTTTAAAAAAAATCTCTGATGATCTTTCTGTACTGTACTATGCTATACGCTATGCTATAAGGCCCTTATTATCATATCGATAAGCCTAGAGAGAGAGAGAGAGAGAGAGAGAGAGAGAGAGAGAGAGAGAGAGAGAGAGAGAGAGAGAAGGGGAAAAAGTGGACATTTTGAGTAGGGGTAGAGACTTGTGAGTTGTGTGACAACTACTAACCACACGCGTATGGGTAGAAGGAAGAGGGAGGAGGGTGATGTATTTATTTGTAAAAAATTGTTTTTAACTTTTGTATGGTAGTGAATATTTTTTTTTATAAATTTATAAATACATATATATATATATATAATAATGTAATATGTATATTTTTCATATGATAAGGGATTTTCGTAGCTGATTATTAGAGTTATACAGATTTTAAAAATATAAAATTAGTAATAAGAGAATTTACTTTGACTTGACAGGGAGTTTAAGAAAAATAAAAAAGATTTTTCAATCTTATGTTCTTAAATTAAAGTTATGTCAAATGTATCAAAATATCCTTTAATTATATGACCTTAAATATGTCACGTGAAAAAAATTTAAAATTAAAGTATTTCCAAAAAAAAAGTAGGTCATTCTTGTTTAAATAGAAGAGTATTAATAATGTAAAAAATACATCGATTCTCTCATAATTTATACACATAGTAATTATAAATGTGGGATTTAAAATTGCAAATGAAACCAAATATTATTTTTATATACGAGTAATTTATCTTCTAACCAACTACCATATCAAACGTTATATTTCTTATGAAAGATTTAACCGACATACTAACCTCCAAGTTAGCTACCATGCGACTCCTAAATGGGTAAGTGTAATTTAAATTACAGTTACTAGTAATTATATTTTTATTTTTTTTATTGTGTAAATAATTTTAAACCATCAGGGGTCGTTTGGTAACTAGCAGGTATTATTAACATATAGATCAATTATTACTGAATTTATATATTTATTATTTTATACATATATTTGTTATCTATATATTAATTATTCCACGTTCATTTTTATATAAAATAATACGTAAAAATTTTCATAATTTATACATATATTAATTATGTGAATTTTTAAATTATCAACCAAACTTTAAATTAATTTTATACATAAAAACTTATTTTTTATTTATCTATCAAATGATATATGAGCTATATATAAAAATTAAATAATTAATTTCTCATCCAACTGTCAAACGACTTCTTTAACGCCTAGAATAATATCCCCTAAAGATAACAAGTTGAATTTCAAATAAAGTCAATTGTAGGATTTGTATTTCTCTATTTTGCATCGTTATTGGCTTGGTCTTTCATAATGTTAATAAAGGACTAAAAATAATAATTACCATTATATTGTACCCATTTAGAGGAATTTAATATCGTTCGATAAGTTATGTATCCAGGGTCCATATGGTCATTTACGCTCAATAAAGGCAACCGTAAAAATCCATTAATAAAGACATATAATTAGTTTTTTCTGATAGTCGACGTTGATTCTGAACTTTCTTTCCCCTTCCTTTATATTTCCCGTCAAATCAGCTCAATATTTTATCTTCAAACTTAAAATATATAATTTTATATTATTGAGAAAAATTCATAAATAATTACTATAATAAACTTAATTAGGCCCCTTAATTATAGTTTACATATTTATGGATTATATCTATTGTTTAAATTGTCTCCTTTGTATAATTTGAGGGTATGTATAATTTAAAGATTTGTATAAATTCACGGATAATTGATCTATTTTCATATAAACTCGAAATAATAAATTTATACAAACACAAATATCTGATGATCTAAACTTTAAACAGTTATACAAATTATATTATACAAAATCTCATTATATAAAAGTTATACAAATTTCGAATTGTACAAATGTGCAAATTATACAAAATTAAATCATAATTAACGTTAAATATTAGTGGCGAATTGTAAATTAGTTAAACTATAGTTATGTTAATTAATTAACTGGTATATGTTTGTTCATTCACTTAATTTTCCCTTTTATATTTAGGAGAAATTACCTAGATTAATTTTTGAGAGAAATTTTCCTTTTAGTATCAATTGTTTTTAAAAAAATCAAGTAAAAAAGATGTACAAATCACAATTTCCAAATTTATAACCAAAAAAAGGGCAGCCCGATGCACTTAAACTCCCGCTATGCGCAGAGTCCGGGGAAGGGCCCGACCACAAGGGTCTGTTGTTCGCAGTCTTACCTTGCATTTCTGCCAGAGGCTGTTTCCAATGCTTGAACCCGTGACCTCCTGGTCACATGACAGCAACTTTACCAGTTACTCCAAAGCTCCCCTTCGAATCATTATATTTTATTGTGATAAATATTGAATTCAATTAAATTTGTCGATTGATTAATTATTTGATAGAGTATATAGAAGTTGAATTATTTGTATTATTGGTGTTATGCGTGCGTGCGTGAGGAAAAGTGCAGGAATTGGGTGTGTCAGTGAAGTTAATGAAAGGGAAGGAACAGAAAGTAGTTTTAAAATGGTAGAAAATGAGAGAGTTAAAGAGTAAAAAAGCAGATTTTACCATCTATCCCATAAAGCTGCTTCATATCTCTTCTGTCAGCACACATTATATTATATATAATCCAATTGACAGAGACAAAGGTTAAAAATCCATCCAAAATACCTGCCACTCTTTTTCCTACTCCCCTCTTCCCCTTCAATTTCTTACCCTTTTCCTCATCATTTATTGGTGCTTATATTATAGGCATCTTGAATCATGATCAAGTTTTTAGAGTAACAACAAAATTATTTTCATTTGATCTATATGTCAGGTCTTTGATCCATAAAATTAGATATTGAATGAGATTTCTTCACTCATAATGAGAGTTTTTGAATTTGAAACATTGAAAATAAAAAAATTATGTCGGGAGTCACTGCTTTCAAAAATGAGTCTTGTATGGTACGATATGAATTTAACTGAATTTTAATACATGTGTAAATCGAATGCCGAACGATAAACCAAAAAATAATAATTAGGTGTTGAAGCTTGTATTAGGGTATAGAATGCATATGTTATATCTCATTGAGGTGCCATTCTTTTCTAGGCCTTGCTTGAATGAGGAATATTTTGTGCCATGGTAACACCTAGGGATCATGATAATGTTTTTAAAGAAACGACAAAATTGTTTTCATATGATTTATATGTCATGTGTATGATCCGTAAAATAAAATTAGGATTAAGATTTCCTCACATGCACTTATTTAAAAAAATTGTGTTTGAGTTCTGAAAATAAAAAAAATATATATTAGGATGAATTTATGAGTCTTATGCAATTTGTAATTCAAATTTAGTCAGACTCAAATATAAATATCATAGGATAAAAAACAAAACAAAAAAGATATAGAAACTTGTGTTAGGGGTATAGAACGTTTATATTATATTCGTTGTGATGCCATTCGTGAACAAGAAATATTTTGTGCAATTGCAACACCTAATATAGGAATCTTAATATTTTTAGTAATAGTTTGTATGTGTTATCGGTGTTATTGTATAACAAGTATGTAATTATTATGGATATATTATAAACATATTATATAGTGACCGGCTAAAATTTCTAAATATAAAACCCCAATATTCATTAAATGAAAATGAAATATTAAACCATTTATATTCTCAAGGCTTTAGGTCATAATAATAATCTTTAGTATTATAAGTGGATTGAGTGATCCAAACATATATATATATATATATATATATGATCAGTTGAAAATAACAAAGATAAAGCCTGAAACAAGATGACCATAACGAGACAATCCGCGAAATAAAATACAATTTTTTCCATTAAGTTAATTATAAAAATACACATAATCTCTTTCATTAATAATAATTTTAAAGATTGTAAAATAAGTTTTATATGGTACTTCATCGTTGAAAATGAGTGTTAAAAAATATAATTAATTAAATAAATAAAAATATAGTATTTAATTGAGATAAACACAAACACGGTTAATAAGTGCACTGATAGGAAATTCAGGTAACTTCAAGTTGATGCTAAAGACAAAAGGCAGTATAAAGCCAAAAGAATAAGCTTTACATATATAAGACCAATAATCATTAATTATCCCCTGAACCATATTATTTTGCTGTAGAAATAGAAGAATATTTTTGGATATACAAATAATGCATTAATAGTTTTCATATTATTAACTTTAGGAGTATATATACCTTATCTATTTCTCCTTTCATACAAGTAGTAGAGTATTAAAATTATTTTTGTTATTTTTGTACTTTCTTAATTATTCTTCAACTTATTACTATGTTATTTTTTATATTTCAATTCTTATATTATTTTGTTAATATCACTGTTTCTTTTTTTCTTTCGTATTTTTTTTAAAATTGCTTTGAAATGTTTTTTTGAATTAATGGTCTATAGAAAATAATCTGTCTACTTTCACAAGGTAAGAATAAATAGGGGCGGAACCATCTATTGCTCAGAGGTTCATCCAAACCCCTTTCGGCAGAAAATTATACTATTTTTGTACTTTTTAAATTATTCTTCAACTTTTATTACTATATGTTATTTTTTTATATTTTAATTATTATATTATTTTATTAATATTACTGTTTCTTTTTTTTGTTTCGTATTTTTTTCAAACTGCTTTGAAATGTTTTTTTGAATCAATGGTCTATTGAAAATAATTTGTCTACTTTCATAAGGTAAGAATGAGCAAGGGCGGAGCCACCTATTGCTCAGGGGGGTCATCCGAACCCCCTTCGATAGAAAATTATATTATTTATACATGATAAAAATAATTTTATTACTATATGTCGAACCACCTTCGATAAGTTCATGTGTCTGCTTCTTCAAATTTTGAACATCCTAAATCAAAATTTTTGCTCCGCTACTAAATATGTTATTATCGTCATTGCGGTAGAAAAGCATTTAAGTTTGAGAAACTAAAGAGAACCGTTTCTATCAGTAGAAGAGCATTTACAAAGAGTTGCCGTTATATAGGTTGAAAATCTAAGATAAGGCAAGTTGGAGGGTTGCTCTATAATATATAGGTTGACCTCTTGGGGTCTCACGTGTACAATCTTGCAAGCATAAGGTATGGGAAAGTTTCATTTCAGAAAAAGACGACCTATTATAATACTTTATGTATTGTCAAAATAACGCTACATAGCATGGTGAAGTTGGTGCCTTGCAATGTATTCATTTGAACAGCCTTTATTGGAAATACAACATAGTAAATGTTGAATTTTATCAATTATGCATTTGCTTTAATTTGGTATATTTTGAATTTTATCAATTATTATTTTTTTAGGTTCAAACACTACTATCATATGTGATAAGTGATAACAATCAAATACTCTTTTTTTTCACAAATTTATGATCCATAATTAACTTCAATAGGTAAAGAAAATTAAATTATCTCAACCATCACATTAATAACTTGTGTGTGCACGTACAATATGAAATTATAAGGCATAACAAATTAACTTGACTTTCTAACAACTATCACCTTTGCCTTTATTACACTTAACTATTCAAAATTTGAATAAATAGAAATATTCATTCGACAAGATATTCTATATGACAATTTTTTATAATAAGGGGCGTCCTACTTGTATTATATCACACAGGACATGTGTGTTTACTTGTTTAATTTTATATAAATTTAAGTGTCTATTTGTGCACACGAAAAGTTGGAGGTCATAAATGTTAACTGAATCCAAGTTAACTTGTGCACAACAAAAGTTGAAAGGTATAAATGCTAGTTGCAATCATGTTAAATGACATATTTATGTATTTTTTTAAATTATACTATTAGATCTCAAATTCTTTAAAAAATATGATTTTATTTTTCACACTATATTTTATACAAAAAATTTAAATTTTCTATCAAATCAAATTATATTACATAATTTGAGACGAATGAAATAGCTCATTTAAAAAAAAATGGGAATTAGGTAGAGGAAATATATATTTCAATAGGATAGTAATAGTTCATGGATGGATCTCATCATCAATCAAATCCATCACTCACTATCAACACGAATAATAAGTAGAGATGGATGGATGGATAAATCCGATTTTATTAGAGACCCCTCATGAAGAAAGCTCAGATTTTGATATAAGGAAAAAAAAAGAAAAAAAAGAGGGTAGGTAACAGGCTTTATATCAAATCATCTCTTCAATCTGCATGCACCTATTCTATATCTGCTTTCTCCCACTTACTATACTTACACAATTACTTGCTCCCCCCAGTAATACTCATTATTTTTATTTAGACATAATACATAAATGAGAAGGGGAGTCTTGGAGTAATTGGTAAAGTTGCTGTCATGTGATTAGGAAGTCACATGTTCAAATCTGAAAACAGTCTCTGACAGAAATACAAGGTAAGACTGCTTATAATAGATCCTTGTGGTCGTGCCCTTCCCCAAATTCTGCGCATAGCGGGAGATTAAGTGCACCAGATTGCCTTTTTAGACATAATACATAAACGAACTCTATAATTTAATTTTATTAATTTTTGATATGTATAAGTAGATACATATATTTATTTGACATTTACTAGATAATTCATATATCCTATATGACATTTTATGTGTAATATATCACGTAAGACTTGTGTGTTTATTTGTAATAAAAATTTAAATGTCTAATCTAAAATTGAATGATATAAATATTAGCTGAATCTAAATTAAAAAATATATTTGTTAGCTAAGAATAAAATTTTATCATATCATCACTTGACAATAAATTAGAAATTTAATGATAAAATATTTCTTAATTTTTCAAATTGAATAAGAAAAAGTAAATATATTTATTTTTAAATATAATAAATAAGTAAAAATGAATTAAAGGAATAGTATATATTGATAAATAAAAAGGAGCCATCTTTTCAATTGGCAACTCAGGCCTAGCTACCCTTCACACAGTAGTTACCATAAAAAGCCAAAATATTTTCTTCCCTTTTTTTGTTGCTGCAAAATTTATCAACTTTCGACTTTTTACCTTATTCTTTTGCTCCTTCCGTTTCGATGGGTTTATTTGGTTTTGATTTTGATATAAAATTTTAAAAAATATTAAGATTTTTAAATTTTATGATTTTAAATTAAATATATATAAAATATATTAAAATATTTTTTAATTTTGTGATTTTAAATATAATATTTTAAAAAGTTAAAATTAAAAAAATATCATTTTTTTAAAACAAATAAAAAAGAAAAATAAATTAAAACAAAGACCGAGAGCAATAAATTTCTTTTTACATAACTCGTTTGACTTATATATAATGTTGGTAACTAAAGAAAATATTAGACTGCTGAATGTGTGAATAACTTAAAATTTTAATTTTTCGAGTGGAGTTACACAAAAATATAATGGTGTCGAGCATTACAAAATGAAAAACAATAGAAGTATCATATTATAAGATGAGACCAAATATTGTAACTCTAGACGCAAGAGGAAATAATAGGTTCAAATATATATATTATAAACATGATAGTTGGCTATTTTGTTCTAAATTTGGTGATATTTGAAGAAAAAAAATTAGTTATCTAAGTTAAGTTGAAAAGAATATTTTTAAATTGAAATTATATCTGAATATGTATTTCACTAAATCAAAATTATTAAAATTCCAAGAGGATTTTATTATTTTGTATTTTAAAAAGGAGCAATTGCCATGCCACATTGCAATATCGGACAGCTAAATTGGTATGAATACTATTATGGAGCGAAAAATCATTCTTTATATAACTTCAATTTGGAGTGAAAAAATTAATTATAATTTATAACTAAACAACCATAAATAGTTTTATCAAAACATTATCTCTTTGTAAGACTACCTCGTTGGGGCTCCGCACACTGGGAAAAGGCTGACGCGATGGGAAACCGGCCACTAGTACGCACAAAACACTCTCCTCAAATTTCATTTATAGAATTACATTAAATATGTTATTATTTTTATTATTCAATTAATCAATTGGCTTAATTACTTCAACAATGCAAAGTAATTTTCTTTTTCTTTAATATACATCTTGTCTTTGGCCTTTGCATGGATTTGGCTTCCGACACCGGTGCAAACAGTTGACTTTCTTTACTTTTTTTACCTCTTTCAAATGAGTAATATAATCCAGCTTTTAATTCACAAATACTCAGCTGAAAAATAAAATAAAAATTACAAATATGGAGAAAAAAAACTGTACGAGAAGATGGAACAATGACGGCAACCTGAAGTCAGCCGCCGCCCTCCAACAACGACGTTTTAATTAAAATTATTAATAAAATAATGTTCAGCTTTTTTATATATATATATATTTATTTTCTGTTTGGCGTGAACAATTGGTGAATCGAATTTCCTCGATTCTCACTCATAAAATTTTACAGTTTGATATTTCAAACTAAAATAGAGATAAAAGCAAGTAAAAAAGAAAGAGCAGTGAAATTGCTGCCATTAAAATCTACCATAATAGGAAAATATTGGACTATGTTTCACCTCTCATTTAATACAAATTTTCCCGTTTGTCCAACAAAAGTCCTTTTAAAAAAAAAAAAAGAGGTCCATTATAGAGAAATTAGACTAAATATCTTCACTAGAATGACTGATTAACTGATAAAAATTTAAAAGTTCGTTTCGCATTAGGAGTAATAAGCTTTGCATATTTTGTACGGTTTATAATCTTAAGTGGATTAGTTATTGGGAAAATTACATGACAAATTTTATTATTATATTACGGGGTATGGGTATGGTTTAAAATAATTACGGCTCGCAACAAACATATTTACTCGGTATGACAAATCTCGCTGCCAGATATGCAATATATATGATATCAGTTATCATTATACAATTTTTTTGAGAAATATACATATACAATTCGACAGATATACATATATAATTCGACTCTTTCCTCCTCTCTCTCAATCTCGCTTGCCATATATACAAATACATATGTATATCGGTTACATCTATATATAATTTTTTGACAAATATACATATACAATTCGATAGATATACAAATACAATTCGCCTCTCGCTTGCCTCTCTCCTCCATCTCTCGATCTTGCTCGCCTCTCTCCTTCCCTCTTTCAATCTCGCTTTCTAGATGTACAAATATATATGTATATCGGTGTTTGTATATTTCGGTATACAAATAATTCATGGGTATATCATTTATATAATTCGCTACAGCTTTTGTATAATTTACTACAATATTTGTATAATAGCAAAATTTATGTTTGCCATTATAAGTAATTAGGGAAACTATACCATATGAAGTAATTATGCTTAAAAGGTTAGTCATATCCGAAAATTCTCCTTAATTATTAGAGTATTTGTCTACTATTCCCAACTGGTTTTATTAAAATGTAGTAATTGTTATTGTTGTGCTTATTGGGGGGAAAAAGGAGGAGAGAAATGGGGAAGGAAGACTCCGGAAATTTTATGAAAATATTATTAAGTCTAAGTTTTATAAGTTATTACAAATGTTAGATAATAGTTTAATATTTTATCAGTAAGATTAAACAATATATAGACAAATATTAGATTCGAGTCTATTGTTACATGGAAGATTAATTTTTCAAGGGTTATATTGGCACATTTTTAAGATAGAGATACTTAAGCAAATTATCCTCTGCTACTGTCAATATTGGGCTTCTTGTAGAACTTGGGCCTTTTTCCTGGACAAACACGACTAGGGATCCAGGAAAAAAAGTCGGTCCAACTGCTTTCCAGTTTGTTGTCAATTTTCTAACAGGCATGGTGACATAATAAAGTCAGGTCAAGTCGAGGGTTCATCCGATTTATGTTATTTTTATATGTTAAATTAATTTTAATGTATATGCTGAATCGCCTTGGACTTCTTCTTTGTATTTTAAATTTTTTTATTGAAAATTTTGGCTCCGCCACTGAATAAAGAAATTAAATTACAAATATTCTAAATCATCCCCAATGTCTCAATGTTCATGGTTCACTAAGTTTCCAAATTTGTTAATTGTAACATTCAAAGTAAACTTTTTCTCCCTTGTTTTGGTGCAATATTAAATTCAAAAATTGTTTTTACATCAAAGCATTAATGCAGCTTTTTCTCTTGATCTTGATTATCAGTTTCAAGTTAATCTGGGGGGGGGGGGGGGGCATGTGTAGGCAACTGTCCCTCATTACTGAATTGTTTTTTTCATTAACTGCATGTTAATGTGGATTTGTTAGTGAAAAGCTGATGGAGATTCCCTGCATAAGTCGCCCACATATAACTAAAGGATTAATGATTGTTATGTTGAGTATTCATATGGTTTATATGCTTTTTCCAGGTGAAGGAATCTGTCACTTCAAGTGATGATTTTGACTTTCAGCTGGCAAAAGAGGAATTTATTCTCTTCTTCGGGCAAGAACTTCGTAGCCATACTTTTTGGGTGCATGCATTAGGCAAGCCATTACTTTTTGGGTGCATGCATTAGGCAAGCCCAGACCGACAAGCTCGATTGAGAAGCCATTGGGTAGAAAAATTAATCTCTGGCCTCTCCTATGAGATATCAATTTACTGCACCAACCCAAGTACCCAACAATCTTACATTTATGTTTGCTAATAGTTTGATTGGTTATATACATGCAATGAGTGGTAATTCAGACCATAATAACATGGAAATTACACTAGAACTGACACCGCATTTGTATTCTGCAAGATAGTCAAATACTACAAAATGATTAGTCAAAAAGGAAGTGCAATACGCGGATTTTACGCGTTTCTAGATTTCTATAAATAAAGGGTCTCTTTCCCTCGTTTAGATTATCCCACAAAATACAATCCAAAAGAGTAAGAGCACAAAGAGAGTTATACACTAAGATAAATATTGTAGTCTTAAGTGTCCTCTTTAGTGAGTTGTACATTTTATAAGAGAGAAGTGTTAATTGTTGTTTTCCCCTTTTATTTGAGAGCAGTGTACTCCCATATTATCATAATAAGATCCTTGGGCCCCGTGTTTTTTTCTCTCTATCTGTTTGAGGGGTTCCCACGTAAAATTCTCGTGTCCAATTTATTTTCATTATTTATTATCATATCAAACTTTAGTTGTAGTGCTTCTTCCCCCAACATATTCTACATATTGAGTACAAAATCAGTCTTTCTACTTCCACAAGGTAGGATAAGACTGCGTACACACCACGCTCTCCAGACCCAACTTGTGGAATTATATTGGGTATATTGTTGTATTTAGTATAAGGTATACAATTTTTTTCTGGTAATAACTGTGAACTACTACCATTTCTCCGACATGAAAACTTCAAACTTTACAACCTAAAGAGCACCTATTATCCAAACCACCTCCTAAAGGTTTAGGACTATCTAGGTCTCAAACAAAAAGCCATTCCAGGAATTATTTTTTTAAAAAAAGTACAATGTTAATACTGCCAATTTTTGAGTTCATAATCCACTAATTGTAGGAGCTGAGGCATAAAAACCCAAGGGATATTATTTGCTTTGTTCAAAGATAAGTTTTTGTTACAAATAATAGTTTTAGCTAAAGATTTGAAGACAACCCAATGAATGATACTTGTATGTTTCTAACATTCAAATATTTAGTCCATGTAACTGTCATTGTTACCTTTTCTCCATCACTTCACTAAGCAAATGTTTGAGTATACATGATCTTCATATGACAATACACGATCGCAGGAGTCTAACATAGGTCTATAATACAGAGTATCACTGAGGTTAGAAGATACAACGTTCCAATATTATGGACCTCTACAAGCACAGTCCGATAAACTTCACCTCATTCCTTTTCTCAGGGACTACTAGATTTGTCCATGGAAGGTCCAGAAGTTAGCCGATGACAAACAACCAGACTCCAAACATATGAAGCACTCGATGTTCAGCTGTCATTGGAACATGAATGAAACCATCATTACACTGGGTATGTTGTTGTATTTTGCTGAAACTTTTTGAGGAACATCATTTCTGTTTAGGTTATAGAACTATTTGAATGCAAGAAATACTTCGATTTGGACTTGATAGTTCCCTTAAATTCTCCACATGCTGTGAGGACAGTCGCAAGGATATAATCATCCACCTCAATGCCTTCTACTTGCATGCGATACATGAGCTTCAATGCCTCTCCACAGCAACCGTTTTTAGCATAAGCAACAATCATTGCCTTCCAAGAAACCAAATTCCTCTCGGGCATGTTATCAAATATTTGAATTGCCTCAGGAAGATGTCCACATTTTGCATACATATTGATCAATGCACTACCCACAAACACATTGGACAGAGCAGGTGTCTTGCTTATCGAGGAATGGATCAGCTTCCCTCTCTCGATATCTTCCAGCTTTGCACATGCTTTAAGGGCTGATGAATAAGTAAATGGATTCGGGGCCACACCTTCACCTAGCATCTCCTTCAAGTATTCAAGAGCCTCGTACTCATGTCCTAAATGGGCACAACCAGAAATCATTGCAGTCCATGAAACAACATCCCTAATAGGCATGTCCTGAAGGACCTTATGTGCTGCCGAATTTTCACTGCATTTGCAATAAAGCCACACCAAAGTACTTCCTAAATAAATATTATCTTGGAGAGAATTCTTGATAATTTGTGCATGCACTTCCTTTCCAGTTGGTAAAGCCCTAAGTAGGCCACATGCTCGAAGGATGCTTACCATAGTCAAGTTATTAGCAAAGATTTTTCGCCTTTTCATTATCCGGAAGAGTCTTATGGCCTCTTCTGCATGACCATTACGCGCATATCCTGCAATAATAGACGTCCATGTCACCGTGTTCCTTTTCCCCATTCCATCAAACACTGTCCTAGCATCATCTATCTCACTGCACTTCGCATACATATCTACCAATGAGGTGCCTATGAAGACATCCATTCTATATCTATTCTTAATAACTGCAGCATGTAGTTGCTTCCCGAATTTCAATTCCCTCTCCTCCCCACACGCATTCACGATACTACAGACAGTGAACTCATTAGCATCAAAACCATCAGAGAACAATTGCAAGAACATTAGTAAAGCTTCTTTCCCTCTCCCATGCTGTGAACAAGCAGTGATCATAGTTGTCCAACAAACTACATCAGGGCGTTTTATCACATCAAATACGCGGAAAGCACTTTTCAAATCCCCACATTGCGCGTAAAAAGACACAACAGAACTATCTAAAATCAAATTACTAAATCCACCCTTTATAACACCAGCATGAACTTGCTTCCCCAGCTCAAAATCACAACTTCTCCCAGCCATGCTTAACACACACACATAGGTCTTGGAATTCCACAGCAAACCACATTTTACAAACTCCGCGAAAAAATCCATAGCTTCATCATCTAACCCATATCTCAAATACCCATTAAGCATAGCAGTCCAAGAAACTACATTCTTCTCAGGCATATGATCGAACACATTACGAGCATCATTCAAACGCCCAAATTTAACCAACACACTAATCAAATTATTTTCAACGAATATGGTACTACTTTTCAAGCACTTCAATACAATCGCATGAACTATTTTAACTTCTTTTAAACTAGAACTTGATTGAAGCAGACGACCTAGAAAACTTGAGTCAGCTACAAAACTATTCACTGAAGCACCGGAACATGAAGAAATTTCATCGTCCGGGACATCCAATTGACTAACTAATTCGGTGTCTCTACAGAAATTTGCAGAAACATCAAAACTAGCAGAGAAAGATGGGTCTTTAAAAGAGAAACAGGGGAGTTTTCTGTCATCAGTATAGCTTTTACATTTGTAGGTTCTGAAGCGGCTTGTGTTATCTGAAGAATAAGATGGATGAATTTGAAAAATTGTTGTTGGAAAGCAAATTGAAGGTGAAAACATGGCCTAGTGTTATGATGTTGGTAAATTAGCAGCAAGAATCCAGCTTTCTCTAAATTTCCAAGAATTGACAATTCCCCAGTAAAATGTCCCAATTTTCCCAAGAAAGAAGAACCCCAGCTGATAAATTTCAACAACAAGCAAGAAGGAAGAACAGAGCAAAGCAAAAATTTCTGAAGTTTCGACAGGGACGAGCCACAAAAATGCGTCAGCACAGCAGTGAGGAGAAAAGTTGAAGGGCCCAAGATATTTTTGCTGTGATTCACTCACTGCTGCATTTTCACATAACGTGAAGGTGAAAATTTGAGAAGGCCTGGGGGCCTTCTTTTTTGTTTCCAAAAATATCTCTAAATATATCAATTTCTTAGTGGTGGTAGAAAACAAGTGTAGCGGAGGGGTAAATTATATTATCGATACAAAGTTATTTTTAACGGAAAAGGATCAAAATTAACCCTGAACTTTGAAAAATAGTTTATTCATGCCCTTCGTTATGTTTTAGGGCCAATTATACCCTTATTGTTATACTTTGGGCCAAATATGCCCTTGAGTATAAGGGAATGCCACGTGTCGGCCTCTCAGTGGACAACTTATTTTCCCTTTTAAATGTGTTTTTTTATTTGTTTTTTAAATCTGTTTTTTATTTGTTTTTAAATATGTTTTTAAAATTTATTTTTTAAAATCTATTTTTTAAAATATGTTGATTTTAAAAAAACAGATTTTTTTAAAAAAAAGATAAAAAAAAGATTTAAAAAAAAGAAAGATTTTAAAAACAAATAAAAAAACATATTTTAAAAAATAGATTTAAAAAAATAAATTTTAAAAACAGATTTAAAATCTTTTTATTTTAAAATCTGTTTTTTAATCTTTTTTTTAAAAAATCTTTTTTTTATCTTTTTTATTTTTAAATCTGTTTTTTTTATCTTTTTTTAAAAAAATCTTTTTTTTTTAAATCTGTTTTTTATCTTTTTTAAAAAAAATCTGTTTTTTAAAATTAACATATTTTAAAAAATAGATTTAAAAAAATAAATTTTAAAAACAGATTTAAAAACAAATAAAAAACAGATTTAAAAATAAATAAAAAAACATATTTAAAAGGGAAAATAAGTTGTCCACTGAGAGGCCGACACGTGACACTCTGTTATACTCAAGGGCATATTTGGCCCAAAGTATAACAATAGGGGTATAATTGACCCTAAAGTCTAACGAAAGGCATGAATAAACTATTTTTCAAAGTTCAGGGGTAATTTTGACCCTTTTCCGTATTTTTAATGGTTCAAAGGTATATTTGATCGAAAATATAATGAAAATGATCGAAAGTATAATAAGAGATATATTTAAACTATTTTTAATAATATAGGGGTATTTTATGTTGGGAATAGTTATAATGTGATAAGTTATGTTGAAATTAGTTATGATAGAATTAATTATGTCGAAATTAATTTTTATTGCTTATTTAATTTATTGTATTAAAACAAATAAACATTGAATACTTTGTAAAAATTAGTTATTTGTTTATAAAACTATCCTCCATCTTATTTAGCTTTTTTATATATATATTTTTTGTAGAACTTTAATTATCGACTCTTCAAAAGAAAATAAAAGGAATATCAATTATTTATAAGTTTGCAATCATAGGAATAAAACTGAAGCAATCTATTGACTAATGAGGCTACTGGGAAGCTTCTCTTCTTCACTGTCATAAGAAAAAAATAAACAAAAATAAATGAATCAACATAGGAGCAAAAACTGCACCAATTTAATAGCCTAAACTGGATTGAAATTTGGTAGTATTTTTTATTGTAATTTTTTTCTTTTACCAATTACAACGAGAAACAACATGCTAGAAATTCTTTTGATTGTCAAAAAGGACGAAAGCAGTTGAATAATTTTATTATACTAATTATTGATTTATTTGAAATCAAAACTTCATCCAATGAGCAACAAAAATTTTCAGCCGGCTTTATAAACGTGGTAGAAGATGTGAAAAGTGATAATAAAGTAAATTTTAGGAATATTTTTGTTATTTAATTATTTTATTTTATGATAAGTTATTTTGGTATCGTTATTTTATCAAAAGCTTAAAAATAACTTATTTTAATATTATTTCTTAATCATGAAATAATTATTCATACTTTATAACCAAATAAAAATTAAAAAAATATTAAAAAATTATCCCGTGATTATTTTCTTTTATACATCACAAAAAACGATAAAAGATTATGATTTAAGGACTATTTTGAATTAGTTTCAAATATAAGGGACAATTTTTGTCATTTGCTCATCATTACACATCGGATTTTATTCCCAATAATTGACTCTGTAGTCGTTCTCTCTTCTTCCCTCTCTCAGAAAATACTAGAAAAAGAGCCTTTTTGAATCGTACAGAAGAGCATTTTTTCTTGAAGAATAAGAGTAGTTGGACGGCAGCTCTGTCTTTAGCATCAAAACCACTAATCCAAACTCCTAAACAATCTAATACCAACTACAAATAATAAGACCAAAAAAAATTGATACTTTTCTGTTCTTTACACAAAAATATCAAACCAAATGGACTGCTTTTGTCTCATGTGTTATCTGTTTACTGTTACTATAAAAATCTTGTCCTCCTCATTTCCTTCTCCTCACTTTCAATACCCATTCTCCTATTTCTTTGTAAAGTTTCAATCTTTATCACTATGGCAGCCTCAAATCCTTCTTTTGATCAGACATCAGGTACTTCCTCTTTCTCTTGAACAAATTTTGAAAATTTATCTTCAAATATTTATGTCTCAAATATCTGTTTGGCCATAGATTTTGAAAATTTGTCAGTGAAAAAATTTCAAGTTCCAAAAACTGGTCCAGACCGGTTTTGGGACTTCTGCTCACAAAATTTAAGTTTTTTTTCCAAATAAAATGTATGTCCAGTTACAACTAAGTTTCAAATTTCAAGTTAAAAATCTGTGGCCAAACGGGAGCTAAGTATGTTGGATTTTCTCCCACTAGTTTTATTTTGATGATTGTTAAACATAACTTGCTGCTTTGTGTTTGTGATATGTTTTTTTTTTCGGAGAAGCAGCTGTAGCAACAGAGGCTAAGAATGGGGATGATTTCTCAGTTCATGTGTTTTCGTCCTCCGCCGAGGTGAAAATTCTGAAATCCCTCTTTATCTTTAGCTTGAATAGTTTCTTTTTCGTTTGCATTATTGGTTTGTTTATGAATTATGACAATTTACTAGTTTCCAAAGAGTGATTGGTTCTGCTATCCCATTGATTTTGCACAATTTGAGATAATAGGAATTAAAAAGACAATAAGCAATAATAAAATGTTTAAATCAGTGTTTTAAAAGACTCTATTGAGACTCGCATCGGGCTCACCGTGGGGCGGGGCTCTAGCTAAACGCCCCAAGACTCAAGTGTGGACTTAGTTCTATACGACTTACGTCTTAAGTGCCTGACTGTACGCCTTAAGCATGCTCAACGCTAGAGACTCGCTTAACTGATCTTACATAAATTATGTGTTAAAATATATAGTTAATACTGTTGACCCTAATAATTCTTGAATAAATGAATGATACTTAATAATGTTTAATCTATAGAGATAAAGATTGAGAGTAACTCAAATAAGAAGTTGTAGTATCACATCTTTACTATTTGATAAAACAACAACAACAAGCCCAGTATAGTCCCACCATGTGGGGTCTAGAGAGGGTAGAGTGTACGCAGACCTAACCCCTACCTTGAAAGGTGGGGCGACTGATAACACTATGAAGTGATTATATACTACGTAACATTTCTTTTAAAAATATGTAGTGAAATTTTACTTTTTCATTTATCATTAGTCTTCATGATTTTGACATGTGCCTTAAAATTATTATATTTTATTTAGCTATTTGAAAGTAATTTTATTTTTATTCATGATGGAGTGATGGTTTTATTATAATACTAGCAAGTTTTATTGATTGTTTTCTTTTAGGGGTAGATTGTATGGTATGAAAAAAAAATATTTTGAGAAATAATGATTCTTTTATTATTAGAAAGTTAAGATATTACATTATTTGTACTTGTATAATCATATTAGTAGTTTTATTTTCTATGAGTTTTCTTAATCATATTTGTAATTATTTCAAACTATTGATGTATTTTTATAATTATGTGTTATTATATTATTATACTATATTGTAATTAAAATTTTAAAGATCCATAGGGCTTACGCCTCACGTCTCGAGGCTTATGCCTCTCCCTATACTAAGTAAAACGCCTCGCCTCACCCCCCCCGCCTTTTAAAACATTGGTTTAAAGACAAATGTAGGGTGAAGCTGTGAAGGTCTGTGTACATCCTATCCTCCATAGACTTCACCTGGCATGGGGATAATAACACTAAATATGTTATTGTTGTTGTAAAATGTTTAAAGAGTTTATAGATGATAGTTTCATGATATAACCTGTGAGAGGGAAGGGGAATTGTTTTGTTTGCTCGTTTCTTTCGATTACAGAGCTAGTATAGTGTGACATCCATGACAGAGGCCCGGTCAAAAAGAAGGGTTGTCAGGCTTCTGAAAAAGAGGTGTATGTTACACATTAGGCTAATCCCACATCGAGATGTGACAGAAAAGTTTAGAACTTTATAAGGTGTAACCCAAGTTAAAACATTGTACACACATTTTTGGGCTCGATGATTGTGTAGCCCAATGACAAATCCATGAGGTTTGTTGGGTCAAATCGGACAATACATGTCATGAGTTGAGGCTTATAATGTAGAGGTATCCTCCTTGAGGAGCTAGTTCTTATGGAGAACTTCAATCTAGTTGTTTTGTGCTCCTAAACAAGTTTGTGTTTAAAATATACGTACTTCTCCTCCTTCAATTACTAGTAGTTCCTCTGTTAATAGCTAGCATTTAATTTATGGAGATCATTCAATTTTTGCTCACAGCAATGCACTCAGTTTTAGCTCATAGCTATTAGTATTTCCCAATTTAGTAATTTAAGAAGTATGAGAAAATCAAAGTTATGCTGCACTGGTATGATATGAATGAAGTCCAACGAACTTGGTTGCTGCACAATAGACTAAATATTGATTCTTGGCATCTTTTTACAGTGCATATCCAAATGTTAGAAGTTAATGATCTAAAACAAAATAAAACGAATCAAAGTTCTCCTGGATGTGCAATTTTTCGACTATTCCCATTGACAGTCGTCCACATTTTGAGTGCATTGTGACTTTAGTTAGATGATTTTTGCTGAAACAGTTACTTGAGAAGTTGCACGAGAAGTGTAATTCAGTGAAGAAGCAACCTTATCCAGCAATGTATTCCAGTGTATATGGCGGAATCATTCTTGATCCCGCAATGATGGTTATTCCAATGGATGATCACATGGTTCATCGAGGACATGGCGTCTTTGACACAGCTATTATTTTTGATGGGTATGAATCTAGTCTAGTTCCTTAAACAATGATGTTATGACTTTTTATTTGATCTCTAAAAGTATCAACTTTATGTTAGACTCCGGGAATAGCATGCTTCAATTCCTATCAACTCTGACTCACAATGCATTCCCCTATCAATCAACCCCCTTCCTCCCCAACAGCAACAACAATCCAGATTAATCCCACAAGTGGGGTCTGAGGAGGATAGCGTGTATGCAAAGCTTACCCTACCTTGCGAGGTAGAGAGGTTGTTTCCAATAGACCCTCGGTTCAAGGACTCCCCAACAGAAAAAGAAAAGGATAAAAAAGTGCCTAGATCATTAAGTTGCAATAATATGGAAGTATATACCAAAATCATTTTCATATCATGTATTCTTAGTGTAACTAAAGTAACAGATCTCTACCGTAGTTAAGTTACTAAGCTATAATAAGGTGGTTGATTCAGCTTCTCTTTGGTTTTCTAATGCAGCTATCTGTACGAATTGGATGTCCACATTAACCGCATCCTAAGATCGGCATCCAAAGCCAGGATCGCGTCTCCATTTACATTTTCAGAACTTAAAAGCATTCTTATTCAACTTTCTGCAGCATCAAAGTGCAGGAAAGGCACTCTGAGATATTGGTTGAGTGCAGGGCCTGGGAACTTCTTACTCTCCCCAGCTAAATGCCCGACATCTGCATTCTATGCTGTGGTGATTGATGAAGATTTCGCACAACACAAAGAAGGGGTAAAAGTGATAACTTCTGCGATCCCCATGAAATCACCTCTTTTTGCTACTATGAAAAATGTGAACTACCTCCCCAATGTCCTCTCCATAATGGAGGCTGAGGATAAGGGAGCGTTTGCATCTATCTGGGTTGACGAAGAAGGTTATATCGCTGAGGGTCCAAACGTGAATGTTGCTTTTATAAATTCTGATAAGGAGCTTATCTTGCCTAGCTTTGATAAGATCCTAAGCGGGTGCACTGCTTTGAGGCTTCTTCAACTTGCACCCAAGTTGGTCGAGCAGGGACGTTTACAATGTGTCAAAACTACGGTCATCTCTGTCGAAGATGCCAAAGAAGCTGCTGAAATGATGTATGTCGGAAGCACACTTCCTTTATTACCTATCATCATGTGGGATGAGAAACCTATTGGAAATGGTAAGTCTACTTAACAAGTTTTTCCTCACTTCCTTTAAAATAAAGTTGCCAATGAAAAGCATGCTTAATATGCAATATACTAATCTTTCTATTGCAATTTGTTTGTCTGGTTTTGACTTGACAAAAAATTTAAAAAAGTAAAGAAGACTTTTGAATATTGTGGTCTTAAACATACCACGTAGAAAGTTGGAATTAAAGAGTTGCATTCTTTTTCAAACGAACTAAAAAAGAAAGTAAGCTAAACAAAATGAAACGGAGTAAACAGAAGGTGGAACCCCTTGATGTTAAAGTTAGCTGGATATCGATAATTTGCAACTTACAAGCATAGGAGAGAAGAATAACATTGTTTATTGTGACAGGGGAAGTGGGAGAATTGACGATGGCACTCTCGGATTTACTTTGGGAAGATATGGCAGCTGGTCCGGAATCACAGAGAATTCGAGTACCATATGTTTAAGAAATCAATCTCAAATTGGAGAACATGCAGATAGAGTGCTCTGAATGGATTTGAAATTTAAAGTCAGTATCATTCTGCTTTCTAAGTAGCAGATGGTAGCAACTACGCGAACGTGGTATCTCTGCTTCTTTGGTTCTGTGGCACAGAAATAGATCATAATAAGGGTTGTTTTGTGTGGAGCTTCTCTAGCATTTCATATGCTATTCAAGTATTGAACGCCTGAAGTGAGTCAACCAAATATCTTGCAATGTATTGGTACATCAACTTTTCAAGTTTTATGTTTGGAATAGATTGAAAAAAAATGAAAATTACTGCTCCAATAATCCCCCCCCCCCCCTTAGACGGTTCTTCGTTCTCAATAGGATGCAAGGTGTGGTATAAAGAGAGTTTACTCTGGCTCTAATAACACCATAGACCACGTCCTCGAGTTAAGGGTGAAACTCCAGAACCATGTCCTGAAGTTTGAATTTATACTGGTGAAGCTCCAGTGATCATGTCCTGGAATTTGAACTTAATACAAGTGAAACTTTAGTATAATGTCTCTATATTTGGTTTATTAATTTAAATAGACATGTTACCTGGAACTTAGAAGTAATATGATGGTCAATGCTTCAAACTTAGGATTTACTAAAGAAAATAAATTTTGTGCCTAATTAAATTTCAAAAGCTAGGGACAAAAGGTAATTTAAGAGGTAAGGATAATTTGAGACTGTGTAACGATTAACGAGACCCAATTAACCATCTCATAACTGATGTAGGACTCAATACCCTTGCACCCAGGGACTGAACATTTGGAACTTGAATAATATAATATATAGAGTCTAACATTGGGTAGACAAAGGATTGAGTTGTAAGTTGTAACTATAATTAAAAATAAATGGATTTTGAATCTAACTCGACCCAAGAAATTAACTCAAAAGATGAGACAAAATTGAGATTTAGCACTTTATCACACTTGATTATGTGAGTGTGGGGGGGGAGGGGGAGGGGGTAAATACAAGTACAACTTTAATGACGTTTAAAAAAACAAAAACGGGTCATATTTGCCCATTAACTCTCAGAAAAGGGTTATATTTGACCTTCATTATACTTTTTAATATATTTGCCCCGATCATCCTACTTTAAACACATATTTGTCATTGGACTGTCAAGTCTCATGCCCTCACTTTTATATTGCAAATATGTGCATAAAGTTGGATGACAGAAGCAAATATATCAAAAAAAGTATGATGAATAATAAATATAACCATTTTCAGAAAATACATGGCCAAATATGACCATTTTCCGAAAAAAGAATAAAAGGAATTTAAAAAGGAGAACTGTAATTGCTCAAATCGTTAGCGATACGCTGTATTAAAGATAAAAACCATCAACATCTTTTATCCAAATTACAGTTAAATTTAAACCATTTTAATACAACATCTCTACTGAACTCTTGTCATTTTTTTCGAATATCATCCCTCAACATCAATCTTTTTCAACTTTGTATATTGCTCCTTGATAACGTGAGGTAACCAAATTTCTATCACATGATAAAATTATTTAATATTATTACATTCATGATTCATCTAGTTAGAGCCATTGTCTATTCAATGGTGCTTTATATCCAAAATACTTTTTTATCTAAAATTTGGACTACATGTATATATACATCAATGCTGGAGATTCTTTTTTCCAAAAAAAATATATATTCTCCAAAAAAAAATGCATGGTTCAAGAAGTAGAAGAAGCTTTACCCCAATTCCCGGAGCAAATCCCAATTTAATCAGGGCTCTAATATGAATATCGAATACCAGATAAAAATCAAAAAAATGAAGCCAATCAAGCTAGTTGACATTCTAACAAGTCACGTGAATGATAAGTTTGTTTAGTAATTATCATAAATGATTGATTTTATATATTCCTAGGCAATCCTAATTAATCCAACATCAACCCCCCCCCCCCCCCACAAAACTCAAACCCCAAAGAAAATCACTACTAAAATATATATTAAATATTGAATTTTTTAAAATTGTGTATATATACTTTTTTTATATTTTGATTTTCTTTAATAAAAAAATGATGGGGAAAATAGAGGGGGCAAGATTTTGTTCAAGATAGTGATCAGTTATATGAATGAATTAATCAGTAGTCATATCAATAGCACTTACTAGAGTCTTAGGTGCATGCATGGACAAAGATTACAACCACTACACCTTACGTAATCTGTAGTGAATGAAGGTGTCCTTCCAACAACTTACATTTTTGACAACTATTAATCCAAGAGATCAGAATGCATGAAAAGGGACTTCAAAATCTACAACAATAACAATAAGTGTATGGAGAGAAAATCTTGTTGGAGCGCCACTCTCGAATGAATTTTATATTGTGCAATTCGACATTAATTTAGTCGAAGCTTCAATACAGACTCTGGACATCAGATGAGATTTCGGTCATAGTTCAAAGTGGTACTTATACATTATCTCTTAACAGTTTATAACATTTTTTTTTGGAAGGGATAGTTGTGATTTTTCGCTATTTATACTTACAAAAAATTAATAATAAAAATGCTTGAACAATTATATCGATGAACTTGAAAAGAAAAAGTATAATTAACCAAAATAGTTGTCCGTCAAACAAATTAAATTAAAAATAGACAGTGAATGTATAATATATGCATAATTTGAGAATAATCATATATAATCAGTATATATGCATGTCGGCTAGAAAAAGTAAACAGTAAATTTATCTGGCTATTCATATGAATTGAAGATCCCGAAATAAAAATGTATAAAGAATAAAATAAAAACGGTTAGCATATACAGCTATATTAATTCATCACCGCTTCACCAAAAGTTAGCTAACATCTTTTCCAATTGGTATAGACATCTGTTTGAAACTGAAATCCCTGCAAAAAGGTGTATAGACATCTCTTTTCCATTCAAAAGTTCTTATGCGTTTCTACGCCCCTTTGAAACCCCGTAAAATGGATAAATTTCTTTTCTTAGGACACATACAAGATTCGTCACTACAAAAAGAATAATAGTAACCAACGAAATAAGTAAAAAAGTACCTTGGTGATCACATAAATTAATCACCGAATTGAACCAATAAATGGATGAATTTCTGTGAAAATAATCGGTTCATTTGTCCGTGGTTCCGATTGGAAGTGTTTTTTTAGTTTTGAGGAAGAAAATGTATTAGATTATTTCTTCAAATAAAATAATGTTGTAGTGGATCATAAAAAAGATGTCCAAGTACATGAAATCAAGATTGGAACTAGTTTGATATTAATTTTTTGCTAAAAAGCAGAGAATATTGTTACTTTATTTGATTAGCAACTCTTTAGTCCGTAATGGATAAGATTTAATACCGTAATTATTATTAAAAATTAATATTATTGTTCTCTAGTCTTAAGTCCCAACATAGTAGGACCAACTTCACGTGAACACACAAAGCTCACTGCATGAGAAGTCAGCCATATCTATCTCTTCGTATAGTTCTTTCTTTAATTTAATTAATTTACATAAATCTTTTGAAGCTTGCCCAAGTTGATTAAACAGATATACTACTAAATAAACAAATACTATGACAATATATAGTTTAATATAACAACTTGGCGGATCTATACGTGAATCGAGTAATTTTTGTTTATACGACTTTATATATATATATATATTGTATATTTAATTATTATTATTTATATTAATTTGAAATTGTTATAAAATATCATAAATTTTAAATCATGCTGCATTCGCCTTTAGAGTTACAATTGCATTAAAGATTTTGCGTCTTATATATATTAGTTGTAGCAAAATCGCTGATCATTTTTTATAACTCGCTTAATATCATCATGAGTTGAATTATAACATGTTTATTGATTGGATCTAATAAATTGAATCCAGAACAATTCATCAAACTATATATTGATTTGACCTAACGAATTTAATTCGATATTCAAGCATACAAAATCAACTTTTTAGAGATTGAAAATTATGTAAATTAATTTGAAAGAACTTACGCAAATAATTTAAGAAAGATACACTACTTTGAAAAACACTATTTTTGAAGGAATCTCTTGAAAATATATGTTGGTAAATTTTTTATATATTTTTAGAAGTAATACATTAGCTTTCTCATTTTTCCCCCCAAAAAATATTTAAAAATGAAATAAAATAAAATAATATATATATATATATATATATATATATATATATATATATATATATATATATATATATAAAGAAATGTTGAATCATATTGGACAGGTTCAATTAAATTTTAGCTAACCCCATTGATCATGACTTATTTATTGATTTGACCCGTTTTAATATGCAAAAATTTAAACCCACCCCTCCATATTATCTCACCTCTATCCTATATAAATGCCAACAACAGAAAACTATTATCATTTCATTTCAATTCAAGTCCTCTTCCTATAGCTCCAACATGAATAGTTTTTTCAATTCCCAAAGCTTGCAAAAATACCCAAAACACAGCAAAAAAAGGCTAAATGAAGAACAAGTTAAGCTTTTAGAGGCGAGCTTTGATTCAACCAAAAAAATCGACCCACAGAAAAAACTCCAATTGGCGAGAGAATTAGGGGTCCCGCCTCGACAAATTTCGATTTGGTACCAAAACAGGAGAGCACGGTGGAAAAATCAGAACATGGAGAATGACTATAATACCCTTCAACTAAAGCTTGAAAATGCATTATCTGAGAAAATGCAACTTGAAAAAGAAACTGAAATTCTACGAGGAGAATTACAAAGAGCAAATGAAATGTTAATTGGACTGAAGTCAGGTGCACAAGGGCAAATTAGGGAATTATCACTATCTAGTTCATGTTGTGAAGATGTGATCAGCTATAGTACTACATGGGTACATACTGATGATGTTAATTATAATTTCCAATTTGATGAACTTTATGCTATGATAGGTATGGAAGAAAGGTCTAATAAATGTTGTTCAACTTGAAAAATCAATAAGAATTTTTGGGAAAATCTAATGAGAACTTTCTTAAAAACTTTGTTTGCACATCTAATAATTTTTTTTAATTTACATGAGCCATGCATCAATATGATTCTTGGGCTTATTTGGAGATTTAATACGTGAAGTCCACGTCATCTAATGTTTATGATCACCCAAATACATGTTAGTTTTTTATTATATGTGCGTTTTAAAATTGCGACTGAATATAGTAAATCGGCTTACAGACAAGTCAAGAAAGTAAGTCAAGTCCCATGTACACTACCATCACTCCACCATCTAATTGTCTTGACAAATTATTGACTTAATTTCATAACAATCGATCGGTTAAGTTAGTCTAAAAATATTTTCAATATAGTGTGATAATGTGTGTTCTATGTCAAGTCTACAACATTTTTTTTATTAAGCAACACTTCATTAAGAGTATCATTATACTTTATATGTAACTTTTTTTCTTATTAAATTTTAATGTGAAACTCTATTCGCACGTTCAATTTAATGATAATTTCTTGGTAATTAAGTTCAAATGGTAATACGAGTTCTGATTTTCTGGGGTGAATTTTTTGTTTTTTAAGATGATCTGTGGGAATAAACATCATAAATGGAACTCTGAGGGCCTCTTTGTATTTTATACAATGTATTCCTAAATATGTATTTTTCATTAAAATGTTTTCTGCCCTCGCGCTTCTACTACCAAAGGTCACTCTTTTCCCTCCAAATTTCAGAAAAAAAGGCACAAATAAAAGCCAGTATCTCAGTTCAAACGACACCGTAAACTACTCAGAATGGCTTCGACGTCCGGCGCAGGCAGCGGCGTTGCTGACGGAAGGATCAGATCTCATACATCGGCGATGTACTCCGACAGTCAATCCCTCATCCGTGTATCATGCTTGCGCTCGCAACTTCTGAAATTAAACTCTAAATTTCTTATTCTTTTTCCTCCATTCTTAATCGGACTGCTTTTGTACTCTATTGCAGGAAATTAGGAAGTCTGTGACTATGATGAAAGATATCGCGGTCCACTTGGAGAGAGATGAGAGAATCGAGATGGTACTTCATGATAAACCCTAGTTAAATGCTCAATTATTTTAATTCTCGAATGTTTCCCTTGTAATCGGTGTTATCTGAGAGGTAGACGTAGTTTGAATGCTAATAATCAGATAATTGTACTCCTTCCGTCCCAATTTATGCGGCGCCATTTGACCTCTTGCACAAAGTTTAAGAGATAAAAGAATACAACAACAACAACAACAACAACCCAGTGAAATCCCACAATTTAAGAGATAAAAGAATGACTTTTGAAATTTGGTTAAAACAGTCCTTGACCATTTGTGTGACTATGAATCAATGTTGAATGGAGAATTTTAAAGTTAAATTATTTCTAATTATAAAAAGGTGACATTCTTTTGGACAGACTAAAACGAAGACAGAGTGAGTACTAGTTTTGGTAATTTGTACTTTATCTTAGTCTGTCTGTCCCAATTCCAAACTGTTTTGCTTTGACTTGATGTGTTTGTCAAACGACCAAGCTTTAGGTTCTCAAAAAGATTTTGAAAATAATGTACTAGAAAAGCTTTTCCCCAAAAGAAATGGTAATATTACTATTAGTAGAGTTGATGCAATATTTCTTTTACTACATATTTCCTAACAGTTTTAAGTATAAAACCGTGATATATAGTAGTCTCTATGTGGTGTTTTTTTAAATATAATTTTAAAGTAGAAGTTAAGAAATTAATGTTTGCATTCACACCAAATATTAGATGTGCTTACACCTAATACTGCAAAGCTCACATTCTTTTGGGACGAGGGGTAAATTTCTAGAAATACTACCAAATTGTTAAGCTTTGTTAGAAAAGACCAAACAGAGTGAGGATGATATATTGCTGAAAATATTTGTTTTTGTTATCGAAAGCCAAAGATGGAAAGTTGAACTGGGACAGAGGAGTTACTTCTAATAGTTGTCGCATGAGATGGATAACTAATAACAGGCTCTTGCATTTAGTGTCTAGACATTCTTGTTGATTCCCCTCCATTATGTCGAGTTATTTGTTTACATTAGAAGTTTAAATAAGTATTTGGTATTAACAACCATATATATAAGTCACACTTGTGATTAGTTTTTGACAATAATCATGTACACAGTCCATTGTGTTTCTTTTGACTTTTGGTACCACTGTAATCTGCAATAGGAACTGAACCTCTAGTTAGAAATTGAACAAAATACTGGTTGAATGAAGCTAATTTGAAGGGTGATGGATATCCTAACTAATTGAGGAAACATTGGCATGATAGTACTTGATTCCACCTTTCAGAATGTAATGACTGATGATAGAGAACATAAGGTTATTTTTCTCAAAAAGTTTAGGTGAATTATTGTTCAATATTATAGGGAACCATAAAATTTCTTTCTTGATGGAATGTAGATGAGTTTGGCTTATATATTTGCAGGTAAAAGATCTTGAAGATGGTGTTGTTCAGTTGTTGGCAGCATCTGATGAGTGCATGCATCTCTCCGAGGCAATTCAGTCTATAGGTGATGAACTAGAGCCTGGGCCAGAGGTGACTTTTCGTTCAAAATATATAGATTGATCTTCTGCTGCTCAGCTTGGACCATTAACATTTCAATTATAGCCATTCCCTGTGTCATTTGTCTGCAGCCAACGAATTTTAAGAAGAAGTTTGACGAAGAAATTGCAAAATCAAAGGCTAGATCATCATCTCACACTCAGAACCAGTCTTTGTTGAGACATTTCCGGGAAGCCATCTGGGTATGCTTTTCTCGTTAGTTGTACAACTTTTTGCATTCTTGTTTGGAAAACAAGTGATCTTTACTTATATTGAACAAGAGCACAGAGAAAAGAATTCAACCCTCCTGTGATGAACAAACAACAAAGAAAAAGGGAAAAAGAAAAAAGAGCGGCAAAGAAGATGAAAGAGAAAAAATAATAATAAAGAAGAGGGAGATGGTCCCAGCAAAAGGGGAGGCTTTTTCCTCTTGAATGCCACCATCTGCTTCCTCCGTTTATAGTTTTGATTAATTTGTATTCTAAATTTATTAAACCGTTTGTTGTATTATTGAGGGGCCACAGTTGAGTAATTTCCTAAGGGTAATTGAGCTCTTTCTTTCTTCTACAGCATGTTCATCACGCAGGACAGCCAATGCCAGGTGACGAGCAGGAGGACATTGTAATGACCAGTACACAATGCAACCTTCTGAATGTGACTTGCCCATTAAGTGGAAAGCCCGTTACTGAACTTGCTGAACCAGTTCGTAGGTATGGTGAATATCTTTCTTCCATTTCATATTTATTTAGGTTTCCAATGGAGAGAATGCTTTAGACACGAGCATTAGTAACATACCCATGTAAGTGCTTTGCATTTGCATACATATTTGATATAATCTATTTTCCCACTTTGCCACTATACTAAGGTTCATCGCCTTGCGTATTCTCGATTCAGATGCTATAACCTCTATCCAATACTGCATCTGCCTCAAATGAGGCTTTTTATCACTAATTGTAATTAACTCTCAATAGAACTGTTGGGCCCAACAATAGGCTTTATTATCGTTTCTTTCGATTCTTAAGTTCTAATGCACATTGGAATATATCTCCTTTTTCTAAAAATTCTTTTAACTTTTTTGGGCGCATCAAATTTTATTAGGGTGCGGGAATGCTTCCTTATATTATCTTTTCTCCACAACAATCTCATTTTTTTCTTGCATTCTTAGTTTTCTACTTTTTACCCAGTAATCATGTATGTAGGCGTGTTATAGCAGTAACAGGCTGATTGATATTTGTCTAAGAAAGTTTTTTTCCGATATGTTCATTTAAATATTTGGTTTACATATTTTGCTTCCCTTGCAGCATGGACTGCAAGCATATATACGATAAGAAGGCTATTATGCAGTACCTTAAGTCCAAAACCACACGTGGCCAATGTCCCGTTGCAGGTATATGTGCTTTTCCTAACGAAAATGGCTTCCTATTCATTCGGTAACTAAATGCAAGTTAATTTTGTTTCAGGTTGTCCGAAAATTCTTAAGGCACAACGGGTGTTATGTGACCCTTTCTTACTTATAGAAATTGATGAAGTTCTCTCCATGAGTAAGCGAAATGCTAGACCTGATGAGATAGAAGATTTTACTGCACTTGATGAAGATGATTGAGGATTTGAGGCCCTGATGGATTGTTGACCCTCTACATATTCAGGGTTCTACTCATGAACAGCTTATGTTTTTTGGGGGAAAAAGAAAGCTGTGTGAAAGCCTTGTTTTAATCTTTTGGAAGTTTGGGATGGAACTAATTTGGTTCTTTTTTTTTTTTTGAAACTGAAACTATTTTGGTTCTCTTTTCCCTAGAGGGAGGAAAATGTACTACATGATTGGTAATGATTTATTCAAGCGTACCCTGAGAAATTAGAGTGAAATGGCTGCAACAATTCAAGCCAGGTTTGGTTGTGAAACAATACAGAAAATAGACACAACGAAGAATCGAGTAACTGATTGTTCAAGATAAGAAAATCAAATCAAACTAAAATAGAAAACCAAAATTTTGATTTTTACATCTCGTAGTTCAACTATTTCTCCGCAGTCCCTTAAAAAATTCAGGCATATGCCAGTCAATAAAGTGGGTTTTTTCTCATTACTATCCACTCTACAAGAGAACAAAGGCATAAAGTCTCAAATTTACAATGAGTAGAAACATCCTTATCTTCTAAATTGGTCAGTACACCATCTCTAAATATAAACTCCTGATGCAAGTTCTGAGAAGATTTGCATTTCTCAGTTTTGACACTGCTTTTCAAATGGCAGTTGCACTCTATCAGCTTGATTAACCTGTTCTCTAAGTTTCTACATTCACACAAGTTAGTTTCCTTGCATTCAAAGGATTCACTGTACCTTTCTTGTACTCGTACTCGCTTCTCATCAAACGAAGTTGAATCATCAGCCAGCAACCATACCCTCAAAGCCGAATGAAGATTTGCAGCTAATGAGGCCAGAAAGTCATAAGCATCCTCTACTATAAACTCGGCCTTTTTAAGTTCCCATTCGTAGGAAAGCATTTTTTTCAAGGTGCGCTGAAGGTTCAGCAGGCACTGAGGACAGCACCGATATAAACATACTAGGCTAGAATCAGTAGCAACATTTGAAGATATATTTGAACATTCAAGACCTACGCTACTGCCAACAGACTTTTTGTTGCTATCTCTAATTTGAAGGTTGTTCAGAGTGGACAATATGCCATTTGAGCTGGAACTCAAAGTATAATTAGAATGCTCGATGCCACACCTGTCGTTGGAATAACTACTACCATCCTCTTGAACATCATCAATATTTAACTCCATGCGCCCATTAGATTGCCGCTTAGATACACAATCTCCAATACTTTCTAAATGTTTGTCAGTATCATCCCGCATGCATGAATTATGATTAAGAACACTATGCACAGAACGGGTCACTTGCCTAGAAGGGGCAGAATGGTTTACAGCCACCAAGTGAGGAGACTCGTGTTCCTCAGTTCCAATATCTGGAAAATTAGAAAAACCATTTGCTTCTGGATTAACACGCATACAATTTTCAGCAGTTAGTTCTGGCTGACATGTTTCCAATGTCTCCGCTTTGTCAAGGGATTCTTCTAACTCGCAACCTCCCTCCCTCAGAAGTGTATTCTCAGGAACATTAGCACTTTCTGGAAGTCCCACACAACCAATCTTTGGGTTTGCCTCTGAAAGTTGAGTGTCTCCCCCTAAACTGAAAGTAAAGCCATTTACATTAGATGTAAGGCTGGCAATAAGAAACCAAAGGAAACTGTACATGAACTACAGCTAGAGCAAAACTTACCTCTGCAACGAATAAACCCAGCTATTAACCATGTCATCGAGATAAGCAACTTGGGATAAAAGACGAACAAATTGATACCTATCCTTCCCATTCCGAATTTTATCATTGATCTGCTGAACCAGAAGCTCGAGAACTTTTCGAACCTCTGCAGAAACTTCTCTGACGGATGAGTATTTGCCTCTGTATGCCAACAATCCAATAGCTATCAGGCCTCGCACCATACAGTATTTCTCTTTGCCTTTACTATTGTTGGATGGAAGGGCAACATTTACCGTTGAGTTAATAGGACGAATAACACAAGAATTGAATGGCCAACCCTTCCAAGGTCCATCTATGTCAGCACAAGGACCTTCTCTTAACTTGGAAGTAAACCAGCAAAGTTCAGCAAAATGAGGATATCGCAGAATTTGATAGCCAAATGTGGTAATTGCTAACATCAAGTTTGATTTCCCTTTTACATTTCTACTGTTAACTATTGCAGAAGTAGGAAGTGGACATTGTTTATTCACATGCTCAATAGTTGATCTAAGATCTAACCTCTGACATTCTATGGCAACATCGCCCTCAGGTTTATCACTAGCTTCATCATTGCATGTGTGCAAGTGGACATGGTTTGTACGATGAATCAGCTGAATGAAGTGTTGAGCTAAATCTTTTGACAACTTTGCGGCAGAGGAATCAATCAGACATTCTTGATCAAAATTTCTATCAAGCTGCTCAGTAAATCTAGAAACTGAATCCTCCAAGGGAAATGGGATACTGCTGTTCAACGCCTGACTTTTAAAGAACTGCCTCACTCTAACAGGGAGTGCTTCCAATGGTACATCAGATGTAGCCTGTTTAAGGGGAACAGGAAAAGGGTGTGGGGTGCAAAAGAGTGAGTTCTTTAATTAAAGTTGTAAAGTACTTGACCAATCTAGGATGTCTTAACAGAATTAAAGAGAATCATATTGTATGCCACAAGCGGCTTTCTTTTTTCCGCATGCAACCTTGCTGATATAATATGACAAAACATCAAGGTGTATTCCTTTCATTTAATATTCAGAAAGATATAAAGTCGGCAAATTTAAGTACAAAAGGCACATACCAGAAGCATCACAGATGTGGCCATGCATATACTTTCCACTTGCTCAACAAAGGAGCTCCACAGATAGGAGGCTCTTTTGAGAGCATCTCCAGCCTGGTCTCCACTATGGTTAAAGCTCCTTTCCTCATCCTTGCCTAATGATTCAGGGTTTACTAAAGAGCAACCATCCTCTTGACAGACTGGATCAGATGTATCCATGGCCCATAAATCAACTCTTGGCATAAATATCATGCACTTCTCCACACTAGCACATCTCACTGCACAAGAGATACAAATTTACTACTTCAGCAAGATGTTCAAAATTGAAAGCATCAATTTTAAAACAAGTAATCCCTCAAGCACACCAGCATAGTTTTCAGGGGCCTCTCGTGCACACAAATAACCATTTAGCACCCTCAAAAAGACCAATATATATGAATATATATATATATATAGATATAGATTGATAGATAGATAGATAGAAGAAAAATAAATAGAAAAGCCAAAGCACCTGCACCACAATGATTATAAAAACTTTATGCGGATTTCTTTAGCTCACAAGATATAAGACGTGCAGCATGTTATTAGTTACAATCACATTCAAGCATGATGTCTATACTCAACACAATTTCTGTATGGCACTCATTGTAACCATAAAGAACCAAAACACAGAAAAACAGCCAAAAAAGGAGCCAAACTACCAACATCCCTCAGGGTTATGAACAGTTGTAAGTACCTCGAAATTGAAATACTTTTCACGTGATTTTTATTGCAAGCACATTTAACCAGGATAATATAGCTATTTGCAGAATGATTCTAGAGAACCGTTTAATGTGAAGGTACTAATGATGTTCCAAACCTAGAGGTGCTAACAAGTTTGGAAGATAATGTAAACGGAAAACTTTCACAAGATGGAAGCCCATTAATAAGGAATCTCTCTTTAGAATGGAACAGAGCTGTCGGGTATAGAAATCCTTTGAGAACTGATAGTCACAACTCGGAGACTAGGTATCCCGAACTCATAAAGGCAAGTTCAGTAGACATTTGTACTTCAAGTAAGCACTTCGAGCCACTAGAGTGAGATAAATAAAACAGAGAAGGAACATACTCAGTATCTGCGTCAACCCCTGAATGACATCTCCATGTCCTTCTTGAGAAATAGTAGCCAAATCCACCTTCTGGACGTCAACATTACCAACAAAACAATGAAGAAGAGAGGAAGCAAGATGCCTCTGGCCAGATCTTGGATTTCCAGAAATTAGTATTCTAAATCCCGATTTCTTTCCGGGCATATGAAAGATATTCTTCAACAATTTAGGCCGAGCCCCTGCCCACTGCAATTTTGATGGTTGAGAATTAGAGAGACCATGAACAATGTCATCATCAACAGCATCAAAACTACCAATATTAGCATCTCCAACCAGAATGTTGGCACGTATAAAGTGATTCTCAATCTGACTGATAACATCTGGTTCATGAAGCAAATTATTAACATAGGACTGCCAATTATTGCTTGGTAATTTCTTCTCAATCATTGCAGAAAGAACAACGTCTTTTACAAATTCAGCAGCTTTGAAGAGTAGGGGCGGCAACCAGAGGCGTTCGTCCAGATAAAGGGATACAAGCAATCTACTAAGTGGTTGCAGCAGACATGGAACAAGAAATATGTGTAGAGGCGCTGAAACCACATCGTTTGCAGCCATTCCAGCTTCTCTACGTGAACATGGAGGTGGTGCACACGTAAGAGCCTCTACCCAATCCCTCTCCTCCACCTTAAAATTGGGAAGAGGGGGGCATGCAGCATTGGGCACCTTCACAACTGCAGAGAGACGCTTATGCAAGGGAAAACTCCTTTTTAAAGCAATTATGGCTGCCTGAGTACACAGAGCCTGCAAATCAGCACCAGCAAAGCCCACTGTCTTTATAGCTATCCACTTGAGTACTGGTCCAGACACTGGCTTAGGCCATTTCTTTGTATGCAATGAGAGAATAGATTCTCTGTCCTTAACAGATGGAAGTGGAAAATAAATCTCACGATCAAACCTACCCGGACGCCTTAATGCGGGATCAACAGCATCCGGACGATTTGTGGCACCTATTACAACAACTGAACCTCTAGATTTTAAACCATCCATTAGAGCAAGCAAAGTGGACACGACTGAACTATGTGTCTGGTCTTGCTGCCTACCACGGCAAGGTGCCAAACCATCTATTTCATCGAAGAAAATGACAGAAGGTTGAGACTTCTCGGCTACCTGAAAAAGAAGTCTTAGCTGACGCTCAGCGTCCCCGACATACTTTCCCAAACAATCTGCCCCTTTACGGGCAAAATAAGCTATTCGTTTATCACCACGTGCACATGAACCAATTAGTGCCCGTACTATCAAAGTTTTACCTGTCCCAGGATATCCGTGCAAAAGAACTCCTCTAGGAGGTGTAAGCCCCAGAGAACTAAAGAGCTCAGGATACAAAAGTGGTAAGATGACAACCTCCTTCATACATTGGATGACATCTTGAAGCCCAGCAACGGAGTCCCAACCCTGAAATTGTATGCCAGCATCAGAGTTTGAGCCTCCAATATAAACAGGTGCAATTCTCAATAGATCTCGATGAAGTCTCTTGCTTTCACGTTTCAAAAACTCCTCATCCTCTCCACAGTTCTCTAACCATTTTTCCTCTGCATCAACATCCTTGCGCAATGCATCATTTGACAACTTTCTCAGCTCAAACTTCATTTTTCTAGCTTTCAATTTCTTTATACGTTGCAAATAATTACTTCCATATGGTTGGAAGAGATGTCGGTGATCTGTACAGGCAATGAGAAATTTGCGATGGTCAAAAATGCAGCCATTGGCCCGTGCACAAGGCTGCAAAATTTAACACATGCTTAGTCAAAATCTAATACTACAAAGACAAAAAGTAAGGTAATCAAGATATACAGATACAATAAAAAGCAACGACCAAAAGTAAATAAATACTATATTTAGGCATCAGGAGATGTCAATGGTAGTCTATTTTGAGCTTTTGAAGTATGAAATGATTCAGGAAATTTAAACTAACCAGGTGATAAGTTTTGGGACATCTATCAACACGGCAACCAATTGTTGCCCCAGGCCTTCCGCAACGGCTGCATTTTAAGACCCTTCCCCTGCAGAGCGCTGCCCTAACGTTTTTCAAGCATCCCAAGCCAGCAAAATAAACCTGAGAGCACAAGTAGAAGAAGTATTGGATCTTTGCCCATGAAAATATGACTTGGAAAATTGAATATCCACGCAGGAAAAGTATCCAGATAGTATGAATGCCATATACCAATAGAAACTGAAATCAAACATTTCAGTCTGTTGCTTACTTTATACTAGTATTTCCATCACAATGCATCCTGCAGATGCTAATAGCAAGGCGTAATAACTTTATAAACACAACAATGAGTAGTAAAAATGGAGAAAAGTCAATCAAGCAGTCAACTACGCCTTGGTCCATAGCTATTTGGGGTCGGCTATGTGAATTTTCAATATCCATTCCTATCTTTTTGAACGCAAATATTTATGAAAACAAAATCAATGGAGAAAAGATTCAAACCACACAAAGTCAATAAAAACTATGGTAAAATCGTCTCAAGTATGCCATGGCACTGATAACTAATTCCTCATCCATGCTAAGAGCAACACACTGACCAGTATTATAGTTCAAACAACCTTATTCTTCCTTAAGAAGACATGCCTATTGCACTTGTTTCAAATCATCTCTTCCAAATTCACTAATAACTAAACCAATAATAGCATGTTCACCCCTTTTTTCTGAAACAAAAACTGGAAATGCTTGATCTTTGTTTTCTAGCTGGGATGAGGCGGTTGAATTTCAACAAGTATCAAATTTGAAGACATAGATTAAGGGAAATACAATTGAGAAGGGAAATGGATCAAACCTCTGGACTCCATACAGCACATTGCTGATGAACCCAAATCCCAGCTATACCATAACGATCATTTATGGGCCCCAAGAGACGCCCAAGCCAGCCAGGTTCATCACCAAATCCATCCCACATGTCATAGTTAGGTTCATCAGAAGCAGAGGACCCACTGTGTGCTTCATCATCACTGGCAGCCCCATAAACTAGCTTTTTTGGAGGTTTACCATCAGTACCTCCTCCACACAAACCACAACGTCTTCCCTCTCTTATACGCCACTTTCTCAGAGTGTTATCAGAAGCACATTCTTTCTTGACCAGCTTCACCATTTCCAGAGCTTTATCACTAAAAACACCTTCATCTTTTTCCTGTGCATAATCAACTCTGTCAACTCCATCTTCAGCTTGTTTCTCTGTGCCTCCATCTTTTTCACCATTAGCAAGTAAACCAACTTCCACAGCATCCTTTTGGTCATTCACCCCAATACTCAATTCATTTTTACTTTGCAAATCCTGTTCCAGCATACTCACCTGGTTAGTCGCGTGGCATTCTTCTGGCACTACACACGTCTCTAACCGAGCCTTGTCTTTGTTAACTAACGGAAATGCCGCATTGCCATCCTCAACTCCCTCCTTAAATCCAGTCATTGAAATGCCGTCATCTGTTCCATCCCTCACTTGTAGCAGCTCCTCCTGGTTTATCATTTTACCAGCTTCCACACCACCACCTGCATCAGTTTCTTGCTGCTCGGTAACCATTACATTTGAAGCTTTTATTCTTCCAGGTCTCTTCGACTTAACTATAGTTGATTTTTCACATTCACTATCTTCTTCTTTATCCACCTCTCCAACCTCTAACTCTGTTTCTTCCTTCAGCCCGTCAACATCCTGAAAAAGCTTCCTTTTACCCACCGGAGACAAATTCACACTATTCCTTACTCTGTTAGTCCTTCTCTTACTCCTAGCTCTCAATCTCAATCCCCAAGCACTAGTGCCTTCTTCCAAATCCTTGGAAGTCGAACAAGGCGACTCCAGCTTCACCACATCTCCTTTCTCCACCCTGCTACAACTGCTCACCTCACTCCTCCTATCAATCTTCTGTCGCTTCCTCGGAGGAGGAGGCGATGCATCAAGCACAACAGGAGCTTTTCTAACCCTAGAGCTCCTCCGAAGCTCAACGTCACTCTCCTCACCATTCCACTCACTCGTTTCAACTTTTTCAACACCATTATGGTTCTGATTATATGTTTCTTCACAAACTTCATCTAGTCTTTTGTGTTTCTTCCTAGCCCTAGAATATACCAATTTCGTATCCGTCCTTCTCCTGGCAACCGACGCTATCCGCGACAATCGCATGACAAGAACCACCACCAACCTCCTCTTATATATCTCTACGTTAATTTAACAGTCCCTACACCTATATAACAATATATCCTCGTTTCAGCAATCAAATCAAAATCCCTATCTAATTATCATCCAATAAACACCAATGACGATCCGATTTCCTCGTTTTTTCTTCAATTAAACCTCTGAAAAACCATAAATTAGCAAAAATAATACAACTAACCTTCGATTGATTAATCAATAACCACAAAACCAACGCAAAAAACACTTGAAAATCATCGATTTTCCTTCTCACTGTTTCGATTAGGGTTTCGTTTACTCCATTTCTCTCAATGATTTTGCTCCTCTTTTTTTTTTTGCTGAAATTTCTCGGAGTTTTGCTGTTGTGTAAAACGAGAACAACGAAGACTGGGGGCGGAGGTATATAGAAGAGAAGGGTTCTTAGTGAGATAAATCACTTTATATCCACGCGCGTTTAGAGAACGTGGATATCACGTACAGTAGGTGGCTTTTATTCAAGTTGACTTATGGAGGTGTATGACACGCTCTTGGTTAGATGCGTGTGGGTTATATAAAACGGAGTGATTTTGCAAATTTTATTGGTATTTCGCACCAAACGTTACCGCCAAATAGATTTTTCTTCTCTTTCTTTTCGTATATAAAAGGTGTTGAGTTTCAATTTTTTTTTTCCACAATTACGGAAAGTTTTCAAGTATTGGGAGGGTTGGAGAGAGACTCTTATAACAAAAATAAAAGGGACAATGTCCAAATTACCCTTGAGCTTTTGTAAAATGGTTTAAATTTGTAAGTCTTAATAGTTGAATCAAATATACCGTTATCATTACGAAATTTGTTCAAAATATATCCTTATTTAGTAACGGATAAAAAATTTCAACGCGTGAGATTTTTCTATGAGGAAAATTGTGCTAAGCCAGGTGAAATTGTCTAGATTTATTGTTGAACTTTATGAAATTGTGCATATTTCATTTTTCTAAATTAAGTTCTTTCACCGCTCGAAAATCATTAGCATAGTAATTGTTTTTCTCCACTTCAAAAACACAATTTGAAAACCATTATTTCACCATCATCGCTTCATCCTGACACACAAAATAAACACATAAAAATTTCATATAATTAAAATTTACCAATTTAAATGATTTATCTCACATCTTTATCTTTGCTACCTCATATGGTACCACTTTACTTCAGTCATAAAATCACCAACCGTCAATCATTATAACAACACTTTGACCGCCACAATATTGGTGCAAATGATTCTAAGCTAAATATTATGTACCTAGGTCTGTTTTACCATTAGAAGCTTGATGTAAATCTCTGACATCATTATTGATGATATAAGAAAGATAGATAATGAAGTTTCAATAAAGGTAAAAATTTAGCTTGATGGTGCTAATTGTTCATTGTTCGAGATCCAATTAGAATGATTTAAAGCTCGAGGGTGATTAATTTGAGCTCGAGAATAGAGACTTTGTCCATTGAAGATTTGAAGTATTAAAGAAGATAATATTATTACCCTCTTCTTCAAGGTTTTGGAATAAGAGATTCACGTCATGAAAAATTTATATCATTAGTGAACAAGAAGAAATTTGAATCAATTTTTTAATGACATGCATATATTTGACCCCAATAATTAATAGAAAAAACAAATTTAAATTATTCTACAAAGTTCAGAGACGGAGATGTTTGCATTTTGTGTTTTGGTTTAGCTTTTGAAGAAATTTTCAAGGATTTACACATTTAGATTTCAGATTAATTTTATAAGGAATACGTCTATTAGTTTTTTGGAAAGTGACATTTGTTTTTTTTTCTTACCAAAATGGACGCTTTTTGAACTCTAAACACCAAAAAAAGAGCCTCTCTAAAAACACATGCCAAAATGGACAAGTCGCCCATTTATGGGCGAACTATGACTTACATCTTTAACACCGTCATACCCTCAATCAACTCCAAATTCATCCAAAACAATATACACAAACTTTAAAGGTAGGTTGCCCACAAATGAGCAAACTAATTTTTTTTTTATGAACTCCTCACATGAAGATATAGGAGAACATGAATTAATTTAAACATGTTTACAAAGATATAGGAAAACATGAAAAATAACTTAATAAACAAACAAATAAAATGAAAGAACAAAAACCTCTTGAACTTTCAAACTAAACATCAGAATAGGGCAATAGGCTATATTCCCACAATAACTTTAGCTCAATTCGGGTTTAGCCCTCGCCAACAGGAAAAAGGAAAGAATCTTTTTCGTCGTGACAGAGCTGGGTTCGGAAAAATCAAATAACTTTAATCAAAATCCTATATTGTGGTATGTAAATAAATAATCTAAAATCCAATTAACAATCTTTTCTAGAATTCTGAATCCGTAAACTTAAAAGATTCTGAATCTATCTCTACTTTATGCTAAATAGTAAATGTCTGTTCTTTAAAACAGGTAAGAAATAGGCACATAAAAACAGGGCAGATAATTTCCCTGAAGATTAAGTACTAAGTGCAACTTCAATAGGCAGCCTTGGATTAAAAGGAACTCTAACTAGTTTCCAGCTCAATTAGCTGTTCTTCCCAGTTACAAAGAACAAATATGCTAATACATGCATATATACATATGATGATTGCAAGAAGAAAGGGGAAACAATTATCAAACAAGAATAAATCCATGAAACCAGCCCAATCTACCAAGAAAGGTTTATGATTTTCCCAGATAAGAACTCCAGCAACTTGGTGCATAGTCTAACAATTGAAAGGAAATGATAATGTACAAACACTGATGCAAGTCTCCACCAATAGGTTTGTACTTTTACCTTCTTGCTCTCTTTCATCTTTTTTGTTTACCTTTTTTGGTCTTGGCAGGGTCAGGGCCCCATGGGTGGGTATGATGCTTCACAGAATACAACAGACCTCAACTGAAACTTGAGAACATTCCGTGATAACAAAATGGTTCAGCAGGAACTAGTTATACAATGCGATTCTTAAAAAGAAATTCAATTTTTTCAGGAGAACGAGGGTCTCTTCTAGCTGTTAACTGCAAAAGGGCACCATCAGTTAGCATATGGTGTATTACTCTTGCTATGTTGTTTGAATCATCTATTCCAAGGTGATGGCTTCCAAACAAAGGAATCTGGAGTTCTCTCATCATTGAGAGCATTCCTGGTGCCTACCATCAATGAAGTAAAACCATTACTTGCAATTTATATTCCAAAAGTTATACAGAAGGGAAGAGGAATGAAGGAGGGAAATTGAGAAAATCTAAAAAATCCTAAATCAATCTGAGAGAATGTCGTTGTTAAAAGTTTGCATATTCACCTTCTTCTTGTAGAAGTTCAGAAACACATCCTTCAGATTAATCCATTCCATAAAATACGGTGGCAATTTCATCCCTGCTACGGTGCACTGCTGGGGAACTTTAGTCTTCAGATCCCAGTTCCCACTGCCATATACAAATTGAATGCAGTCACTCAGAAGTATATTTACACTCAGTGTGAACATTAGCTTCTTGGTTTAACTTCTTTTAAATAATACTAAACAGAGAAAAACCATACCAAAATATATTCCACCCACCCCACACACGACAATTTTATTTACATGGGATAAAAATAAAGTAGTACTAATTTTAAATACTCAAATATGAATAATAGGATTAGAGGCAGCTAAAATCTTAACTTGACGATACACCCTTAAAACTAATACATCAATGCAAGTTGTGCAGTAACAATGAAGATGCTCGTGCTACCAAACAGGGCAAGCTCTAAATGAGCGTACAGCTAAAAACAGGTAATTCTCTGGTTAGGGACCAATGACCATAAGAAAGTAACTGTAGCACCTTTTTGGATATGAGCATCTGCTAGTCAACCATACTGGACACAACGAACCCATATAGGACCACACATTTAAATATGCATTCTTAACTATAATCTCAGATAACAAAGTGTAACCATCAACCGATACCTTCAGTTTACCAGTAGCATTTATTTAATATTTCATAGCAATGACTCACCAAGTAACAAAGGCAGCATTATTAAGACAGCCACCCAGTTCATTTCTCCACAACTGGCGTTCACCTAGCCAAACTTCAAACTGCTCGATAACTTCTGCAAATGGTATAGCTGTATCATGCCAGACACTGCATGAATTTCCATACATCCAAATGAACAACATTAAGATACAGATCCAGGAATCAACAACTGTTGAAAAAATGGTGCATGCCTCCATGGTTAGCGAGGATGAATATGAATTAATTTCTATCAGCAATTAAGATGCATAGTGCCAATTTTTACCTACCTACAGAGCCCTCACCATTGTCCTCCACTAAAAACATACAAATATAGAAAAAGAAATCCTCTCTTGATGGCTTAACAACAGATTTAGATCTTGCAGGTATGTTCCCTATAGCTACACTCCTCGGTGCAAGTTTTTCTCGTGAATATATCTTATTAACAAGGTACTAGCTTATCAGAATTGGAACATTACAGGGTGTAGGAGGGTAATGTGTCCACAACTTTACCCTAAGCATACATGCTGATTCCATATCTGAGAACTCATTCTTATGTTCATAGAAAAGAAGGAAAGATGATGAAGACTTTGAAAAAGGTGAAGTAATGTCAATAATGGACTCTGCACACACAATTGAGACCCATAAGAGACCCAAATTCAGGTCTTCATGAGAAAAAAATAGGGGTTCATCAGAAGTCAAGAGGATTCTCCTACCAGATAATCAAGCCATGAAAATTAGGTACTCCCTCCAATAGATATTTTATGTGTCTTAGTTTGAGTGCCCACAAAGTTCTAAAACGTAAGAATATTTTTGAATCTTGTAATCTTAAACTAAAGGTGTGTATACAACAACAACAACATACCCAGTGAAATCCCACAAGTGGGATCTAGGGAGGGTGGTGTGGACGCAGCTTGCCCCTAGCTTGTGAGAGTAGAGAAGTTGTTTCCGACAGACCTCGATTCAAGTAAGCTAAAGGTGTGCTTAATGTACCAAAATACTCTTTGAATCTTGTGGTCTTAAGCATGTCATGTGAGATGTTGAAATGAAAGAGTTACAAGTAGCATTATGTTTTAAACACAAAAACTTACTAAAATGGAAAAGAAAGTTGGCCACATATATTAAAACAAAGAGGGTAATATTTTTTTAGCCCGAGAGAGTGAAGCATATGCTTAAGTTGATTGTTATAACTTCACTTAATGAAAAAAAGAACTATCACAGAAAACTCTTAAGCTACAAAAGGAAACAAAAAAGAGGAAACAATGATTTTCTTGAAGAAACGAACTAAAGTCATAGAGTTGCATGTTTCTAGCTTAACATGTGATACAACTACATTGCAATTCTTCATATAATAGCAAAAGACACAAAGTGCCAAGTGCTGATTTGTATTTCAAACTACTGTAGTAGATAATATACCGATCAACTCCTAGCTTTCCATATTTCCCTTCTATATATTGATCTATTCTTTCTTCGTGCATTTTTGTTGGCCTCACAAACCTGTGGCAATACAAAAAAGAAGAAGAAGGAGGAATTAAGATGGATCTACAAATAGAACACAACTCTACATTCCCAACATTGAAACATTGTCTTTCACAACAGTGAAAAATGTTTAAATAAAATAATCTAACATATAGTGGCGGAGCCAGGAATTCAAACAAGAGGATTCCAAAAAAAAATCTTATACATAGTGTAATTTTCAATGAAGGAGGTTCAATTGAACCCCCTTTGCATCCCTATCCCTCCATCCCTGTAACAAACCTTAGTACGTCATATAATCAATAATATAGACTTGTTCTACTTCATGTCGTAGCAATATGATACGACAGATTTCATAGAGTAGCCCCCAGTTAAAGGTGGAAAATGTATACCTAACTGCCAGTATTACACACGACAGAACATAAAATAAAATAAAATAAAGCTTGGGCGAGTTTTTCGGAAAAGGTTATGCCACCCATTGTATATTACGGTTAAGAATGGATCACTGACTATTCTAATGGATCTAATTCATCAGCAACACAGTTTAGAGAAGAAGATTATGTTAATAAGGTATAAATCTCCCCCCTCCTTCAATTTTGTAAAACTCTACAACAGCCCATGGCTTGTTTTCAGTTTCTTCCTCTACTTCCTAAGTGAACCAAGACTTGTCCAGGCAGCTAATTCGCTTGAAAATTTTAATGCACACGTAGCTCATTACTCCCTTGCACTAGTGGGTTTGAAAGTATAAGTGACATTCCCTCTCAAAAAATTGTAAAAGGCTTCATCAACTCTATTACAATGTTATTCTCATTTGTTCCCCCTAGCAATTTTCGTTTTCATATTCAAAGAAAAAACTTCCCAAAGCAAAATTAATTGTTATACTAGCATCAGAAGTGCATCTTTATGACTTTTCCTGCCTTAGTCCTATTTGTGTTTCTCTACAACTATTTTATCAGTCAAAGTATCATTCAAGCATCCACCTTCGATCATTTGATTATGTGTGCATTCAGGGAAGTTCTACCATCCATCCATAGGCTATCTCACTCCACAACATCAAATAATCCTAAACCTATTCCATCCTAAATAGGTCCTTAAAAGTACCCAAACCAATAGGCCATAATACAACTGGATTTTGTGATTTCACATACATACATAACTATGGAATGCTAGCACAAGTATTTCATCCTTCCAATAATAGCTCAAGCAAATAAGACACTTGACATTGCATTTAACAGGACATTAAAGCTAAGATAACGAAACTGACCTATGAAACAAGTCAACAATATCCATGGTTTTGGCATCAAAGAGGAGAACAGGAAACTCGAGAATCTCAACTTTACCCTCCAAATCAAGCACCAAAAAGTAATCAAACTCCTGCTGCCGCAAATTCTCAAGTCTCGCAGCATTGTTCATAAGCTCCAACGAGCAATTATGATTAAACTTATCAATATGCATAGGATCATCCATCTATACAGTTTCGAAAACAAATTTATCAATGTCGAAATCAATTGAAAAGCTAACAACATAGGTATGTATGAGAAATTGAGAAGGTTAAGTTGTATTACCTTATTGCACTTACCTTGAGTAAAATAGAGACACACTGGCTTCCACCGGGTACTGGCGGGTGTAGGCTGAATTAGGGAAGAAGTAGATTCTTCTGTAGTAGAAAGAGAGGCGGAGATGTTGAATTTACGGTTGCGTTGAAGTGAGGGAGAATAAGGTAGCGCCGGAGAAGAAACGGGGAACCGCCGCAGCAAGGGGACCCTAGAAAATCCCATAGCCATGGAAACGGCTTTTTTGAGGAATGAGTTGCTGAGTTCACTAAGAAGAGATGAAGGATATAAGAAATAAATAAAAATATTCGACGAAGAATATAATAGACTCCGGGAAAATAAGAGAATTCTCACAATGACTATATTTTGGGACTTACAAGTTGTTTGGATCATCCTTACCAGTGTATTATCTTTGTTGGTTTAAATATAATTTTATTTTGATTATAATTTAAATTTTATTATATCGTATTGTTTAAATTCATTGTTATATAGCGTTTGTTTAACAATTGATTTGGTGTGATCGCGTTATTACCTTAATATTTTCTTCTCATTTTATCGGTATTTATTATTAAATAATTCTATTTTATCATTTATCATACATTTTCATAGTAGATTTACCATGTAATCTAGTTTCTTGTAGTTTTATCATTCAAAATATGGATGTGTGATACTCCTTTCGTTCCATTTTAATTGTCATATTGCGCTTTTTGAAAGACAATTTGATTAATTTTAAAAGTTAAATTATATTATTTTAACTCAATACTACAAAGTAAGAAAGTAGCTATTCGAAAACTATACGAAAATTACTATAAGTTATAATTTTTTTCATAGTAATATAATAAAAAAATATATCTTAAAATGTTAGTCAAAGATTATATAATTTGATTCTAAAAAGGAAATCATGACAACTAAGATGGGACGGAGGAAGTATTATGTAATGACGGAGAACAATACAAACTATTCAAACGTTATATTCATTAAAACAATCCAGTACAATATAATACAATACGTTATGAAACAATATATAGCAACCATCAAAACAAAATGTTAGCGAAATTTTAATTTATCAAATATCACAATAAAATATGACCAAACGCTCATTTATATATAGTTTGGATATTTATTATTTAGCAGTTTGAAATGTTTCTAAAAATAGAAAAAGCAACAAAAGAGGGGGGAATTAGGATAGAGATAGGAGAGATGCTAGAGAGATGATGAATACAATATACATATTTTATTAATAAATATAGTCCGTGTGTATATAAAAAGGGAAATTTATACAAATGTATTCCGTTAAGAAAAAAATTATTATTTATAGCAATAATTTTTTTCACTGAACACTTATAATACAATTTTAATACATATTAGCGAGAATAATTTATAAAACTCATATAATACAAGTTTTATTCATGGATAATATATTTATCACATACTTTAATACACTTATAATACATTGTGTCAATTTCTTACCAAACAAGTATAATATATTTTAAAACACTTATAATACATTTATATTGCATGCATAATTCACTTTTAATGCATAGTAGGTATATCATAATATTATTATATATTACTATAAATGGTAATAAATAAAAAGTATCACTAAAATCAGTAATTATTTATTAAAAAGTGTTTTTCCATATAAAAATACAAACAATAAAAATATAAGAGAGTGTATTCATTCACTCTAAGATCACTCTATTCATTCACTTTTATATCATGGACGCATTTAAAATGTATCAACGAATATTAAAACGAATACATTCTAGATGTATACAAAGTACGAAAAAATAAAAATCATATATAAAATATATTCATTTTCTCTGATTTTAATAGTAGTTATTCGTGATACATAAATATAGCAATATTGATATACAAGAGAGAATGAAAATACACAAAAGAAAAAATAAAAATTTAAAAAATAAAAATATGTACCAACATTCCTATTTACATGGGGAGTTTGACAGGCCCGTTGGACAAAGGTTGAGGCCTCCGAAAGAAACGAATGACAGCTTTCAAGTGCTCAGAAAAATCTGAATATGGGCTAATAACAATAATAATGGGCCATATCTATAGTTTTACGGCCCAAAATACAAAAAAAGCAGTAAAGGAGCAACATTGCTTAAAACAAAAGAAAAGAACATTTATACCCAAAAAGGAAAAACTATTTACTAGCGATTATTCTCTTTCTTTCCTACTTCTCTTGTTTGTAAGTGCTCATTCGCATTTACTGTTTGATACCATTAGAGTATATATATAAAAGGAAGAAGCAGTGGTTCAATGAAAATACTACTCAGTTACTCTTTGGTACCATTAGAGTATATATATATATAACAGACAGTGTTTCAGTAAAAATACTATTCAATTATTATTTGATACCATCAAAGTATGTAAATACCATCAAAGCATATATATAATTGGATGGTATCAAAAATGAAAAAACAATGTTTCAATAAATAAAATAAAGGAATAATCGAATAAATAATTTGGATGGTTAATTCAATCAAGGCAAATAATTTGGATTGAGTCCAATTTATATGATTTTCCTTTTGAAACAAAAAGCTGGGAGGTCGTTTTTATTTATTTTTAATATTACACTTAACCAATCATTAATGCCTATTCAATGAGCCAAAAGTCGCGGTAACCAGTACTTGGAATATATATAAGCAATAAGACCAAATACCACAAAGTCCAAAAAGTAATTTCGACGGCAAACATGCACATGCTGTCACAGATACTACAAAGTACACACTGTCTAAATATTATTTCAACCTTAAAATGTTATACTATCTTAAGTATAATTTTTCAAACGTCTACCTATTTTGAAAATGCAATATAACTATTGAGATTTCATATATACATGAATTTCAGATAGTGATATTTGAATTTCATCTCTATGAAACTTGAATATCTTTAAATTAATTCATCTATATAAAATTTGAATATATCTAAATTTATTTCAAAGTAGATAGATACTTAAAACTTTTCAAAATTAAATACACATTAAATAATGATATCTAAATAAAATTTCGATTTATGAGAAAAAGTGCGAAATAGAGATTCAAAAGTTTGGACAGTGATAAGAGGACAAAGCGTAGATGTATTTGAGATAGGCATGTTGGTTGAGGCCCAAACAAGACAAACCGGATCTAGACTACACTTGAGATCCAACTTGACTATTGCTTTTTCTTGGGGTTCGTGAAAATTACACTTATTCCACGTTGGTATTTTTACCAAATCTAGCTATAATTAATTAATTATTTTGAATTTAATTTTAGAATGAATCTATTTTATATTTAATTAAAATAAAATTATAGTGTAACTTATTTAAAAATTAATGATATTGAAATTATAATATTATTTTTATTTTATATTGAGGATAGAACAATAATTCTGAATGATAAATCTCGAATAGCTTGCGACAAATTGTACTTAAGTGATAGGAGTAATATACATATGTATTTTTTTTAGTGGGAGTGGAGGGAAAACTAAAACTGTTAAGTTCATGTCCAAACAATATTAAAAGAACTTAAAGCATCTTTTATCCAAAGATAAACATGCAAGTTTTTACGTCCAAAAGTTGACAGTGGAATAGTAATTATTTCTTCATTCTTAATTAAGAAGTTTTGGGATAATGTTATATGTATGGAGTTGTTTTTAATAAGAAATAGAGGTAGAATTAGAATTTGAAACTTATAGGTTCGAAATTTTAAACTATTTGATTTATTGAGTTCTGAGTTAATTAATAAATTTATACATATGTAATGAATTTCTTAAGACAAATATAAATTTTGAATCAAAACTATTGAATTCGTAACACGTAGTCTAGCTCCGCTCCTAGTAGAAAGCATTTTATCTTTGAAGAATGACTTTCAATACATATTTAAATTAGTCGCATTCAAAACAGGTTTCGGACACCGAACAAAAAACAAAGTAAGACGTAAGTTTTTCCATGTGGTCATGAGCAGTCCAGCTAACTAACATCTTTGATATGATTGAAGAAAAATTAAGGTTTCTTATTAAATAAACGTCAAAGAAACGCCATCATCAAATAAGACTTATTCCTTCTTATTAGGTTGTCCAACTTAATAAAAGTATATTATTATAAGTAAACTTAGCTGTTACATTATTATGAGAAAGAAGTAAGCAATATTCTAGTGATTTCTCAAATTTGTTGAAGGAAGTAATCAAACAAAAAAACAAGTCCATCACATGGGATGTGCTGGCATTAGCTAAGTCTTTCCTTTCACATCCCTTGCATTTTGTTCATAAAAAAATTCCTTTTTTTGTTCCAATTAAATGCATACATCTCCCTTTTCTATTTCTCTTAAACTTTATTTTATTTTTATTTATAAAAAAAATCATGTGTTTTTCTTTCTCTATCATAAAACATTTACACATATCTTTGTCTTTTTTAATAATTAAGATTTTAAAAAAAAATCACTCGATGTCCAGTACCCACATTGGAGCCCGACTAAATTAGAATTTACATTAAAAAATTTCACATTGAGACGTAAAATGCTTTCTAACAAAGGTGACTTCTTATTCAAGGGGATTCGAACACGAAACCTCTTGATTAAGGATGAAGGAGTACTTACCACTCCACCACAATCTTTGCTGGTAATAATTAAGATGTTTGTATAGCTCACACATACTTTAATTAGTTTTATAAATACGCACCTGCTAGCTTTCTTCAACATATAGATTGAATCCATTAAGGTTTGAATAAATGAATATAAATTACCTAGTAATTTTGTTGAGTCATTAATAACGTCTCTATTTTTGTGTTGATTTTTAATTTTTGTTTTTTATAACAAATATTTTTTTGTGGGGCATAAGTTCATATTTTGCATCATAATATTTCACAAATCATGTTCCATATGACTAAAAAATTCATGTGCCGTTAGACATAAGTTTAACTGTTAAAAGACAGAAGTTAACAATCAATTTATTTGAAAAATAAAATTAAAGAGTAATCCATTTGAAGGACAAAACGTGCAGTGCTTTTGTCGAATTTTGAACTTGAAATTCAGGGTTGGTTATCCATTTCATTGATGCCATCTTCATTTCTCTTCTATATACAGGTTCAAAAATTAAAGTTTGTATCAATATGCCACTGAATCAATTAATGGTTTAGGTTACTGAGTTCAAAATCTGATATTTATATATAATTAGTAAATATTTTAACATATATATAGGTCATGGTCTAAGTTAAAGTTATCCACCCCTGCCACATATCTCTGTTTTTTTTGTTTTTTTTTTAAGTCTTTCTGTCCACATTGTACTGAATAAATACGCAACTGTTTTATGTGCACATGAAACCCAATCACACAACATGGCCTCCCTAATCAGCCCCATTTGACAGCTTTTTTTCTGTAGATATTAACATATAAAAAAATAAAGTACAAGGGACACCTCAAGAATCTCATGTGGGGCTCTCAACATATTTTTGTGAGGACAACAAGTTAAAAACTTTTGGTTTAGAAATATTTGTAATAGCCCATGCATGTGTTTGATGAAATGTCTGTTCCAGCTTCTCCTAAAAATGACCAAATGGAACCTGGAGTGCTTCTTGAAGAAAGTTGGTTTTTTGGGAACTTGCTTGATAGAAAATCAAGAATGTTGAGATGTTATTCTGAACCTTGTCCTTCCTCTAAGAAATCCCAAGATTTTTCAGCTGTAAAATCTATGGAGGAAACATTTTCCTCACTACAAAAACTCCCACAAGGGAAAAAATTGAATCTTGATTCAAGAAGAAGCAAACCAAGATTACAAAGAGCATCATCAGCAGCAGCACAGAGGGGTAATCTGCAGAGGGCACCTTCTTTGCCTGTTTTTGTGGATTATAAAGAAGAACCCCATGATGAAGAAAGTGATTTTTCAATGGGAAAATTGATTAGACAAGCATCTATAAACCAAGTAAAAATTTCACCTCCACAACAAACTTCACATGTCAAGAAAGTGAATCTGCAGAGGGCACCTTCCCTGCCTGTTTTTCAAGAAAGTGAACAAATTCATGATGTAGTAGAAAGTGATTTTTCTATGGGAAAGTTGATTAGACAAGCATCTATAAACAAAGTAAAAGTTTCACCTCAGAAACATACTTCACAAGTATTGTTACCAAAAGCATCACAGAGTAGGGCACCTTCTTTGCCAGTTTTTCAAGAAAGTGAACAAATTCATGATGAGGAAAGTGATTTTTCTATGGGAAAGTTGATTAGACAAGCATCTATAAACAAAGTAGAAGTTTCACCTCAGAAACACACTTCACAGGGCAATCTGCAGAGGGCACCTTCTTTGCCTGTTTTGGCAAAAAGGGAAGAAATTCATGAGGAGGAAAATGAGTTCTCTATGGGAAAGTTGATTAGGCAAGCATCTTTGAACAATGCAAGAGTCTTGCCTCCTAAACATACTTCAAAGGTATTGTTATACAACTTACAAACTTCCTGGTTAAAATTGCATGTTTCTCTTAGTTTTTCTTGAACCTAATTGCTTACGAGTAGCTTTTACTAATATGGTTTAGACCAGAGGCTGATGAAACTTTTCGACTTATAGGTTTAACACGTGATCATCATCTCATCTAAAAGCCTAAGCTGTTAGAGAGAGCGAACTTTTATTTTACTTAATTATATCTATTATATCTTCTCAACGTCAACTAAACTTGAATTTGAATATACATGTGAAAAAAGATGCAAAATTTCAATTAATTCCATAACCATAAGTACATTCATCGGTGCTAGGAACGTTAAGGTTTGAACTCGTGAAGTTCACATTCTGAATCCGCCTCTGATTTTTGTTTTGTGATATGTCATCAAAAGAATCATCTCACAAGAAAGCTTAAGTTGTTAGAGATAACACAAGTTTTATTTTACTTAACTCTATCTTTCACAACATCAACTGAACTTGAATTTGAACATACATATGGAAATGACACTAAATTTCAATAAAATCCATAACCATAATCTCAAAAGTACACTCATCATTGCTAGGAAAGTTTAAGGTTGAACGCATCAAGTTTAGAATTCTGAATCTGCCTCTAATTTTTATTTCAACTGAACTTGAATTTGAATATACTAAGAAAAAAGGCACTAGATTTCAATAAAATCTGTAACCATAATCTCAAAAGTACACTCATTAGTGCTAGGAATGTTAAAGGTACACATCAAGTTCAAAGTCTGAATCCGCCTCTGATTTTTATTTCGTGGTATGTCATCTATTGAACCACTTTCATTTGTTTTTATATCTCAGGGTCTCACAAGAAGTCCAAGCATATCTAGCATCTCAAAGCACCATCTAAGGAGAAAACAAGATCAACAAAGCAAGAGTACTAGAAATAGTTCAAATGGTTTAGAGGTTGAAGATTTGCAAGGTTTCAAGAACTTAGACTTGAACAATGAAAAGAAGGATTCAATCTCAAAATTTGCAAACACAAGCACTCCAGACTTGATGGAGGAGAACAAGAAGAAACAAGTTGGTTTATCAGAATTCGACGAGATAAAAAGACCACCTTATTCACCAGAAGATCACATGAAAGAGCAAATCAAATATTGGGCTAGAGCTGTGGCATCTAATGTTCGCTAAAAGTGGCTAATTTTGCAATTTTTACTTTAGGATATAAAGCTTACTTTCTTACTCTCTGATTACAACAGAAACATCCTCTGTTTCTCATCTCATAAGACAAATTATTGTTAATTACAAGACTCGTTATATAATCAAAGTATTCATTGTGGGAATAATTTTGTAAAAAAGGATTTGGTGACTTCTATATGAAAAGAACTGACTTTTTTTGCAACATTTTTATGTAGTAGCATATCAGTGTTTAGATATAACATGTTTTTTTCTGGATTTAGTTCATTTTCAAAGATCAACTTTAGTTTATATAAGCCTGGTTAATCTAATTGCATCTTGTGAAATATAATGTGCTAAAGGTTAATTACTTCTTAAAATGTGCAAAGATCATCTGAAACTCTATTATTAACGTTTCATTGCTAAATGATCACTACGACAAACTGCAAAAACAATATATCCAACGTAGTCCCGCAAGTAGAGTCCAGAGAAGATAGAGTGTATGCAAACATTATTCTTATTTTTCTAGAGCAGAAAATTATTTTCTATAGACACTTGGCTTAATGCTTAAATATCACTTATTATAAATAGGTGAACAAAGTCATTGTTCTTTCTTTTATATAAAAAAAATTACTTATGTTTTGTTAAGTCATTTAGAAGGTCACTCAAGCTGGAAAATGATATAAAAAAATTGGCAGTCTGGTGCACTAAAGCTTCCGCTATGCGCAGGTTCACTCAAGTTGGAAAATGATATATCTAGCAAAAAAAATTATTGATGTGACACCTTATTTTTTTTAAGCTAAAAAAATACTTTAGAAAATATTAAACATAGTCTATTTTAACCAAAAATATTCTAGGACCTAACTGGTAAAAACCCTTTATATGCTAAACAAATGAGGAAAGGTGCCAAATATATTTTTGTGTCCATTGTCCAAGTTGTTGGCTTCTTCTAGTTCTGTCCAAACATGTAGTAGTGACACTGTGACACCATGTAAAAGTTTTTATATTCCAATTTTTAGATTATTTTTTTTCTTTGAATACAATTTTTTTTTTCAAATTTCACAATTAAATATGGCTAAACACCAACTTAAATACTAGTAGGATTATCAATAAATTCGTACTTACCAGTATTTTTAAAGAAGATATAAGAAAAAAAAATGAGGACTCCACTAGCAAAAACTTAAAATATTCTTACATTCGATATTGACAACAGGTAACCACCAAAGAAAAAGAAAGATATATCAGCTTGGTGAATAAAATATTTTGTATTTATGCACGGTTTGAAGAAGCTGGGCTGCACTTAGTTTTATACCATTTATTTTAATATAAGTATTAGTGTTTGTTTTTACGATTTTAAATTAGTTACTCCACATCCTTCCCCTATCTCTGAGGTAGAATTTAGAGGAGCGATTAGCATGCTCACTCAGTTTATGGCTTTCTATTTAGGCTGACAGGGCCCTACATGGTGATATCATGTAGGCAAAATAGTATGCGTTAGTACTTTGAAAGTACTAAATTTGCAGGCATGCATGAACATTTTATAAGTCTTACACAAAAATAATTTTACTGTTGCTTCAAAACTCCGCTTAAAAAAACAAAAAAAAGAGAGAAATTAAGAAAAAGATAATATTAAATTCAGCCAAAAAGTTTAATATGACCTATTGCTTTATCCTTTTCGATACTTAGAAATGTAAGATTCACGATCTAAAAGGTTGTCATATTAATCCAAAAAGAGGGGGAAAAGGCAAATAATGCATGGAAAAGAACAGCTTAAGTCATGTGTTTTTGTGAGTTACTTTTTATTTTTAGGTGACAAAGTAAAAAAGTTGTGTGGATATTATGTAGTTGGATATCACTTTCCCTTCCGCTTTTTCCCTTCTACATTTTTCCTTCTTTTTTTCTACTTTTTTTCCTCCACTAAAAAATAATAATAATAATATTTCATCTGCTCCTTTCTATTGTTTTTTACTTTTTACTTCTTATTTTGTTAAGTTAATTTATTTTATAACACATTATCATCACGAGCCTCCACCGCTTTGAACTATATTTTTAAGAAGGTAACAAAAGGGGTAAGAATTTTATTTTCTTAAAATGTCTAATATTTCTAAATTTGAATTTGTTGCTCTTGACATAGCTGGAAAAGGCTACTCATCATGTGCATTAGATGCCAAAATATATCTAGAATTGATGGATCTGACAGACACCATCAAAAATGACAATACGACATCTAGTCAAGACAGTGCCAAAGCCATGATATTTTTCCGTCACCATCTTGACGAGAGATTAAAATTACAGTACCTTACATTAAAGGATCCCCTTCAATTGTGAAAAAATCTAAAAGAAAAATATGATCACCTGAAGTTGGTCATCCTTCCACAAGCACGTCATGATTGGCTAAATATAAGATTGATGGATTTCAAAAATATAACTGAATATAATTTTGTCTTGTCTAGAATTATAACTTAATTAAATTTATGTAGAGAAGAAATCACTGAGCAAGATAAACTTGAAAAGACATATTTCACATTTCCACCTGCGAATATGCTTCTGCAGCAACAATATCACGAAAAGAATTTTAAAAAATATTCTGAAGTACTTTCTCACCTTCTTATTGCTGAACTCCACAATGAACTATTAATGAAAAATCATGATAGTCGGCCCATTGGTTCTTTGCCACTCCTTGAAGTGAATCAGATAAATTATAAACAACGAGAAAGAGGTCATGGCCCCAGTCGTGGTCATGTTTGAAGATGAAATTATAATTATGATGCTCGGCTAGCACCGAGAAATGATCAGCAGTACAAAAAAAAGAGTGAAAAGCCAAAAGCTTCACCAAAGAAAAATTTAGAAAGTATATGTCATAGATGTGGAAGTATGGGGCATTGATCTCGAATTTATCAGTTATCAAAACGTCTGGTTCAGCTATATTAGGCTTTCTTGAATAGGGCAGAAAATAATGCACAGACAAACTTTATCTTTGAAGATAATATTGAGCCTATGCATTTGGATGTAGCTGATTTCTTCAATTTCCCTGAAGAAAATATGAATATCGATAACCCTGATAATATTTAAATAATTTTTTTTGTATGTACTAAATAATATATTTGTATTTTTCTAATCCATGTAAATAAATAAAATTTGTGTTATAAGCCATTTTTTATTATAATATTTACTTTATTTCTTTTTGGAAAAAAATATGGATATGCCTCAAAATTTTGTTTAGATGAATAATCAATCACGAGGATATTTGTGTAATTGATAGTGGAACAACTCATGTCGTTTTTAAAGACGAGAAATATTTTTCCAAACTTGCTTAGAAAAAAAATAAATGTTACTACAATTTCTGATAATTCAAAAATAATTGAAAGTTTCAGAAAAGCTATTATATTTCCGTCTAAGAAGACAAAGATTGTTATAGACGATGAACTATTCTCTTTTAAATCCCCAAGAAACTTATTAAGTTTTAAAGATATCCGCATAAATTGATATTATGTTGAGACACTAAATAAAATAAATATTGAATACCTTGGTAGGACTAAGAGTGTCTCAGGACAGAAATATATTTTGGAAAAATTACCAAGTTTGTCGCCTGGCCTATATTATGCAAAAATTAGTACAATTGAAGCACATATGATCGTAAACCAGAAGTTTACTAATCTAAATATATTTGTGTTATGACATGATCAAATAGGTCATCCTAGATCAATAATGATGATACGAATTCTTGAAAATTCAATTAGACATCCATTAAAGAACCAAAAGATTCTTATAAATGATGAATTTTTATGCGTTGCTTGTTATCAAGGCAAATTAATTGCCAGACCGTCGACCTTGAAGGTTGGCATCAAATCTTCTGACTTTTTAGAGTGTATACATGGAGATATATGTTGACCTATTCATTAACCTAGTGAATTGTTTAAATATTTATGGTCTCAATAAATGCATCATCTAGATGGTCTCATGTGCATCTTATCATCTCGCAACTTGGCGTTTGCGAAGATGTTAGCACAAATAATAAGATTAAGGGCGCAATTCCTAGATTATCCAATTAAGACTATTCGCCTTGATAATGTTGAAGAATTTACATCTCAAGCATTTGATGATTATTGCTTATCAATTGGGATAAAAATTGAACATCCTGTTGCTCGTGTTCATATTTAAAATGACCTTGCAGAGTCATTTATTAAGTGCCTACAATTGATAGCCAGACTTTTACTAATGAAAAAATAAAATTGTCAATTTCTGTTTGAAGTAATGCTATCTTACATGCAGCAACACTTGTATGTCTTAGACCGACACATTATAATAAATACTCTCTATCACAACTAGTATTTGATAATGAGCCAAATATAGTCCATATACGAATTTTTAGTTGTGCGATATACGTGCCTGTAGCACCACCACAACGTAAAAAAATGGGCCCTCAACGAAGATTGGACATATATGTTGGGTTTAACTAACCTTCCATAATTTTCTATCTTGAACCGTTGACAGGAGACTTATTTACTGCTCGATTTGTAGATTGTCGATTTGATGAAATAATTTTTTCGCCATTAGGGGGAAAGAAAAAGGACCTACAAGAGAAATTGCATAGACAGTTTTATCACTATCTCATTTTGATCCACGTACCCGCACATGTGAGCAGGAGGTCCAGAAGATCATCCACTTATACAACATAGCAAATCAAATGCCAGATGCATTTACTGATTTGAAACGGATAACTAAGTCACATATCCCTATAGTGAATGTGTCTATCCGGATTAATGTCTCAAAAGGATCATCTACTAGTATCATAGCTTCTGAATCTTAAACATGCCTAAAGCATGGTAAACCGTTGGGTTCAAAGGATAAAAATCCTAGAAAGAAAAGCGTAAGGAATAATTAAAATGATACTACAAAAGACCCCCCTCCTCCCCGAATAAGGTCAAGATTTGAGTAATCTTAATATTTCTGAAGAAATTAGTGAATCTGAAACTCAAGTCAATGAAGAACTTTCAATAAATTCTATCAGTGATGAGATAAATTTAGATCGATCAAAAATTACGATGGATAATATTTTTGCATATAATGTTGCAATTAACCTCATAAAAGATAGTGAAAGTCTTGAGCCAAATTCCGTCGAAGAATATTGACGTAGATATGATTGGCTAGAATGGAAAAAGACAATTCAATCAGAAATAGACTCACTTGCTAAACGTGAGGTTTTTGGACCTGTAGTCCAAACTCGTGAAGGTGTAAAATCAGTTGGCTATAAATGGGTTTTAATGTGAAAACAAAGTGAGAGAAATGAAATTGTAAGATACAAGGCACGCTTTGTTGCATAAGGATTCTCTCAAAGATCCGGGTTCAACTATGAAGAAACATATTCACTTTTTATGGATAGAATAACTTTTTGATATCTTATCAGTTTAATTGTACATAAAAATCTTGAAATACATCTAATAGATATAGTTACAGCTTACCTTTATGGCTTACTTGATAATGAAATTTACATGAAAATACAGAAGGATTAAAATAGCCGGAAGCATGTACTAAGTCTCGGGAGATGTACTCAATGAAACTGCAAAGATCATTATATGGTCTGAAACAACTAGGGCATATGTGGTATAATCGCCTTAGTGAGTACTTGATATGTGAAGGTTATATAAATGATGTAATTTGTCCATGTTTTTATCAAGAAAACAGAATCAGAGTTTGTTATACTCGCCGTTTATGTTGATGACATAAATCTCATTGGAATTTCTGAAGACGTCCAAAACGCGATTGAATATCTAAAGAAAGAATTTAAGATGAAACATCTTGTAAAGATAAAACTTTGTCTAGGTCTTCAAATTGAATATTTAGCAGATGGGGTCTTTATCCACCAATCTTCCTACACTGAGAAAATCTTAAAACGATTTTAAATGGGCAAAGCACGTCCATTAAGTTCTCCAATGATTTTTCGATCACTTAAAGTAGAAAAAGATCCATTTCAAACTCCAGAAGAGGATAAGGAATTTCTCGATCCTGAAATACCATATCTTAGTGCTATTGGTGCACTTATGTACCTTGCTAACGCAACCAGTCCTGATATAACATTTTATGTTAATTTGTTGGCAAGGTATAGTTTATCCCTAATGCGAAAGCATTGAAATGGTATCAAACATATTTTGCGATATCTAAAAGGTACCATTGATATGAGTTTGTTTTATACTAACAGAGATTGTGCAGACCTTACCAACATCAACTTTTGAGAAGCTAAGATATAAGATTGGAATGCGTTGTCTCCACAATATCAAATAAAGTTTTCATCAGGGGGAGTAAAATACGCACTGCACTCTTTTTTCTTAATCAAGGTTTTGTCCCACTGGATTTTTCTTGATAAGATTTTTAATGAGGCAACACTCAAGGCGTATTACTAGATGTGTGTACTCTTTTTCCTTCACTAGGCATTTTTCCACTTAGTTTTTTCTAGTAAGATTTTAACGAGACACAATATTTATGGATGTTTACAATAATTATGTATATTATTTCTTGTAAAGTTTTTTGTTATTACGTGGACATCCAAGAGGGAGTATTATGTAATTGGATGTCACCTTCCCTCCCCCTTTTTCCCTTCTACGTTTTTCTTTTTTTTCTTCTACTTTTTCTCCTCCACTAACTTTTGTCCCACCAAGTTTAGGAATCAACTTGTATCAATTTGTTGCTTTCTTCATTTGCAGTGGTTATAAATAGCCACTATAAATGTAAATATACACATAAAAAATAATTATCTGGTCCTTTCTATTTTCTCTTACTCTCTACTTCTTATTTTATTAAGTTAGTTTATTTTATAACAGTGAATGCCTTTTTTGGCTTTTGCTCATTTTGTTGCAAAGTAGATGTTAATATTTTTTATTTATTGACTTAAGAATTCAAGTGTCATGTCATCAAAAATAATAGTTTAATCTTTTTGAAGTAAGTGACCTTTTAAGTGAAATAACAAAATTCAACTTTGTGATCTACTAAATGGTTGTATATTGCTTAAAGCCACATGATTATTAGCAAATGATTCTTAGAAATTTATGTTGATTGTCTATTTTGAGGAGAATTATTTAATAAATGATTATCTTTTTATTTTTTTTTATAATTTATGGATCTTTAAGATTAGTGTTATGACACTCCACTTGATCTTGAAGAAGGTAGAAGAACTAGAGTCTTGAAGAGGTTAGTGGAAGACTCTAGATTCTTGTAGAAGCTTGCAGAGAAGTCTTGAAAGACTTGGAATTCTCTAGAGTGTGTAGAGAGTTCTAAAGTAGAGACTTCTTTGTAAATATGGAGGGACTTGTATAGTAAATTTTATTTACACTTAGGCCCCTTAGGAGTAGTATAAATAGAGGGGCATTCATTTGTAGCAAACCATCAATCAAGCATTCTTCCAAAGCAATACAAAAGCCTTCTTCATAAAAGTTCTCTTGTCTTTCTTACAATCTAGCATTCTCTTAGCGATCTAGTCTTAAAAGCTTACTTGAGCTTGCAAGATCGCGAAAGATTCATGAGTAAGTTGTCAAGTGCCGCACGGAGGTCTTAGTTGAAGTCTAAGCCCGTGACATTAGGCTCTAAAAATTCACTTAAGCAAACTAAAAAACTTGTGAGAAAAAGTTAAAGACGATATCTAATATCTTGTTAATACTAACTGCTAAGAGCTATATTTACAAAAGTTTTAATAAACAAAAGGGAAAATAACATTTATATCCCAAAAAGGAAAAAATATTTATCCTTTAATGCCCATTACTTTTATATATCATTTTTTTAATTTTAAAATAATATAAATTTATTTTAAAATTCGCACGTTGATGTCATGCTGACGTCAGCACTCACCCTAGATGATAGAGATAGTATATCAATATACCGATGGAGTATTACATAAGATTAAGCTCAGTCTTATATAATATCGATATGGTATCAATATATCGATAAGGTATCGCAAAGAATAAATTACTAATTTAGAGTTTAATAAATAGGATTGTGATTTTAATAATTTTCTCTTAATTGTTTTATTTTTATTTTCTTAAAAAAGAGTCCAATCCTATATGATACAGATAGGGTATCAATATATCGACAGAGTATTACAGAGAATTAAGTTCAGTCTTATATGATACCGATATGGTATCAATATACCAATGGAGTATCACAGAGAATTATTTCATAGCAGTGATGCTGACGTCAGCATGACGTCATGTGCAAAATTAAAAAGGAGAAAGTTTGGTAAAAGGATAAATAGTTTGGTTATGAGTCTATTAAGGGTAAATAATTTGAATTGTACCCAATTTGAATAAATAATTTTATAATTGGGTCTATTTGATGTAATTTTGTATAAACAAAATCCAAATATCAACTAAAAAAAAGGCCATTTGCCTAAATCAGCCGATGACATTGCTAATGGAACAGGCCCAACTATTTCCTGACAAAAAAAAGTTAAAGGCCCATACTGAATTTCATCCCTACTTTTAAAGAGAAAAATAGGTCATTTGCACTTTTATTCCTATTTTTGTGCAGGCCTTTAATTTTATCGTTTAAAATAGATGATTTTTTTTGTAAGACATAAATTTATATTTTTACATTATAATATTTCACGAATTATATCTCGTGCCTTTAAGAACTCATGTCCAGCTAGGCCTAAATTTGATTCTAAAGACAAAAATTAAAGAACATTCTACTTGAAGGGCAAATATTAAGAAAAATATTCTGATTTGACTCAAAATGTTAAGAATTTATGCTTCCTCTAAAAGATGAAAATGTTGGGTTTGGTCATGGTTTGACTATGAATATATTTATGACTAGATGTAATAAGTTCAGTAAAAGAATATTTACTCACAGAGATTACGATGGTGTGATAAATAATTTCATCATCTTTAATCATAGATTTCAAATTTAAGCCTTAGATATGAAATCACTTTTATTAGGGAATGTTTGACTTTTCAACGCAATATGAACAGGTAATAAATAGTATATATGTAAAAGAAGTATGTCAAAAATTATTTACAAACCTCGTTTTAGTTCAGTATAATTAAGAAAAATGCTTACTGCAGATTTAATTTAATTTGGATTGCTTAACGTGTAGGACAGTCTGGCACCTAGGTGTTGTTTTTATTAGAAAAGTAATTAAAGATTTCTCATTAATTTCGTGTTAATTAAATCAGTATAACAAATTATTAAATCTCGATTGCATAACATTAAACAATAGCCTGGGAGTTGTTTTTGTCAGAGAAAGTGAAAGAAACATACACGATCCTTTGTATCAGAACAAACAAAATAATATATTTCATCTCTATTTTTACTTATCCATTTTACTAAAAATAAATATCCAACAATATTTTTTTCAATTTATGAAATCAAGAGGTAATTTTAACTTGGTTCCTAATTTACATTTATCATTAATTAGAATTCATTTTTCTGTTATATTTTTTAAGACATCACATTTATTATATTCAAAGAGTGATATAGTAAAATTATTCTTCTATTTATAGTTTCTTATGAATTGTGCAAAGTCAATAGTGGATAAGTATTAATGGACGGAGGGAAGGGGAGCCTTGGAGTAACACGTAAAGTTGCTGTCATGTGACCAAGAGGTCACGGGTTCAAGTCTTGAAAACAGCCTCTGACAGAAATGCAAGGTAAGGTTGTGTACAATAGACCCTTGTGATCCGGCCCTTTCTCGGACCCTGCGCATAGCGGGAGCTTTAATGCACCGGGCTGCCCTTTTTTATTGATGGACGGAGGGAGTAGTACTAAAAGTGTTGCATTTGATTAAATAAAAACTCCCTCCGTCCATCTTTACTTATCCACTATACTAAAAATAGATATTCAACAATACTTGTCTAATTTATGAAATCAAGAAATAATTTTCACTTAGTTCCTAATTTACCCTTATCATTAATTGCTAGTCATTTTTCTATTATATTTTTTAAGACATTATATTTATTATATTCAAAGAGTGATATGGTAAAATTGTGTAAAGTCAATAATGGATAAGTAAAGATGAATGGAGAAAGTATTATTTACGAAGGTTTCTTTATTTTATTAAAATAGTGAAAGCAAAAAATAACACTGTAATAAATAAACTATATGTAGACTCCTATAAATTACGTCGATCATAATTCATACGCGTTGGAACTCGGAATTTGTGTACGTTTTTTTTTCTTTTCTTTTAATAAGTATTTAGTATTTTTTCAAATCGTACGTAATATGAATCTGAATTAAGTGGATCAACATAAATATACATCATGGATATTTGATGATGCAATTTCAATCCATGGTCTAACTTAGACATGTTTGATATCTTATCTGGCGTAGATAAACAATAAAAATTAAATTTTATGAGTTTAATATTCGAAAATTTTCATATTAAATCTATTTGTAAACATTAAAATTATATTGGATTTAAATCCATAAATTAATTTGGACTATATTAAATTCAAAAAAATAGTTCAAATGATGTGGCAATTCAAGTCAAATAAATGATCCACTAAAAGCACACCATGTGTCAAAGTTACGTGCAATCCAAGTCAAATTAAATGAGTCACTAAAATTACACCACGTGTCAAAGTTATGTGTCAATCTAAGTCAAATTAAATGAGACACTAGAATAATGTCACGTGTATATGTGACATGTTCTGACTAATCAAATTAGAGCACTTTACCAAAGAAATTTGATTGGTCAGTTCAAACCAACCAATCAAATCACACTCTCATACCACTCTCTACAACTATAAATAGGGGTCCTTATTATTCTCAGAAAAGGGGTGGAAAAGAACAAGAAGGAAGAAGAGAGCTCGTGGATCAAATGCCATAAATTTTCTACAAAACTATAAAATTCAAGTAATCAAATTCAAGTTCAAGATCAAGAACAAAGTCAAATATTAAAAAGTTCGAGATCAAGTTACTTGTTCATATTTATTATTCGTCATAACCATACAAGTGTTCGTGAAGAATAATTCAAATCCAAATTTGAAGATGAAGATTCAAGACCAAGTTATTCAAGCCCCCTTGATTCTAAATCAAATTCAACTTCAACATATTCCATATTATTTGAAGAATCAGAGGATTATCATAGAGATTGTAACACGCACTACATTTTGAAATCAAATATTACTTTTTGTTACTCCAATTTTCTAATCTTGATTATTTATTTTTCTCGACTCGAAAATTTGTTGTTTACACTATTATAGATTCATATCTACTTTTGTTACAATATTTGCATCAAACCTATTGGATTTACGCATCAAACTTATAATAACACCTCCTTTTCAACATTCACTTTTGCGGATTTCACTTTTTTCCTTTTATATCTTTTTGTTTTTGTTTTACTTGTTTCCTTTATCGACATATATTGCATGTGTTTCAATTGGATTCAGTTTTCTTTATGAGAAAAAAATATAATAAAAGTGCATAAAAGTCAGCACTTGAGAAAGCAAGACAATCACTGAAAAGATAAAAGAAAAAAAAGCAAGATAATCTAAGGTTGGGAAGAAAAATGGGAATCTCTGACCAAAAAGATAGTTTTTGGTCGGGTCATAATTCTTATATTTTTTATACGATTATAATTACGCTTTAATTTTAAATAAGTAAAAATTAATAAATTATAAAAAAAATCATATTTTTATTTTAGCTCAACTCATATTTTCATCCTATCAAAATAAAAATAAAAGTAAAAATAAGTTAATTTATTGAGACCAGAATATAAATTTAAGTTGAACAATCAAAACCTAGAAAGAGATACTTATTCACTAAAAAAAAATTAAAATATAAGAAGTCTTTTACTATTTTTTTTTATCGGATGTCCCCGAAGGGACAAGTATTTTACTATTTTAATTGGAAAAACTTATGACTTATACTATTTATACACAAATATTTTTTTGTAGGCTATTATTTAGTTTTTCTCCTTATTTTGAACGTTGTAGATTTATACCTCTTGAACTGACAGAAAATTAGAAAGTCCTTGAAAGGTAATATAATTCTATAAATAGTTCAAGTTATATATCTTTTCTATTTACAGAGATAAAAAAATATTTTAAGTAATTAAAAATTAAATATTACATGTCATATATCACAATAATCAAAATAAAAATTAATTAATAAATAAGTTACCAGAAATATTATTAAAAATGTATAAGAATATTTTAAACTTTAATATAAGTGGTATAAAGTTGAGGAAATAAAGAGGCTCCTTGTCACAGATAAGAAAACAAAAAAAAAAAGCCAGCTGTCCATTTTAAATATCTTTCGAGCATATACTGTTCCTATGAATCTTTTATACAACATATGTAATTTTTCTCAAAAGAATAAAATATACATAAATTTTATCTTACGTGAATGTAGTTAGGAGCAAAATTTGATAGATGTCCTTACATTATGGTTAGTTCTGATAAATCATGTCATCACGTGGCTCCTCCAGATTGCCCCATCAAAGACACAAAACTATAGTGCTACTAATTATTAATTAATTGTTGTAATTTTGGCTTTGAGTGTTTATTTAGATTCAGCCAAATGTTTTTTTGGACATTCAATTATGAGTCTTTGATTCATATCATTACGTGGAACTACTTAAATGAATTAGTACATAGATTGCACTATCTTTCCATATGCTTAAAGATTGACTTTATTGCTTGTTTGGACTAGATGATTGCTTTTTGTTTAGTAATCACTCGTTAAGTATTAAATGAGTATCTAATTAAAAATATTTATCTAATATAACTTAGTTATATATTAAATCAAGATAAAATTAATTAATTTTTTTTATTTTACCCCTAAAATTAATATGACATTTTGAATGTAATCAATTTTCAATACTGGCTAAAGATAGAATTAATTAAAAATAATTCTTATTTTACCCTTAAAATTAATATGACATTTTGAATGTAATCAATTTTCAATACTGGCTAAAGATAGAATTAATTAAAAAAAATTCTTATTTTACCCTTAAAATTAATATGACATTTTGAATGTAATCAATTTTCAATACTGGCTATTTCTATATTGTATGTATATTGCATTGGTATAAACAAAAGATAAAATGATAAAATCTTTCAATATATTAATGATTTTTTAATCACAGTGTAAAGTGAAAAGTGTCCGTCTAATATGGACGGAGAAAGTACTATACTAGCATTTTCAATTTTTTTTATTGGAATTAATAACAACAATTATTTTCGATACATCCTCGATTTAAAAGAGAAGTATTTAAATTAGAATTACAAGAAAATATAACATCAAATAGCAAAGATACAAAGTAAATAAAACAACAAACAAAGGTGTTAGTGTAAGATCATTTTTCGGTGATCAAAATTTTATTTAAGAAAATAAGTTGTTTCAAAATGATGGAAATGACTTTCATGGTTATAACGACACACAAAAAAGAGATCAATTTAAGAAAAGAGAGATACTATTAGAAGTTGTAGGAGTGATAACCTAATCTAATTAAATTTAAATTAGTCAGACTTAAAAAGATATCGAAATGAAAAAACACCAAAGGAAGGAGGGTCACATCTCATCAATTTATCAGTAAAAACATTCATATAAAACCTGTCCTTAGTCCTCATCGTCTACCACCCCAACAACGGGATGTTAATTCAGAGAACAGTTGCCATTATCACTGGACCAGTAGCCTTAAAACCATTTTACAAGGATATGTTTGTCTTCTCTTTAATATAAATAAATTATTATTCATTTTTCCAGACTGGATATTAAAGAAAATACCAACTACTAAAATTCACTGGAGACCAAACAATAAAAACAAGAAGAGGGAAAATCCAACAAATCAATGCTCCCATTGCCTAACTAAACTGTTCACACCAAGTTGTAACAGAGTAATAAGTACTTCTTAAATCTTTAATCAAATATTTCATGTTGAAGTCTCTTTAATCAAATATTTCAAATTGGAGTGTGAATATGAAGTCGCCTTTGGTAGATAATGCTTCCTTTACCCACAATATAGAATTTTCGACGACACTAATTGAAAAATCAAAAACCAAAATTGATAATTTCAACTAAAAAATTTACTGATGAAATAATTTTAAAGAAAAATGTACAAGCTAGACAAACAGTGCTAGACTACTGTATCCAATAGTAACAACAATTCGGGTCAGCTCAAAACCCGACTCCAGCTGCTCCAACTCCAAATGTAGCCGGCCGGTGAGGCTCAATCTTTCTATTCTTCCAGCAACAATTCTCCGGTGTCAGCTTAGCCGCCGCAGTCCTCATTGGCTCCGACTTGCATCTTGTCAACACAAACGGCTCGTAAGCAGCTGCATTCACTAGCTTCTGCTCAATCATGGTAGCCATGGACATACCCGTCGCCGCCGGTAAAGAACACGACGATCTTGGTGGTTGTAGTAGGTGTTTATTCCTGTGTTCTGTAGGTTTAGTGTCAGTGCTCCGCCGCCTTTTGGGTTGTTCGTCAGGAATCTCTTTCTTGGGTGGTTTGGCGTGGTGTTTTCTCTCGGGTAACCATCTGAGAAAATCCCTTCTACACACCCATGTTTCTTTGGAAACTTCCATTGATAACTTGGGTTCACACATCATTAGTAGCAAACAGTCTGGCAAAACGGATTCTTTTTCTTCGTTTTCAGGCTCTTTGGGTTGTTCCATTTGCTTCTCTTCTTCGATTTGTTCATCATTTTGTACAGCTTCTTCTCGTCCTTCATGTTCAGATTGTTGTTGGAATATTGTTGAATTTAATTCTATGTTACCCAACATTAGTATTTCTTGAATTTCTTTCATTATGATTGACTTGAATCTTTCTTCTTCTTCTAAAAATTCAGCTTCTTCAGTTACTAGTTCTACTTCTTCATCCTCTATTTTGATACTTCCTCTGTCTGAGTTCTCTGACAAAGATGAACGGGTTGAAATGGTCAGTTTTTCTCCTCCTCCTGCAATCTCTCCAATATGGATACCTTCTATGCCTTCATTATCTTCTGTTTGATTTACCAATTGGACTGATTGTTCAAGATACTCGTCTTCTTCTACTACAAAAGACTCTATTTGGTCATCTTCTTGCTCGATTTCTGGTGCTAATTCACAAGTTTCATGCTTTTGCTCCTCCCTGTTTTCTTCTTCTATTTCCATGACCTCTGTTTCCTCTGGATTCTCTTCGATTTCATTGAGATTTACCGAAAGACTAGTTTCACCTGATATTTTGCACAATTTTTCCTTTGCTTCAACTTCATTAATGGGTTCACATTTCTGACAATCTACTACTTCTATATGCTTATTTTCTCCGAATTTTTCTAGTTTTCCAGCATCATCTTCTTCGTCTTCCTCGTCATAATGTTCATCTTTCAGAACAGGTGACACCCTGAATCGATTAGTTAGGTCGGCCATTTTCAAAGGATCGGATCTACATCTCATAAGAAGCAGAGCGTTTTTGGGCGGAATACAAATACTCACTCTACCTTTCTCTTCATTACCTCCTCCCCTTTCCATTTCAACAATGTCATCATTGAACTCAATATCTTCAAACACATGCCTTCTTGAACTCCTCATTGTACTATGACTCGCCTCCTCCTCTGTTCTTTCCTCTTCACCACTCGCCACCACCAACTCAATATCCCTCCTTTTTCCTCCTTCTCCATCTTGCACTGCTACTAACCATCTAGCGAAAACCGCCCCACACGATCTCTGCTCATTATTGTCTCCTCCTTTCTCTTCCTTTTCTCTTTCGTTCGTCGAAAAACACGACGAACGGCACGGGAACAAACAGCTGAACTCTGCCCCAAAAGCCCTCAAAGCTTCACAAATCGTCAATGGCAGATGAACCCACCTCTGATTTCTATGAGAAACGCATTCTTGTTGCTGATAATGCACACTCGAGTTCCCTTGTGAGTACCTCTGATTCCTCATCAATAGCCTATCATCTGTTTGATTAAATGCCTCAGTGGCTTGCTCCAGTTTCCTAAAACTCACCTCGCCGCTTCCACTTCTTCTTTTCGACAAACTACGTGATTGTTTCACTTTCTTCTTCGTCTTCACTCTAACCTGACCAATACAAGTAACCTTCGGCGAAGTAGGTTCCGGGTTTTCAAAACCCGACCCACGTTTCTTCCCGGTGGCCGGAAACATAGGAGAAGCTTGACCCCCTTTTATGCTACCATTTGCTCGGAGTCTCCGGCTAAGAGAAGTGGGAAGAGAAAGAGGCCCATCACGTGCCCGACCAGGACTAAGAATTGATTTAGAGAATTTCATGGAAGAAGAAAAAGATGAAGAAGAAAGACGAGAAGTAAAGCAAATAAAGAGCTCACTTGTTGTGCTATTATTACTTGTAACGGCTGCTGTGCGGTGATGGGGTCTGGTGTCTAAGTCCATTAAGCCCTAAAATTGACTGTGTTTTGAGATATTTTGCTTTCATTAGTACACACTACACAGTGTAATTAGTAACCATGGATGGTAGTGGCCAACTGAAAGTCCCAGAAAAAGGGTTGTGCGTGTGTGCGGATTACGGACTGTGGCCTGCAGAGTTGAGAGATGAAAAAAGAGGAATATGAGAACATGGCAAGGAGCTATGGGCTCCGCCCTTTTTTAGCCTTGGCCTTTTTATGATATTATCTCTAATCAATTTTGCAAAGTTAATGGCGAGTACCACATCTGAATCAACATTGGATTTCTAGCTTGGGCAGTCAGTTTACTTGAATTTTAAAATTTATCGGTTCGACTTATTAATTAGTGATTTATAGGCATATTATAACTAAATTATTATAGAACAATTAAAAATATTGACATATCCGTTATGAATTTATTGATTATTGATCGTTATCATATCGATTGTTGATTTCATCAAAATACAAAGTGACAAATCAAAATCAAACGAACAATGCATCTGAATTCGCAAATTGCATCATGCCCAAATAATAATAATGGGTGAATTAAGCGCTTGCATGAAGAAAGAAAGTGAAATAGAAAGAAGAGGCGAAATAGAAATTTTCTAATCTGCAAGCAACAAACAATAATGATTTTTTGATTTTTAGGTATTAGTTTTAAGTCAGATACTAATTTAAGGAGATTATTTAATAAACATAAGTACCTGTGTAAACTCTCTTTTATCGATCTTCGTCTTCACTAACAAATCAATAAGTATAGTACTTCAATAATTGTCAAAGTAAAGCTAAATTTGAGAAATAAATAATTATTACTTCTTGATCCTACACTACATATACTACCCCAATTCTTTCTTCCTTTTTTTTTTCCAACTCCATAAGCGCAACAATAAAAAAAAACATATCGTCGGGCATTTGAGCTTGTGATATTGTTTAAGTTGATTCATTCTAGGATTTAGTAGTAGGTAAAAGTAAAACCATTAAAGCTCTCATTTCCCTATTAAATATATATATAATAAAAATAAATATTCTAGGATTGAGACAAAAAAAATTTACCCTTAGGTAATTGTGTCGTTATGAACAGAACATGTTTTACCCAAAAAGCTTTCAAGTGATTTTGTCAATTAGTTTCGTACGTTAGCTTCATGCCTTTGGACCACCCAATCATTTTCGATCTTTTGGACCCATTGAACACTATCTGTAGCTTGCATAGCACATGGTTGATCCTTATCATTTTCAAGAACTAATTAAGACATATTGATTTGATGTAATGATAAGATGGTTTAAATGTTTTACTATTTTGTTATCTATGACAAATTCCTCCATGAACATGGCCAGATCATGAATTCATGAATGAAATCCAGCTGCCAAAGGACCAAAATTACCCATATGTTTTAATAGGATTCCGATGGTAAGGGTGTGCATGTCTGATAAATACAAATACAAAATTATTATACTGTTAATTTTGATAATACTTATACTTTGATATCGATGCAGTATATCGTATAATTCTTTTGATTCTATAATATTCGATACAACAAGGTCCTTTTAATGCTTTAACATTGTACATCAGATCAGATATGAATCGAATTGTCTCACAAATTTTAAATTCGACTCATATATAATTATAATAGAAAAATAACGTAATCTTCGAAACATATTATAATTTCAGATGATGATGAAGAGTCGACATTGAGATATCAAACCTTTTTTTTATCAATTAGTAACTTCTATTTTTTGAGCGACGGCCTTCCACTCAAGAAACTTTAGCACGTCTCGATTACCTGGTGTGAACGTCTACGTCCCATTGAAACTGTGTAGTAATATTGGATAGTTATAAAAAAACAAACTCAAACACACAGTAGGACATATTGTGCAAAATCAGACTTTTATCTTCCTCTTATTTTGACTAATAAAATAAGGGAAATATTGTCCTCATGCGAGTAAAATCTATTGTAAAATTACCGAATGGGCCCCACCATTTCCATTCACCTGACATTTTGTGCTTGGATTAGGTGGCATTTCCGTTATTAAATAGAATTTTGGTGTCAAATTGTGGAGCGATCACATGGGGAGTAGAAATCGACAGAGACGAGGTGAAACAGAAAACCCCAAGAGGTGCACGTGACGTGACTAGTGGCATTAGAAAGACGACATAACGCGTCTCTTGTGTGCGTGAATTGCAATTGCCACTATCTTCAAAATAGGGTCACAATTCAAATGCAATACATGTTTACAGCATATGGCTATAGATAACAAAGGCAAAACAATTACTTTTTTATTTTTAATCAAGAGGTTTTAAATTTGAGTTTATTTGAGTACGAAGTCTTCTTTATTAGGAAGCGTTTCACCTTTTAATGTAATTTTTTTAGCATAAATTTAAATTTAATCAGGCTTTAATATGGATATCAAACAACGAATGAAAAATAATTAAAAAAAAGGCAAAACAACATTCTATTTCTATACACGATCTTCACTCCTTTTTATATAGAGTGATGTTCTTAATAATATGAGGTTGTTTTATTTCTATCTAATCACCTTTCTCTAATATAAAAATTATATACTGTAATTTTTAAAAATAATTATATTAAATTATTTCTAATTTTTAAAGTTCAGAATAAAATTATTTTTTTAATTCTTAATAATAGTAATTATTTTCAAGACTACAAACACTTATTAGAGTAAATATTTAATTAAAAAAATTACATCTTAACATATAAATAAAGATAAAATAATTAAGAACTTTCTATAATTAATATTTTTTCAAAGACATCAACGAAAGTACTATAAAAAAGATTTATGATTTTACTTTAAATATTTAATTAAAAAAAGATTACTTCAATTGCATTTTTAAGGTGTTAAATTCAAGAAAGTTTGTTGTTCATATTTATGATTTTACTTTAAATTATTTTTATTGTCTAGTTAGACATTAACTAAAGGGGAAAAAGTGTGACAATAACTAAATTTTTTTTTCTTAATAAATATATATATTTTTCTCACAAATTTATTTAATATAGACTAAAAGAAATTTTTTTTAATAGAAAAATGAAAAATATAAACAGAAGAGTAATTTAAAACGTATGGTGGGAGAGTGGACGCACCCAAAGCGCGAGTGTGCAAATTGTTTTTCCTCGTTAGCCGCATTTCTATAAATCTTAGCTATCATTGAAAGCTGCAAATCTCTCGTGTTTAAGATATGAGAATTGGAAGCCGCATTTCTCAGCAGGTAGTGGCGCGTGAACTTTAAAAAAGATGTTAAAAGACGTAATTACATGTACTAATTTCCACTATATAAAACATAAAAAGCCTTAAAATAATTTGTTTATGTGGCATATCCTAGCTCAGTTTGATGACGTGGCTCTAATCATGATTTATATGAATGACGTTAAATTTGACGCTCTTGAATTTTTAACTGATATTCTTTTCATTTTTTTTTAGTTATCACAATAAAATTTTGTATAATTCTTAAAAAAAACAGTAATTAGGGGGTTTGGATGAATCTCTATGGGCAAAAACAATTATACTATTTATATAGTTAAAATATTTTTTTCATGTATATATAGTAGATGTTGAATCCTCTTCGACTAGTTCTGTGTTTATTTCTTCGGATATTGAACTCTATTAAGTCAAAATTCTAGTATTGTTACTAATTAGGAGCGTTATTTGACTAATATATCCTTTATTAATTCATTAAACCTTATCTATTTATGTGTCTCTTAATTCTAGAATAATTAACGCTAAAAGTAAAATTTTAAAAAAATCTCTTAATTATTTAAATTAAGAATAATTTTGAGTCAAAGGGAGTATTCATGTGGCTAGCATAAGTAGGAAGTATATTCATATGGTAAGCATGATAACTAATGGTAAGCATAAGTAGAAAGTTTAAAATCGCTTGGTTTCAAAGTTGTGTAATTTCCTAGATATATACATTAATATAGATAAATATATTAAGTTATATTTAAATTGTTATAATAACTCATTCACTTTATTTTCAGCTTGCTAATATTATTTCTAATAAAAATTATATGTATAAGTGAGACAACAGTATTAAAATTTACTTTATGAGTGTATAAAAGTTAATACCTCATATGAGATTGATTATTTATATTTTTATATGTGATAACTAATTTTATTATTTTAATATAAAAATTTAATTAATGCTTTAAATTAAATATAAAATAAAATTAATTTTAAAATTATTATTCTTATCCCAAATATCAAACTATCTATTTGATACTTATATAAAGATTCAGGGTTAAGCAAATGTTAAATTATGTGTTTGTACCCACCAGCAATGCGGTATAGCGATAAATATTTTTTTATTTTTAATTATAGATCTTAAATTGGAATCTCTTTGATACGAAGTCTTATTTATTAGGAAATGAAGAGCGCTTTTATTTTTAATGTAAAGCTCTTCCACGTAAATTTAAATTTAATTTGAACTCTTATGTTTAAGTAGAGCGGTTGAGGGTGGGGTAGTGCTTAGTCTAATTCAAGTCAAGGATTACCTGAAAAGAAGGGCTTTGACCAGCATTTATTACATCAGAAATGGACAAAAAGACAATTGAGTAATAAACTCCCCTGCTCATATTTTAATTGTCATGTTGTGCTTTGCGAAAATAAATTTGACTAATTTTTAAAATTAAATTATATTTTTTTAATTTAATATTATAAAGTAAAAAATAAGATATATCAAAAATTATATAAAATATAGTTTGACTCTCAAAAAGAAAATAGAAAATCATGAGAGACTATATTTATTTTTATTTATAGTGATTGGATTAGAAGTAAAGAGTTGAAAGATTAGTTGGGTTGTCAACTTGTAATTAATTATCTTTGCACATGCATACTAGAACTAGATAAGGTGGTCCAATCTAATGAAGTTGAACCTCCAATTTAGTGAAGTGATTGTGACTGTTTTAGTGTTTGGGCTTTCCTAATAAAGTTTCAAAGTCAAGGTGCAACCTTTACCCCCCTGGATCGTAGGAATAAATCCAGCCCACTTTTACTTGGTCCTACAAAAGATCCAAGGCCTTTATTCTTTTTCCTTTATGGCCTCAGCAAAGGACAAGATAAGGAGACGAGACTAAGATTGTTCAAACATATAAAGAATAGATATACGATTTTTTTAGTGCAGAGGTGTGAGAGGTTTTGCTTTGATAAATTTTAGGAGAGGTAGATATAGATTGAAAAAGAATTAGAAGAGATGATTAGACATGAAATAACACAATCTTAGCTTATAGATACATGATTTTACATAAATGATTATGAAGGACATGAATTACCGTAGAAGGTGAGTAGACAATTGTGTGCTACCTAGCTTCCCCCTTCATGCTAGTAATAGTAGTATTTACTCTACTTGAAGATTTTTGTTCTTTAATTTTGTTACTATTTGTTGTTTTCATACTTTAACTATCTTATTATTTTATTGTAGTTATTATTTTATTCTTTTTTTTTTATTTTCTTTTGTGCCTATATACTAGGTTGTTTGATATGCATGATGGATTAAGTAAGGATATTCTTTGAGATTATTTTAGCCCAGCTTTAATATGAAAAGGGAATTTCTCCATTTTAGTACAAAAGGCGGGGATAGAATAATCTTGAGATTAGCTAATATTTCAAACCAAACATTGAATTAAGTCAAATTTTAAATTTTATCTCGGAACTATTGTCTTTATCCAATGTACCAATCGGCATGATAACATTACGTGATTTAAGTTATATATGTTATTCATTGTGTTCTTAACTAGAATAATTGAACTTTATATGTAAATAGTAATGTTTAAATCAAAATTTATTTCAAGCGCACAAAATTTGTCGTAATAACAAGTACCTCAAACTCCAACAACGTTCGAACACAAAGACACACTTTTGACTTTGAACTGATTAAATTTGGGTTGCATTCACGCAAGGTCCAACCTCAAGCCACTAGATCTTAGGAATAGTCCAGCCCACTTTGACATGGTCCTATCCTGCCCAAGGCCGTTTATTTATTTTATTTTTCCACTTTTTATTTTGTGGTTAAATTTTAATATTTGCAGTTTGGTAAGTGATATATAGATGGTAGGGGAAGGGAATTTATCGCACAATTATATTCTCACAACTTTTATTCTACGAATTTCAAAATAGTCCCCTATAATTGGATATATAACTCAAAATAGTTATATAGGAGAATACAAAGTCATCCTAGTCGGCACATTGTCAATACCATCAATTATTGAAAAAGCTCAAAATAGTCCCATTGAGATTGAACATAAATTCAAAATCGTCTCTGGAATATATGATGAAACACTAAAAGCCTATTTAGATTGGTTTAAAAGTATCAACATTTAAGTTATTTTTTAGCTTTTATAAGTGTTTGACAAATAAAAAAAATACCCCACCTTCTTTTTTCTTTTTGACTTAAAATTCATTTGGGGCTTTAAAAGCATTTTTTTAAGCCAATCCAAACGGGCTCTAATAGTCTTCCTATTCAACATATTGTTGAAAATCATTACTTTTAACACACAGTTACTTTATTCGTAACGATGACTATTGAAATCCAAAATAGTCCTTTAAGTTTGAAGAAAAACTTAAAATCTCCACATAAATATATGATAGAACTGTCACGATCCAACTCTGTAGACCGTGAGTGGTGTCCAAACTGGACACTCGCGTACACCCCTGTTAACTATAATCAAACCACGCGTAATTTAGAACTTAAGTAAATAGAGTGTTATTTCAAAGCTGTCACATGTTCATATATTAACACAACCTGTCTCCTGAGGAGTCCCAACTTATCAATAGGTAACACAGTATGTAAGCCGACGAGGCTGTCATAGCATGTGGGGTCGTCCCTTGATAGACATATACGTGGGCCGATAAGACTGGCACTACGAATAGTAACGTCCCAAAACAAAAGTCATATAGACACAACCGAAAACATATACCCACAATCCACACATATGTCTACAGACCTCTAAGAGTATTAACAGTACCATATGGCAGGATAGGGTCCTGCCGTACTCCTGAATAAAAACGTACATATACATAAGGGGTCTATACCAAAAGTCCAGGTTCCAAGACAAAGGAGCACTCCAAGATAGCTGGATAAGAATCCTAGGCTAACGGATCACCGAAGTTAGTATTTGTACCTGCGGACATGAAACGCAGCCCCCCGAATATAGGGGGGTCAGTACACAATATGTACTGAGTATGTAAAGCATGAAATACAATATGAGAGATCATAACTGAAGTAGATCAAGAACTCACTGTAATTGTGTTTTACGAAACAAATCATGCATATCATTATCATATACCATACCGATTCATTATGGGACTCGATACTATAATCGTATCATTATTGTAATGACCTTGAGGGTGATTTTCGAAAATTTGTACAAAACACGCGTGAACAGTAACACGCGTGAACAGTAACACGCGTGAACAGTAACTTTTTGGGCAGAAAATGCCCCTTTCTTCCTATTTCAATATTTTTCATCATTTGTTTGAATTCTTGAACTCCTTGAGGTGATTTAAGAAGAGATTTTCGAGGCAAAGTGTTGGGTAAGTGATTTTTGACCTAAAACCTTCCTTTTTCATTAAGTTTTTGACGATTTTAACTCTTAAATTTTAGTTTCAAACCCCAAAAATCTTTGTTTTTTCCCTAATCCGAATTTAAGGAAAATTGTGATTTCCAACTCGTTTTGAGCTCTATTTTTATAGGTTTTTCAACCATGAGTTCCTTATTACCAATAGAATGGGATTGTTCAATAAATTTCCAGATTTGACCCTTTTCGAAAATAGTTAATTTTTGGACCATTTTACCCCCGGTTTCGAAACCTATCAATATGGGTGTCATTGGACTCCTTGTGACGTGTATGTTTCATTGTTGATAGTGTGTTGTCATTCTGAGCGCTAAATTCGAGAGTTGCTTGTCCGGTGGAGGTATTCGAGTGCGGTTTCGGCAATTGAGGTAGGTTTGACTATCTTTCTTTGAGATTGAGATGGGGTAATTAATCATTCATATGTTATAGACTTTGGAATGGGGTTATAGTATGAGTTGAGAATTTTATATATATTGTGATGCCCGTGTGAGGGCTTATTTATTAATGTGTTGTCGTGTGGGGGTTTATTCGTATTACATAGCCCGTGTGGGGGCCTTATTTGTTATCTTATTTGCTTTGAGAGCATGTGATTTGTGATTTGCCCAAAAAAGAGGCTTGAGTATATTATTTGACTTGTGATGCCGCCTGAGAGATTGAGTTGGATTTTTTTGAGCATACTTGAGTATTGAAATATTGTTGAGAAAGGGGTGAATATTTAAAAAAAAGTATTTCCTTTCCGTTACTATTTATTGAGGGTGAATATCATGTGTAGGTTAATTTTTGAGAACTTTGAACCTTATACCACATGTGAGTTGAATATTACTTCCATGCCATATGTGTTTTGATGCATTCATCCTCATTCATCATATCATGAAACATGAGAAGTTGAGAAATATGGAAATTCTTTTTGAGAAAGAAAATGAAACACCTTTAAACCTTTGTATTTTGAGTCCCTGACCGAGGCAGTTTTCCGGCAGGGTAGTGGATGCATTGTGATCTCAACCTTTGTATCTTGAGTCCCTGACCGAGGCGGTTTTCCGGCAGGGTAGTGGATGCATTGTGATCCCTTGACCACGAGGAGGTGGCAAGAATAATGAGATATTGTGATTGAGGTATATGGTCTGCGAGACCCCCATGGGCCCTGCTTGGTAGCACAGCTCAGCAGGTGTATACGACAGTCTGTGCGACAGTCTTGATTCCACCGTACCACCACATCATTGCATCATCATATTTGATTGCATTGCCTTGATATTTGTACTGCTTGAATTATCTGGTTAATTGTGATTATGAGCTGTTATTATGGGTTTACTTTACTCGCATCAATATATATATATAAACTGGCGGCATCGATGCCGAAGTGGGACTTTTCTGTATGCAGGTGGATGCGTTCCTTAGTTTATTTCATGGGTTTGATTAATTCTTTATACTCAGTCAGCTAAAACCTACTGAGTACATGTGAATTGTACTCACCCCTACTTCTGTGTCCCTTTTTGATGCAGATACTAGTCGGGGTACCCCACGTGGCAGTTAATATTTTAGCGGATTGTGTATTCTCAGATTAGTGGTGAGGTCCCAGAATTTGGATCGTCACTAGTCTATCTTTATTTTCCAGTCTTTTGTATCATTCAGAGACTTATGTTGTATCTTCAGATTCAAACCTTGTATTAGATGCTCTTTATACTTATGATACCAGGTTTTGGGATAATTTCTTCATTGTTTTTTTTTCTTTTTATTTAAATCGTGGCATCACTTTCCCCTTTGGGAGTTTTGTATGAGTTTTATTTTTAGGGTTACACATCAAATTGGGTTTTGAGATGTGTGTCATCATGACCTCAGTTTTTGGGTCGTGACAATTGGTATCAGAGCCCTAGGTTCACCGGTCTTATAAGTTAAATAGGAGGGTATCTAGCAGAGTTTTGCGGATCGGTACGTAGACGTCCGTACTTATCTTCGAGAGGCTACAAGATACTTAATAGGAGAATTTATTTCTTTTTACTCCCTTCGTGCGATTTATTCATATTAAGTGTTGTATACCTCTAATCTATTCCTTCTACGCAGATGGTGAGGACTAGAGCCACAATTACTGAGGGTGAGGCTGCACCTGCTGCTCGAGCCCCAGTACGCAGGCGAGGTAGAGGACGTGGTGGAGTCAGGGGACGAGGCCGAGCAAGGGGAGCGGCACCTGCTCGTGGATGAGCTAGAGAGCTATCACCTGAGCCCATGTATGAGCATGAGGATGACTTAGAGCAGAAGACTGAGGAGCAGAGGCCATCCCAGCCTCCTGTGGTTCCCGATAGTGCTCCGATTCTTCAGGAGCTACTGGTTCGATTATTGGCTAGACTGGATGGTGCTCCTACCTCTGGTATTGTTTCAGGTGCTGTAGGTTCTCCTATCATAGTTGATGCAACACCGCCAGTTCAGGGGCCTAGTGTAGGATTTCAGACTCCTGGTTCATCTTCAATGCCTTCTATTGCACCTCCGAAATTTGTAGCTCCGCCAGTTTCTGCTAATGCTGCCATGTCGGTAGCTGAGCAGAAGAGTTTCGAGAGGTTCGTTCGATTAGCGCCTCCGAGGTTTGATGGTAAAGCCGGAGAGAAAGCCTATGACTTTTTGACTGAGTGCCAAGACAGGTTGTTCAACCTAGGCATTTTAGAGGCACATGGAGTTGCTTACACTTCATATTAATTTGCGGGAGTGGGCAAAGAATGGTGGAGGTCAGTTCTTGCTCGTAGACCTATTGGTTCTCCTATGATGAGTTGGGAATAATTTACTGAGGTGTTCCTTGAGAGATTTGTGCCTTATAGCCTTCGTGATCAGCGTAGGGATGAGTTTGACAGACTGGAGCAGGGCTCCCTATCTGTATCTGAGTACGAGACTCCCTTCCATGAGTTATCTCGTTATGCTATGTCGAGTATTCCCACCGAGTTCGAGCGGATTCGCAAACTAGTGAAGGGATTCGCCAGTTATCTCCAGGAGGCTACAACCTCTCTTGTATTGTCTAGGGGTACGTTTCAGAGTATTATTAATCATGCCAGGATGATAGAGAGTATCCGATGTGCTAGACAGGGCGGGGCCAAGAGGTTTCGTCGGCAAGGTCAATTCAGCGATCATTTCTCCAAGGGTAGAGAATATTCGGGTTCAAGAACCTATGGTTATCAGGGAAGACCAGTCCAGGCAGCTATTCAGGGTTCTTCGAGCTCCGGAGGTCGTTTTGATACTTCTAGTTATTCCCTACGGAGTTTAGGTCCTCGAGGTTGTTATGTGTGTGATTAGTTTGGGCATAAGGCCCAAGATTGCCCCAAACGTGCTCCTTCTACTAGACGGCCCGGGGCACCAATTGTTCGTTCTACAGATGCTCCAGCTGTTCGAGGTTCTTCGCAGAATACTAGAGGTGGCACCCGTGGTGCTAAGGGTGGAGCACGAGGTGGTGCTCGTGGGGGTTCACAGGCTAAGGGTGACCGTCAGTTATGTTATGCTATACCGGGTAGATATGAGGCAGAAGCCTCTGATGCAGTTATTACAGGTATTGTTCCAGTTTGCCATCGTTCTGCTTCAGTATTATTTGACCCAGGGTCTACCTATTCTTATGTGTCGACTTATTTTGATGTGGGTATTGATTATGTGAGTGAGTCCCTTATTGTGCCTATTACTATTTCTACCCCAATAGGTGAATCTTTAGTAGTGGATCGGGTATACAAGGGATGTTTGGTGATATTTTCGGGTAGAGAGACCCGTGCAGACTTGATTTTATTAGACATGCTTGATTTTGATGTGATACTGGGTATGGACTAGTTATCTCCTTATCATGCTATATTAGATTGTTATTCAAAGACCGTGACCTTAGCTTATCCCGATTTACCTAGCGTGGTATGGAAAGGTAATCCGAGTTCATATCCTAAGGGGGTGATATCTTATATTCATGCTCGTCGCTTGATGGATAAGGGTTGTTTGTCTTATTTGGCTCATGTACGTGATTTCACCACAGAGTCATCTCATATAGAGACTACGAGGGTGGTGAGAGAGTTTATGGATGTATTTTCTACCGACTTGCCGGGAGTTCCTCCTAACCGTGATATCGATTTTGTGATTGATTTGGAGCATGACACTAAACCCATCTCTATTTCTCCTTATCGGATGGCTCCGGCAGAATTGAAAGAGTTGAAAGAATAATTGGAAGATTTATTGAAGAAAGGGTTTATTAGACCTAGTGTATCACCGTGGGGTGCACCGGTTTTATTTGTGAAGAAGAAAGATGGTACTATGAGGATGTGTATTGACTATCGACAGTTGAACAAAGTCACTATCAAGAACAAGTATCCTCTTCCTCGCATTGATGATTTATTTGACCAGCTTCAAGGTGCATCGGTGTTCTCAAAGATTGATTTGAGGTCGGGTTACCATCAGTTGAGAGTTCGGGAATCTGATATCCCAAAGACTGCATTCAGGACTCGTTATGGGCATTATGAGTTTGTGGTTATGTCCTTCGGGTTGACTAATGCCCCGGCTGCTTTTATGGAGTTGATGAACCGGGTATTTTGACCTTATTTGGACTCGTTTGTGATCGTGTTTATTGATGACATCTTGGTTTATTGCAAGAATGAGGCGGATCATGATAGGCACCTGAGGACAGTCCTTCGGAGATTGAGAGAGGAGAAGTTGTATGCAAAATTCTCCAAATGTGAGTTTTGGCTTGAGTCCGTGACATTCTTGGGTCATATAGTGACCAAGGATGGTATTATGGTTGATCCAGCCAAAGTTGCAGCGGTTCCTGATTGGGTTAGGCCTACTTCGGTTACCGAGATTTAGAGTTTTATTGGGTTGGCAGGCTACTATCGTCGGTTTGTTCAAGGATTCTCTTCTATTGCAGCTCCATTGACTAGGCTAACTCAAAAGACCGTGGCATTTCAGTGGACTGAGGAGTGTGAGGCGAGCTTTCAAAAGCTCAAGGAATTATTGACTTCAGCACCTATTCTAGCCTTACCCGAGGAGGGCGTGGCATTTATTATGTTTTGTGATGCTTTGGGAGTCGGCTTGGGTGGTGTATTAATGCAAAAAGGTAAAGTTATAGCTTATGCTTCTCGACAGTTGAAGGTACATGAGAAGAACTATCCTGCCCACGACTTAGAGTTAGCAGCGGTGGTGTTTGTTCTGAAGTTGTAGAGGCATTATCTCTATGGAGTGCATTGCGAGGTCTATACTGACCACCGTAGCCTTAAGTATATCTTTTCTCAGCCGAATCTGAACATGCGGCAGCGTAGGTGGTTAGAGTTATTGAAAGACTATGACATCACCATACTTTATCATCCGGGAAAAGCTAATGTGGTAGCGGATGCCCTGAGTCGCAAAGCATCTAGCATGGGTAGTTTGGCCTTTCTTAAGGCTGTGGAGAGGCCTTTGGCATTGGAGGTTCAGTCATTGGCTAGACAGTTGGTCCGACTTGATATTTCTACACATCATAGTATTTTGGCCTTTGTGGAGGCTAGGTCTACTTTGATAGACCAGATTCGTACATACCAGTTTGAAGATGAAAAGTTGAGGGCCATTCGAGACAAAGTGTTAAGTGGTGAAGCAAAATCAGCCTCTCTTGATTCGGAAGGAGTTTTGAGGATTAATGGTCGTATTTGTGTGCCCAAGGTTAGTGAATGGGTACGTATGATATTGGAGGAGGCTCATTGTTCCAAGTATTCGATTCATCCGGGAGTGGCAAAAATGTTTCATGACTTGAAACAACACTATTGGTGGTGTGGCATGAAGAGAGACATTATTGATTTTGTGGCTAAGTGTTTAAATTGTCAACATGTGAAGTATGAGCATCAGAAACCGGGTGGTCCTATGCAAAGGATGCCCATTCCTGAGTGGAAATGGGAGCGTATCACTATGGACTTCGTGTCTGGATTACCCATGGCATTGGGTAAGTATGACTCTGTCTGGGTGATTGTGGATCGATTGACCAAATCAGCCCATTTCCTTCCGGTGAAGACTAGCTACAATGCGGATCAGTTAGCTAGGATCTATCTTCGTGAGATTGTTAGGCTGCATGGGGTGCCTATCTCTATTGTATCGGATCGGGGTTCAGTGTTCACCTCTCACTTTTGGAAGGCATTACAGCGTGGTATGGGTACGCGGCTAGAGATGAGTTCAGTATTTCATCCCCAAACCGATGGTCAGTCCGAGCGGACTATTCAGGTGTTGGAGGATATGCTTAGGGCCTGTGTGATTGATTTTGGTGCCCGATGGGACCAACACTTGCCCTTAGCAGAGTTTGCCTATAATAACAGTTATCACTCCAGCATTCAAATGGCACCATTTGAGGCATTGTATGGTCGTAGGTGTCGATCACACATTGGATGGTTTGATTCTGTTGCGGTTGATGCATTGGATACTGACTTACTTAGGGATGCTGTGGAGCGGGTACGTTTGATTCAGGGTAGACTATTGACAGCTCAGAGTCGTCAGAAGAGTTATGCTGATAGGAGGGTTCGTCCCTTAGAGTTCATGGTGGGTGATTGCGTGTGGCTTAAAATATCGCCCATGAAGGGTGTGATGAGGTTCGGAAAGAAGGGCAAGCTTAGCCCAAGATTTGTTGGCCCGTTTGAAATCCTGAGGAGAGTAGGTGGAGTGGCGTATAAGTTGGCCTTACCCCCTAAATTGTCAGCTGTCCATCCGGTGTTACATGTTTCCATGCTTCGCAAGTACATACCGGATGAGTCTCATGTGATTTCTTATGATGCGGTAGAGTTGAGTACGGATTTGACTTATGAGGAGGAGCCGACAGGTATTCTAGATAGGCGGCTTCGTAGACTCAGGACCAAGGAAGTCGCTTCGTTCAAGGTGCAGTGGCAGCATCGGCCTGCTGAGGAAGCGACTTGGGAGTTAGAGTCTGATATGCAGGCTCGGTACCCTCAGCTTTTTGAGACCCCAGGTACTTTATTTTATCTTATGTTCGAGGACGAACATCCTTTTTAGTGGTGGATATTGTAATGACCTTGAGGGTGATTTTCGAAAATTTGTACAAAACACGCGTGAACAGTAACTTTTTGGGCAGAAAATGCCCCTTTCTTCCCATTTCAATATTTTTCATCATTTGTTTGAGTTCTTGAACTCCTTGAGGTGATTTGAGAAGAGATTTTCGAGGCAAAGTGTTGGGTAAGTGATTTTTAACCTAAAACCTTCCTTTTTCATTAAGTTTTTGACGATTTTAACTCTTAAATTTTAGTTTCAAACCCCAAAAATCTTTGTTTCTTCCCTAATCCGAATTTAAGGAAAATTGTGATTTCCAACTCGTTTTGAGCTCTATTTTTATGGGTTTTTCAACCATGAGTTCCTTATTACCAATAGAATGAGATTGTTCAATATATTTCCAGATTTGACCCTTTTCGAAAATAGTTAATTTTTGGACCATTTTACCCCTGGTTCCGAAACCTATCAATATGGGTGTCATTGGACTCCTTGTGACGTGTATGTTTCATTGTTGATAGTGTGTTATCATTCTGAGCGCTGAATTCGAGAGTTGCTTGTCCGGTGGAGGTATTCGAGTGCGGTTTCGGCAATTGAGGTAGGTTTGGCTATCTTTCTTTGAGATTGAGATGGGGTAATTAATCATTCATATGTTATAGACTTTGGAATGGGGTTATAGTATGAGTTGAGAATGTTATATATATTGTGATGCCCGTGTGGGGGCTTATTTATTAATGTGTTGTCGTGTGGGGGTTTATTCGTATTACATAGCCCGTGTGGGGGCCTTATTTGTTATCTTATTTGCTTTGAGAGCATGTGATTTGTGATTTGCCCAAAAGAGAGGCTTGAGTATATTATTTGACTTGTGATGCCGCTTGAGAGATTGAGTTGGGTTTTTTTGAGCATACTTGAGTATTGAAATATTGTTGAGAAAGGGGTGAATATTTAAAAAAAAAGTATTTCCTTTCCGTTACTATTTATTGAGGGTGAATATCATGTGTAGGTTAATTTTTGAGAACTTTGAACCTTATACCACATGTGAGTTGAATATTACTTCCATGCCATATGTGTTTTGATGCATTCATCCTCATTCATCATATCATGAAACATGAGAAGTTGAGAAATATGGAAATTCTTTTTGAGAAAGAAAATGAAACACCTTTAAACCTTTGTATCTTGAGTCCCTGACCGAGGCAGTTTTCCGGCAGGGTAGTGGATGCATTGTGATCTCAACCTTTGTATCTTGAGTCCCTGACTGAGGCGGTTTTCCGGCAGGGTAGTGGATGCATTGTGATCCCTTGACCACGAGGAGGTGGCAAGGATAATGAGATATTGTGATTGAGGTATATGGTCTGCGAGACCCCCATGGGCCCTGCTTGGTAGCACAGCTCAGCAGGTGTATACGACAGTCTGTGCGACAGTCTTGATTCCACCGTACCACCACATCATTGCATCATCATATTGCATTGCATTGCCTTGATATTTGTACTGCTTGAATTATCTGGTTAATTGTGATTATGAGCTGTTATTATGGGTTTACTTTACTCGCATCAATATATATATATAAACTGGCGGCACCGATGCCGAAGTGGGACTTTTCTGTATGCAGGTGGATGCGTTCCTTAGTTTATTTCATGGGTTTGATTAATTCTTTATACTCAGTCAGCTAAAACCTACTGAGTACATGTGAATTGTACTCACCCCTACTTCTGTGTCCCTTTTTGATGCAGATACTAGTCGGGGTACCCCACGTGACAGTTAATATTCTAGCGGATTGTGTATTCTCAGATTAGTGGTGAGGTCCCAGAATTTGGATCGTCACTAGTCTATCTTTATTTTCCAGTCTTTTGTATCATTCAGAGACTTATGTTGTATCTTCAGATTCGAACCTTGTATTAGATGCTCTTTATACTTATGATACCAGGTTTTGGGATAATTTCTTCATTGTTTTTTTTCTTTTTATTTAAATCATGGCATCACTTTCCCCTTTGGGAGTTTTGTATGAGTTTTATTTTTAGGGTTACACATCAGATTGAGTTTTGAGATGAGTGCCATCATGACCTCAGTTTTTGGGTCGTGACAATTATATTATCATATCATCATATACATATACCGTAATTAGCCCTCTAGTAAGGAACTCGATGCATAAAATCGTGTATACGTATACCGTATCTGACCCATCATGGGACTCGATACCATAACCATATCATTGCATCATCATGTCATCATATATCGTACCAACCTTCTAGTGAGGGACTCGGTGGATAATGTAGTAAATTGTGCGTGATAACATACCCAACTCGGGACTCGGTGAAAGAGATAATAACAATATGCACGAGCAAAATAGTGAGTAACTATATGCAAATCAAATCATCATTTGAGATTCAATAGAACAATCATAATGAACTATCATTTGAAGATCAAAATAGTAATCGTCTCAAGTACCCTCTGAATGTCATTAGGGACCATATCTAATAAAGCCTTAGGAATCATAGACATGTATCAAGATAATGCTAAACAACTTATGAAATCAGAGACATTGGTCATCGTAGAGTTCTTAGGAATAGGAGCTTATATATCCATTTACTATTCAACATAAAGAAGGCTCGAGGGCAGTAACTCAACTACTTCAAGAGTTTTACCGTCAAGAAGTGAATAAGAATTATGAATCATACTCGGAGCTTATGAATGGAATTACCCCCAAAGCTCATATCATATATCACTTATATCTAAGACATGTCAAAAGAAAATAGGGTTGCTTTACATACCATTAGCGCTTATTCGCCACACAACACGTATAGACTGCCCGAAGCATCTCCACCTATATTAAGATATCAAGAACTATGCTTAAATTACTAAAAGATTATGATGTTGTCATCCTCTACCACCCAAGGAAAGCAAATGTTGTACCAGATGCATTCATCCGTAAATCGATGGGTAGCTTGGCAGATGTACAACCAGAACGAAAGGAGATAGTCCGTGAGATTTACCAGTTGGTTAACCTTGAAATCCATTTAGTTGGTTCTGATGATAATGGAGTTTCCACTCGAGGAATTGCTGAAGCCTCTATTATAGGAGAAGTAAAGCAATGCCAATATGAAGACCCTATTCTGGCACAGTACATGGATGTAACCTTTCAAAAGGAAAAGACCTCATTCGAGGACACACATGACGGAGTGCTGAGGTATAAGGGTAGGTTATATGTACCTAAAATTGCAGGGCTACGACAATAGGTTAGGGAAGAGTCACACTATGCCCGTTATTCTGTTCACCCAGGAACAACAAAAATGTACCATAACCTCACATATTTATATTGGTGGAATGACATGAAGAAGGACATAGCAGAATTCCTAGCCTAGTGCCTAAATTGCAAACAAGTCAAGATTGAGCATCAGAAGCCTGGTGGAATATTATAGGAGATGGAAATCCCGACTTGGAAATGAGAAACAATTAATATGAATTTTATCACAAGCTTACCTCGCACTCTACGGAAGTATGATTCCATATAGGTTATTGTTGATAGGCTGACAAAATTAGCCAATTTTCTTCCAGTTAGGACTACATATTCAACTGAGGATTATGCGGAGTTATATATCAAAGAAGTAGAAAGATTTCATGGGGTTCCTATATCTATTATCTCAGATAAAGGAGCCCAATTTACAGCTAACTTTTGAAGATCATTCCAAAAGGGATTGGAAACACATGTGAATCTTAGTACAATATTTCACCCTCAGATAGATGGACAGGCCGAGTGCACTATGTAGACACTAGAAGATAGGTTGCGGACCTGTATTATTGACTTCAGAAGTAGCTGGGATGATCATTTTCCACTTGTTAAGTTTGCCTATAGTAATAGCTATCATTCTAGCATCCAGATAACACCATATGAAGCTTTGTATGACAGAAAATGCAGATCACCTATTGGTTGGTTTGAGGTTGGTACGATTAAACTAGTAGGCCCAGACATGTTTCAGCAAGCTATTGATAAAGTAAAGTTCATTTAGGAGAAACTATTAATAGCCCAGAGTCGACAGAAGTCATATGCAGATAACCGACGTCGACACTTAGAGTTTGAAGTTGGGGATTGGGAATTCTTGAAGGTGCCACCAATGAAAGGTGTAATGAGATTCGGCAAGAAAGGGAGACTTAGCCCAAGGTACATTGACCCTTATCAGATCATTCGTAGGGTAGGCAAGGTTGCCTATGAATTGGACCTACTATCTGATTTGGAAGCAGTACATCCAGTTTTTCATGTGTCAATGCTCCGCAAATTTATAAGCAACCCATCCAGAAAATTTCCCTTAGATGATGTCCAGGTAATAGAGGAGTTATCCTACAAGGAGCAACCTATCGCCTTCCTGGATTGATAGATTAAAAGATTGCAAACTAAAGACGTGACTTCCATCAAGATATTATGGCAAAATAACAATCGGGGAGAGATAATCTAGGAAGCCGAAGAAGAGATGAAAAAAAACAAATATCCGTCTTGTTCCCTATGTCTACAAGTAATCTAAACTCCTAAAATTATTACATTGATTGATAGGTGAAACTATATATTGTAGCAATAAAAGAGATTTGTCCGAAATCTGTATAAGATCTTGGGGGGGTTGCTTAACATTCGAGGACGAATGTTCTAAGAGGGGGAGGATGTTATACCCCGTACTTTTGTACATCAGAACATTTTTTTAGCTTCTCTAAAATTGTCATGTGATCCATGTTATCCATGATGTTACCAAATAATCCGAAGAAGGGGAGCATGTAATGCCTCATATTTTGCATAGACTAGTTCTATGTGAGTGATGATGGTTGAAAATAGGTTTGGAAGGATTTGAAAGGAGTTAGAGGCCAAATAATGAGTTGTGGTAATCGACCTACTTGCTTAAGCTATCGGTTTGGATGTCTTACATAATTAAGCTACTTGAATACATGTCGAGCTTAAGTAGCAAGAATCACAGAGGTTCTTAAGGCAAGACTAGATTACGAACCTACTAAAAAGAGTAAGTAGGCGATGCACCTACTTAGAATATGTGGGCAACATTTATGAAAAGGGCAAGTAGGTGATGCAACTACTAAATGGACCCTACCAAGACACGTGGCAGCAGCTGGTTGGTGTATGGATGGGATTAACATATGTAGGAGCTAGACACGTGCCACCCTTGGGGGCTAGACACGTGGAGGGGCTGAAAATATGTCACCCTTAGGGGCTGGACACATGTTACTCTTAAGGGCTATATAGATAAGCCTAAATTAATGACATGTCCACAATGGACACATGTCAACCCCACATGGACAGTATATATATGGTCTCTAATGACTAAGAGCTTATTTTTGGCTTATTGTAAAGTCTCTCTATCTCTCTATTTTTCTTTAAGTCAGGAAGAAGAATAATGAGCCAAAAATGAGTTCTTAGTCATTAGGGACCATATATATGCTGTCCATGTGGGGTTGACATGTGTCCATTGTGGACATGTCATTAATTTAGGCTTATCTATATAGCCCTTAAGAGTAACATGTGTCCTGCCCCTAAGGGTGACATGTTTTCAGCCCCTACACGTGTCCAGCCCCCAAGGGTGGCACGTGTCCATCTCCTACACGTGTCCATCCTATTAATGCACCAACCAGCTGCTGCCACGTGTCTAAGTGGGTTCCACTTAGTAGTTGCATCACCTACTTGCCATTTTCATAAAATGCTGCCTACATATTCTAAGTAGGTGCATCACCTACTTACTTTTTTTAGTAGGTTCGTAATCTAGTCTCACCTTAAAAACATACTTAAGCTCGACATATACTCAAATAGCTTAATTATGTAAGACATCCAAACCGGTAGCTTAAGCAAGTAGGTCGATTACCACGACTCATTATTTGGCCTCCAACTCCTTTCAAATCCTTCCAAACCTATTTCCAACCATCACCACTCACATAACCACTCACATAGAACTAGTCTATGCAAAATATGAGGCATTACATCCTCTCCTCCTTCGGATTATTTGGTAACGTCATGGATAACATGGATCACATGGCAACTTTAGAGAAGCTAAAAAAAATCTTGATGTACAAAAGTACGGGGTATAACATAGAACACTCATAGTCCTCCTACACGAACATCATTTGGATCGAATATTATTAAAAAAAATCCAAACTCAAGTTTATGTTCAAACTTGAGGGATTATTTTGAATTTTTAATAATATTCGATACTAACGATGTTCGTACAAGAGGACTATAACTGTTCCATCATATATTTAAGTGGCGATTTTAACTTTTTCTTCAAACTTAATAGACTATTTTGGATTTAAGTAATTATCATTACTAACAAAGTAACAATGTGTTTTAGAGTTATGATTTTCAGCAATGTGTTGAATATAACTATTAGTTTGAATATAACTATTAGTGTTCCATCATATATTTAAGGGGATGATTTTAAATTTATGTCCAAATTTAAGGGACTATTTTTAAAAAAAATTATTAGCCGAAGATATTAATGTGTTGAGTAGAAGGAATATTAGCGTATCACTATATATTTAATGGACGATTTTTAATGTAAATCAAAACTTAAGGGACTATTTTGAGTTTACCTCCAAACTTAAGGGACTAATTTGGATTATCTTTTTAATAATATGTATTGAGTATGATGAATATTAGCGGCCCGCCGTATATCTAAGGTGTAATTTTAGTATGTGCCCAAACTTATGGGACTATTTTGAGTTTTTCAATGATTGAAAATATTAATAATGTGTTGAGTGGGAAGACTATTAGCGTTTCATGCACCATATGTTTAAGGGACGATTTTGTGTTTATTTTCGAACTTAAGGAACTATTTTGATTTTTTTTTAATAATTGATGATATTAACAATTTGTTGAGTAGGAGGAGCATTAGCATTCCATCATATATTTAATGGACGATTTTGTAAGTATGTCCAAACTTCAGGGGGCTATTTCGAGATTTTTGAATAATTTGGCGATATTGAGTAGGAGGACTATTTTATTTGTAGCAATTATTTTTATCACGAACAAAATATTTTTGTATTATCTGTTTTTAATGTAAGATAATTTCCTATTTCTATAATACAAGTATAAGTATTTGAAACCAAACCACTTGAAATTTAGAAAATAGAAAGCACAACATACTCATATGATTTCTAAAGTTATGTATAGACTAGGTTTCCATATTTGGATCGGGTCAGGTGTTGGGCCTGACCCTTTAAACTTGGCTCCTGGCCATTTTTTCGTTTTCACTAATAATCAATAAAATGGTCCATTAATCACAAAAAATCATTAAAAAGAAATAAAGATCGAAACTTAAAGTCAAAATTGTTACAAATTATCTTTCTTCTCGTTGTTTCTCTAAATTAATTCACACATCACTTGAGTATGTATATTAGTTGTCATACATTGATAAAAATTAATTTTTATTGTATGAGTAATGAGACCTTATTATTAATTATTATTGTACAGCGCAATATTAACAATAACATATTTAGTGTATTTTTATAGGTAAAAAAATTCTCAATTAAAGATTAAAAAACAGAAACAATTTAAAATATATTTAATTAAACATGATTTTAAAGTTTCACACAATATCATATAACTTTACTTTAATCTAGATGACATACCTGAGTTATGATGTTTTCTTGAATTATCTTCGACTGAAGTGATTGACTTTAGGAAAAACTGATTTCTCTTCTTTATAGTATGCTTTTTCTCATGCTATTTGATAAGAATTAACTATGAATTGCACCCCGAGAGGCAAACTTAGACCAATTAGACATAATGCAAATGTACGTATATAATTAAATCATAACCAGCTATTTATAATTGGAGAATGATTATACAAAACACATTAACGCAGATTTAACACGTGTCAGAAAGAGATTGTGATTCCCAAACATGCAAATTAGAGCAACACCATTTATGTATGTTTAGCCGGTGTCATTTATGCAATCCTTCTAATGCATGTGTGACACATGTTAAACGTGCGTGGCAAGGGTCATGCGGGCTAACATGTGCTGTGTTGTGTTGTGTTGATCAATACATATTTATATATGGACACCTTCTATTAATGAAATAACCACTTAATTCTTCACATTTTATCAAAGTGGAAAGTTACTTTATTATCTTAAAATTTATTTAATAAGTTTTAGTCAACATTCTTTTATAGCCTTTTTATTTATTAAATTCAATTTAATCATGTGGGATATAACTCATGGAGGTAAAGAAACTGCTTGCGAAGATTCTTGACTCAATTATATGCATAAAGTAAAAATTTAAAAGAACGAAAAAATAAAATAAAGTTATCGCAGATAATAAAAAATGGCTCTAAAAAGTGTTATTAATTCTTACATCTTATAATTGTGGCAGTTAATGCTTCAAGACTAGCTGATGTGCTAGAATATGTTCAGCTAAAGTAAATTTGAGCTTTGAAGTCTGTTGGTTTTCAATTTTCACAACGGGCAGTCTTGAATTATGACTACAATTAAATAGTTATACTAAATTTCTTAGTGTATATATATATATAATCTGAATAAAAGTTAATAGATTTACCTGAATCCGTACTGAATAAAAAGAATTAAGATGATAAGATCAAGTATGTGAATTTACAATGCTGGGTCTGATTTATTCGTTTCAATAAATTTCTATTATTACTGCATGACACCTAACATATAGTATTTGTAATTCATAAAATTTAATAATCGGTCATGTTGACAATGTGTTGAATTATGATTTTCAACTATAGTTTCTTCTCCATACAAATCGTCCATTGAATGAGTTTTAAGATAAGAAAAATGTAAACATTGCTTTAAGATTTTCTTTTATATTCAAGTAATAAATTAAAAATTGTAAACAGAAATAAAAGTCATTTAGTTTCTTCTTCCAAGAATACTAAAAAGATGAAGCATAGTAGTAAAATTTTAAACATTGCTTTAAAAAATAATATAATAAATTTAGTGTAATTTCACGAGTAGATCTAAAAGAGATGGTAGAAGTAGAACTACAATGTACCAAAAATAATCAGACTAATATCCTTGATTGAAAAATTATATCGTATATATAAGTAAAATGCTACTCAATATGGTATCACGTTTTGAACATCCTTGATGCAATTGAATAATGTAGCCAGCAATGTTTGGTGTTTATGAGAAACCTAAGGCACACAACTTTTTACCATAATTTACAAATTTGATAAAAATTCCTCTTTTATTGCTCATTAAGAACAATAAATTGATAAGGATCAAAACATGATCCTTTAAAATAGAAATAATTAGATTATTATCTATTTTGTGGTATAAGTATAATAGATGATAAATTTTCATTTTTGAAATAATTTTAAATTAATATTATTTATTAAAATAATTCTTAATTAAAAACCTAAAACAAACAAAAAAAAGGTTTTGCGGGTAACTGGATAACTCTTTCTTATCATTAAAAATTTAAAGTAAAATATAAAAGTAATTATTTAATTTCAAATTAATAAGCAAATCTTAAAAGCTCTCTAAAACTTTGCCAAAAGCGAGAAGGCTCCACAATTATTTTTTTTAAAGATGAATTCATTAAAGCTAAATATTATGCAATTTGATTTTTAAATTTTGGTACATTTATTTATAAAATATTAATTATTAATATTACGTAGTTTGATTTTAAATTTTTTGATGCACTCATTCGTCAACTTTTTTATATATATAATTTAAATATCCTTGATAAAATTTCTGCTTCTGCCATTAATGAGTAGTGTATACACAATTTTATCCTTTTTTGTGCTGGTAGAAAGGTTATTTTTGATGGACCTTCGGCTCAGGTAATGCATATAAAAAACAGTATGAAAAGAAAATATATGTAGTAATGAAAAATCAAGTAGAAAATAATGAAGAAAAGAGTTGCATTAACAAGAAATTAATATTACGATAACTGAAGTAAATGAGACGACACATACTGATAAAATTGAAGAATAGAATAATAAGGATGTAATAATAATAACAATAATAATAATAATATTGATTATGAGAACTAGACAACGCTTAACAATCTACTATCCTAATCATATCTAGTTTCATGGTCGCCGTGAACTGTAAATGCACTTATTCAATCACCTCTCTCCAATGCTTCTTCGGTCTAAATCTACCTCTTTTAAGACCCATCATAGCCATCCTCTCACACCTCCCCATTGAGACATTTGTACATCTCCATTTTTCATGTCCGAACCAATCTTAGTCTCGTTTCTCTCATTTTGTCCATCATTGAGAGCACTCTTACATTGTTCCAAATTTATTCGTTCCAAATCCTATCTTTCTTAGTATGCCCATACTTCCATCTCAATATCCATATTTATGCTACTTTTATTTTCTAGATGTGCAAGCTCTTGACTGATTATTACTTCGTCCGACACAATATAACTGGTCTAACAACCACTTTATAAAACTTATCTTTAAATCTTAGTGACATTTGCTTATATTAGTGACATTTGCTTATATCATCACGTAAAATACTGGCTAGATGTGAGCCTCTATTTCACCTATCCCACTCTGATATAATGTGTTACATCGTTGTCAATCCCCAATTTCTTGGTTTATTTACATAAAAATCTTAAAACTTTATTTTTTTAGAAATAACTTGTACATCAATTCGTACTTCATATATAACTCCTTTTTTAGAGATAACTTGTGCATCAATTCGTACTTCATATTTTGTCTGGCGAATAATGTTGTTGAACTTGCATTTTAAGCAATCTATTTTAGTCATGTTTAATCTGAACATTTTATACTTCAAAGATCATTGACTTTGTCCGTATCTCATCAATGAATACTTTGTATCATTTGCAGATAGAATGCACCATGATACCTTCTCTTAGATATGTCGCATCACTTAGAAATGGCATTAGATGATATCTATCGAATATCATATTGAAATCAGAAATTTTAATGCTTCAATTTCGATATGATAATATTTAGTACGTATTTTAAAAAAAAATGATATTCGATATTTTTAAAAATATAATACTAAAATCATATTAAAGTATACAATTACATATATCATTATAATACTAGCAGATATATAAAATAGTATTAGTACAAAAATTAATTATTTAGACATTAAAATTTTATCTATTTGATCTTGATTAAAAAATCTTTTTTGTGTAATTCATTGACACACTAAATAATTACTTGTACTTTCCATTAATATTCTTACATGTGTAATGTCAGTTGTAGCATGTTTGAGAATGTCATAAGACCTTCACCATCTTGAAACAATTACTTGAATTTTTTTTTAATTTTCTTTTTTAAATCAATACCAACAGTTCATCCAATAATATTATAAAAAATTAGGACTCAACACACGTTCTTAACAATTAGGATCTTATCTCTATTAATTTTGTAATCCATAGAACTCTAATAATATAGAGTTGTGATATGCTAGGATCAGGTCACCATCAAAATCTTAGCTTGTGAGACATGATTGTTAACACAAACAACTTGTTTCAATTGTCATATTTTCTTCACATATGATATAATTAGAATGTTTTTGAAAAAGTCAAAGTGATAATTTTATATTATATGAGTATATTAGTCGAAGTCGAACATGCTATAGCTATCGATTTATCGTATAATAAAAATTCAAAATCGAACTTAAAATTTCGAACTATACCGAATTAATTTGATATTGTAATGTTATAGTATTTTTAAAAAGGCAAAATTACCAAATCAAGTTTTTTAATAAAGTACCATATCATACCATGTCCATTCCTAGTATTAGTTCACCTATCATCAAGGCAAATAAAAATGAATTGAGTGCTGATACCTGAAATAATAATAAAAATAATTGAAATAACTAAAAAAATATTAGGACAAAAAGAAATAAACTAAACTCTTGATTAGTGCAGCTCTGGCAAGAATATCTTGTTCGTACCACAATAATCTTCTATGAAAGCAATAACTAATAACTAAAAACAACTACAACAACAACAACATACTCAATAAAGTCCTACAAGTGGGATTTGGGGAGGGTAGAGTGTACGCAGACCTTACCACTACTTCATAGAGAAAGAGAAGTTGTTTCCGAAAGACCCTCAGCTCAAAAGTATCAGTCCCAAAAAAAAAGAGAACAACACTATATATACAAATCATATCATGCAAATTCTACAAGATAAGAACAATACAAAAATAAAAAACAACAACTACTATGGACCCAAATTTTGACTCTTTTGTACATGTTTTTAATCATCCTATAATATAAACATTGTTTTAGAATTCCCTCTTATAATCAATTGAAATTAGAAAATATAAAACAGAAATAAAAACATTTTCTTTTCTACCTTCAAAGAATATTGAAAAGATAAAGAAGAGTACTAAAACTTAATTTAAACATTTTCTTTTTCGAAATACCTTTGATGTGATTATTAATATGTGTTTAATTATAAGTTCATAGTTCGTCCGAAGAAGAAGAATATGTGTTAATACTTCTCTCTTCAAGTGAATCAAATATTTCCCTCTCTAATTTTCATATTTAACAGACAATTTTGGGTTATGTCCAAGTATAAAATTTTATTTTTTTAATAATTGATGATATAAATATTGTCTTGAATAAGAGATAATTAGTGTTCCACCACATATTTAAAGGACAATTGAGTTTATGTTTAAATTAAAAGGATTATTGTTTTAAACAAAATAGCCGACGATATTCAAAATGTCGAGTAAGAGGACTATTTGTGTTCTACCACATAGTTAAGAGACGATTTCGAGTTTATGTCCAAACTTAAGGGACTATTTTAACCTTTTTTTTTATTTTAATAATCATCAATATTAACAATGTACTGAATAGGAGGATTATTAGTGTTTAATCAATATATTTAAGGGACAAGTTGAGTTTATGTCAAAATTTAAAGAATTATTTTAAGCATTTTTAATAATCATCGATATTAATGATGTACTGATCAGTAGGATGACTATAAGTGTTCCACCATATATCTAAGGACGATTTTGAGTTTATGTTCAAACTTAGGAGACTATTTCTGGCTTTTTCAAAAATCATCGATATTAAGTATTAACGATGTTTAGTAGGAGGATTATTAGTGTTCTGCCATGTACTTGAGGGACGATTTTGAGTTAATGTCTAAACTTGAGGGATTTTTTTAAAAATAATCTTTAATATTAACGATATTTGTGTAGGAGGACTATAACTGTTCTATTATATACTTGACATACAATTTTAATTTTTTGTTCAAAACCTGAGATATTTAGATTTTCTAATAATCTTCGATACTAAAAATATTTGTGTAGGAAGACTATAATTGTTCTATCATATTTAACGAAGGATTTTAATTTTTTTCTTCAAACTTAAAGGACCGTTTGTATTTTTTTTTAATAATTGTCTATACTAATGATGTTCATGTAGAAGCACAATAAGTGTTCTACTATCATATATTTAAGGGAAAATTTGAGTTTATGTCTAAATTTAAGGGACTATTTTTAGTCTTTTTTTAATAATTATCGATGTTAATGATGTACTGAATAGGAGGATTATAAGTGTTCCACCATATATTTGATGGAAGATTTTAAGTTTTCTTCAAACTTGACGGATTATTTTGGGGTTTCGAATAATATTCGATACTAACGAGGTTCGTGTACAAGGACGATAATTGTGCTATCATATATTTAACGGGCGATTTTAAATTGCTCTCCAAACTCAAGGGACTATTTTGTATTTTCTAATAATATCCGATACAAACAAGGTTCGTGTAGGAGGTCTATAATTGTACTATCGTATATTTAACGGGTGATTTTAAATTTTTCTTCAAACTTAATGGACTATTTTGTATTTTCTAATAATATTCGATATCAACGAGGAGGACCACAATTGTTCTATCGTATATTTTAATGGGCGATTTTAAATATTTTCAAACTTAATGGACTATTTTATATATTTTTTTTACTAATCATAGTTATGAACGACGTAAATGTGTTTTAAGTTTTAATGGTTTTCAAGTAGTTGAGGGGTGAGAGTAGTAATTAAGAAAGAAATAAGGTAAATAATGACAAAATGAAAGAGCCACGTTGCAGTAAACTCCCAGAAAAATACACAGGAAAAACAATACCAGGGAGTTCATAGTTTTTGAAGAGCAAAAAACATGTGTTAATGCTTCAGTTTTTTCTCGAGGTAATCAACTATTTCTCTCTCTAATTTTCATTTGCAATTCTTCATCAAGCTCTATTTGGGTTAGTTTTTCTGCCTTTTTTTGATGGTTTGATTGAAGGTTTCAGTTTTGTTTTGCTTATAAAAAAGTGTTTTATTTTTGGTCGGTTACAGCTTTTTTCTTGCTAATTAATCTTTGTGGAAGTGCAGCATTTGGTCAGAAGAAAGAAAAATTTTGTGGGTTTTTGCTGGAGTTCATTTTTATGATCATTGATCATCATTTTTCATTGATAACTAACTTGAATTTAGGGCTTTTTGTTTGGTTGGTTGTTTTTGTAGGTGTCTACAGTTGTTGTGAAGTTTTCTGTGAAAGGTAAGGTTTTGTTTTTATTAGTGAATTGCATTTTTGTTTAAAAAACTTTTTATATCAGTTGCATGTTGATTCTCTCTGGAAAAATGTTAAAGATTGTTTTTTTTTATGTTTATATCTAATGTTTGTGTATGTTCATTTTAGAATTAACTTAAATGGGGACGCTGAAAGAATGATTTTCTAAAATGGGGATGTTCTTGATTGTTTGGGAAAGAAAAAAGGTGGAAAAAATTGAAGGTTTTAAATTTGTTTACTAAGTGTTTTGTTTGAATTAAATGGTGTCTAAATGGAGAAAACACTTGATGATTTTTTTATCATCTGTATAAGCATTGGTAGGATTAATCTCCTGTGTTTGTGGGAGGTAGGACGTACCCGGTGAAACAACTGAGGTGTGTGCAAGCTGGTCTGAACACCACTGTCTCTAAGAAAAAAAAATCCAGTTCTTGCTTGTTAAAGAAAAATAAAAAGAAAATGAAAAAGAAAAAGGATTTTGACAGTCGACCCTAACTAATTTGGGAGTGAGGCTTCTGGGCATTGTTTTCTTGACTAACAGCTATTGAATTTTACTTGGAACTTTGAAAGGTGTTTGATCAGCGTATATTTGTTTGTTTTTTTAGTTTTTGAGGTAATTCCTTATAAAGAAAAGGTATACGAAGTTGTTTTTGCCTTGGTTAACCTCAGTCATCAAGGTTTGTTGAATTTATAAACTACTGGTCTGAAATTCAAGAGTGTGTTCTTTGTTATGATTGTTTATATGCATTTCCATTAGGAACCGTACTTCCTATCTGGTTGAATTTTCTAAAGGTTTTTATTCTATGAGCTAACAAGGAAAGAAAAGCAAATCTTCATACAGCTAGCTCAACTCCGTGATAAGCGGTTTAGCTAAAAGTCACTCTGTGTGGAACCACTACAGCTATCTCAACTTTGTGATACAAGTTCTCTATCTAGTATCTCATATTGAGTCTAATGACTTTGAGTTTTTAAACATGGTCATATCGATCCCATGAATGATGGAGCACTCCTTATGTGGATGCTACTTGTTCTGTCTTTTCCTACTCTTTTGTAGTTTTTACTAACCGCGTGGCAAATTCGGTTTGACTTGTAAGGGAAATCAGATAACTTTGGTACCTGATAGTTACCTCTATACTTCCCAATTCTTTTTTTCTTCTTGTCACATCTGCAATCAATTGTACTAAGTTTCGTATCCTCTCTAAGATCATTCTCTTTCTTGTTTTTCTCTCATCATTGTCATGTGGACTTTTGTAGACTTCGAGAATCTATTGGTTTTTGACTGGCTAAGGGAGTAAAGGTGGCCTTTTTGCAACTGTGAATTGTGAAGGTTTATCTTGATTGTCAATTTTATCACAACTTCTTCTGTGAAAGACAAACAAATACGAAGGGTACTCTTTCATGTTTGCAATTATCTAGTCCATTAGGAGGCTTCAAGGAAGGAGGTCTTGGCACGTTAACATGTATTTAGGGGAGGGGAGTTATTTCCCCTATTTAATCATGTTTCCTATAGCCGATTTTACTATTTTCCTTATTAAAGTAAATTGCAGTTGTCTGTAAGACAGGTTTCCTATGTTAGTTATTCTTGACAATAGTAGATGCATGAATTGCTTCTACTTATCGTGTCTGTTGTCTGTTTAAGAATGGTACGAGTATTATTTAGTGCTTATAAAAAGGATGGTAATAGTTTCATCTAGGCTTAGCTGGGAAGTTATTGCCGATTACGAGCACATTATTTCATCTGGAGATAAAGCTATGATCTGTAGCTTTTGCAATGTAATAATGTCAATGATACGTATCTAGGTCAGAAAATTGGTTTCTAAGAAATTCGGTAAAATGGTATGATTAGTGGAAATCTTTAATGCTAGCTGCAAATGGGCTAGTTAGTTGGTTGAACTTCACAAGACTACATTGAAATGAAGCCTTACCGCTGCTGCTTGAGTATATGCTTACAGCGAAGCCATTAGTATCGTGCCTACCTTTTCACTTCCAATAAAATTGGAATATTTTGCCTCTAATGGCTTAAACTTGCAACAGAAATGGCTCAATTGCTCTAATGAACTGAATTCCTTCTCTGACAAATGATAACTTCTGCTTGTTGGGTGTATTTTGCAGATGTTGGTATATCCTTCCTTTCCATCTTCCACCCATTTTATACTAGAGCATTTGCGTAATTCAGCTATTTTAAGACGTCAACAGATTCACGATGTATATCACTTTAGGCTCACTCCCCACCTTCACCCATGAGATCTCCAATACCCCACGTTTAACCCTCTTTCTCCTCACCACCTTCTTTGTTTCCCCATCATCCTTTTCCCATTTGTATCAGAAACAACCTCTCTACCTGCACAAGGTAGGGGTAAGGTTTGCATACAACCTTCCCTACTTGCACAAGGTAGGGGTAAGGTTTGCGTACAACCTTCCCTCTCCAGACACCACTTGTGGGATTACACTGGGTATGTCAAGTATTGTTTTTTGTGGCAGTGGGTACCTGTGTAGCTGCCTTATGCATCTACCACCAGAATGTGGAAGTCTGTTTTCAACAAGATGGAGTGTGGTCTTTTTTACCTTAGCTTCTGTTTTCAACAAGATGGAGTGTGGTCTTTTTTACCTGAGCTTCTCTTAAGCATTCGTAGAAGTGGTGTTGTGCTTGATTTTGAGGAGAGAGGTTACCCGGTACCTGTTGCTGGTGGGAGGTGACAGATATTCTGTGGAATTAGTCTAGGTGCATGAAAGCTGATCCTGACACCACGGTTATCAAAAAAAAAGTTATTGTCTTTCTGTAATGGGAGTAGATCTGATTTATCTCTTCCCCCTTCCTAAAGAAAAAAAAATAGGGCAAGAAATTTTTCCATTTTAAGGATACTCCTTTCATGGCTAGTGAACTCGCGGTTCTTAGATCCGTAATAGTAGCTTTTTGTCTATCCACGTGCCATATTCGCTTCGTCTAACTTCCACTTCTCTTTCTGTTTGGTTTAGTTACTCTTTACCAAATGTAACAATTGCATATCAAGAAAAAACTTTATACTCGCGTTCTATTGCTGCTTGGTGTATTTCTATGATGGTTTGCATTACGTAAGTAAACTTCTGAATTAAAGAGAATTAATCCTAAAACTTTTGTATGGGATCTTGTTAACTTTACTGTCAATTTTGAAGTGTGATTTTTGAGATAAATGCCAAGAAAAATTTACATATTAGCATTGAACTTCAGGTTTAATTAAATTGGTATCATATCAGCTGGCAGATACTGAGTTTATGTGATCTCTTAGTTAATGTATGTATTGGCATGTAGTTTTGCATGACGGTTTATTCTTGTCTGACCAGATATTATCCACACGAGATTGTACTCGATATCATGGGGGAAAGGAGTAGGTCCCACAGTAATCACTTCATGGATTTGGGAGCAGATCAGCCGAGTCAAGCATATATTTATCCAGAGCCTTGTATGATGTATGGGAGCTTTACAGCTTTTCCACATCCAAATGTCCACTCTATTGTACCAGCTCCAGGAAACATTGGTAATTTCTATGTGCCCCATCTACCAGGCCATCTAGAGGGTGCTTTAATTTATGGGATGCCACCGGCCAATGGGACTCAACAGTGGCATCATCTCACCAGTGTTGGCGCAGCATTTGCACCACCATCAAATTACTTTTACCCTTATGTGGCTGCTCCATCTTCATCTACAGCTTTTCCATTTCCAGTAAATCATGGGTTACGTGATGGGGTTCCAGTCTCAGGCACTCAGGGCAGTGTTGGAAATAACGCAAATAATTTAGATAGGAATGATCCTCGTATGGACAGTACCAGAGGGTCAGCTAAGCAAAAGAGTGTTGAACGCAACTCTGGAAATCTTCATCATTCTGATGTGGCTGGGCCTAGTACTTCCGCTGCCTCCGTCATAACAACAGCTCATGAATCAGGTGCTTCTTCCAGTGATGTATCACGCGAGCATGGAGGGAGCGACTCAGAAACACTGCTTGAAAATGCAGCTCCATCTGCATCTACAGATTTGCCATTTCCAGTAGATCATGGGTTACGTGATGGGCTTCCAGTCTCAGGCACTACAGAGGATTCTGTATCACGTGAGGATGGAGGTAACTATGTAGGTCAATCCTATCAGTTTCCAGGCAATCCATGGTTAAACATGCCTTTCCATAGCAGCAGCAGTGTGGCTCAACCTTGGGCCTGGAGCCAGGCTGCTCCTTTACCCTATCTGCCCGGTAACTACTCTTTTTGTTTTAATTTACATTTATGACTTTTGAGTATCTATTCAGCTTAACTTTTTGTTTGATAGGTTATCTTCTCCCCTTCATCAAATTCTTTTGTTCTTCTAAATTTGTTTTTATATGAGGTATTAGCATGCTGCCAAGTTGAGCAATGCATACGTCAGTTGTCCTTCTTTCTTCTTACAAATTAAAAAGCGATAATCCACTTGAAACACATCTTATTCTTTTCTTTTGCCATCTTCACATTTTATGTGGCATACGTCTCTTTTGTTCCATGTTTATAACCTAATGTTTGTTTCATTTCCTTTTCTAATAATCCAGGAAAGCCTTTGTTTTTCTCTTTCCTCAAATTATCAACTGCAATTCGTGATCTTTATTCTAAGTGTCAGAAATGAACTTTATTAACTGATTGCATCTTTCTTCTGCTTTTTTCTATTTACTTTAGGTGGTGCCGGAGGCTATGTACTAGGTGCTGGAAACATGGGTATGCAAGGTTATCAAGTACCTTCCAGCAATGGGGGTTTGACTAGTTTTATGTATCCACCCATTCCTCAAGGACCACCGCAGTACCATGCTCATCTGCCACCTAATATGCAAAGTATGGTAGGCCACACAATGAGCTCCCCTCCTCAGATGACAGCATCTCCAGGCAGACAACTACAACTTAGTTCGTCCAATATGGGACCCTTGCTGCCGTCTGGCTTTAGAATGTACAGACCTCATCAAAGGGAATTCATACGTGGAACAAATACTAGTCACCACAACCTCCCTAACGTAAGAGTTTTGCCACAAGATGTAAAATTTGTTCCATTTGACCAGTTCTTCTTGTTATCTTTGCTGTAGTGTAGTTTCGGTGCAGTTAAAGTAATGAGATTGGATGTTGTATCTCTTTCTTTTGGTTTTACTAGGGAGTGGCAATGCTGGGTGTTCCAGGGTTCCGTGGAGTGGGTGTTGTTATTGATCAGCACAGAGATATGCGTTTGGACGTTGATCGCATGTCCTATGAGGTGAGGTCCATTGTAGGTTATTTTCATGTGTCATATATTTGTCATGATTGTTGATAAGTAAAAGCCGTGGTAATCCTCAGTTAATTATTTGCCATAATTTGGCAAACTTATCCTGCAATGTAAAAATTCTATCCAGGAGCTTCTTGCGTTGGGGGAGCGAATTGGCAATGTGAATACTGGTTTATCTGAGGAATTCATTGTTACCAATATGAAAACGAGAATATTTTTGTCTACCGAAACTCTTGAAAGTGTTGCAGCTCAAGATCAGAAAACTGTCTGTGTCATATGCCAGGTATTACCCCTTCACTGGCTTATAGTTGATATAAGAATATTGCGATTTTCTGCAGGGGTCAGTAGTCAATTTGTAACCTATAGTTTCTATAAAAACTGGATGCTGTTGTACTTCAATATCCTTATTTGACTTATCTTTACTGCACTCTGCGTATTGTTTATATTGCCATTTTCTTCCTATATCTTCTTCAAAATATTGTCATGAATCTTTATAAGGTTTCCTTATCATGCAAATGAGTAACTTTTTGGTTGTTCACCTGGCACAATGTCACCTCAGCCCAGGGGCGTATCTAGGTGGGGGTCACCGGGTTCACGTGAACCTATGCTCCCCTTCCCAAATAATATATATTAGTGTTATATTTTTTTAAAAAATACTTAAATATAGATGTGTGCCTACACTGAAGTATCGCATAATGCGATAATAATAGTGCACCCACTCCCTCGAAATTCTAAATACGCATCTGCCTCAGCCTCTATGTTGTGATTTTCTTCATTCTTTGAAGTTTGCATCTTATTTACCCGAAGGGTGAACTTACGTAGGTTAGCTTCTAGCACTAAATAATAGGGCTTTAGGCATCCTTGATTGCTTCTGCATGACTATTACTCCCATATTCAATGATTTAGTGTTAAAGTTTTCCTTGATTAGCTTTTCAGTTGAGCTATATTCCTTTTTCTTGTCGCTTGTTTCTTTGAGATAGCTCTGATGACCTGCATATCTTACACGCGTTATTGCAGACTGATTACAAAGACCATGAAAAGATTGGCATTCTTGACTGTGGGCACGAGTATCATGAAGATTGTATAAAGAAGTGGTTAGTTGTGAAGAATAGCTGTGCTATATGCAAATCTACAGCATTGTCTACCGAGAAAAAGGACAAGGACGTTGTGAATACAGGAGGCGATTGATATTACTATTTTGGTTCAGTAAATAACTAAAAAGCGCGGGCATTTTGTACTCTGTTTTAAATATTTAATCTCCAAGATGTGGAGTTGTTGCTGAAACTGTAACTTGTATATACTTTATACAGCAGTCCACCTCTCGTAAAACATTTACCTGTTGAACCTTATCTATGTGAGACTTAAAGTTGTACAGACTTGTACTTCTTGCTCAATCTTGCATGTTTGCTGTATCTATGTGTTCTGTTGATAGTTTGTGTTGCAGGGCGGAATGTAGTCTGTACAACAACATCAAGGTACGTAGCCTTACCCTTATCTTGTGAAGGCTAGATAAGTTGTTTTCAATAGACCTTCGGTAAGTAGCCATATATATTGAAGTAGATATAATAGTCTGTTTGGCCAAGTTTTTAAGATCAACTTTTTGAAAAGTGCTTTTTAAAAAAGCATTTTTGGCATGAAAAGTTGTTTGTGTTTGGCTAATAAATTTCAAAAATTACTTTTGAGCACCAATTGATGTTTGATAATTTTTTTCTAATGCTTCTAAATATAATTTTCGTAAAACTGTTTTTCAAAAAAGTATTTTTGGGAAACTTCTGCTACTCTACAGTAGTATTTATTTCCTCCCAAAAGTTTAATCAAATTCCTTACTTTTCTAAAACAAGCATTTTGAAAAGTGAAGTTGCCATATATGTTGGAGTGGAAAATAATAGTATGTTTGACCTAAGTTCTTAGAACCAACTATTTTGAGAAGTGTTTTTTTAAAAAAAATATTTTTGGTGAGAAGTTGGAAATGACTTCTGCTACTCTCCGATAGCATTCATTTCCTCTTAAAAGTTTGATCAAACATCTTATTTTAAAAAAAATAAGCATTTTGAAAAGTAAAATAGCCATATGTATTGGAGTGAAAAATAATAGTCTATTTGATCAAGTTTTTAAAATCAACTAGATGATTGGCCAAGTTTTTAGTATCAACTATTTTTGAAAAGTGTTTTTGTTAAAACATATTTTTGGTGAGAAGTTTGAGACTTCTAAATTTTAAAAGTGCTTCTAAAGTGTATTTTTCTTAAAATTGTTTTTCAAAAAAGTGTTTATGGGAAAAATAATTACTTCTGCTATTCTCCTGTAGCATTTATTTCCACTCAAAAGTTTGATCAAACAGATTACTTTTCTAAAATAAGCATTTTGAAAAGTGAAGTAGCCATATATATTGAAGTAGAAAATAATAGTTTGTTTGGCCAAGTTTTTAGAATCAACTATTTTGGAAAGTGACTTCAAAAAAGGAATTTTTGGTGAGTGTTTGGCAAATAAATTTAAAAAGTGCTTCTAAAGTGTATTTTGCTGAAAACTGTTTTTCAAAAACGTGTTTTTGGTTTATTATTTTTTAATGGTTTTTAGCTTCTGAAAAATAACTTCTCCTACTCTCGAGAAGAATTTATTTTGTGATCAAACACCTTACTTTTCTAAAGTAAACATTTTTTGATTAAAAAAAAGGCACGTTTGACCTTTCAAAAATTTGGCCAAAAAACTATTATAAGTTCAATAGTGAACGATTTTTGTAGATTGAGATATAACTGGCTATAAAGATAAGTGATGCTTGAAAATTGAAATGGATAAATTACAATTCTAGTTATATATAGCCCTAATCTAGTGTAAAAATGTCATATATATGGATTTTAAACATTGCACTTAAGTAGTCATAGTGTAAATGTAACTTTCGTCTAACAAGTAACAAAAGTATTACTTTCTAAAAACTATAAAAGACGTGATAATTTATTTTTAAAAATATATAGATATGTTCCGTAGTTACAAAATGCATTACAAACATATTTTCCATTTAGAATACATTATATTGAAATATATTTCTACTTATGATTTTATAAAAGCTAATCTAAGGATAAGAACTAAACATAAATGTAAAAGAGAGAGGCTCTAATTTGTCTTAATGAACATAAAGACGGTTAATAGTGAACTAGAAAAAACTGATAGGAATAGTTTCGTAACCACTAGAAAATTGTAAGTGGAATTTCTGGTTTCTTAAACTAACTTGTATATTGTTGCCGATGGTGTTGCAACCTAAGCTTATTTTATATGTCAATGTCAAAGCTTATCAAATGATCGCATTAGTGTTCTTCCTTTCGTGCAAGTTAGAAATATTATAATTAAGCGAATGTTATTAACATAAAAAAATTAAAAAAATCTCAGCGAAACAAGTAATCATGTGATTAATTGTGATGAAAGAGTGGAAATACGTAGCATGTATTTAACTATCGATAATGCGTCAATCATCATGAGTCAATATATTTTAAAAAAGATTCATAGATGCTCATGTGAGCAAATTTAGGAGTTTCTATGGTAAATAGATGTCACATTTGTTATCCTGATACTCATTCTAAGCATTGTGACGAAATTCTAAGAGTGAGTAACATATAGTTTGAAACTTGATAGACAATGGACTCCCTCCGTTATCATTCTTTATTTTATTATCATATTTTGAACGTTTTTAATTTTGCTTCAGAGTTACACTTTCTCTTTTTAGAAGTTCAAAGGTTCTTTATCTTTTTCTAAAATCCTTAACTCCTGAGTAATCTGCTATTGAATTTCTGAAAGTAAAAATAAGTCATTTGAATTTTGAAAAATATTTGACTTATGATTTCTGATTTATTTTTCACATCTTGTTTAGGAGAAAAAATAAATCAATTTCATTAAATTAGAAGTGGTAGGCCGTGATTATATCACATTGTCTCCCATGAGTTGATGAAATTGTGCAAAAGAAGGACCCGCTCTTTTAATATTTAAACATTTGCACCCCTTGTTTTTGTGTGTCCCTCAACAAAAAAGTTAATTGTCGGAATGGTCCTGCAACTTTTGATAGCTTTCCATTTGATTATATAATTTGTTAGAGGTGGGTGTTCGGTTCGATTTTGCTAAAGTTCGATTCGATTCTTCAATGTTCGATCTTAAAAAAGTGTGCATCATATTCCAAACCAAACTAGATTGGTTCGGTTTGATTTTTTCAACTTTGGTTCGATTTATTTCGATGTTTTAAAAATAATTTTTCTGTACAATTAACTATGATTATTCATTAGTCAAAAGAAAAGATTTGTTGAGTCCAGGCGTGTCATTTATATTACTTAGGTGAAGTTTATCGGTTTGATAAAAGTACAATATCGGTAAACTATTTTAATTATGTCTTTGTTCCAAATTAGTTATATAGGTAATCTATATATTTTTCACTCTATTCATGTAATTTTAATATTTCATAGAGTAATTTGAAATATATAAAGACTAAAAATATAAGTACTAAAACTCAAAAAAAAAAAAAACTAGTCTTTTGTAATGATAGCAAGAAACTTCATTGGGTGAAGAAACCAATGGAGAGTGAAGAGTGACAAGGGAGTGAAGCCTGGAGGCAGGGGGTGAGCAATTTAGGGCTCTAAAATTTGGGCCAAAATTTAAAATGGGTCATTAGGTTGGATAAAAATTAAAACATTTTGGGTCAAAATATATAATTAATATAATATTTTAAATTTAATTAATAAAACTTCGATTCTTTAATGCATCGTGATTTCGTGACCCTTACACCATACACCGAATCGAAGAACTGAAGTTTCCAAAAAAAAAAAGAACCGATACAGAATCGAAAAACCAAAAAATCAACACCAAAAAACTAAATTAATTCAATTTAATTTGATTCGATTTTTTCAATTTTCCGATATTTATGCCCACTCCTATAATTTGTGATTGAAATGAACAAGTAGGGTCCTACTGGCTCCTCCCACGTGCAATAATGCTACTTTTGTGTCCTACTTGTTAATGCTCTTTTCATGTACGGACCCCCCCCCCCCCACCCACCCCCCAACCCTTTGAGAATTTTTTTGGGATCCCCACCAATCCAAAGATTTAGGATATTTTAAAATTTTAAAGACAATTATGGAGAGGGACATTAACTAATAAAATATATTAGCCAAAAGAATCTTTGTTGCCTATATATCAAAATGGTATCTTCTTTCTCAAAATTTCTTTCTGGATTGCACATGCTAATCCCCTTGGATTGTCATCACCCAACTATCTCTTTTTTATAAACTTGAAATCTTTGTTATATTAATTTCATCATCATTCAAAGTATGAAACTTGTAAAATAGTAATAGTTTGGAATTTTCTGTGTTAATTATATGTTCAAATAATGGTTGAAATCTGAATAAAGATAAAACACTAGTAATTTCATTTATTTGTTTTAGAGTTAGTGAACATGGTTATTTGATACTTGTGACATGAATCATGTGAAATAATTGGTTAAGTTGCGCATAAGTTAACCCTGAAATTATAAAAAAATATATGTTCAAATGACAAATAATGTGTTACTCAACACATTTTAAGTATTTATGGCCTTAGGGGTATGAAATACACACATTAACAAATATTGAGTTGAAGGGGTTTTAACCCTTGAAAGTTATAATATACGGGGTAGCAGAAAAATCCAATAATTGGAGTGTGAAATTTATAAAAACGAGATAGTTTAAATAAACTTCTCACCATTATTTCCTTTATCAAATATGCCAATATTTCTTTTAATTTAGAAATCTTTATTGTTTTTTCACAAATCTTGGCGGTAGATTTTTTTTTCTTCTTTTTTTTTTTTTTTTTTTGAAATATCACTCTTTAACACCATAATGAGATATGTAATATGAATTTGGTTGGAAAGGAGATAATCTCTCAAGATTCTGAATTAACCGCGTTCAAATATCAAAAGTGGTGAACTTAAAAGATCGTCCATTGCACAAAGCATTTCGTATTAGCAAGGTTTAAGAGAAGAGTCATACTCTAAGAAATGCGATATAGATAACTCATCCTAATATAAGTATTAATAGTTATTTGCATGGCTCGAACTCATAATAAATATATCCTACAAAGACAATTTTTGTGACTTATATGTTACATCGTGACAAACTTTGCAATTATTCCAACGCTCTCCTTCTAATTTTTTATTCTTTGAAACAAGAAATAAAGGAGGAAAAGAGCGAAAATTAATTAAGACGTCATATTCAAGTTAACTTGAACAAGGGGCTTTTTTTTTTTATATATATATATAATTATTATTGTTAATGCATGACAAAGAGGGAATCAAAATTATAGAATATTAAATCAACGATCTCAAACTTTACAAAAACAGAAGATAATAATACTATATATTAATATAGACAATATATATATATATATATATATATATATATATATATATATATATATATATATATATATATATATATATATATATATATATATAGTAAGTAGGCACATGCAGTAGACAAGTTTTCTGCGTGACAGAGGTATTAACATGCCTTTAGAACTCATCACTAATCATTATTAGTGTCTCCCTTATTATTTATTTCTGCTTTAAAAAATACTACCAAGAAAAGAAAAAGAATCATTGATAATAAATGCATATAGGGCGATGGTGCAAAGAAACTACCAAAAAATTAAACTATATAGTTTGGGATTTGGTTGAAGTCTTTAATTAATGTTTAGAGGTGGGGGTATAGGACCACAAAGGTTCTAGGGTATACTCTCTCCTTAACTAGATATTTCGAATCTGAATTATAAAAATAAAGCATTTTCTGGTAATTATTATAAAAAATATAAATATTTGAGCAACTTACGTTTCTGATTAAATCAATTAGAAATTCCTCGAAAACATTACCAACGATCTAAACTTCATTCGGTTTTCAACATGCTTCGTCGAGAATTTCCATTTTTAATTATTAGTGAAAAAAAAGTTTACCTTCGGACTGAAACTTTACAATGTTAGTTTAAGTTCATTGGACTTCAAAATAAAATCGAATATTGGATGAAATTGTACCGAGTATTTTCCATCCTTAGCCTGTAGATATTTTGAATTTGAATTTTGAGAATATCGCATTTTTTAGTAGGAAAAATTTACTCTCAAAGCAAAACTTCACGTACAACTCGAACTCATATTAACCTAAGATTAACGAATATCAATTATTGAATGAAAATTAAAATAGAGTCATTTACTTAAATAATATAATATATAGCATTCATTACAAATTTTAAAACATATTTTAACTTTAACAAAAATAATAATACTTTTTTTATCCAAAATAATAAAAGAAAGACTAAAAATATTTTTCTTCCTCCCTCTCTCCTTTTTTTTTCCTTCTTTAGTCCGTTGGTTTTCCCTTTCTTTCTCTTTCTCTTTCTCTTTGTCCCTCCCACCCCCGTGTCTCTCTCCTCCTTCTTTTTTTGGTCGTTTTTTTCCGCTCTCTTTATCATTATCTTTTTTTTTTCTTCTTTTAAAAATAATAATTAATTATCCTAAATTTAATTTAATTTTAGATTTAATATTACAGAAATGATAATTTTACTATCTTTTAAATTAGATAATTTTTTTATGTAAATACATATATAATGCATTTCTAACACAATAAAGAAATATAAATATAAACAATAATTGTAATATATTTTAAATTCAATATATTATACATATTATAAGTATGTTTCAATGCACGTGGTGAATATATAACTAAAATATTTTTAATACAATAATATATTCCGTTAACAAGAGTAAAAAATAAAAAATAATTATAATAGATTTTGAATCCAATATACTATATTATAGGCATGTTTCAATGCACGTGGTGAATATATAATTAAAATATTTTTAATACAATAATATACTCCGTTAATAAGAGAAAAAAATAAAAAATAATTATAATAGATTTCGAATTCAATATGTTATAATTAAAATGTGATGAATATATAATTAAAATATTTTTAATAAAAATATATTATAAGTATTATGTGTAAATTTCAAACATTTTGATACTATTTAAATTAATTTTAAATTAGGATAATTAAAAGAGGGAGCAAGATAAATAGAAAGAGTGATGAAATGGAAAAAAAAAGGAGTCACCTAGAGAAAGAGGGGGTAATTGAGTAATTTTTTTTTATTAATTAAAATAAATATGTTATAGAGAGTAATTAGAAAAACGTATCCTAAAAAAATAATTATTAATATAAAAGAATTTATTTATGTAAAAATTCCATAAAAATAAAATAAAAGATGGCTTCTTTCTCTTTCCTTTTTTTTTTCCTTCACAAAAGGGACATTGACATAGCCTCCATGTGAGTGTGATTTGGGGACAAAGGAAAGAGGAGATAGGGGTTGCTATTACAAACAGTTCACATGGGGGAAGAAGAAGACATGATTCTAACATCCTACTTTTTATTTTTCCACAACTCATCTTCCCTACATACCCCCACTATACCTTTATCCTTTAATTTTAATTTTAATTTTAATACTATAACTTTTTTCTTTCTTTATTCAATTTGTAGAGTTTTCTCCTTTTCTATACCATCCATTTTGAGGTCCTTATTTTATTTTCAAAATTGTGCAAATTTCATTTTTTGTAAAATGATTTTAGTAACTATTTTTTTTAATTAGAAGTTTCTAATTCAAATCTCCAAAAAAATTATCTTTATTAGCGTGTGCTTTATCTATTAATGTTGAAGTTCTTGATGTAAGTTTTTTGATTTAATCAAACTCTAATATCAAATATAAAATAATAATAATATAACAATAATAAAATAACCGTCAAAACTACTCAAATGTAACAATGGTGATAATTATTTACTTTAAAATTAAAAAAGAGGAGAAAAAGTGAGAAAGGTCAAAAGGGTCACATCGATAGGCACGTGGTGACTGATTCCTCCAGTTAATAAACCGTTGAGAAAAGACTAATTTCCCTCTCTTCACAGCTGTTGCTAGCTGTTCTTAATCCCCTCCCATGTGACTCACTATTCCTCTTCCTCCAAAAACAAATGAAAAACAAAACTAAACAAATATGATTCATTTTTAATTTATCGAGGACATTATCTCAAATAAAAGAGAATAAAAGTTATGAATAAGAATAGAAAGTTAGTATGTAATTAAGAATTATCTTATTACTAGTCTATTCATGTATTTGAATTGATGATTGTATAGAGTACTGTATCAAGCGTAGTATTAGCCTATTCATATTATAGTCTTAAACTTTTGGTATCTAATCACTTGTCAATGTGTTTTGGTAGCCACGCCTTCTTGTCGCATATATGTTTTGCACTGTTTTGCTTTGTACTAGCCGTATTATTATAATTCTTGCTTCTAATATTCAACATCCTTGGTTGTTTTAAGACTCTAATTTGTCATTGAACTTTGAGAAAAAAAGCTTATCTATGCTATCAGTTAAAAGTTTGGCTTATTTATGTCATTTTTGTTTGAGAAAAGACTCATTCATGCCATTATTTATAAACTAAAAATATTTTTCGCTTTGTAAAACTATTTTGTACACGTGGTCAATTATGATTCGATAGCATAAATGAACCAAACTTTTAACGGATGACATAAATGAGTCTTTTCTCAAAGTTCGATGACATATTTTAGCATTTTCTCTTGTTTTAATTATTGCACTATTTTGTTGTTCTTGTTCCTTGTACACTATTTCTTGTTCCTTGGATTTGCTGTACTTGAGCTAAGAGTGTTTGAGAAACAGTGCCTCTACGGCATTTACAAAATAATGATAAGGTCAGCATACGCTCTATCTTTTTTAGACCTCACTTATAATAATTTACCGAATATGATATTTATATCAAATATTATCAATTTATTATATTTAAGTGATTAAATGATATAATAATGCATGCCAATTGATAATCAAACACTAATTTATTTATTTTTTATGTATAGACACATTCATATCATGCATTTATTTAGCTGATATGAATATCAAGTAGGAATAAATTTTTACCAACTTTACCTCCTTATTATCCTTTTCTTCATCTTCTTTATATACCCAAAAGCTCAATTCTTTCAACACAATTGAACCTTTTTGCCAATTTTTAGTAGTGCATGGCTCAACTACCACCAAAAGTTCCTACAATGGCACACAATTGGCCTTTTCAAAACATGCCTCCATTGCCTAATTCCTCCACCATCGTCGCCAATCACCACAGTAGTAATTCCTGGGTCGACGATTTCCTGGATTTCTCGTCGGCCCGAAGGAATTCTCACCGGAGATCGGTTAGCGACCCGATTGCATTCGTGGAGGCTCCTTTTCTCCAGCAATGTCGGGGCACCGGGTTGAATAATGGATTCGATAAATTGGATGATGAACAACTTACTACTATGTTTTCCGATGATAGCGGCGGCGGCGGCGGCGGCGGTACTGCATTTTCTGTTACGGCGCCGTCGTCAAATCCGTCGAGTACGAATCCTTCTACGCCGTCTGATCAAATCAGCGAAAATGAAGATCAGAAATCACCGTTTCGACTAGTAGATGTTAATCAAGTGGTTCAACCGAAGAATGAGCCAGGAGAAGATGATAGTGATAATCAATCGGCGGCAGCTAATAAAAATCCTGCTAATGATTCTTCTGATAATAATTCTATTGTGGATCCAAAGAGGATTAAGAGGTAATTATGATTATGACTAGCCTAATTGCTAATTTAAGCATTAATCTTTCGTCATTTGCATATGTAAATGTTAAATCACGTGAAACAGTTAGAGCTATGATATTGTTATTTATTTAATTATATTGTCAACACGTCTTATCACGATGAGTAATTAACGGGTTCTCGCTTTTTTTTTTAGAATTTTAGCAAACAGGCAATCAGCTCAAAGATCTAGAGTTAGAAAGTTACAGTACATTTCAGAACTGGAAAGAAGTGTAACCACTCTGCAAGTAAGTGTATAATATAATATTCTAATTACTAACAACTAATTGTTCATTAATCATAATCAATTAATTAATACTAATTAACTTCTGTTTTTTCCCCCTTTCAGACTGAAGTATCAGCATTGTCACCAAGAGTTGCTTTTTTGGATCATCAAAGGCTGCTTCTTAACGTTGATAATAGCGCACTCAGGCAACGAATTGCAGCTTTGGCTCAAGATAAGATTTTTAAAGATGGTAAGTTACAAGAGTTTAAAAAAGCGAATATTTTTTTAACTTGTTCATTATCATACAATTACTTATTCACAAATTTACTGAATTTCTGAAAAAGTTCCAAGTTATGACAAGCGATACTGATCAATTTTTTTTTTCCTAGTGAAATGGTCTTTCATATAATGAAACGAAGGACATGCATGCAAGTCATGATTGTCTGTACTAATTAGGTTTACACCTGGTCAGCCACAGCCCACAAAGTAATCAATTCACCTAAATTTCACGTGCTGTGAACAGAAAAGTGTAGGATTAATGCACTAATTATCACTCATCACTTTTGACTAAGAATATTAAACCATACTATAGTGACATAATTAACTTGTTCAGCCAAAATTAAAGAATTAGCTAGCGTACGTCTATTTAAGAATTATATACGTAACCATAGTATTTAATTGTTGGAAACAAATGAGGGCCTTACCGTGTCGAGCGTTTAATGCAATTAAATTTTGTACATTATTAAGTCACCTAAAAAATCATTACAGTGAGGGACGAAATTAAAAAATATAAGACGTTCATTTGAATAATTTTTACTGAAAAACTATACTGTATATACAAAGTTGAATATAAACGCGAGTTGATTATTATTTTTTCGTGTGAATTTGGCAGCACATCAAGAAGCACTGAAGAAAGAAATTGAGAGATTAAGACAGATTTATCATGAACAAAACTTGAAGAAAATGAACAACAACGGTACCGCCGATGCACCACCGTCAGCAACGGCGCCGCCGATGAGTTGCACGGAAGAAGCGTAAGCTTCTTAAAAATGTATTGCCTTCAGCTAACTTACGCCTTCACGTGATGTGTTCCTATTTTCTCTTATGGACCCCTTTTCACTAGCTGTGATAATTTAACATGATTTTTGGAAATTAATTCCTACTATTTGATTTAAAATAGTAGTAGGAAATAGTTCATTTGATATTTGGAAAAAAAAAAAAAAAGAAGCAAACCCAAAAGTTTGCTTTGTTTTGTACTTTATTGTGTGACTAATTTTTTTCTATTATCTAGTATTTTACGAAGTATCATTTTAATTTTGGTCATGTTAATTAGGGTTGAGATTGAGTCGATTTAATTTAATTTGTGACTGATTTGTGAATCTTGTATTTTATTTGATTGTACAAGAAAAAGGGTGGTTGGGAATTTTTAACAATGTAATTTGTAAGGGTAGTTTTTGGTTGTTAATTTTGATGAATTTTCGTATTGTAATTTCTTTATAGTTCTATGGTATAATAACTTGTATACCTTCTAAATTTGTTCTTAAGGAATGTAAGGACAAATGAACATAAGGAAAATTTGAATGAAGAAACTGTTTTAGATGTTTATATATTCACTTTTGTTTATTAATTCCTTTATTCTGTTTATTTTTTTTATATATGATAAATAATTGGATCCATAAAACATTCTTCTGCTTATTTCGAATTTCGATCATGTGTTCTAAACTTTATATACAACAAGATTGTTTAGTAAGCTCAAATGCAATAGGTAAGGTAATCTTAATATAATTTTTGAGCAAAAGTTATTGAGTTCGATGGAATTTTTATATGAACTTTTGCCTCCGTGTCTACTTTTTGTGTATTTCAACTCTGTTGTGATATACTTCATAGAAAACCATGAAAATATACCATTCAAGATCATCCCAAAAGATAATTGAAGAATACTAACTTGCACAAATTGCATGCACTTCATTAAGAGGAATCTTAGTAAATCACTGAAAAATGCTACCTGGTTGATTCTTCGTTTTATAATTCCATCTCTTGTTTTCCCTTCTCCAACCTCTAATTTTTTTAATAAAATTAAACTAGAACAATGACGTCTGCTTTTTCACGTGTTATTTACTTTATTAATTAATATAATACATATTATTGTCTCATTGTTTTTATTTATTCGTGGATTTGTTGCATAAATCGAGTTTCAATTATAGGTTTTTTTCCCGTCAAAGTATGCCTTACAAAAGCAATGAAATAAGGCTAAAACAGCGGAGTAAATTGTGTAAATATTCAATCAAACATATATACAAAGAAATTAAACGCTAAAAAGAAAATAAGTCAAATTTGGAGAATACTATACTTTTTTCTTTGCATATATGTCTAGCTAATTCTTCTCTGACTTTTTCTTTATTACCCATTATTATAATACAATTTTCACTTTTAATTAATAGTCTTCTTTATAAGAAACTTGAGTGAACAGTGATGTCGGTTGGTAAAGCTCATAGTTTTGAAGTAATTTTTACAAGTTTCTACTTTTGATAATATTTTTGGTCTCCATTATTCGAATACTTTTTTGCTGGCTTTGCCAAGAGTTGCTAAACATTTTATTCCATTGAGTACTCTCTACATATATTTTAAAAGAAGCATTGATTCCTTTTGATCTCTAAAAATTTTGGGTGATATATGTCCAACTTATCCACACTAATAACAAGATCTAATTTTTGTGTTTGTTTTTCTATAGTTTATTTAATTATCAAATTAAAACCAAAATAATACTTGTAATTTTACTATTATTATAAATATATATATATATATATATATATATATATATATCCAAAAAGATACTTATAATTACTTCTAATATTTTTTACCTTTGAACCTAAAACTTTGCGATAACCACTTGGTTAAACTCTTAGGGGTCGTTTGGTTTGAATACAAGTTATGATGGGATTACTTATAATGAAATAAGTTATGCTAAGATTAGTTATAACGGGATAAATTATGTTGGAATTATTTTTTATTGATTGCTTGCATAAATTTTAAGAACAAGTTATTCGTTTACAAAAATACCCTTCACTGTATTTAGTCTTTTATATTTTCTTTACAAGCTTTAGTTATTCATTCTTAAAAATAAAACCTTCATACTTATTATTTAGCTTAAATATTTTTGTGTGTGCATTTCCATGATAGTATCATATGTATTTAAAAATAAAATCTTCATCATATTTAGCTTAAAAGTAGAACTTTCATCTTAAATGTGTTAAAGTAAAAAGGGATTATTATTTATATTACTTCATTTAAGCACATATTACTTTTAAATTGTAAAATACTAAAGTTTGCATTTTAGTTGATATATAAAATACAATCTTTCAAGTGACTAAAAAAATATATACTTAAAAATATGTAATTTAGTAGTAGAGAAATCAAAACATAAATAAACATAAGAATTAGTCAAATAATTATATTTGTATAGTCTAATTTTTTAATAAAAAATATAAAGAATTATCATAAAAATAATGAGCAGTGAAGATTGTGAATGTTAGTATATGATATTAAAAATAATGTGAATATACATAAATGTGAAAAGTGATGTATAAAGAGGGTTTTAAGGGATATTTTTGTCATTTTCTCTATTTTATTTCAAGATAAGTTATTTCGAAATTACTATACCATCCAAGAGGATGAATAACTTATCCCGATCTAATTATTAATTTTAAAATAAATTATTTCAAACTTATTAATTAAATAATAAATTAAATGATATTATAATTTAGTTCTGAAACTACCTAATGTAATCTTTCACAAACGACCCCTTAGAAAATTGTAGGAGGCAAAGTCATGTCACATGACTCACGGGAGGCTACAGCCTACGTGAAGATGATATTTAATTCTTTTAATAAGCGGTGATCCCAAAGTGTCACTGAAATTAATACTATTAATAGCACGTTAGTTGAATCCACTAGAACTAATTTGCAAGTAGTAGTTGTTCCTTGTAAATGACGCCATGTGGACTCTAATTTCGTTTTGTTTAATCATTTCTATTTTCTTTATATAATTGTCACGACCCAATTTCTTAGATCATGATGGCACCTACTATAATCCACCAGTAGGTAAGCTAATCCGTCAACCCATAACTTCAAATAATGGGTTTGAGGGCAGAAACTAAATAAAATTGGCGAATTATAAAGATAGGCAAAAAGAATAAGCAGAAGTAACCAAAACATGATATAAACAACTAAAGATCCCTCCCAAAATCTGAAAGTCACAAGTACAAAACTGCTACAAAATAAAAGACGAGTACAAGTCTCGAAAATGGACCGGACATATATACAGCAACTGGCTAGTCTCAAAAGACAAAAGACGGGTCATCCGTACTGAATGAGACAAGAATGATCCAAAAACGTCAAGTGCTCACTCTAGTCTTCAAAGTTGACTTCAACAGGCTCGATCTATCCACGGCAGTAGCTGGTGCTCAGTCCTGCATCACGAAAGTAGATGCAGAGTGTAGTATGAGTACCAAGACAACAGGTAACCAGTAGGCCTCATAGATCGAATGAGCAGAAAAGGTAAAAACAATATGAAAAAGAGGAATAGCCTAAATAGGAGTCAACATAAGCATCAAAAAGGGAAAAGAGTACTACATATGAGAACTACAATTAACTATACCCAACTGAGCCCCCATAAGCCAAGCCAAGGCACTCGTGCGCAAGTTAAATAAAAATCCGAATGAACCTTCATAAGCCCGCCGAAGACACAGAATAACTACAACTATCAAGGCTAGGAACCAAGAATCTGTGATGTCAGGAGCCGAAGTATTGTACCATTTTCAAACCCATAATCTCCAAGAGTCAATCGATCTAGGGGTGACTTAGGGGTCAAGGCTGGGACCCAGATGCTCACCCGAATGTTCAAAGTGGCCAAGGCTGGAATTGGGTACCCACATGTTTGTCATAATACATAAGTGCGATCGAGGCTGGGACTGGGTATCCAGATGTTCATCGCAATACATCGGTGCGGTCGAGCCTAGACTGGTACCCGAATGCTCGCCGTAACACATCGATATAATCGAGGCCGGGACTGGATATCCGGATGCTCTTCATACTAGCAAGCCGGCGGAGGTCAGCACTAGGTACTCGGATGCTCCTTGATAATTTAGAATGGAGGTCAAAACTGGGTACCCAGATGCTCGATGATATTTTATCCCATGGTGCCGAATATTCTCTTTTCCAACTAAACAATAACACCAATGAGTCAACCGATATGCCGCCAAAACTAGAAGCGAAGCCAAAGTCAATGATCACAAAATCTAGTGTTGCCGACACATCACAAAGTCATGATTATATCGAGTTATGGATGAGAGTATTTTTAAGAGCAAGGGTAATGCCTAGCTAAGACCAAACTATCAGGCACTAACCCGCTACACCATTCTACAAGGATCTAACTCCACCGGAGCAACACTGGGGCATCTAAAACAAGTTTACATCCTATACTAAGTACAACATACTCCACAATATCAACAACATGCTCATTCAACTCTCTTTATAATACTAACAAATACCGACAAGATACACACGTTTCTAAATATCCGAAAAACCGATAACAAGCCTAAGCATAATTTCTAACACTTGAGATATACAATTAAACTTTACAACATATACTAAGGACAACATACTCCACAATATCAATAATATGCTCATACAACTCTCCTTATAATACTAACAAATAATGACAAGATACATATGCTTCTAAATATCCGAAAAACCCGATAACAAGCCTAAAGCATGATTTCTAACACCTAAATTATACAATCAAACTACCTAACCCAAATTCCAACTATTTCAACATGCTTTCACACATTCTATCTCAATCTAAAGAAATGTATAATCGTAGCCTACCTGTAGGCTAAACATGCGAGCTTTAAATCACTATGCTGGAGATTTACCCTTTCGAACGGCCTCAGAACGCTGTCAAGCTGTGAAAAACAGAACCACAATGTCGATACAGTCGTTTAGACACTAATTTTATAATTTTTGAATACGGATCAATTTTGGGGTCTAAACGGGAATTGTGGGATCCGCATACGAAATTTCAAATTTGACCCCCAAAACAGGTTCCAAACGTCACCCCAAGCTCAAATTTCAGATTTATAACACATTTTAGGATGGAAAAATAACGCAAGACGATCAAACAATCAATTCTCACATTTTTCAAACTAAGAAAACAAACAAGACAGCCTCTTTACGTGTTGATTTATCAAAAAAAAAATCTTCCAATCAAAACAAATTACACCATGACTTTTTTTGCGAAAATCTCACAATCTAGCCTCAAGAATCACTCAAAACGGAGTTTGTTGACCAAGATACACTCTTCCAAAATTCAACAAAATTTGATTTCGAAAAATACTAAATCTGCAGCTAAAAATCAATTTATTACCTCGAACGACGTTCCAAAAGCATATTTTAAAACTTCCACGATGTTCTCCTCAAAATTCCACGCAAGATAGCCTCTAGATCATCGAAATCGGATTTATATAGGTCAAGAAATAACTTGTTAAAGTTTTTCAAAAATACATTCCGAAAATGGACATTGTTGCAAATAATATCACAATTTTACCTGAATGAAATGCTCCAAATCAGTTTTCAAGCTCTCCAATGCGTTCCCCACGAAAAATCTCATTAGTGCCTTTTGAATCACCCAATTTGGAGTTATATAACTCAAGTTATGGGTTTTAAAATTGAAGCCAAACCTAAAAACGGGCTTGCACCAGATTTTCTGCAACACATATTTTGGAAAAGTCCAAAAATCTCGGACGGGCTCAATGGCGCATTCAAAATTCCCATACGAGATCATTTTAACAAAAAATGGGACCCACACCCAAAAATTATTTTAAGTAACATTCCACAACGGGCCTCGATATTAGTGTGGAAGCCTCGAAAAGCAAACGAATGGTCGTTCTAGATCAAAATCGACATTTCGTAACTAATCGCGCTGTCAGAATTTTCATTCAAGAGCGTTTTCCAAGAATATTGACCAAAGTCAACCATAGGCTAACTTTCAAAGTCAAAAGCGTCAAATGGTCTCAAATTCGTATCGATTGCCTCGATAGTGATTCCAACAGTGCTACCAGCCTAATTTGAATCTGAGATCTCGTTGAACCAAAACTCAAAAAATCACAACTAAACCCACTTAGGCCTTCAAAATACCAAAACGAACTCGGACCTCTAAAAATTTAACCAACACTTCTTCTAGACCAAAAACCATATCCCGAATCCAATGAAGTCCTCAAAATTTCATTCTGAGCATCGAAACTCCAAAAGTTGACCAAAGTCAAACCTTAGCTTAAAATTTCTCAATTTCTCAACTTAAGGCCTCAAAACTTCGTTACAACTCCAAAACTGATTCCGTAAAGTCTCCTAACCCAATTTCACATTTCGGAGCTGCTGGAATCAACAGAATTCTATTCCGAGATCTGTAGCTCCGATTGACCCCAAATACCACTTTTTAATACTTAAAACTTATGAAAACTCAAAATTTTCAAAGACTTAACTTTTCATAGAATTTTCTAAAAATCAACACCCGGTACCAATCGAAAATAACTTGGGGCAACTAAAAAGATAGATAAAATGGTCATTTTTACAAAAATTCCAAAAATACCTTTGAGAGTCATTACAATAATCAACCTTATTCAATTTATTCATCATTCATTTACTATTAATAAATAGTTTATCAAAATAATTTTTCTATAGTAAGATCACTTATTCCCTGTACACCTCGTATTGAAGCTTCTCTTCCTTTTAACTTCCTCGGTTTCTGTCATGACCCAACCCCGTAGGCCGCGATTGGTGCCCTAGTTGGGCACCTAAACGTACCCTAATCCCAAATTAGCCTTTTTAATCGAATAAACATATGTAGTGATTAGTAGAAATTGCTAAATATATCATAAAAGTAGATATAGGAACGAGGGTTGATAGACCGTCACAAAACACACAAAACTTAAACCATATATACAAAACCCACAACATAACTCTATCTACAGACCTCTACAGATGATAGCATAGTCATATGACGGGACAGGGCCCCGTCGTATCCCTGACCAACATATCCAAATATACAGAGATAAAGTCAGTACCAAAATACAAGCTCCGAACAAGGGAGCACTGTCAACGACGCAGCAAATGTCCTAAACAGGTGGATCAGCAAATCGAACTTCGGTACCTGCGGGCATGTAACGCAGCCCCCAAAGAAAGAGGGTCAGTACGAAAAATGTACCGAATATGTAAAGCATGGACTGTAATAATTAAACCATAATCTGAATAGTGGGTGCAGAAAACGGATTAAATGTTTAGAATATCAAAATGCTTATCATAATCACAAATCATATATGCAAATACATATGCCATATTCGGCCCCATTTTGTGGGACTCGATGAACAAAACGTGATCGCCCTCCCGTCATTGGCGCCACAGCACATCATAACACCAGAGTAGGATATGTCTCCATAACAGATCACATCATATCAGATGGCCATATCAAATCATATCAAATCATATCAAATCATATCATATCATATGTGTACATGGCACAGCATAACTTCGTGGCATAACATACACCACCCCATGTACATGGTGTACCTGCCCCCTCACATCGGGGCACGACGAATAATGCAAAGAAATACGCTTGATAACATATCCTGACCCAGGCTCAGTGAAAGAGTGGTTACAGTATGCACGAGTAGAGTAGTGAGAGACTAAATGCAATTTAAAATATAAAATATTTATACAGACTCGATTGCATAATTTCAAAAACAAATCATATATAAAAATACTTGAATAATAATAATAGTGCAAGTCTTATCAATGTCCCGATAGTCTATGTCAAAATAATTTTCTGAAATTGTTTTCGTATTTCAAAATATATTATGGGAGTTAACGGAATAATTAGTCATATGATATTTGGAAGAGTAGCAAAGAGTTTCCTTTAAATTCTAACTAATATAAGTCAAACGGAATAACAAAGAAAAATTCGAAATAGTGGGGACCACCTCGGACAAATGAGGTGGCGTATCGAAATTATAGGTGTTAACATTCATAACATTATTTATAAGAGTTTCAAGATAGTCGGGTCCTATTTGTGCAAATTCTAGAGGTTTAGACAATTTTTCAAAAATATTCATAAATACTTAATTCAATTCTACTGAATAGAAAATGATCAAATTTAGGTATCGATTCCGAAGAGTAAAGTCATCCTCGAGGCTCGTATCCAAACCTATTACACCTAAGATATGCCGATAGAAGAAAAAATAAAATTTTACATACCTTATTGGCTTTTCACACTTGTCCAAATTCAATTCCCGTTTTCTTCAAAATCTACAATTGGTCACATTTACCAATTACTATTCATAAGACTTTAAGACTCCAATCTTAATCAATACTTGTCTACAAAAATTTCGGCAGCATCTCCCCTATATATACAACAATCCCGAGATTTCAACTCGGCCACAATGTCAACAACCAAGCCAACAACAACACCAATACCATCAACAATCAATTTAAAACGCATCATAACATAAATTGGTTTCTTTTCCAAATAGTGCAACAACTTTCAACCCAACTTTGCATTTCCAAATAAATATGAATATTTCATGTTCATAATTAGTTTCAACTCATTCCAACATAAGTGAAAAATATTCCAAGTAAACTATCCAATATTCATCAATTTCATATTTCACCCAAAAATTCCATAAATGCAATAAAACTATTATAATTCATTTTCTTCTTTCAACTTCATAATCAACAACAATAATCACACACTTTAACAACTTTATTTTCATAATATTACAAAATCATCCTTTAAGGACATAATTCCTACAAACCATTTTAATACCAACTTACACCATATAAACTTCATTTATATCACAAAAATCATAACAACAACTAACAAATTATACAAACTTAATTTTTTCCATTTCATCACCTAACCCATATTTCCAACTTCAATAAATTCATTTAACTTCCAATTCCAACATAAAATTTTTACCATAACTACTACTCCATAACTACTACTAAAATACTACACAAAAATTCAAGTCTTCTTGCCAACAATCTTACCTACACAACTTATTCATATGTCAAAATCCAACCATATAACTTCCATATTTCCATGGATTCTACACATCTCTACTTACTACAACATAAACAAACTTCATAACATAATGAAATTGGATTAATTCTTACCTTTTCCTACTAACTTCTTCACTTAATCAAAGCTCCAAATCAACCAAACAAGCCTTCTATTTTCCAAAATAAATTTACCATGTTATAAGGGACCTTTGATTTAATGGAAATACCAAGAAATTATAATTTTTGGAACAAGATTTCTAGGACCAAAATTTCCCTAGGCTTGTCCGATCTTCTCTCTATGTTTTCTCTTCTTTCTTTTGTTTTTCTCCTTCTATCTTCTTCCAATTCTCTTGAATATTCTAGAAGTTGGAACCCCCTAGGTGAAATTACCATTTTGCCCCTCACCTTTTCTAATATTTCCAAGTTGAAATTCCAATTTTTTCCTTAACCTTTTATAGTATTTCCACATGTGAAATTCCAATTTTGTCCTTAACCTTTTATAGTATTTCCACATGTGAAATTTCAATTTTACCTTTAAACTTTTCCAATATTTCCACATCCCAATTTAGTCATAAGAATTATGTATCCAACAAAATCAAACATAGCCTTGGCCTTGACTTGTTACCGTTATCCCAAAAATGTCTATTGTGAAAAAAAATAAAAAAAATATATGGGATATAACAGTTTCTTTTTACTTATTAAATTTTGATTTGACACACCTATTAATAAAATAATAATTGGTATATTAGTTTATCATTTTATTTCTATTAATTGTTAAAGCTTTAAAAATATTTACTCACTACATTTTTCTAAAACATTAACTCAATGTTAATAAATTAAGGGTATTATAGAAAGAAAAAAATTATTCTTTCTTAATTTGTCAAAATTGACAAGTAAAAAGAGAAATTAAATTAAATGATATTTGAAAAGTGTAATCATTTAAATTTATTAAATATAAATTTATAAAATGATTCAATTTATATTAAATTCAAGATATATTAGTCCAAATAAATATTATGGATTAATAAAATTGGGTCAATTATTTAAGTCCAACAAATGTGGATTTAATTAAAAATCCAAATCCATTGATTTGGGCTATAAAGATGAGTCTACTTTGTTAAGCCCAATATCATCTCATCCTAGAGGTCCATTTTGATGCCACGTGTGAAGTGACGTGTCATGTCAAGTCAAATTAAACAAGCTACTAGAAATATGCCACGCGCGAAAGTTAGGTGGCAATCCAAGTCAAATTAAATAGGCCACTAAAATCATGCCACATGTCAAAGTTACGTGGCAATCCAAGTCAAATTAAATAAGCCGCTAGAATTATGCCATGTACCAAAGTTTGGTGGCAATCCAAGTCAAATTAAATAAGTCACTAAAATCATGTCACATGTCAAAGTTATGTGGTAATTCAAGTCAAATTAAATGAGCCAATAGAATAATGTCACGTGTATATGTAACATGTTATGACCAATCAAATCGAAGCTTTTCACCAAAGGCATCTGATTGATCAGTTCAAACCGACCAATCAAATCACACAAGCACACCACTCCCTACAACTATAAATAGGGGTCCTCATTATTCTTAAAGAAATTCTTTTTAAAGAACAAGAAGCAAGAAGAAAGCTTGTGGATCAAAGACAACAAATTATCTACAAAGTTACAAAGTTCAAGTAGTCAAATTCAAGTTCAAGTTCAAGAACGAAGGTGTTCAAGATCAAGTAACTTGTTCATATTTATTATTTTTCATAACCATACAGGTGTTCGTGACGAATAATTTAAATCCAAATTTGAAGACGAAGATTTTAGATCAAGCTATTCAAGTCCTTGACTCAACATCAAATTCAAGTTCAACATATTTCATATTTTTTGAAGAATCAGGGGATTATCATAGAAATTGTAATACGCATTATATTTTGAAATTAAATATTACACTTTATTACTTCAATTTTTTTGATCTTAATTATTTATTTTTTCTCCGTTCGAAAATATATTATTTACAACAAGTAAATAGGGACGAAGCGAGTAAGTTCTTTCTCATTCAATCAACCTTCCCATTTTTTATTTTTTTTTGGGAGCACCCATATATTTTTTTTTCTTGTATTTGTGCAATCCAAACTTGAATATCTTGGCCACTTCTAGATTTTTGTTTTCTTTTTTCAAAAAAGGTATAAGTCGACTTCTAGAAGTATTGGGTTCCAATGAGCTACTCTCCGTTTTTTTTTACTTCTTAAATTTTGACTTGACAATATCTATTAAGAAAATAATAATTGTTATATCATTTTACCCTTATTAATTGATAGAATTTTAAATATATTTACTCACTATATTTTTCAAAGACATTAAGTCAATATTAATAAATTGAGGGTATAATAGGACGAAAATTTTTATCTTTTTTTAATTTATCAAAATAGACAAATAATATATATAAAATAAGTAAATAAGAACTGAGAGAAATATTCAATACCCTTTGAAACATCACTGATATTTCAGCTTCATATAAAAAAGTCTTATTTTGAAGTTAAAATATAATGTTGTATGGTTATCAAAAGCGACTTTATAATTCTCAAAGTCCAACACCGGATATAAAAAGAAATAATTCGTCGAGTGAAGTACATCATTTTCCATATATGTTGTCGGCAACGAGACATCTTAACCAAGCATGTGGACAAAAAATATTTTTTGTCACCAGTGAAGTTATTTTTTTTAAAAAAAATTGATAATATTCAAATTTTTGAAAAATTTGTTTTTCTCACAACACAAGGTTGAATTTATTTATTTATTACATAAAGTGGTGTACTTTTTATTTTTTATCATAAATTTTTATTTCGAGCTTTCAATGGAGAGTTATTTTTAATAGAGAACGTTTTATCTTTCAACGAGGAATTTATTGCACCCCAAAGGTGAATCTTGAATCTTAAGTATATGAATTTTAGATTCAAAGACACGATTATTTATCTAATTCAAGATAGAATATTTATACATATCCAGTGAAACTTTTGACACGAATATAAAAATTGAGATAAAAAAAAATAAAATCTGCGAAACTCATGACTAATCATTATGTAGATTTGTTCTTGTGAACACCAGATGTGAAATTTTCTAATTATTCTTATATGATCCAAGCTAATCAATCAAGCTATGAACAGGCTGAAAAGAGTAATAATGAATCTCGAAGGAACTAAACGCACATATATGACAAAATACAAAAATGACTTGTAGCTAAGTGTAATGAAAATGGAATATAGAGCCCGTTTGGATTGAAGACCAACTTAAAGCCCATTTTCAGCTTTTGGACGTGTTTGACTAATGCTAACTTTAAGCCAGAAAGTTCTTAAAGTCAGTCAAAAATGAAAAGTTAGGATTCCTAACTTTTTTTTTTTCTAAGTGCTTAAAGTCATTTTCTTTGACCATGGAAATTACTTTTATATCCCTTATATTTTAACTAAATTCCCAAACTACCCTTTTTATTCTTTTAACCCTAAAATTCACGTAATTTTCTTCATTTAAGCACTTTTATCCAAACACTCAACTGCTTATTTATAAAAATAACTTTCAGCACTTTAAAGTTCTAAAAGCACTTCATACATAAAAGTTACTTTTTTTAAGCCCATCCAAACGGGCTCATAATTAGTATTCTACAGAATCTATTTTAATATAATATATGACGTCAATAATTCGAGATAGAGTATTTAATGGCCCCATTTTGCCACCCAATTTGAGGAAATTTGTGTGGGAAACCAAAAAAAAATGATGGGAAAGATGCAAATTGGCCACTGGATGGACAACCAACCACATATACTTGAAACGTCGTTAAGATTGGAATTAATAATAGAGTTACATCGACATAAAAATTAAAGTTTATACACGGCATTTGGACGTGGCGATCTGTTTGCTACATATGAACGTTATGACAATCTTTATGGGGCCATACTACTGATGTAAGAACAGAAACATAATTCAGTGCCCAACTTATCCAATCCAACAATAATACATTAATATTTCCTTTCCGTTGGCTATTTGTTTTGATTTTTCTAGTATAATTGAGGTTTTTTTTTTGTTAATTCTTTTTTTTATAGAAAAAGATTTATGGCTTTATAAATAGAGGTTCATTCCTTCTAACTTGGTAGCATTCACAATGTAGTTCTAAGGGCTTTGAGAGTTTTGTGTGTGTGTGTGGGGGGGGGGGGGAATTCGGGAGACATAGGTGATACGTGAATTGTTGAGGTTATTTCTCTCGATATTTTATACTCTCATATTTATATAGTGAATTGCCCATCTCGTCTTGTGGAGGTAGTCGATTGATCGAACCACGTTAAATATTTGTGTCTTTTGGTATAGTTCTCATTTATCTTCTTACTCATGGTATTTTGAGGTTTGCTTTGCTAGATTACGCATGACACCTAATTATTTTCGATCTAACACCTTCATGAGCTCCATCCAAAATAAATATATGTTTTCTTAATTAAGGATGTTGGATTTAAATTTTCTAATCCTTGGTAAATAATCATTTTTGTTAGACAATGTTTTACCTTTAAGGCGTGTTTGGTATGAAGTAAAAGATTTTTCACAAGAAAAATAAATAGATTTTTTGTGTTCAATACCTAAGTAGAAATATTATCATTTGTATATAATCTACACAAATATTATGGATGGTGGGATGGAGGCTATAAAAGTGGGGATGAAGATATATATGAAATGTGTTCGAGGGCGGAGAGGAAGATAATCACTTGTGAAACTTATTTTTCTTACTTCCAATAGTTAGAAAAGTTATTTTCCTCATTTTTTAAAACATATAAAATTTTTCGACACAAATTTATATTTTATAGGATCGCCATGTTAATATTGAACGCCTGATGAAAAATAAAACAAAAAATAAATTCCAATATATCTCTCTCTATCGAGATATAGAACAGATGGATTGATTGTAAAGCAAGAAGAAGCAATTTTCTATCAAGCTCGTTGACTCCTAAGTCCTAACTTACCTACTTGGGATTACTTCTATATTTTCATGTAAAACAGATCATTAAGGTTTAATTTATTTTTGTTGAGATTAAAACGTTAAAGTTTAAATACACAAGTGAATATTAAGATGTACATTAAAATTTAGAATTATGAATCTGAATCTGAATCTGAATACACATTTGAATACTAAATAAATAAGACTGTAGGTTTTCTTAAATTTGAATATATAAAAACTCTTTGTTTAAAAAATAATAAATGTAAAATTTAATATTATATTAATAAAACATTTTAAAATTTTTATATGATAATTGTTGGTGATGAATACTAGGGGTTGTGTTGACTTATGCTGGTGGTTGTGGTAGTATCATATGGTATAGTGGTTGACAGTAGTAATTAAGCGTTGTTGATGGTGGCAGCTGATAATTAGTAGCGGAATGATGCTGATAGCTAATGGCGATGATATATAATGATGTTGGTTAGTGATATATATGTTAAATAATGATGATAATTATTGATAGTAATTAGTGGATATAATAATGATTGCTCGATATGATTGCAAACGATGGATAATGATGATGACGATTGATTTTTATGATTGACAGTAATAATAGTTGTGGTTAGGCTGTGTATTGTGGTTGTAGATGGTAGGCAATGTGATAGTAATGATATTAAGATTTTATTATAGATGTTAATCATTCAAATTTATTTAGACTCATTAATTAGTTGTAAAATAAGAAAAATAAACGTATTTAATGAATAAGATTTAGATCTAAAAATTAAATAAACTTAATGACTGAAATTTAAATTATTAAGATTAAATTTTTTAGCAAGTATAAATAAATGAGGCCTAAGTCTTTGTAATAATCTGAATGATAAACAATTTCAAGGCGTCAAAATAAAACTGCTTAAAAAATTTGATCATACACAATTGTTGCTCAAAAATAATTTTAAAAATTATTGATCAAACATAAATTATTTATTACAAAATTAAACTAATTTTAAAGATTTGACTAAACAGATTATAATTATGAGTTATCCTCTGTCGAAAAAATAATTAAATTTTATCTAAATCTCATAGTGAATTTTTTCAATTGTACTCTATTCCTACTCTTTTAAAAATTACTCGAAATCCCTTCTTTTTGGTGGAATCCGAATACATCACGTATGTCTTGATACATCATTTTCTGATACATCACATAAAGTGATGTATCTGACCGATTCATCGCATAAAGTGATGTATCCGACATCCTGATACATCACGTAAATGATGTATCCGATCGATACATCGCAAAAAGTGATGTATCTGACGTCCTGATATATCACATAAAATAATGTATCAGATCGATACATCACGTACAGTAATATTTCAGAGATTATGAAAAAGTAGAATTTTTTATAATTTTTTCAAATAATAATTTTTTTTTAGAAAATATGATAAAATTTTTATAATTTTTGCCTGCCTCGCCTCGTCCCCGCCCACTCCCTCGTTCGGTCGCAATTGCCATTCCTAGGTATTTAAAAGAAAAAATAGAAATGACAGATCTTCAAAGTGCTACCCTTTTGAAAAGTTATAGAAGCGTCAAGATTTGGTGGCGTTGACATTGCTGCGGATGAAGACTAATCACCTAACTACTCCCTTATTTCCTAAACCTCTGTCTAATTTTACGTCACCTTATTTAACCTGACACGTTTTTTTTTTAAAATAAAAAATTAAAAATTTATGATCTACAACAATCTTTGATACTTGCGTTATAATAAAATAACATTCTTTTTTAGATAGACTAAACAAAAAGTATCACATAAAATGGGTAAATATTACTCATTTTCTTTTTGGGTTAAACAAATAAATATATAAGTATCTATCTTTTGATATTTAAAAATGAATAATTTTTCTTACTCTTAATAATGAAAGAACTTATAATTACATAAATGAATAAACTTAACTTTTAGATTATAAAATTTTCAAGCATTCTTTTCTGTTTCAAATTATATATCAGTTAAATAATATTAGATAGATTAGGATTGATGGAGTATTTAATAGGCATTTGAAGATAAAATTTGGTTGAAACTTTTTTTTATTTTAGAACTTTTAAAGTTGCAATTAGAAAATAATATTTAGAAATTAAAGCTATGTTTGAACATAGATATCACTTGGAAAAGAAAAACTAATTTCAATATAATCAAATAATATTTTAAAATATCCTCCATTTGGCCCTATACGGATATGGGAAGTCAGAAAGTATAATTAAGCACATATAGCATATTTTGTCATTTTAATACAAAAAAAATTCACTTTCTTTTTAGTTTGTTTTTCTTATTTTTTTTTTCCTTTTTAAGTCGTTTTAAAAGGAATATATTTTTTCTTTTCTATTAACTTTTGTAACTTTACATATAATATGACATATTTAAGACAATAAAATTTAAAAATCTTTAAATATATTTTAAAATAAGTAATAATTAAACACAAGATAAAATAATTCTCCATGACCCTTGACTTTCCACTTTCCAGAAAACTGGATCGGATAGTAAGCAAAAAGAAAAACAAATTTCGTTACTTAATATTATCTCCATTTCATATTACTTGACTTTTATTAATTTAAAATATTTTTAATTAAAAATATATAATAACAACAAATTTAGTATAGTCTCACTATGTGGGGTCTGAGGATATAAAAATTAGGTTAATAGACAAGTAAAATGAATGTAAGAATTGATACATAGATTATCAAAAAATATGATACAGATTAAGCCCTCCGAAAAAATCGTTGGTAGGATTCGCTTTCCTCTCTGAAAAAAAATAATCAGTACACGGCAATACACGTTCGAAAAAAAGGACCCACACCATACGATACGCGTTAAAGATTAAACTAATTAAATTTGTCTTAATCAGTGAGACTAAAACAGATCTCTCTCTGTATATATAATTCATATATCTAAAAATTATTCTGCGGATATTTCTAACTATGAAAAAATCTTCAAATATGTTCCCCAAATCTCCTTTTCTTACTCTCCTGATTCTCTTCATTTTATCTACCGTCGTATACGGCGGCCGTGTTATCGTCGACCAGTCATCGTTGGATCTCGTCTCCGATGGAGTTCACGGCGACGGCGGAGGAAGAACTAATAGTAGTACTGGCCGTGAATGAGGAATTATCTCCCTTTTTTCTGCAACAGAAGAGGCATGTGAACAGAGCTATGGCTTTTTGCCTTGCACGAAAACTGCTCTAGGAAATGTCTTCCTCATTATTGTGTATGGTTACCTTATGTTTTCGGCTGCTACTTATCTCTCCTCCGGTAGTGAGCTGTTGCTTGAGATTTTGGGACCTGGTCTTATTGGTGGACTTTTCCTTCCTATTCTCGGTGCTCTTCCTGATGCTATGCTCATTCTCGGTACGTCGATTTCCGTCCTTTCGTTCACTCTGTTACCATTTAGTACCTTCTTACTTCCAAAAATGGTGTAGTTGTTAAAATTTGGTAGGGTTGAAGATGCCATGTCTTATTGTAGTATTAGAATTGTAAATACTCCATTTATCCCAATTTATGTCCCAAAGTTAGAATTTTGAGATTGGAATTTCTAAAATTTATCATGAATTTACACATAGAAGCTTTATGTTTTTTGAAATAAAGTTTATATATTTGAAAACTGGGTAAAAAGTTTATTAATTACAATAATTAACAACTTATATTTAAAAATCATATAAAATTTATATATTTGAAAAACTATATAAAAAATATTATAAATCACAATAATTAATAACTTATATTTAAAAATCATATAAAGGAATAAAAAAAAACATGTTGGACTTTTGAAATTTCAACTGTGCCATATAAGTTGGGACGAGAGAATATTAGTTTAAGAGATTTACGGGTTGTCTTCGTAGCTGAATCGGATCTGCAACAACCACATCTAGAATCCTCGCGAAATGGATATATTCCCTTTGTCCAAATCCAGGGCGGATCCACGGGATGGGATGGTGTTCACCCGAACCCGTTGACAAAAGATTCACTATATATAAAAGATATTTTTTTAGTTTTGTATACATATGTAGGTTTTGAATCCATTGAACACAAGATTAGAGGTTAGCTCGGTGATGCAAGCTCGGTGATATAGGGGTTCAAAATTTATCTTGAAGTTCCAAGTTTAAAAGTCTTAGGCACTATATTTTATTTTTCGAAATCCTTAGTGAAAATCCTTGATCCACTATATTTTCCGAACTCCTTAGTGAAAATCTTGATCCACCACTATCCACAGCCTAAATATCCTCTGAAGATTAAGAACATTTTTTTCTGTGTCTTGGATAGCTAAAGCTAAGACTAATTAGTACCCCTTGTGGTTAGACCCAACCTAATAGTTATTTCCAACACTTATTTTGAAAGTCTCTGAGGACTAAAAGAAATATTCAAATCACAATTGTTTGTTGTTAAAAGTTAATTGAAATTTATTATAGAAATGGAAAATCATTTTTTAGCCAAGTAATCTGAGACGAGGGAGTATTATTATGGGATATTAGAGAGGTTTAGAATTGCATCAGAAGGAACAAACATCCAAAAATTTCGTTTATCTTGTTTTATTTGATTATTCTGTCTAGATTTAAGTTTTTGTACATTGATTTGTAAGTTAACTTTTGTTGACTTAATCGGTCATGCTTTGAATTCTATTTTTTGTGAAATTCCACTTAATCAGGACCTTAATGTGTAAATGTATTTTTCAAAGAGTGAATTCCATTTTTTGTGAAATTTAACCCATTTTTATATTTAGATGTCAAATTCATTTGAAAGGACAACATTACCATTCTATAACAAATCATTTCTCTTGAAAGATCACACAAATGTGATCATATAGTTGTAGAAAATTGTAATCATTTTTGTTGAAGTAATTTTAGGATGTAGTAAGTAAATTATATTTGTAGTCAAAGCATCATCATCATTGATTGGATTGGTGATTTTACTAGAAAACATCTAATCAAAATGTGTTGTGACGCTAACATAAATTTGTAATCAGACATGGCAACTACAGGACCTATTGTAGATGTAATAACAACTAAGTTTATGTTGAACTAGTTGGTATCCCTTATATAGATCAGTTGCTTCCATTGTGTTTTGTTCTTAGGTAAGTTCTCCTTCCTTTTCATAATAAACCTTATTTTGATATTAGATCATAAAAATCATTTGTTGCAAGCCATATTAAATTCACAAGTTTTTTCTTTTCATCAGTATCGGGGATAACTGGAAGTGCTGCAGCTGCTCAGAGCCAGGTCTCTGTAGGAATAGGCTTGTTAGCTGGGTCGACAGTGATGCTTCTTACTGCGATATGGGGAACCTGTTGCATTGTTGGCAAGTGCGATATAGAAGATTCTACTGCTGTGGATTTGAAAGACACTAAAGGGCTCAGTTTGACTGGTTTGTCTCTTTACTTTAGAGTATCTGCGCATGAACTTGCTTTTCTCTCACCCTCCTTTTTTATCAAGTTTTATGAATGATGTTTGATGTGTTGCATCCACAAAAGCATAGTTCGCTACTACAAACTGAAAGAGAAAGAACAGTCAAAAAAATTAGTTACAACAGTTACGACTTTGGTAATTAGTATACCAAAAATAAGTTCACTTAACATCTAGCTTTTATGAAAGAGATGACAGATGAAACCCCTCAAAGTTCTGTTTTTTTTGTCTCCATATTGTCCAAAATGGCAGATTGGAATGGATTGCTGTAGCTTCCTACGGATTTTTTGTGCTTTCAAGTGAGACCAATGAACATCATTCTTCAAGTTGTGCGATATTATCGAGAAACCAGAAAGAGCAAGTAACACAGTTGAGATATCTCTAGCAGCTGAACAATAAGTAATACCTAAAGCAAGGCTTGAATACTCTCATCTTATTGCTTTAGGTGAGGCAAACCTCATGCATCAGTAGCCTTCTGAAGCAGGTTACTTTTGCTGGGATCTGCAATCTCCATGTCAATTTCCATGTCCATTTTTCAATATTACCTTCTCACCAACAAACCATGCCTTACTTGACCGAGGATGGTTTTCTACTGTTACTTGCCATCTTATTCTGTCCCCCTTTTTAGGGATTGATATTAGCTTGCTCCAGCTTGTTCATCAAGGCCAGTAGACTTTCCAGTTCCCCTGTCCCTTTCATCATTGTTACGTTATTGCTGTAACACAACACTTTAACCTGATGTCTTAAATTTAAAAATAAAATAGTAAACCCTGCTGTTCTTTCACCTCTTCCTTTTAAGCAGATATCTTTTACCTTTTCATAGGAGGATGGGAGCCATTCTGAGATGCATAAGTATACTATTCTTGACCGAATTTTCTTTAGGAAGAATTACAGTACAAGTAGTTACTGGGCTGTTGTTGACTTTTGAATCATCCTTTTGAAAAACAGTATAAAGGAAAGAATTCCTTGGAAAAGGAGTTGACTTTCTTGTAGTCGATTATGAATTGAGATTTGTAATTAACTTTGCTAGTTTACATAGGGGAACTTTCATGAAAGACCCTTGTACCCATCTGGTACCGAATTTCAGGAACAAATCCTGTATATTTGCTTTTATTCCATATGATATAAAAGATTAGGACGTCTTAAACTTTAAGCCTCGGATATTTTTATGGTGACAAACATGTTCCTCGTAATTCTCCTTACAATCTGTAGCCTTGAATAATGGATGTCATTTTTTATGCTACTAGAAGGTAGCTTCTATCTATCAAAGCGTTTCTGCTCAAAAAGTAGGTCTATCTGTCTGTAGGTTCTGGTGTTACTACTGATATCTGGACAAGCTATGCTGCAATGATCATGGTCGTATCTGTTCTTCCATTTATTGTTGTGCAGTTACCACAGCTCTTTCATTCAAATTCAGGAAGACATTTAGCTGTCTTGATAGCTCTTATCATATCATTGTCGCTGCTCCTCTCTTATTGTCTTTATCAGGTAATTGTCAGGTTTTCATTTTTTTTTTCTCTCCATCAAACTTGATGGGTTTTTCTTTCTTGCACACCACTGACATTAATGGCCAGAGAATACACACAAGATTGAGCACATTTTGCAAAATGGAATCAACTTTCACAGTGTTTCAAGTAGTTTCATCCAACCAGAATTGGATAAATCACTTCCCCATGTAACCTCTTGAGTTCAAGTTGAAATGATTTCATCTCATCCTCTTCTCGTAAACTAAAGGGATGAAGTAAAGGGGAGAAAAACCTAATCATCCTCTTGCCTGGTTGGTAAATAGATAAATCCTGCTGAACTTCCTTTTAACTTCTAATGCAGGTCTTTCAGCCTTGGATACAAACACGAAAACTTGCTTATGTAAAACATAAGCATGTCATATCAGGAATTTTGAAACATTTAAAAAAGCACGCATTGGGGAAGCTTTTCACAGATCATGGAACACCAAATAAAGAAGTTTTAGAAAAGTGAGTTCTAAATTCTTTTTGCCCAGTTTATATCACCGCAGAATGATGGCTGATGTGATGAGGTGTTGTGTGACAGGCTGTTCAATGCAATTGATGGAAATGGTGATGGACATCTTTCCCATGCTGAATTAAGAGCTCTGGTCGTAGGAATCAGTCTTGAGGAGATAAACTTAGAAGAAAATGATGCGATAACGAAGGTACTGAAGGACTTTGATACGTCTTGTGATGATCAAGTTGATCTGAAAGAATTCATTGCTGGAATTGAAAAATGGCTTTTAGAAGCCAGGAGTTCTAATGGTTCTTCTGTTGAGGCTGGTTCTGATACATTCAAATGCATTGATAATTTTCATGAGGTATGTTATGAGCTGATGGCATTATTTGGATAGTTATAGCTAGGATGATTATGATGCAATGTAGATGCATTTTGCAGGAAACAAGGAGGGAGCACAGCCTCTTAGGGGAGGATCAAAGTGATGAAATTGTTGAGGGTGTCGAGAATCCTCGAAAAATTGCTATAAAGGCCGCGTTACTGTTGTTGCTGGGTACTATTATCGCTGCTGTTTTTGCTGATCCTTTGGTGGATGCTGTTAATAATTTTTCCAGTGCCACGAGTATTCCATCTTTCTTCATCTCATTCATTGCACTGCCTCTGGCAACAAACTCCAGTGAGGCAGTGTCTGCTATAATTTTCGCTACCCGAAAGAAGAAGAGATCTGCGTCATTAACATTTTCTGAGGTCTGTTTTTCTGAGTTGACTTCCGCCCCTTTAGTATGAGAATTTAATGGATTTATCCTCCAATACTTGCATTAGTTAATATAAACGATCAAATTCTTGGTAATCATCAACGATTTAGACTTGAACTGAAGATTTAAGTTGTAAATCCTTTGTCGTTCACAACTTTAGCTGTACCAGCACTTCACTAGATTTAATGGCATAAAGAAGTTTGCCTAACAGTTTATGGTCTGTTGAAGCAAATAAAGAAACCTCATTCATCACAAAAAAGAACGACGAGTATAATAGTAAAATACAGAACCTCAAATAGAGATTCTAAGGGTTTCTGCATTTTCATGGGCACATTTCTGACAGGACTTGGTATTACACTTGTTTTCATGCAATAATTACTCTCCTAATTTCTTGTTCTTCGATTTTATTTGTTGTCGCTACTGTCCTCTTCTCCTTCTGTTTTTAGCATGTCATCTTCATTATTATATTTTCTGTCTATACTTGATTTTGATATGCTTTACTTGAGTCACGAGTCTATTGGAAACAACCTCTTTGCCTTCACAAGGTAGGGATAAGGCTGTGTACCCACCATCCTCCCCAATCCCCACTTGTGGAACTAGATTGGGTATGTTGTTGTTCTACTTTAAACTTCACTCTTAGGTAAGCCTCGTTTGTTTTGTTCAGTTTCCCAAGTCTAATAATACATCTGATGCTATCTTGCAGTTATATGGAGCTGTTACTATGAACAATCTCCTTTGTCTGTCAGTCTTCTTGGCTATTGTTTACACCCGAGGATTGATATGGAACTTCTCATCTGAAGTGCTGGTTATTCTAATTGTTTGCATTGCTATGGGGCTCTTAGGGAGCATCCGCACCACCTTTCCTCTGTGGACCAGTTTGATAGCTTTTACATTTTATCCATTCTCCCTTGTACTCGTATATGTTCTTGACTACGTATTTGGTTGGTCGTAGATCGATCATTGTATTGAACAAAGATCAGAGTTGGTGTGTATATTTTGAGCAGCAGTGCACATCGGTCGTCTTGAATGTGTCGAAAACTTGTGGATTATAAACCTCAATTGCTCTTGTCAGAGCTGAGAAACCTTGTTTTTACGTGTAATTTGAAATTCCGCATGCTATGTTTATTATGTATCGGATTTTAAGTTTTCCAGATCTGCATACATGTCATTGATGTTGAGCTAATTGCTGTTGCATTCTCAGTCTTGTTCTCTCTCGCACACATTTATCAAACACTGTCTCGACAAAAAGTAATAGTACATACTCGGACACTACAGTGGAAGTATGTCAATCAAGAACAGATTTAATGCCATGAAACACATCCTAAGTTTAAGACAGGCCTTAGAAGCCTGTTATTCTTCTGATGTTTTCGATTGTTACAAGCAAAAAAATGACTTCCATTACACTTTTCACTTCAAGAGACCTCATAAACTACCTGAAAGACATGAAATGAAGAGCTTTTGTTTACCATGATTTTTGTAATAAAACTATTCTCAAACAACTATATCTTTCTTTTTTCCCTTGGGGGAACACTATGTCAAGGCATCTTTTTCATTTTTCAATTATCTAGTGCTGCAGTTTAGAAGTAATGGTTTTTACCTCTATACTTGACAAGCCATTTCTCCAGGATATCATAACAGATAGTTTCTCCTGGCAAAAGCATCATATGGCATGGAATAAACTTCTATAGCTTCAGATTGAGATCAACTTTTCCTCCTACTTCACTGTGAGTGTTTCCTGGTTGGCTAATTTGCACGTTTGGATGTGGGAAGAATCTGAAAACGTGTTGTTGAACTGATCTGTTTAAGCCTGACCTAGTGCTAGGTTCTTCAGCAACTTCCTGTGGAGTTAAAACAACTAAATAAGGATGCATATAAGGTACATGAAACATAGATGTTGTAGTCCTTTTGTTGCTCACTTGAAAAGGTACAGTCTCGAATTTAAATAACTCGATGTTCTGAGGGGCTGAATAAGGAAAAGCTTGCTGATTTCCTGCAACAACAGCTGTAGGAGGAGCCAATGTGAGAAAATCTCCATTGAGAGCTCTATTTTGTCTAACAACATTCCTTGGTTTTGCATCTGGCAGAGTTCTTGATTTTAAAGGAACTTCCCTGAAAAAATTGATCAACGAGACTCGTTAGAGGTACTCAACAAGTAAAACAACGCCAACTTCAGGGGAGGTATCGAACCTTTTAAGAAATGTTCTCGAGTCTGAATTCATTGTGCACATGGGGGCATCATAGCGCGGAGGAAATTTGCAGTGAAATGCAGGAACAATTGGGAACTCTGGAGGGAATGGATATGGTCTTTTTATGCCAACCCTCTACATTAACAAACAAAATATAGTAGCTATCAACCAAAAACTACAAAACTTGATCTCTTCTACAAACAGATTAGAAGATAGAAACTATTTATCTTAAGTCAGGAATTGTATGGCATTTCTATCATGTAGATGAAACAGAAATTTACCTTCACTTCTTCAGGCCATAGAGGTAAATAATTATAGCCATGGTAACTTTGGTTTGAAGGGGGCTCCATCTGAAAATTTCTTACAGATGATGATGAAATCCCTGATGAGATATTCACCTGCAACATCCAGTATACTAATTTGGTTCAGTAACTAAATTCGACCGACTAAAATTTAGCCTGAATAACAAAACATAGAACTGTAGGTGATGATTAAGCTACCTTCAAGGGCTGTGATGGAATGGTAAAGATTTCTCTACCCTTAACTAAAATTCTCATGTTCAAGCACCGGGAATGGACGACTCATTGATAGGGAAGTAAAAACTCCCTCTAGTGGATTGCACACACCAAATGGTTAAACAAGAAAAGAACAAAGGTGACAATTAAGCTACCATCAACCACTGATGGAATGCTTTAAAGATTTTTCTATCCTTAACTAGGGGTCTCGTATTCGGGCCTTGAGAATGGAGTTTTCTTTAACAGGAAGACCAAAGCTCCTCGTAGTGGGCTTTCTACAAAGCTAATCAGGATTAGTCTGGAGTAATTGATTTCGGAAACCAGATGATTAAACCAAGAAAAAAAAAGAAGATAAAAAGTAAGCTACCACCAAGGGTCGTGATGTAATGGTAAAGATTCCTCTACCCTTAACCAGGGGTTTTTGGTAGGAGCCCTAAGAATAATGTCCTCTTTGATACGGAGCCTAAAACTCTCCATAGTTGTCTTTCTAAGACTCAAATTCAAATTAGTCGAGCTAGTGAATTCTGAACCACATATTGTTAAACTAGAAAAAGGAAAGTGATAAGTAAGCTACCACCAAGGGGCATGATGGAATGGTAATAGGTCCTCTATCCTTAACCAAACAAAAGGTCTCAAGTTCGAGTCTTGAGAACAAAATCACTCTAAAACTCCCCTAGTAAACTTTCTACGACACTAATGTAGACTAGCCGGGCTAGTAGATTCCGAACCCAATTGGTTAATCCAAAAAAAAAAAGAAGTAAAAAGATAAGTAAGGTGGCTTACCATTGATGAAGAACAAACAGGTTGCTGAAAATGTGGCAAGGAGAAAATAGGGGGCTGAAAAACAACACCATTGTGGTACAACTTCTCATCATGATCTTCCTCAGAACTATACTTTCCACTACACAATTTAGAGCAATCATCATCATACCCTTTACCCAAAACTGCTGACAAATTCATTTCACCTTCACTCACATTCACTTGTTTTGGAGATTGTAATGCATTTGGACTCAAATTATCAAGAAATGGGGTTGATGAATTTAGTCTAAAGTCACATTTTTTCAAGACTGTTGTTGGTTTTAAAGGCCTAAAAGTTGAATCTTTTGATGAAACAATTGAATTTGGTGGCAAAATTTCATCTTTTATGTGTTGTTCCTCCAATCTTATCTTCTCAAGTTGAGCAACACCTAGTCCTCTTTGTGGAACTCTTTTTTGCTTCAACTTTTTAGTGGCACTACTACTACTATTGGTATGTTCATCTATTGTCATTATTGCTTCAGCCATCAAAATCAAGAAAATTGTATCTTTATAAAGTATACAAAAAAACAAAAAAAAACAAAAAAAAACTATATATAAATAAACACAGAATCCATCAAGTTATATGAACATGATTTTCTTGAAATACAGAGGATCTGAGGACAAATATAAAAGAAGAAAAAGATCAAAAGTAATGGGGAAAAAAATCCCAATTCAAAGAAATGAATACTCAAATAACTCAGCAAGATTGTGACTTTGAATATGAAAATAATATGTGAGACTTGGGATTTTTGATAAACTATAGTTTTTGATCAGATCACTAAAATATGGAAATAAACACACTTGAGAGCAGAGTTATTAAAAAAAAAAATTAAAAGAGAAAAACCAAGAATCTAAAAATGTTCAAATTTTAAAATGCAAATCTAAAGGAAGCTAAAAAAGTGGTCTTTCTCCCATTTTTTTCCTAACAAAAATATCGGCAAAATGGTCGTTCCACTACTCATTTCTTTCTCCCTAGACCGACTCTCATGTACTCTTCTTCCTCCTTTCTTCTCTCCCACCTACGTCACATCTGACGGAGACTAAAAATATTAACTTTTTATAAATTTAAAAGATCCACTAATTGCTCACTGCATATTTTATAGTGAAAGTTAGTATTTATAAAACGTAGCAATGATTTATTTTAAAATGTAGCGGAATATATTGTTAGTAAAATACGCTATATTCATGCTACTGTATTTTCACTATAATTATAACTAATATTTATAATTAACCATCTTGCATTATATGATTGTCAACATTATATTAATTGATTTAATTCTCCTAAAAAGTACGTTGGGGTTGGACCAAAATATGGGACCCTTTTATTACATGCATGCAATTCACCAACAAGAAAATTAAATTAAAGAAAAAGATCTTCATCATGACCTCAATCCATCTTTAATAACTAAAATATATATATATTTTTAAAAGTGAGTCGTTTAAAATTTGAACTACGTCATATAAATTAAGACGGAATATATATATATATAGTGCTATGTACGATCTTATGTAAGTTGATCTTGATGAAATGTAGTTTATTATAATTATTGTTGTCATTCTTTCTTGAAAATGATAGACGATCTAAAGTGGCTTCACAAGGTCATCAAGTCACTTTTTAAAAAAAATTAAAGATATTCAGAATTTGAAACTCCATGACAGTTGCTGCTTTGTAAATAAATAAAAGTCGGAGCAGCATCGAAATTGGCCAATGATTGCTATTTCATCGATGGGGGTTGACGTTAGATTTGGAGTAGGTCCATTGATCACGTAATCTTTTAAAATCTTAATTTTAGTTTTATGTTAATTTTATTATAAGAGATCTATAAAAATTATTTTCTTCTATTGAAATTGTAATTGGTCGGGGGAGACATATCATCACACAAAGATTTGTTCAAGAAATTTATCTAAGCTCATCACAACACAAACACAAATGGAGAAAAGAGGCTTAGGATGCAAGTGAACAAAGACTGCTACAAGTAAAGGGAAAATAGATGGTAAAATTCACAAATATCTATTTTTCAACGCATGCAATTGAAAATTATTCTCATGGAGCTTTAGAAATTTAAAATTTCATAATAATGACTACTTTCTTTCCAAATTAAAGCCATAACCATAAAGTGGCCAATTGACGCAACTTTTAGAAAGTAGAGAAGTAAAGATTAAATTCTTCAATGTGAGGTCCGAATTAGCTCAAGAATCTTCTAAAAACTAGAAATAAAATAAACTCTGAATAAAGCAAAATAGATAAAAGAAAATCATAGAATACGATAATCAATAGACTAAATTGGAATTGGTGTATAGCCAATTGATTTGAAAGAGATAAAAATGGTTAAAAAAAACATATCCGTATCGAATATTTACATGTAACCAATATGCATAACATGTATTTGAACATATTAAACTAATTATGATTAAGTAATGTATCTTTTTCCTTTATTAGATCACATAAAGTAAATAACAAATGATTATCCCCACATTTTCGATTTTCTAAAGTACATAAATATATTGTAAAAAATAGAAAAAGTCCGCAAGTTGAAGTTGCAATGTCCCGTAGCTCAGTTGGTTAGAGCGTTGGTCTTATGAGCCGAAGGTCACGGGTTCGAGCCCCGCTGGACCATGTTGAATAATTATGTTGTATATTTTATTTTTTAAGAAAAAATTGTTTGGATGGTTGATATCATATTGTATTGTACTATTTTTTGTTTTGATGAATACAATATTGAATAGAATGTAATTTTTCATATTGTATTATTTTATTTTGATGAATACAACATTTTGAATAGGTTGTATCATTCATCATAACATAATGTCTCACATTAATGAGGAATAAATTCACAAAATTATAAAAATAAAAAGAGTCAAGAACAAGATGAAGCTATTATTAAAAAAAATGGATTAAAGAATAAAATAAAAAATTATTGAATAGGAGTAATAAACAAAGATAAAATGAGAAAAAAAAGAGAAGATAATGACAATGAGATTATACCAAGTTGATGGATAGTGAGTGGCCTGATTAGGCAAGTTGTCTTCCTGTAGAACAACCTTTTCTCCTTGAACTGCTTTACAGTCTAGTTAGGTTCGAGATTTATTTTCTTAAGAAGGTCTCAAAATTAGGTTGACCCAATTTTCATTTAACTCGATTTTGGCTTCCATAGTCTTATGCACACTTTGGTCGTCAAACCTAAACATACGGGCGTGTTAGTAACTCCACATGTGTAGACTATGGGTTAGATCCAAAGTCCATTTTATCTTACTAAGTTCATTCGGTGCTTATATCCTAATATTAACATGGATAATTGGAGCTATTTCTCTCTTAATCAAAAATCTCCGATTCGAGTCCTGAGTACGAAAGAAACCTTGACAGAGAGCGCTTTCCTCCAATGGAGTCCTATGCGGCACAAATCCAAATTTGATCATACTCCAATTCGATTATTGGACACTGAATGAAAAATAATTTTTTTTTAAAAATAAACATGGGATTCTTATTAACTCCTCGTATTGATTTTGTCCCAATGAAATGGTTACTTCTATGTAGAAGGAGAAAAGTGCCCAACAAATTGCTTTCGTCAATCAACATGAGGGTCTGGCGTTATGACCCGCCACGAAGTCTAAGTCGGGACAAATAACTTTCTAACAATAATTAACACTCTTAGAGGATGTTTAGATTAGCTTTTTTTAATTAGCTAAAAGCTAAAAGTTGGTCATATTCAACTTTTAGTTTTTACCTTATTTTTGTACGATTTTAGCTTAAAAGTAGGTGCTTAAAAATACTTTTTATCTTTCTCAAAAATCTTTAAAAATAAAAGATAAAAAGCTTAAAAATCAAAAGATATTTAAAATAAGCCAATCCAAAGCTCTTAAAGGGGGAGCCCCAAAAAAACTAAAATTCATAGCTCTTTGACAAATACCTGGCTGGTAGTGCATTCAAGGTGAAGAAAGAGGAAATTTCTCTAGCTGTAAATAACTGAATGAGCCACACAGAATTCAAAGTTTTCCAAAATGGCGTCAACCGGTAATAAAATGTAGCTAGATAACTGATGCCACAAAATTGTGATGGGATGAATAGAATTATTCTATCATATAACTAGATATCTCGTGTTTGAGCTCTAAAAATAATTTAAAAAATCCTTTATTGAGTTTTAAGCAGCACAAATTCAAATCAGTCGAGGCTCTAAAATGAGTACCAATCAGAGGGTGGCATATCACTTCTTAGACAGTAAGTAAATAAACCTGAACTGATTTTTTGGGGCCTGCTAGTACTGTTCCATATTAACACTTTCATTACTCCTATTAAACTTTGTAGGTACAAGAAAAAAGATATGCCAATTATAACACTATTGGTTGATGGAAACTTTGCAGTTCACTTAACAAGATTTGATTTTTATTTTCCCTTTAAACCTATAATGGAATAGAAGTCATCCCACATGGGGCGAAGTAATGACACACTTAATACAAAACTGTAACATAGAAACAAAATACAGCAAGCTCCAACACATGAATCATGATATAGCCATAAAGCATTAGTTTCTGTCATTTAGTAGGCCATCCAAATTATAAATGGTATTGAAACGTAGCCACCACAATAAACTCTGCAATTAAATACTAATCACTTATCATATCAAAGAAAATTTCCTGTAGCATTACACAACTGGATGTTACATGTACCAGATGTCTACATGTTTAACATTAAAGCAGTCGCGAAGCCAAAATTTTTGTTAAGTGTGTTCAAAATGCAAAGTTTTCCCTATATATAGAGTATACTTTTCCGGCAAAGGAAGGTGAAGGAAGTTCAACTGACCACACTTGGCATATTTAGCTCCATTTATCTTCCTGTTTGATAGTACCAACCAATCATAAAGAAGTGACAATAACTACTATGAAGTAATTGTCAACATCTTGATGTGTCTAAACTAAAATTTTCCCAAGGGAGTAAACTATAAACCCCAAAAAAAGAAAACAAAGAAAGAACATCCCACTAGACAGTTTTTTCATTACGTGTACTGAGATTTGCAGGGCAAGGGGACCATGGATTCATTGCCAAGTGCCATACTTCGTTGTATCTGTGTCTGGTAGTTCTTTCTATTATTCAGCCTCTGCTTCATCTTTAATAGAAATTTGACTGGTTCTCTTTACTTTCTCATTTTTATGAAGTCTAGCTTAGCCCCACTTAGTTCTTCTACCTTCCTACATTCATCTAGAATGATCATTTTCTTTACTTGCAGGAGGCTGTCCTTGACTTGGGCTCTATGCTATGTTGCTATGCTTCAAAAATGTCAATGGGTGCAAGTTGGATTCTCCAAAAGTAGTGTACTTTTGGAGAAACCAACATGGGTGCGGCATCGAAAGTGAAAAGTCCGTGCAACTTTAGGCTCTTAGGGGCTATGATTATTAACTCAACACTTGGTTACCATAAACATGAATCACCTTTTGACACTAATGGACAGCAAAGAATTCTGATTCAGTTTCTTTCTGTTTTCATTTCCTTTCGATTGAACAAGAGAGTAACTTAGTTTCACAAAAATGCAATCATATCTGAGAAATCCTTCCCATTTCATTCTAGCCTTATGCTGGCTTAACTAATGTAAGGAATAAGAGCAACTAACTAGACAAAAGAAATCAAAACATAAATAAAAAAAGTCAGCAAAGACTTGAATGGCTACCAAACCCTTCAATGATAGGAGATTAGGTAGATGAAGCTCTCAAGACTATATATATTTATCTGTAAAGGCTAGTCTAGCAATCTCATGATCTGTACCATAAAAGCTAATTTAGGTAATAAAAGTCACTAAAAATCAGTTTGAAGTTAAAGCTGGCATTCAGATTAGCTCACTCAAACCCACCCTCAATCAACTCTACTGTTCATAGAAAATGACTTACCCTTTAATGCTCACAAAAATCCTAGAAGTGATAGGGATGTTAAAAAGGCCATGTATTTCTTTTGAGGGCTTGAGGATGTAGTTGAAACATGAACTGTTTTATCAGAAAAGAGTAAAGCATCTATCAAACCAAAGAAAGATCTCTCTTTCACCTACATGCAAAATTTGACTCTTTTATCTAAACAGCTGAAAAAAATCACATTTCTTCAATCCATTCACATTTTTAAAATTGGAAAGACAGCAATCAACCTAAATCAATGAAACAGTAATCAGCGTAGCCAGGAATTAAAGAAACCTCCATCACATTCAGAAAATATTACTAAGAGTGGCATTCAAGACTTTAAAATATCTAAACAGAACATTACCAATTCTAGCTTGAAAGTCTCCAAAATCATGAAACAAAAGCAAACAGCATCAAGATGACAAATCTGGCCAAACACATTACACTACACTAAAGTAGCTGTTGAGCTAGAAAAGCTCAATTACACAAGAACGAAATAACTAAAAATATTAGACCGGATCGAAAACCTGAAACAATGATCAGGATTCTTTTCGACACGGTGCATGCCATTGAATCAGACTCTATAATGAACTCTATCATTTTCTCCAGCTCCAGGCTCTTTGACAGCATCACTTCTGTAAGTTCCAATTGCATTCAAGTAGAGCATATCCCTGCAGATTGAGCTCAATGCAACAATGAACAACGTTTCAAGAACAATAAAGTTCAAGTACAAGATTTAAGCAATTAACCAACTGTTAAAGTGAGTACCTGTCAGGAATTGAGAAAGAGATAATTTTGAGCTAATTCAATGGCGAGAATCAGAGGAAGCAGAAGATGGCTTATCGGAAATGCCATCGTGCTCCTCTTCTTCACCTTGGATTCGAGCAGGAATACGAAACCCAGAGAATCCGCCTACTTCAGAGGCAAATCCATAACCAGGAATTGTTGATGGATACATTGGTAATACAGCTTGATGGTGATGACTTGGATCACCTGAGGCAATTGCTATCGCTGATGGGTCCATCCATGCTCGAACCGAAGATGTGTTACTGGACTGAAGGGGTCCCCTCTGAGAAAAAAACTGATTTTGGCCGAATAGCGGCTGCAGCAGCACCGGCGCTGGTGGCGAATTGAACAAGTACCCACCAGGTTCTGTGACTGCCCCACCACTTCCACCAGGGGCAGTGTCTCTACTGTCACTCCAAGAAGAAAGTCTCTGATGCATAGACCAGCCTGAGGTGTCAAACCCAAGTGGGGTGTTTCCTGTATAGTGGGCTGGTGCTTGAACCTGCACTTGCTCTTGTTCCCTATGGTTGGTTTGATTATGGTGTTGAGCTTGCTGGTTTTGGTGGTGAAGCAAAATAGGATCTTGAAATTGTAAAGAGAGACTCAAATCTTGGTTCTGGCTATTGGTTCTTGACAACAAATGAGGTTCTTGGAAGCTGTGAAACTGCATAGCTGAAGAGTTAGCTGAGGTTGAAGAACCCATTGGGAAAAAAGATTTAATGGTATCAGCAATAGCATCAGATTCTAAAGATGGAGGCAGAAAGCTCGCAGTATTACTTTCCATTGCTCTTTTACTTGAAGGGCCAGGCACATTATCATCAAACAAACCTGCATGTCCTTGTTGATATGCAAAGTTATTGTCTTGTTGCTGCTTTTGAGTTTGCTCTTGTTCAAAATTAGTGTTAGTTGCAGCAGCAGAGGCAGAACCAATGGTGGGTTTCCAGGCGGGTAACTCAGCTAGCTCATCAATGGCGGGTTTCGCCTTTTTAATGAGCCAATCAACAGCTTTACTAGGACGGTCATAGCCAAGGCGGTCTTGGACATCGTAAAACTGAATAGCAGTATGAGCAGAGAGACGCACACGGCGGTCTCTGGGGCCTTTGGCAGTGCAAACCTTGCTGTGGCGGTCTTTCCGCCCAGTAGACCTCACAATGTGACCTCCTTGAACTTCTACAATCTCTCCTACAGTGTTCCTTAGGCCTAATCTTGACGTTTCTCCCATTTTTCCTCGCAATGTTGCATGTTCGACGTTTTGCCCCAGTGAAGATGAAGAAGGCAAATACGAACGTTTCTTCGGAGGATGAGGCTGTGGCTGAGTTTGAGGTTGTGGTGGTGGAAGTAATTGTTGGGGTGTTTGTGAGTCTAACCTTCCATAAAGAACCTGATGGTGATGAAGAAATGCTTGTTGTTGAGGATGTAGATAAAGTTGGGGTTCGTTTTCTGATGGTTCTTGATTTTCTTCTTGTTTGCCAACTTCTCCTACATGTCTCAAAGATGGATCTTGATTTTGATTTTGATAATGGTGATGATGGTGCTGCTGATTCCTCTGAGGATCCAGACTCAGACCCTTGGTGTGCTTTTCTCTTTCCAGCTTTTGATTGATTACACTTCCTCTTCTGTACTCTTGTTCTTGTTCTTCTGTATCTGGTACCACTCTGAAATCTGAAACTCTCTGCCATCCAACTTCCCAAATTCCATCACTTATTCAACAACAACCTATTATATCCTGTACCATAACTACTTCACCCTAACCCATCCCTCTCCTTCTCACACTTTTTTCATATGTTTTACAGCAACCCCTTATGTTTTTTTCTGATAAAAGAGTGGCCACTATTGATTTGGTTGTTGCTAGAGAAGAAGAGGGGGAGTTGCGGAGTAATTAAAGAATAGCCAAAAAGGATTCCTTTATTTGGGCTGATGATAAGAGTGAGCCAGCCAGCCAGCCAGCTCCCTTTTGTCAGTTATAAGAGTAAAGGTCTTTGTAACCTCATCATCACTGCCATCTCTCTTTCTCTTTCTCTCTGTGTACTGTACTATGCAGCTACTGCTGCTGCTCCTGCTAACCCTTGTGCTATTTTTCACTTTTGTACTGCCCAAAAAGCACATATATCACCAATCCAAACACTCTTTTTTACCTTTTGACATTCAACCACAACCAACTTGGTTCAATTTTAACCCCCCCTTAAACTACTCTCATCTCTCCCAAGTCACTTATTTTTACCTCTATGATATTCAAATTTTACTTGTTCTAACAAAGTTTGATTTAGATATAACATACATTTTTTAACTTGTTCATAATTAATATCTACGTTCTTCAATTTAAGATATACAAAAAATTAGACTCATGTATCCGGTGTTTGATGTCCCACTTATTAATATTGTCCAAAGGTTTTTTTCTCTTTTTGTAACTTCTTAGTTACAGGTTACAACCATTTGGTTACTTAGCTCAAATTGAAATATTCAAATTACTTTTCTTTTGCTGAAAGTGACACCTTACAGCTTTTTTCTGCTTTCTCTAGATCACACCTTTTTTTCCCTCTCTCTTACTTCTATTTTTTTTTATTCATTCTTTGATTTCGATATTAAAGTTCAATAATCTGAATTTATACCACCAAAAAGAACATTTCATATCAAGAATTTATTTTTTTTATCAAGAAAAGAACAATCTCCACATTCTAACCAATAAATTGCTTACCCGTTCTTTATTTATAATCCAAAGTACAATCACTCTCATTGTCTAACGGTGTGTCTCAATATGAATTGAGTGATATTTTTTAAATAAATACAGTAATATTTTAAATTAAGTTGATTCCACAGGGTTGGTTGTGTATATAGGAGATCTCAAGATTGTAATTCTCTATTTGCTTTCTCGATCAAGTTTGTTGCAATGAAAATTGCCTCTTGCGATAACTTTTTCTTTGCGATTCGCAAAGATATTACATTGGAATGAGGTTTATCTTTAAAAAAAATAAATTTTGAAAAATTGTTGTTTTTTTTCACAGTAATTTACAATTGTGATTTTAGAGAGGTGGTCTTAGAAAAAGAAAAGACAAAAAAAAAAAGGTTAAAAAGAAAAAGGCATAGATATTGTCAAAAATCTTGGTGAAGGTGAGGAGGCATTACTGTTCCCTATAAATCCATGTCTGCCTAATTGCAGTCACACTGCCCATAAAACTTACTCAAAACTCTCATTTGGGAGACAAAAATCCTACTCCAAAATATCATCTTTTATACATTTTCAGTATCTTCTTGGATTTAATTTGTTATGTTTTTTTTTGTTTTTTTTTTTTACCAATTTTCAGTACAAAAATAAAATATTTTTATATTTGATTAGTACATTATATTATGGACTAGTGGTCTTCTTCTTATTGGACAGACAAACATTCCCACAACAACAATCCACCTTACACCTTGTTTGAATGGTTGTTTCTCCCTGTTTAGTATTTCCTCTGTTATATTGGTAGATTAAATATAATATTTATTTTAATTATTATTTAAATTTTATTATTAGATAATGATAAAATATTTCATTTTGTGTAATAATGACTTTAGTGTGATCATGTTGTTATGTTAATATTTTTTTCTCATTTTGTCTTTATTTATTATTTTAATAATTTCATTTTATTATTTATCCTATTTTTTCATAGTATTTTAACTACATATCCTGCTTTTTTTATTAATTTATCATTTAAATTATTAATATGTGACATTATATAATAACGTAAAATAATAATACATTCTATTCAAAGATTAAATTCATTAATATGAGACATTATAATGCAATATAATACGATACAATACATTATTAAACTATATCTAACAACCATCCAAAGAGAAGGAATTACTGCTATCCTATATGAAAATGCTCAAATATCTATATATCACCCAATTTGAACAATAATAATAATATATTCGATGAAATTCATTAAATGAAATCTTAAGCAAAACTATCTCTTATTGAGCAATATATTTAGATGAAGAAACAAAGGCAAAGAGAGTGTCACAGCCGTAATGTCCCGCCAATTGGTGATAAATGACTGGTCATATCGAATTTGGATGAGTTAAAAACATGATAATAAAAATGTATTTTAGTTTATATATATGATGTAGTTTGACTGAGCAAAATAATTTAAATTTGTTGAAACATGCGTTTTAAACTAAATTATAGATATTTATGGTGTCCGTAAATCATTTTATTATAAGGTAAAATATGCATTTTGAGGTTAAATTATTAATAGTTAATATAAAAATATGTTATTTTATTTTAGAATTAACAACTAAAAAGGAAAAGTATGTGATATAAATTGAGAAATTAAAATTACACCTTTATTTTATCACATGGAATCTTCAAATAATTCCAAAATTATATTTTTTTTAAATGAAAATTATGTGATCTAAGTATTTGTCCTGTATAACAAGTTGTGCCCCCGCCACTCCTCACGCGTAAGGAAAAAATATGCTATCTATACTGACATACTTTTATAAAATCCAGTGCAAATTAATGTGCAATTCTTTAGTATATGTAATATTTTGTAATATTTTGTAGTACTTTTACTTCGACCCTTTATATGAAGACACACTAGTGCACCTTAATCTTTAATGTACTTTATGTCATACGAATTCAAAATAGTTAGATATTAAAAGAAACTACACCGAATAAGAAATCAAAAAGATATAGTAATTGATTCATGCTATGAGCTTGGATCGTTTTATAAGTTCTTTATCAATGGACCAGTTGTTTGAGTTATATAGTAGTATATTAATATTGAAAAAGACTAGACAAAGAGGTATATACTATTACAATTTACAACAACAACAACATGTAATTACTCTTTCATCTTTAACCAAGAGGTTTCGAGTTTGAATCCTCTTGGGTATGGAGTCGTCTTTGTTAGGAAGCGCTTTATCCTTCAATGTGGGACTTTTCGATGCAAATTTCAATTTAATCGGACTCCAATATAAATATCAGACATCGAATGAAAAAAAAAACATGCAAGTTGATTAAGGAGTTGAAGGACAAAATGGCAGGTACGGGCAAAATCATTAATGAACTTTTTGACATTTGTTTGATTGAACAATTAAGTTAGTACACATGCAAATTAAATGAGGAATCAGGATTCAAATTAACAACAAAAAAAATCGGAAAATTAGTAATGGAAACTTACGAAAATCCTTTATAAATGTTGTGCATCAGAATCGTATTAAGGTTTAAGAAAATTCATGATTATTCAAGTTATTGTGCTTAGAATTCAGTATTTATATGTTTTAAATAGATTAATTAACACATTTATATAATGTTGAAAACAAAATTAGTTATTGAGTTCAATCAAACTGATAACTTCTACACGTGCATGCAGGGGCGGACCTTAGGGAGGTGAGGGGTTCATCGGAATTCCCTCGACAAAATATTACACAATTTATATATATATATAATAAATTTGAACTCCTTAAACAAAAATCAAAGTGTATCTCAGTGGATAGTGTTAGAATATATGAAAATATATTCTGACAGATTATATATATTTAATTCCTAATAAATAGATAGTTAGTTTCCTTAATTATAGCCTAATTATACTCTTGTATTTTGTGTATATAAATCAAAGGATTAATCTCTTTCAGATAGTGTTTTGCAAACGGACCCTTGCGTTCGAGTTTCATATCTCATTGTGAGTATTATGTTTTTATCTTCTGTTATAAAACATTTAATTTTGCTAACAACCATTAGTCCGATCCAAATTTTCACTATTAATTTTTTCAATTGATGAAATAGTAGATTTAATCCCCTCAAAAATGCAAACAAACCCAAAAAATCAAATTCCTAAGTGAAAAATCTGAATCCATCACTTTATGCATGCGCTGATGTTGCACGCATGCAATATAACTCCTAGAGATCGTTTGGTGTGAGGAATAAAAATAAATAGTCCTAAAATAAAAATAAATAAAATTTTGGTGTCTTATTTGATTATCAAGTTTGGAATAACTTATCTTATCATTTATACCATAATGGTGAAATAAGTTATCTTATATAATAATAAAATAACTTGTTCCCAATCAAACAACCTTTAACGCTGCTCTATGACACATATCAAAATGAAAACTCCATCACATATATCAATTATTTTTGGTAAAATTTGGTTCCACTTTCCAACATATCCCTATTTTGCCTCATGAACGGAATCCTTTTTTTTCTTTTTCCCAAAATACATAAATGTATTTTTTAAAATATAATCTCATATGGTATTTATGTCTTTTAACTTTGCGTATGTATAAGTAAGAACTTAAATTTTATTAGAGTTGAACAAATAGATACATGTATTTTATTTGACATTCTATGCGATATCCTACGTGTAATATTTCAGGTAGGACGCATGTGTACTCTATTAGTGCAACTTTATACAATTTTAAATATCTACTTGTGCACACCCAAAATTAGAGGACATAAATGTCAACTAAAGTCAAGTTAAAAAGTATATTTATGATGCCTTTCAACTTTGAATATGCATTTTTTGATATCTTTCAAAATCAATGATATTGCGCGATAAACTTCTTCCTAGCAAATGTAATTTCACTTCTAGGATCGAATTTAAGACTTCAGAATAAGAATTAAGAAGTATTTATCCACAACATTGTTGGTGCATTTTATGATGCCTCCCCTTACACAGCCTGGACTCAACAACTACACCCATTATATTGATCCTTAATGTGTAACTACAGAAGTGATTCATTCAGTAAGTGGTTGCTTGCCTAATTGAAGCAACTTATCAAATTAGTATGGTGCAATTGGTGAGTATGAGTGGAACAGCTAGCTAGCATGTGACTTACCCTTACTTGATATTCACTCCTTTAAATAGGAAAATGACATTTATAGTGGTTTTTCTATTCAACAACTTTGATGTAGACCCACCAACAAGGTTCCTTTTTCATTAACCAAAAATTTCAAGTTCGAGTCTTTCTAAATATAAAGTCGCTTTTGTTAGGAAATATTTTACCTCAATATGAAATTTTTTGGAGCGAATTCAAATTTAATCGGGGTTGCACAATTCTTTAAAAAATATTAATAATAAGGAGTGTTATTTGACTAATATACCCCTTAATAATTCTTTGATCTTTATTTATTTATGTGGCTCTTAATTCTAGAATAATTAATGTTAAGGGTAAAGTTGGAAAATATAATTAATTTTCTTTTGATTGTTTAAATTGACAACTATTTTGGGATAACAATTTTTAATATACATGACAACTAATATGGAACGGAGGGAGTAATTAACGCGATGTTACGATCATCATCAGAAATTAATGTATGAACCTCAGAGTCAGAAGTGTCTCCGTCACAAAGTTATGACAAACTTGTAACATTATTATTTCTATCACAAACTTGTGATGGAATTGTAATAGATTGTTATTTTCGTCTTAAATTCGTGACAAATTATCATGCCCATCACAAATTAGTTGATAATGTCACAATCTTATGTTTTTCTTGTAGTAATTTTCTTCCACAACTTAGTAATATGCTTGACATTGATCAGTATCAGACTAAGTGTATTTGATGGCGGGGAGGGGATAGGATGGGTGTAGGGATGAGGGCGGGGTTAGGTTGGGATTGGGTGTCCTATGGGGAGGACGGTGAGATGATCGAATGTCAGTTGTGAAACTTAATTTTTTTTTTATAAATTTTACTAGGAAGTGAAAAATGTTTGAGTGGAAAAGTTTTACAAGGATAAGAGGCAGTGAGGTCGTCAGTGCTGACCAAATCACACACTTCAGACTTTAGTTACAATCGATTCCAACTTTTTTTTTCCCTTTAGACGTAGACATCCTTTGAACCATTATTTGTGACAATATGGAATCTACAAGTCACACTCACTTAGTTATATGCAATCAGTGTCTGAGATATAATCATGTTCCTCTTTTTCTCTTTTCTTGACTTTGAATTTTGGGAAGTTAGATTTTAGTTGACCAAGAAAAATCTAAAGATCACACCAGATATCGAATATGGAGTGGAAAATATGGAAAAAAATTATAAAGAGTTTTGTTTCTTAGCGCTAATGGAACAGCCACTTAGAACAAGTCTTTTGAAAAATGGTCCATTGCAACTAACGTACTAATGTGCATGCCAAGCATCGACATAACCTTTTACAAAAATGGACAAAAGGAATCTTAAACTTGTAGCAAACTTGAAAAGTCAAGTTATTTAATCGACATGAATAAGAAGAGTCCTAATTAGAATTAAGTTATTTGATATTTGTGTATTGGCAAGATATTATAGATATGCGATGAAATGATTGAGATGCGTGTAGCGTGTAAGTTGAACTGAACATCATCGTTATCAAAAGAAAAAAAATATTAGGACATTTATTCCTCTAGCACATGCTTGGTACTCAATTAAAATTTATTTGTTACTTGTCGCTTATTAAAAGTAAATTCGATAACGGTTGAAATTTAGTGAAAAGGTACAAAAATATGTAGAAATTACACAAAAATTACGATGATAAGTATGCAAGTCACAATTTTTTATTTGGGGTACATCATAATGTAGAAAGAAAATTACTTCTAAATTTTTTTGTCCTAGTTCACCTAATTTGATTCTCATGAAGCAAAAAGTTCATTTAATACACAAAATGTGAATAGTTGCAAACGTAAATTGGGCTTATGGGCCTCAAATGGATCACAAAGTATTTCAATTTCAATCATAAGGGTTAAGTGGGCTTTAAACATTAAGGCACTTTGCAGGTCCTTTATATAACATTTTAAGTTTGGAAAAATTACTTAACTACACATCCTTTTTTATCATATTTTCTTATTTTTTCTACAGTTTAAAAAAATATCAAAAATCTCTTCTTTTGCTTCCATCATCTCCTTTTTCGATCAATTCAAAATACTATACCCATGATTTCCTTCATTTTTTTACTCCACAAATCTCTCTATATTTACATCCATCAATCTATTTTTGAATTTCAAATATTTTCTTTTTTCAATTAATGATTTCAAGTTATTCAAGAGGTAGATTTCTTTCCATCACTTAGTGTTTTTTTTTAGTTTTTTCGTCTTAAAAATTGCTGAGACATATGGATGAAGGTCGATTTTTGTTGTTTATCTTTTTGTGATACATATAGGTTCACATTTTTAATGTATCTAATTATTTTTGTTTCTTAAATTAATGTATAATGCATTCATTTTAACATTATGATACATTACATTTGAATTATATTTTCGAGATGAATAGATTTATCATGATACATTACTATTTATGTACCTTGTTTGAATTGTTAAGTATTGTATGTCTACTAGATACACTTAAATAGGTAATTATTGCCCATAAGATGTTATATTTGAGATAGATACATTACCGGTAGTCGTTATATATCAGATACTTTTATTATAAATTTAAATTTATGTATCATGTCCAAAACTCATATGTATCAGAAAAAAGATTAACAATAAAAAATCAAACAAAAAAAATCAACAAGTTGTTCTATCAATTTGTGTCATATACATAACTATGAATATGATACAAACTGATATTATTATAAAAATATTAGTGTTTATTTATCAACAATTATATTTGATAATGTCTACAGATACAAAACCTTCTATTTGAATAAGTTAAGGTGTATGTATCTGGTAGTAAAAAATAATGAAATTTGTAATAGTTATGTATCAAATAAATAGCTATGAACATGATATATACTAATTTGTGTTTTAATAAATTAAGGTTATATATCAAAACTAATATTTGAACACAATATCATGTGCATGATAAAAATGTAATATATCATAATATTGAAACGAAGGCATGATACATTAATTTAAGAAAGAAAAACAACTAGATTTGTTGAAAACAAAAAAACATGATGAAGAAATCCTTCTACACATTCTTTTTTGCTCTGTACCAATTTCCGTAACTTTTTTTCACTTTCAACAATGATGCAATCCATGAATCTTGACTCAAAGACCTTACCGGAGCCACTACCAACTCTCATATTTTGACCAACAACAATTTCATCACTTTTGTATCGTTCATACCTCACCTCTCCTTTTTAGATTTCGAAATGTCTCAACAAGATCGACAGATTCATGTTGTATCAGTACAATTTGTCTATAATTTTGTTTCAAAAATTGAAAGTTTTTTTTGGAAGAATGGAAAAACGAATTTTGAATTTTCAATTGTAGTAGCATGTTTCAATTTGGCAGGGATTGAATCAAATTGTCAATAAAGTTTTTTCCATAAGTTATGCTTTCTTTATTTACTTTTTTCCTTTTTAAATATAACAAAATATTCAATTAACAATTCTTCCGTTAATTTTCTTTTTTTACCGCAACAACATTAAGGCATCATTATGTATCAACGAAGATGACCTGTGTATCTGAGTTTATCAAACAATAAGAGATTTTTGTAATTTAAAAAAGAAAAGGGATAGGATGTAATTGAGACTCTTAACACTATGAGATTTATGTAAGTTATACTTTAAGTTTTCATTGTAAAATTACATCCATAAACTTGAAAATAGCTAATCTCGGCCTTTTGACCCCAACTTATTTTATGAGCAAGCCTACATTCCATGTCAAAAGTCAAAACATGAAATTTTGCTCGTGAAGAAACGAGGTCAAAATTTCAAGATCATCCACTTTCAAGGTCATTTTTGTAAATTGCTCGGATGAGGATGTATTTTGTATTGATGGATGATGCTGAGAAAACGAAAATCATGTGACTTGGAGATTATTGATAAATTCATATTAAATTTGGATTAAATCTTAAATTCACGATATGTTGACCAAGTCAAATTATTGGTTAGTAAATTTGAATTAATATTTAAGTTAAAATTATATGACTTAAATAAAGTTCAAATTACATTTAGGTAAGTTGATAAGATGAGCCCAATTCATGCTCTTTAAGCTCAAGGTCCTCTAAAATTACTGAAAGACGAAAATATCCTCAAAATACTAGTTCATGCCTATATAAAAGGATCTTCATAAGACCATAAAAGAGGAGGAAAAATATAGGGAAGAGAAAAGACATAGCAAAGATTTGTACTTCAATGGTGATCCGCAAGTCCTCTGCTAAAGTTTCAACAAGTATTTCATCGATTTAAGAACAAAGCAAAGTTCTTGAGTTGACGATCGTGAAGAGAAGAATTAGAGGATTATACATTTTTCATTAGATTTTATAAAGATTGTAACTTTCGCATAAATTATTTAAATATAAATATCATTGTTACATTTGTCGCTATTTTTCTTTCTTGATTGCTATTTTTCAAGAACAAAACTTAGCCTCTTTCAAAGATATAAATAAATTAATGGGTGGAGCTAGGGTAACGGAAGCTAGGCTTCAACCGAACCGCTTCATCAAAAAAATATGTTATATATACAAGGTCAGAATTATTTTTTAAGTATATATATATTAAGTATTGAATCTTTTTATGAGGATCCACATGTATATATAGTGATTCGTTATACATGTTATGCTTGTGGAGGGTGAATACTAGTTGTATATCAATTACCACAATAAGATCAATGTGGCAAAACTTGCAAAGCTTCACTGTTGTTAACCATTTTATGTGCAGACCCTTAACTTTATCATCCAACATATAGGAAGAAAAAAGATGGAAACTTTCATTCTAGAACTCTACTATTCCTAGCCTCCGTTTTAATTTATATGATATAGTTTGATTTGGTACGAAACTCAAATTAAAAAAAAAATTAAAATATGTGAATTGTGATATTATAAAAAATGTCATAACATTTGTGTGAACACAATCTCCTTGGCCAGCTGACTGCTATTGGAATGAAATTTGTGTATAAAGTTAAATGAAAAATGAACAATCCATGTAATCTCATATTGGTTCTTCACCTATAAGTGTGTGACTATCTCATTTAAAAGTTTAAGGACTCCCTCACGTACGGTTCCTAATTCTTTTTCATGAACCAAACACAAGAAAATTCTTTTCAATAATGAGTAACAATTAGATTTCGAATCCAGAATCTTTGTCTGCTCTAATACCACATTGAAGTGTGTTATTAAAAAAGACATTTAATTACTCAATTATATTCTCAACATCACCAAATGCAACATGCTTTCATCATTCAACAAATTAAATTAAATAACAAGCGTATCTTGCTCTCCATATCAAATTTAATTATATACAAATATATCTTCATGCATACTGGATGATTTATTTACTAAGTGGGGAAAGGAGTTTATAACTAGATACTGAGATATACCTCACCATAAGATTATGAACATAAACATATATATACTTAGATATGGATTGCATCATAAAGATATATAATAAACATATAATAAGGACTTCTATGCTTAAAATATATATAAAAAAAAGAAGTAAAGACATGAGCTTTTAAAATTATTATCCACAACTAATAATTTAAATCCCAATCACATCAAGAACTCTCACTATTATATGAGGGGAATTGCAAATGTCCACTTCCAATTATATTGAGGAACACAATTGGTCTTTTTTTTTAAAAAAAAACATTTTTAATTCTCTCCTTTTTTTATATTTTATTTTCCTTCCCTTTTATCACTTGGAAGATGAGCCTCTTTGAAGGACCGGAGTCGATAACCTTACAATGAGTTGAGTAGGTATTACTTGAAATCATCAGGTTTAAATCTTGAATCAACTTCTGGCCCTAATGATGTTTAGGGTCAGGTCCACCCGGACTAACACGGTTGACATCATATTTATTTGAATGTGCTTTAAGCAATCGTTCTCTTAAAATATCTCGTGCAATCTCCATCATTGTCTCCTTCCTCTTCCCTGAAAATGCCTTGAGAAGGCGACTCTCAGAGCATAAACAAGAAAGCAAGAGAATAAAGAAACAGAACCAAAATCTAAAACTAGCCATTATTTGAGTTTGAAAGAATGAGGTCTGCAAAGTATTATACTAAGTTAGGTGTTCTAAAGTTGCATGAAATATGTGGAGGGTTAAGTGCTTAAATGTTGGGTTTATATAGAAATTAGTAGTATTAAATTATTACTAATATTTAAATAGTAGGGCGGCGCAAATAAGACACAAGTGATTAAAGAAGAACTAATACACTTATTTAGGTGATGCACAAACTCGAAAAAGTAAAGCCTTGAACCTATTTAAATGACAAAGTGGTGATGTTGGAAACTTGAAACCAAGATGTCACTAATAAATTATATTAGGTCGTTTGATTTATGGGATAAGATGAAATATTTTATTAAATTAGATATTAGTTTATCCATTTTTCAGGTGCCAAACATAAATAGCTTAGACCGCGAACCAAACAATCTTTGGTGCTAAACGTAAATATTCTTTTACCATATAGTATCTACTAGTGCTAGTGTTAACTTATGTAAACAACCTATCTTTCATAGTGAACTTCAAATGTGCGTATTTAAATTATTTAAATGAACAAATTAGCAAGTTTTGAAGAATTTACGCATTTTATTTTCTAAGAAAAAGATTATAGTGATTGGCATCTCTCAATTCAACGAAACGAAATGAAAAGCTAAATTAAAGCGTGTAGCAAAATTCAAAATTTGATTTAGATTAATAAGTTTACGATCACTAAATAAACTTAATTGATTGATGAATGTAATTTATCAAATGCTAATATAACAGCTTGTCAAGCATTTGAGAAACTCACATGAGTCATTTCAAATAGGAGTATCCCACAGACATATGAGCAATCCAATCCTTGTGATTTTCTTTTATGAAAAAGTTATGGTCTAATAATAATCAAGAAATATCCATTTTCTGCTAAACATGATGAAATATTGAAATTAAAATTTATAAAATATTTTTTATGAAAGTCAACTAAAAATCTCACTTTCAATATTGTTTAATCATTTGTTAATTAAATTAAAGCTACCATTCATGCATATGTCGACGATATAATGAGTGATCTGTTCTCGTAATGCTATAAACTAAAAACTTTAAAAAAGCAACCAAAAAAAAAGTACCTTAGTATAACAGACGTGTATTTTTTATAGACCTTTTTGTGGATGGTAGTTTGTGTGCGGCAATTCTTTTAGTGCCGCCTTTTGATCACTAAGTCACAAGTCATAATTAATCACAATTAATTTGCATCAATGCTAATGTGGTCCAGAGTTAACGTAAAATGCAGATTTAAAATTTTATATTAATGGATTTATGTCTTAGTTTAGACATAATTAATAACGCTAAAGTACGGAATTATACGAATATTAATTGTATTAATATATAGTTCAAACATATAGCATTGCTTGGAGTGTGATCATATAACATATGCTACATTAGACGATTTAGCCTATAATAAAATAACGTGAAAATAATATTTTAAATCGAACTTTTATTATATTTATTTTTAGTATTGACCGAAAACAAACTCTCTATTCTATAAAAATATAGAAATAAGAAAAACCCGACCCAACCTTATTAGGCCATGGTCCTTGCCTTAATTTGTCTATTTCTTTCATGTGATTCGATAATGTTATGTTTTTATTATTATTAATGATGTGTGTAAGTTAAATTTTTATTCTAACAATAATGCAAGGACATGACAGTAATTTTTTGATAAGTGGCGTTCTCCTGCTTCAACAATTATACTATGAGATATTACATTAAAGCAGATTATTTGTTATAACAAATAAAAGTTATAAGTTAAAGCATAAACAACTAAAAATTATTTACACTATATATTTGCAATTTTCACTCTATTCATAATAATCTACTTTAGAAAAAACTCATGTTTCAATAAAAAGATTTTTCAAAAAATTAATAAATCGAACATGAAAAAATTAAAATGATACCGAAACACACCCTTAAGCACAAGATCACAAAATTGTTTGCTTTTAATGACTTCACAAAACAGACAAATTAAGAATATTCAACTTTCATGTGTAATATACACTATCGTTAAAATTAAATCCCAAGAAAACTTTAATTATTTAATTTAGATAAGATAGAGTGATGGAGGCCTATTCTTGGTAGTGCATTTATACTTTTTAATTTTTAACTTTTATGCTAGCCTGACCAAATTAATAAAACAATCCGAATTGCATTGCTTACTTAATTATCAAATACATGAAAAAAATATATATATTTTTCTTCATGCGGAACCGGTTCAAATCCAAGTTGTATCAAGATCATTAACCAACAGTCAAGCTCGATCTCTCCAAAGGCCAAACACTAAAAGGTTTTTTAGTTGTCCGTGTATTCAATATAATAAAGCAAAAATACTTTTAAGATAAAAAGAAAAAAAGTATTCGAGTCCACATAATTCATTGTGTCCTTAAAGAATTTAATTATTTCGCTGTATTTGAGATTATGAATTATTTTCTCCCAGAATAAAATGGATTAACTATTAGAGAAGTAGCGATACCTCAAACTTTAATAATTTCAGAAAACTCAAAAGTCAGCAACAAATCACACAAAGACTCAACTTTGTTTGTAAGAAAATATATGTAGAAGAGAGAGAATTTTAATTTTTTTTAATTGAAAATTGAGGGAGAAACCTCTCTATTTATAGCCAAAAAAAGGGTAGTATGAAAATGTGCTAATTGTGTCTTATTAGAGAGGTCACATCCGTTGGAAAAAGAATAACCTTTCAAAACGGCCACAACTCTTTAAAAAAGGCACAACCTTACGTAAAGGTCACAACCATTTGGAAAAGGCACAACCTTTCAAAACGGTTACAATCGAAAAGGCACAACCTTTTGAAAAATACACTACCTTTTTCATAATGATTAACTCTTAATTTCTCATTCACACTTTTAAAACTCAACCGTTTTTCAACTTTTGCTTAAAAAACTCATTTTTATACTCCAATTATTAGTTAGTTAGATGGATAAATGCTCATTGCTTTATCAAAAGGTTAATGGATTTAATTAATTAGTACAAACTATATTTTTTATTAGTTTAGTGGTCGGTGTATTCAATCATTTGCAAGACCGACTTTTCCAAATTATCATTCGAAGATGCTAAAACGGTAAAGTGAAATAATTACAATTATTTAAGGAGTATTTTTAAAAACCATTATGGATGTTTATAATACTGGTAAAGATTTGTATGTTTTCTGTAAAAGTTATTAATATTTTTTTTAAAATAAAATAAAAAAAGATTCCACTAGTTTTAACAAACAAACAAAGGTTTTCCTAACGAAAATGACTCACTAAACCCAAAAAGGGTATTAGGTCAACCTTAGTGCACCCCATCTTTCGGTCCATATTGATTATTCATAGATAAGTTATCCATATATTGCGTTAACCAAAACATCCATTTACCAACTAGTGTGAATGAATTTGACTTTAATGAATTACACATACATTCATATTATATATACTAATTTTACTTATACTTTAAATAATTACTTATTTTATTATTTAATTAATAGTTTTCTGATACATCTAGATATATACATGTACATTTGCTATAAGATACACTAAAATAAGGAGAGAGGCAAGCGAGATCGGGAGGAAGGCGAGCAAGATAGTAATGTATCTCAGATACATGCGAATCACACTAGATATATACTAGATACGTGTATATATTTGGTGTGATTCGCATACCAGATATATAGGAGGGCGAGATGGGAGGGAGGTAAACGAAATTTGTCTATGTATCCAGATACATATGAGTCCACTTGTATATAGTGTATCTAGAACAAATTACACATAATTTTAACTCATGTGTTCTGAGATACATGTATCTGAACGCACCAAAATCTAGTATAAATATATAATATTGTAAATTAGAATATATTTAAGTAATTAATTTCTAAACTAGTAGAATTCTCTGAGTTCCCAGAAAATGACTCACATGCACTCATGATCCATTTTATGAATTTAAATAATCAATCAACATTTCTAGCATTTTGCTTATTGAGGGATAATATATGTTTAACTTAATATTAAGTTAAGCACTTAAGGTTGCTTTAAGATTATCGCTTCAAGTGTAAAACAAATGCTACCTAGAAATTAGTCGAATGAAGAATGATTAATGCAAGAAAAAGCTAATTAAGCTAACCCCCCCCCCCCCCCACACCCAATTTCTTCATAATGATTTCTTTAAGATTATTTCTGAGAAATTAATGTGTTAATGACATAACTAATATTCCTTGTCGAGATAATCTTCTAATAAAGAAGTACCAAGTTGCCCTTTTTTGTTTTAAAAATTGTCATTAATGATTCTATGGAGCACATTGTGTTGTATTATTCTTTTAGAGGTTTTGTTTTGCATGAAAAAAAAAAGAGATTTAGTAAAATCTTGCATAAATATAAATGCAAAATAATTTTTTCAGATTCCTTCATTTTTTTAATTTTTTTTGTGTGTGTGGTTAGAGAAGTTGGAAAAAGGAACTTAGAGAAATAAATAATAAATATAAAGAAAACCCCACCATCAAACTTCAAATGTGGCATTTAGCCTGTCCAGCAGAGAAGGATTGCACAACAACTAATGAAAACCTTATCCCATGCATACTGTAGTCCATAGAGTGAGAGATGACATAATGAGTGAGGTATGAATTTTAATTTTTTGATGTTTGATGGGTTGAAGTATTTTGAAAAATAGTTTTTTGGAAAAAATAACTTTCATAAAGATTAGAAAAATGATTTTTCTATGATATAATTAAAAGAGGAAAAACAAATTCTAAAAGTAGCATTGCATGCTCATTGTCTAATTTCTGCCCCAACGTCGATTCCTACTCACTTTCCGTAATGTTTTGCAAAATTACATATAAGTATTAAGTGCTTGTTGATTAGAGCTACTTCGGGAATGAAAGGATATAGATAACTTTTTTGAGGTATTATCTTAATTTTCAAAAAACTAATATAAGATAAAGTATGACTTAACCATAGAAACATATATCTTTTAAAAAAAATTAGGGGCAGGGGAAGGGGAATGTGGAGGAAATTATAAGGTGTGGAATTGAACTCTCACTAATAAGATGAAAGATTAGGTAGTCAACTAACTGAGCTATTAAAATTTCCCTAATTCAATAATAATCACTTAATAGTTTGTTTTTAAAACCCTTCTCCGGAGCTCCTACTATTTTTTTGCTTTTTTGATAACTTAAATTCACAACTTTAAAATTGAAGATTAGAAATCCTTAACATATGAGCAACTCCCTCTTATCTTAAACATATATGAATATAACTTATAACAAGATCTAGAAAAATAAGTATTGTAATTTTTATTGGATCATTATTCCTTTTTAGGTTCATTAAATTTGTTATTAGTTGGAACTTTCGGTTATATTGGTAGAAATTTGATCACTCAATTTTCGCAGAAACAAATCTTCTTCTACTTTCACAAAAAATCATGATATTTTTGTATGGGATTTAGATATGGCATTCTTTTATTTTTTTTTCCTAATCTATTTAATAAAATTTCTAACTTCATCAATGGTTAGAGTCCTTTATGATTGTTTCTACAAATTTTAGAAGCATCACCTCTAACTACACCACATGTATTTTCACTTTTTACTTCTTTCCCATAGTTGGAAAACAGAAAAATGATGTTGGGCATGGGCCTATATCTGTTGGATCAAGCTTGTTGGAAAACAGAAAAAAAATGACCTTCGTTGATATTCGAACCCTAAATCGGAATAAAGAAAGGTAAAGTTATAACCATTAGTTTGTACCTTCATTATAAAATTAGCTAAAGTTCGTGCACCTCTTAGTTTTCATTTTATGAAAAAGAAATAAAGAAACTATAATCACGAAGTAAATGTTAATACTAACAATGATATAAAGATATACAAAATTTCGAATATCGACGCAATCTAATATAATATAATTAAGTGAATTTTTTATTAATCTCTGTTAGTGTGTGAACATTTTAACATTTTATTAAATTGCAATTTTAGCAATTGTCCATTGATGACATTTAATGTCATCTTTATTATTCTTTCTTTAGTGCATAAAAATGTCTTTCATTATCATCTTTATTTAGTGCAAGACTAAATCATTCCATTATGTATTTTTAATTTAATTATCACTAATAAGTGGTGCACTAAATCATATTATTATGTATTTTTAATTTAATTATCACTAATAAGTGGTGCACTAAATCATAATGGTGCACTAAATCATAATGGTACACTAAATGATGATAATGATGGCATTCTATTATTTTTTCATCTTTGTATGATTTTCTCTCCTATAAATAGAGAGGTCTTCTTTGTTTTGAAGGGAGAATAAGAGAAGAAAAAATTGAGAGAGTTAAGTTTATATAAAAAAGAGAGTTCTTATTAGTTGAAGAGAGGTGTTCTTTGTGTAGAGCTTTAAACTCAACTCTTGTCCAGAGTTTGTTGAGTTACATTTTTGTGATAAGGCTGTTGTATCCTGGAGGGGACAAGTCAAGAGGACTACTGCTGGACCAGTGAAACGATTTACTGCAGTGGGCTTGAATCTCCTTAAAGAGAGCGAGATATCCGCGCCTCAGCCAAGAAGTGAAGTTAATTTCTTCATTTTATTTTTTAATTGTAATTTGTAATCTTATAATTTCTCCAACAATTTTAAGGAGATTCAATATGGCTACAATTGAAAAATCCGCGGATATCAAGATGGGAGATCTAAACAAACCATTTCGGTTTAATGGTAATCATTTCAAGAGATGGAAGGGTAAAGTACTTTTCTACTTAAGTCTTCTCAATGTTTCATATGTGTTGACTCAAAAAAATCCTAATAAAGTTGACATCCTCTCCATGGATAACGATGAACTAATTTCTCATCAAGAGAAAGTGGAAAAGTACAATAATGATTCCTACAAGTGTCGGTATTATATTCTTAATTGTCTATCTGATAATTTTTATGATTATTATGATAGAACTTACTCTAGTGCAAAGAAAATATGGAAAGCATTGCAGAGTAAATATGATACCGAAGAAGCTGGAGCGAAAAAATATGCTGCTAGTCGATTTTTTCGTTTCCAAATGGTGGATGATAAATCAGTGATAGACCAAGCTCAAGATTTTATAATGATCGTTGGAGAGCTCAGGTCTGAGGAAGTCAAAATTGGAGACAATCTTATTGTTTGTGGCATAATAGACAAACTTCCACCTTCATGGAAGGAGTTTCAAAAAACTATGCGCCACAAACAAAAGGAAACCTCTCTTGAGACTTTGATCATGAAAATCCGCATGGAAGAGGAGGCAAGGGGCCAAGATGCACTTTTACAAAATGAAGAGAGCAACATCACAACGAAGGTAAATTTAGTTACTTCAAAATATATTACTCCTGAATCTAACAAAAATACCTCTTTGAAGCCTAAGAAGAAAAAGTTCAAGAAAAATAATGGTAGACTTTCCAAGAAAAATAATGGTGAAAATAGCCAAGCACAAAATCAACAAGTTTATGATAAAGGACCGTGCTTTGTCTGTGGCAAGAGTGAGCATATTGCTCGATTTTGCAGATACCGGAAACGTGGTCCTATACCTCAGGCAAACGTTATCGAAGAGCCTTTTGTGGCAATGATTACAGACATAAACATGGTTGAGAATGTTGATGGATGGTGGGCTGATTCTGGTGCAAACCGTCATGTCTGTTATGACAAAGATTGGTTTAAAAAATATACTCCTTTTGGAGAGCCCAAAACCATCATGCTCGGTGATTCTCATACTACTCAAGTGCTTGGAACGGGAGATGTCGAATTGTGTTTTACCTCTGGAAGGATATTAACTTTGAAAGATGTACTTTATACTCCTTCCATGAGAAAAAACTTGATGTCTAGTTTTCTTCTTAATAAAGCAGGCTTTAAACAAATTATTGAATCTGATCAATATGTAATTGTGAAAAAAGGTATTTTTGTGGGAAAGGGGTATGCTTGTGATGGGATGTTTAAACTGAATGTTGAAATGAATAAAATTTCTACTTCTGTTTACATGCTTTCTTCTACTAATTTTTGGCATGCTCGTTTGTGTCATATTAATGATCGTTATGTTGGAATCATGAGTAATTTAGGATTAATCCCAGTGATTAAAAAGAATTTTGAAAAGTGTGAAGCTTGTAGTAAAGCAAAAATCACTAAAAGGCCTCATTTTAAAGTTGAAAGAAAAACTGATTTATTAGAATTAGTTCACACTGATATTTGTGAACTTGGAGGAATTTTAACTCGTGGAGGAAATAGATATTTTATCACTTTCATTGATGATTTTTCTAAGTTTACATATGTTTACTTAATGAAAAATAAAAGTGATGCTTTTGAAAATTTTAAATTTTTTCTCCATGAGGTTGAAAATCAGTTTGGGAAGAAAATAAAAAGAATTAGAAGTGATAGAGGCCGTGAATATGAGTCAAATGAGTTTAATTCTTTTGTTAGATCATTGGGAATAATTCATGAAACTACTCCTCCTTATTCTCCTTCATCTAATGGTGTAGCGGAACGGAAAAATAGAACTTTGGTTGAATTGACTAATGCCATGCTTATTGAGTCAAATGCACCTTTGAATTTTTGGGGTGAAGCTATTTTGACTGCGTGTTATGTGTTAAATCGAGTGCCTCATAAAAAGACTAAACTAACACCTTTTGAGTTGTGGAAAGGTCATAAGCCAAATTTGGGATATCTAAGAGTTTGGGGTTGTCTAGCCTTTGTGAGGCTAATGGATTCCAAAGTTATAAAATTGGGTAAGAAAGTTACTACTTGTGCTTTTCTTGGTTATGCTTCAAATAGTACAGCCTATAGATTTTTTAATCTTGAAGATAAAATTGTAATAGAATCAGGTGATGCTATTTTTCATGAAAATAAATTTCCTTTTGATTCTAAAAATAGTGGGGGTCAAAGAATTGAACAAAATATTTTATCACTACCTAGTTCTTCTTCTTCCATTTTAAAAAATAAAGAAATTGATGATTTTGAGGTAAGAAGAAGTAAAAGAGCTAGAGTAGAAAAAGATTTTGGGCCTGATTTTTATGTTTTTAATGTTGGAGATGACCCTTTCACTTTACAAGAAGCTTTATCTTCGTATGATTCTATTTTTTGGAAAGAGGCTGTAAATGATGAAATGGAATCACTAATTTCTAATAAAACTTGGAAGTTAGTTGATTTACCACCAGGTTGTAAAACAATTGGTTGCAAATGGGTCTTACGAAAAAAGTTAAAACCAGATGGATCAATCGATAAATATAAGGCTAGACTAGTTGCTAAAGGGTTTAAGCAACTAGAAGGCCTAGAGTTTTTTGATACTTTTTCTCCGGTAACAAGAATTACATCCATTAGACTTTTAATTGCTATGGCTGCAATTTTTGATTTGCATATTCATCAAATGGATGTAAAAACTGCTTTTTTAAATGGAGAACTTAATGAAGAAATTTATATGGAACAACCTGAAGGTTTTGTTGAAGCAGGCCAAGAAAGCAAAGTATGTAAACTTACTAAATCCCTATATGGCTTGAAACAGGCACCAAAGCAATGGCATGAAAAGTTTGATTCCTGCATGATTGAAAATGATTTTAAAACAAATGAGTGTGATAAGTGCATATATCATAAGTCTTGGAATAATACACATGTTATTATTTGCCTATATGTTGATGATTTATTGATCTTTGGCTCGAATATGAATGTTATTGATGATACTAAGAACATTCTTAGAAGCCATTTTGATATGAAAGATCTTGGTGAGGCAAATTTTATTCTAGGAATAAAAATTACTAGAACATGTGATGGAATTTTCCTTGACCAGTCACATTATGTTGAGAAAATTTTAAAAAAATATAACTTTCTTGATTGCAAGCATGTTTTAACTCCTTTTGATTCAAGTGTACACTTGTTTCCTGTTCAAAGTGAAATTGATGTGATAAATCAAAAGGAATATGCTAGCGTAATTGGAAGTTTGAGATATGTGACTGATTGCACTAGGCCTGATATTGCATATGCAGTAGGAGTACTTAGCAGGTTTACTAGCAAGCCAGGTAATGAACATTGGCATGCTATAACAAGAGTTATGAGATATTTAATTGGAACAAAAACTTGTGGTTTGTTATATAAAAAATATCCTGCTGTACTTGAAGGCTTTTCTGATGCAGATTGGAACACTTTAGCAGGTGATTCCTGTTCTACCACTGGTTACATTTTTACATTGGGTGGTGGTGCTGTTTGTTGGAAATCAAAAAAACAAACTATAATTGCTAACTCTACCATGGAGGCTGAACTAATTGCTTTAGCTTCAGCTAGTGAGGAAGCGAATTGGTTAAGAGATTTATTATTTCAAATACCTTATTTTGAAAAACCAATTCCTCCAATTTTAATTCATTGTGATAGCACTGCAGCAATTGGTAGAGTTCAAAATCGTTATTACAACGGTAAATCCAGACCTATAAGGAGGAAACACAGTAATGTAAGATCATATTTGACAAGTGGTACCATTAATGTTGATTATGTCAAATCTTGTGAAAATCTTGCAGATCCTCTTACTAAGGCCTTAACAAGAGAAAAGGTCTGGAGCACATCGAGGGGGATGGGATTGAAGCCTATAAATACATGAGTCATATATGAGGAAACCCAACTTGGAGACTAGAGATCCTATAACCAGGTTCAATGGGAAAAACGAATCATATGATGACTTGTTGTGAAAAAAATGCACTATTTTTATTCCCTCCCTATGATGTGAGTGCATTGTTTCCTGTAGTGAATTGAGGAGGTTGAGTTTTAAAAACTCTTAATGAAAATCTGTAGCCCGTATGGGTGGAGTGTTAAATTTACAGGAGCACTCTTGATAGATTTCACCTATGTGAGTATGGAAGTAGGCCGCTTCCTATGAGAATTAGGCTTATTCTCAAAAGCACTCATAAAACCGGGATAGCACAAGGCCGTAATGTGCTGGCTTATAAAGCTCGTGACAATACCTTGATTACTATGTGTGAGCAGTAATATTTTATGTCCCTTAAGCAGTCATAGTTCAAGTCTGAGACCACTACGACTCTGGAGTAAAAGTTATTGTTTCACTAAGTGGAGGTTCAATGCAGAGCACACCTTCATTATGTATAGTAATCTTCCTTCAGCTGATAAACTCTCTTATACAATATTAAAATGAGTGGGGGATTGTTAGTGTGTGAACATTTTAACATTTTATTAAATTGCAATTTTAGCAATTGTCCATTGATGACATTTAATGTCATCTTTATTATTCTTTCTTTAGTGCATAAAAATGTCTTTCATTATCATCTTTATTTAGTGCAAGACTAAATCATTCCATTATGTATTTTTAATTTAATTATCACTAATAAGTGGTGCACTAAATCATATTATTATGTATTTTTAATTTAATTATCACTAATAAGTGGTGCACTAAATCATAATGGTGCACTAAATCATAATGGTACACTAAATGATGATAATGATGGCATTCTATTATTTTTTCATCTTTGTATGATTTTCTCTCCTATAAATAGAGAGGTCTTCTTTGTTTTGAAGGGAGAATAAGAGAAGAAAAAATTGAGAAAGTTAAGTTTATATAAAAAAGAGAGTTCTTATTAGTTGAAGAGAGGTGTTCTTTGTGTAGAGCTTTAAACTCAACTCTTATCCAGAGTTTGTTGAGTTACATTTTTGTGATAAGGCTGTTGTATCCTGGAGGGGACAAGTCAAGAGGACTACTGCTGGACCAGTGAAACGATTTACTGCAGTGGGCTTGAATCTCCTTAAAGAGAGCGAGATATCCGCGCCTCAGCCAAGAAGTGAAGTTAATTTCTTCATTTTATTTTTTAATTGTAATTTGTAATCTTATAATTTCTCCAACAATCTCTAATATGACCTACTATAGGTAAGAAATTTAAGTTCAATTCTTGATATCTTTACAGCAAACTTCAAAATACAGGTATAAATTTACTTTTGGACTTACCTAAATTGATGGAAAATTCTTGATCCATTAGCTATAGAAATTAGAAATATTAATAACTTCATCATGGTTTGAATCTTCTTGCAAACTAAATATTGCCAGGTGGTATTTTCCCATTTCATTGAAATATCGCTCGCTAATCAATTTTTTGTCGAAATATCACAAGTTACAATGAATATTATCCTTATATTTATGTAAGCTTTGAATAATAAAGTTACTCGATGCCTACATTGATGATTAATAAAAGATATTAGATATTCAATGAAATAGTCAAGATGTACCCAATTGATAAGACGAGACTGATTCAAAAGTCTTGGAAAGAAGGGAGAGGACGGAGACAGAACTTCCTTCTTGCCTCAGACTGAATGGATAAAAGTTGGTACTATTATCAAAAATAAAAATGTTTAAAACCTTTTGGGTTATGGATAATGCACATGACTAGAGTCTATTTGGAGCCCAACATTTAGGTTATCAAATCCAATATGCCAACAACTTCTGTGATTTGAATGGTTAATTTATCACTATTTCAGTGCTCTAACATCATATACTCTCTCTCTCTCTTATATTTGTTGTGTACATTAAAAATAGTTATTAAATATATATATATATTATCCGTATTATTAAATAATAGGCATTTTCCAATATTTAAATGATTTATTACTAATAGAAGTAAGATAGAGAATTACCCTTTTATTTATTGTTTAATTCTTAAAGGGCGTGTCAAATTAAACTTTAATAAGTAAAGATAGGCGGTGGGAATAGTATGAATAAATAAACTAGCCAATGACGTTTCTTAATTACGTAGACTTTCCATAATTAGTACAGAACAATTAGCCGACAATTTGATTTCCACTACTTATCCAAAAGAGCGGAAATTCGAGTTTGATAAAATTTAGTAGCTTTATTTTAATTATATATAAATTGTGAAGTTCATTAAATATGCATGTACAATAAGTTATTAATTCAATAATCCAATATGGGTTAAGAGTTTAACGATCGACACTCACAAAAAAATTAAATTTATAAATTTTAAATTCTGAATTTTTCTTCATGAATTTATTTACACATAAATTTGTCGTTGGTAATGATAATGCAAGATAATTTCAACTTAATCCATAGTGTCATCCTCCTCATCTTTTTTACCTTTATACATAAAGAAAATTCTCTTTTCCACGTAATTAGTACTCAACTACAATTTGACTCCATAAAAAAATGATTTCATTTTCATTTTTTTATATTCATGTATCTCTCTCTATCTTTGGTACATCTGCCACACCCATACAATGTGTGCCCAAAAATCGTTAATTAAGGGTATGACACATATACATTGACAAGTTGAACAAAGTATTTAATAAATAAAATAATAGAAGTGACATATTGTAGTACTAAAAATAAATAGACAAAAAGAATCAAAAGTCAAATGAATTAGATAATTGGATTGAAGAAAATAGACAATGGGAATAAAGGCTTTTATGTCTGAATATAATGGTGCTTGTCGGCCTATCTTTCTTCTTGTCTATCTTCTTTAAAATTAACTCATTAATAGAAGAAAAGATGACTAGATGATTAATTAAATAATGTGCCTATGCTGACAGATGTTAAATGAATGAGTAATATTGGTCAAGGGAACAGTAAGGACCAACTATGGAGATCAAATAATGAATCGATTAGGTTGAATTTGAACTGTTCAAAATGTTTTAGGCTAATAAAAGGATGGATCTTTAACGTGCTCAATAATACTTGGATTAGGATAAGATAGATTAAAATGGATTAAATTATGAGTCAAAATTATTCATCACGTTCAATTCTTATCAAGTTTTCATATTATTATTTCCTTAATTTCTTGTAAAAATAAGTTCTATAAAGTACTGATGGTTAGACCTATATTGTTGTATGAAGCAGAGCTAGTGTTAGTCAGTCAAGAACGCTCATGTTTAGAAGATGAATATAGTAGAGATGAGGATGCTCATATAGATGTGTGGGCATATCAAGAGAGGTAGAATTAGGAACGAAGTTCTACAGGACAAGATGAAAGTGGCCTCCATAGCAGACAAGATGTGAGAAACGAGACTGGGCTAGTTCGAGCATGTGGAGAGGAGGTGCATGGACGCACCAGTAAGGAGGTGTGAGAGGCTGGCTTTAGCAAATTTTAGCAGAGGTAGAGATAAGCCGAAGATGAATTGGTGGAGATGATTAAATAGGATATGGCGCATCTTCAACTTATTTAGTACACGACCCTAAATAGAAAGATATATATGAAGGTCAAATATTAAGATAGTAGAATAGTAGGTAGCTGAGTGTTGTCATACTTTTTATGTTGGAGAGCTAGGCAGAAGGCTAGTATCCTCTGCTCATCTTCTCCTTATTAAGCAGTTTTAGTTAGTTTTTCCTTGGTATCTTTTCTTTTATTTTTGCTATTACACGTAGATTCTTTTGCATTGTTCATTTTGCTATTTTGTCATTTTTATTTTATTTTCAATAATGCTTTGATTTCATTTCTTTTGAGTCAAGGGGTTATCAAAATCAACATCTCTCACTCACAAAGGTTAGGCACATACATTCTACTTCTTTCCAGAGATCCTACTTGTAAAACAACACTCGTTATTGTTGTTTCTTGTTGGTCAATTTGGGATACATATTTAGTGCAAATCATTCAAACTTTTAAATGAGCTTAAACTGAACGAATCATTAATCCGTCTAAACTTAAGCGAGTTGAATTGACAATATTTTGTGGACTAATTTTACCACGAAGAATCATCATGCCCCTATGCTAATGAATTTACTCTAATCTAAGAATTCAAGAACATTTCTTAACTTGAAAAAAAGAGAAGCAAAAATACTAGTCTTTACTTTCTTTGAATCGACAGTGTTTTCAGAATTTGGACGGCAAAAACAACCTTGTCCCATCATCTCTTCCCACTTGTTTTGTCTCATGACTTATTGTCCCTGCTCAATTTATTGACTCTAAACTCATTATCCATTTTTTTTTTTGGCGTGGGTGGGGGGGGTGGGTTTGGTTAGTGTATAAAAGGGACTGAATACTCACTCACATTTGTTACACACATTCCTCTTCCTTTTTCTTGATTTTATACTTAGATTTTGTTGACCTTATATATTCATACATATAGTCCTCTATCATGTCTACATTTAGCATCAAAATGAAACTTGTACTGTTACTATGTACGTTGGCTGTTAAGTCGATGATTCTGGGATGTTGTCATGAGGCCATAAAAAGGCCAATTGTTAGGACTCGTCGTCTAAGTTTACGCGAATTTGGTTACGATGAATCAACATTGGAGTATTACAAAAGAAGGGCAATGTTGTTAGATGTAGGAATCACGAGGGTTGCTCCACAAGGACCAGATGCTCAACATCATTTTCAATCACCTACAATGTCATAAGATACAAGAATTAACAAAATTGTGCGTGTACCTAAATTGATTTAAGTCATATGTTGTACGTTTGTATTTTGATTGCAGCTACGAGTGGAATTTAATCTGTTATACCAAGTTATCGCTCTATTTTTCGGCTTACGATATGTTGTTGTAGACATGCTTATTTTAGTATGTGGCGGAATTGTGCCTGCCTTTTCCCTCTCATGTTGGCTTGTTGCTCCATGCAATAAAAGTAAGTTAAAGAAACTTGATTTTATGGATTTTAATTCACTGGAATTTTGCTGTGAACAAAATAATGTCATTTGAGAGATAAAAAACTGGGTCTGATCTAACATTGTAACATATATACATAAAAATAATTTTTAAGTATATACATAGTATAATTTTGAAGGGGAGCCTTGGAGTAACTGGTAAAGTTGTTGTCATGTGATCAGGAGGTCACGAGTTCAAACCTTGGAAACAGCCTCTGGCAGAAATGCAAGGTAAGGCTGCGTACAATTGACCCTTGTGGTCGGACCCTTCCCCGGATCCTGCGCATAGCAGGAGTTTTAGTGCACCGGACTGCCCTTTTTTATACATAGTTTAATTTTCCGACAAAATATTATTGAATGTTACTATAAAAATGATATTAAAAAGAAAACTTCAACGCGAAATTATTGATGAAGAAAACCTTGAAACAAAATTGATACAAATTCGATGAATAAGATTCTGTAATTATGACTCAAAAATGATTTAAAAGTGTGAAAATATTAACATATTAACAGTCAAAATGAAAAACGAAAACCTAACCAAATATATTAAATATAAATGAATACTCATCATATTTATCACTTCATAAATATAATATTTATTTTTGAATATATATCTTGATCTATAATAGAAAATATCCGAGATGAAAATCAAATCTGAATAACCCTATAAAAAAAATTCTAAGAAGTTATTTTCTTAGTTTGGTGAGTTGTAATTTTCACATGAATTCTACAATCAAATAACCTTTAAAAATAAAATAAAAAATAATTTATCTTAACCTAATAAAAAATTTCACATGAATTCTACGCTTAATAATCTTTATACTTAAAAGTATTCTGCACTTTAAAGAAAATTAAATTACTTAATATGTTATTAAGATTTATACATGATTATAATTTTATCTAGCTTAAAAATATTATAAAGATAATTAAATAATAATTTGAGGAACATAGTAAAAGACATAACTTAGTTCTTATCAAACTTATGTCAATAAAGGTAAAACTTCAGTTTTAGAATGCATAAGTTATATCATAAAAATCTTAATTTAATTCCTACAAAATTATCTCTAAACTGATAAAAATTCTCTAAACTTACACCTAGTGAAAGAGGTCGTAGAAATACTTCACAACTTATGGTATAAAACTTAATTTCTATAAAACTTACGCGGCAAAAGTTTTATAAACTTATGTCTAGTGAAATTTAAGACGTAGAACAAGAGCAATTAGTGTAACAAGCTTGATACTAAATGGTTAAAAATCGAAATTGATTTTCTAGGCCTGTATTATCTATCATGGGCTTTGGTGACAACTGTTTGATTCGGGCCCTATTGGGCTTCTAGGCCTGTATTTCCATGGGCCTATGACATCCCTATCTCTCTGGCGCAACTCTTTACAAGATAAGACTCATTCTCAATGAATTTGTGTATATGAACATCAACTTGAACACTAAACCTTAAATCTAGAGAACTTGTGGAAAAATTAAAATGTTCAAGAATCTTTATTCAAACGATCATGGCCAGACACCAATAACAACGATAATATATATAGTATAATTTTATAAAGTAAAGTATGAGGAAAATAGCACGCACGCAAGCTTTGCATTTACCTCAAAAATAAAGAGGTTATTTCTAATAGACTCTTGGCTCAAGAGAATTATAGCCCAAAACAGAATATTATGATAGTCGAAGTACAAAATCATAAATAATAATAGAAATTGAAGGATTAAACGCTACAAAAGCAATGCTACAACTATTAGAATGAACAAATAACAAAACAACACACTTCTATCTACTAACCTTCTATCCTAATTTGTGTCCTTCACAATCTCCTGTCTAAAGTCATGTTTTCGATAAGCAAGAACTGCGTCATATCCTGTATAATTATTCATCCTCGATATTTCATCGATCTACATCTACCTTTTCAGAAACCATCCATAACCATCTCTTATAATCACGTATTGGTAATGTTGACATTAGTAATATTAATATCAGTTATACTGAGATTATTTCGTGTAAACTGTTTGATTTAAGTTATTTAAAATAATATGCACGACATATTTTTTTAAAATAATAATAATTATTTATTACAATATTATACTGCAAAACTATTGCATGATTAATATCATATCTTATTTTTTGGGAAAAGGACATAAATTTCCTTTGAACTTGTCTCGAAAAGTAAGTTACACGCTTAAATTATCACGACGGCCTATTACACACCTTTACTACTTAAAATTGAATTTATTTCCACCCTGAGATGTGTAACACTACTCTCACAGTATGTGGTGTATTACACTCGCTGCCATATCAACGCTACGTCATCGCCACGTCAGAATTTATATATATTTTTATTCTTTTTTTATTATTATTAATAATTAACTTTTCTTTGGCTAACTCTATTTTACATAAATTAATCCTTAATTAATTATTGAATCAACAATAGAAGAACATTTCTTGGAAGCTAAACTTGAAATCTCAGTAGCTTTTGATGAGCTACATTCACTTATAACAAAAAAATTGAAACTAATTCTATCCTTTTATCTATGTTAAAAAATTTGAAAAGAATTTGGAGAAGATTAAAGCAAAAATTAAGGGAGAAGCTTACATGAAAGAGGAGAACAAAACTGTACTTGAAAGTGACAAGATACCCAATTATTTCAATAACAAGAGAAGGTAAAAAAAAATATGTCAAAATTGAGAATTTTTAATAGTGGAGCAAAATTTTGAAATGAAAAATTAAAATTTAGACATACCTACTATGATTGTGGAGAAGAGGTGAGAAAGATTGTCATTTCACCGGAGAAGAGAGCAACAAGATATGGAAAAGTTACTAGGTTTCAAATCTTTCAAGGTTACAAAAAAATTTGATTTTTTTTTTTGATTTATTTGGATTAATCTTACATAAAATTAACCTAATTGCGAATAAAAAAAAATTGTGCTTTGAAGTGATGATGAAAAATAAAGAATGAAGAAAAAGAGTATATTGGATGGGGTGTGAAGAAGAAGAGAAGGATGAAGCGTAAAGACAAAAGAGATGTGGGGGGTGGAGGAAGGGGGATTTTAATTTTTCTGAGGTACAATTTTTTTTAATTTTTCTGTTACGTCGGGTAAATAAATTTATTTTAAAATTATAAAAATATGTAATAAATTATTAATAATAATTTAAACATATAATTAACTTTTCGAAACAAATTCACAAAATCACTAATTTTTTTTCTTCTAATTCACCCTATGGAACAAGACGAGTACGTGACAAGTAGTTAAAAGTATAGTTGGGATGGAGGACACACTCTCAATCGCTTTTCCTCTTTTCCCCCGAAAAAAATAAAATCTCCAATCTCACTCCCCAAATTCACAAAATCCTGAAATTTTAGTTTTCTTATTTCTCAATAGATCCTTCAACTTTTTGTAATTTTTGTTTTTGTCATTCTATTCGCAAAAACCCTAGTTCCGTACGTCTTCGATTTCCCTGAAAATATCGATTCCGCTCGGGCTAAGGTTTTCAATTTTTCATTTCAAATCCATGGGGTTTTAGGGTTTTAGGGGAGAGTTTCGATTTTTTCAATCCTAGTTGTTGTGTTTTGTGCTTTGGGTTTCGGATAATTTAGGGTTAGGGTTTAGTGTCTTCATCCTTTTTTTTTTGCTTGAACAACGAGGTTGTTAGGTTGTGATTACATGTATGGATTCAGATGCAAACGATTTGAATTCAAGAAATAGGTTGCGTTGGGGTGATAATTACAAAGTCTATACCCGCAAGCGCCGCAGAACCCTAGAGAATACTAATATTGAAGTTACTCCGGCCGCCACCCCCACCGTTAGCTCAACCGCAGCTGTACCGGAGGTTACCTCGAACAGCGGGAGGGATACGAACGAGAATGATGATGTGACGCAGCCGTCTTTACAAACCCTAGACACCGAGAGAGTAGTTCAATTTCGGGATTCTTCGACTCTTAAAGGCGGCACAGGGAGTGAGCTAGTAGCAGTGAGTAATGGTGGGGAAGTGCGGGAATCGACGGAAGATTCATGTGGTAGAGATGAATCTAGAGATGTCGGTGTTAGGCAACTTGTGGAGCATAAAGATGGGGAATCGGCGGAGGGTTCATGTGCTAGAGATGTACCTGAAGTTGGTCGTGGCACCGGCACTGGTGCAGTGGTGGTGGTGTCTAGTGGGGGAGGAGTCCCAGAAGGCAGCAGCGGAAGCCAGCCTGCAATGCAGAATCATAGAGATAAACCACAAAGTGACAATCTTGAAGTGGAGAATGGGTATGGTAAGCCGGTTATTTCAAGAATTCAAGATAGAGTTAGGATTAATTTAACTGGAGTGAGGTCCAGAGATGAGATTAGAGAGCTCGGTATGAGCCTAGAGAGTGAGCTTGATCAGGTTAGGAGCTTGGTAAAGCAGCTTGAAGCAAAACAGCTTCAGCTGACAACATATAGGACTAGTATAAATGGTGGTAATATTAATGCTGGTAGTGTTACTACTTTTCCGGGTAGTATTAATGCTGGTAGTATTACTACTGTCCCTGGTGGTTCTATTAGCTCTTACAGCCATCCTCAGTATATGGATAATGGTGTGATCAAGAATAGATCTTTAGTGCGAATGAATTCAGAGGTGCGTTCTGCTGGGCACATTGGATCAAGACCATTCCAGCGACCTAATTTTCTGATCGTGGAAAACAGTAATGGTTCTAGTGACTTTGTGCAGAAGGAGAAGAGAACCCCAAAGGCTAATCAATATTACAGGAATTCCGAGTTCCTCCTTGGTAAGGATAGACTGCCTCCTGAAAGCAATAAAAGACTGAAGAGTAATGGCTCTGCGAAGAAGCATAGTGCCAATTCAGAGAATGGGTTTGGGTTTGATAAGCATATACTTCAGGTTTTTAGGAATTGTTGCAGCTTGCTTCAGAGGTTAATGAAACACAAGCACAGTTGGGTGTTTAATGAGCCAGTGAACGTGAAAGCTCTTGGGCTGCATGATTATCATGACATCATTAAGCATCCTATGGATTTGGGCACCATTAAGACTAGGTTATCCCAAAATTGGTACAAGTCTCCAATGGAATTTGCAGAGGATGTACGACTTGTCTTTCGTAATGCCATGACTTATAACCCTAGAGGGCAAGATGTTCATGTTATGGCCGAACAGTTATCAGAGATTTTCGAAGAGAGGTGGGCAGTTATAGAGGCCGAGTACAATTCAGATTGGAGGTACCAAATGTATCATGATGGTGGTGCTCCTCCCACCCCCACCTCAAGAAGGACCTCTTATGCCCCTCCCTTTCTCCACACCCCCGTGTCTTCTTGTTCTCTTACTCCACATGCCCGTCAACTGCAGCCTTTGGATAGATCTGAGTCAATGACTAGGCCGGTTAATCCCAAGATGAAGACTTCAAATATAGTTCATGTTGCTAGGACACCAGTTCCTAAGAAACCGAAGGCAAAAGATCTCAATAAGAGAGATATGACGTATGAGGAAAAGCAGAAACTTAGCACAAATCTTCAGAATTTACCTTCAGAAAAGCTTGATGCAATTGTTCAGATAATTAAGAAGAGGAACACAGCACTTAGTCAAGACAACGATGAGATTGAAGTAGATATAGATAGTGTTGATGCAGAAACACTCTGGGAGCTTGATAGATTTGTAACAAATTTCAAAAAGAGTTTTAGCAAGTACAAGAGAAAAGCTGAACTTGCTCTTCGAGCCAGGGAAGGAGCTGCTCAGACTGCTCGAATTGTGGTGAGCTTTGTTCTCTAATGTATCCTTCTCTTCATCCCCCCTCTAGTAGTCATTGTGTATTTGTTTGGTTGAGATGCTTAATGTGTGAAAATTACATTGTAGAACCCTACGTCAATGGTTGCTGATGCACTGAAAGAAAATGGAACTGGTAAGTGTCTCATAGGAGGAATTGTTGCCTCGCCTCGGATAGGTTTCAAAGATTCACGCATTGGGTGAAAAATACTTATTGTTCTTGCTGTTGTGTATGAGTAGGTGAAAAGGATACCACTCCTGCTACCCTTGAAGGTGGAAGACCGGCGGATAGTGCAAGTAGCAGCTCAAGTAGTTCCAGCAGTGATTCAGGCTCATCCTCTAGTGGTAATTATGATACCCTCCTCCAAGTCTCAACGCTACACACAGAATGATTGTTCATGTTCATTGTTTAACTAATTTTCAGCAAGTTCTTCATAGTATCTCTAATTTAATTTGCTACACTATGTGCAGATTCTGATAGTGATAGTTCTTCAGCATCTGGATCAGAGGCAGCGCAGTCACCTAGGACATGATAATGTGAGTAAGACTGATTTAGCTAGTGCACGTGATCATTCTGCGGTTGTGACCCCCCCCCCCCCCCTTTTTTTTTTTCCCTGGTGAATGTGAACTTAATTTTTTTTCGTACAAGCCTTTTGTCTTTGTTTTTATTCTCATATTTATTTGAAAAGTGTAGTTTGGATTCTGTGTCATGTATTTTTTGAGTATGCTGTTTGTTAAGTTCTCTTTATTGCTGCATTTGTTAGGGATGACATGGCATGATTAGGAAAATGCTCTTTGGCATTGGTTTGATTGTGTCTGTGATTCCAGTTCTAACTAGTTTTGGAAGTATGGTTGAGGACTATTACTATCTTTAAGTTCACTTATGGTGTTATGCTAGATACATATTAGATGAACAGAACCAATAACCATTTGTCTTGATGGAAAATTTTCGTTGGAATTGGGAGCATGAGATTTGTTTTGGTGTAGGAAGTCTTAGAAACTCTTGATTGTAAGGAGGGACCATCTTAAGCCACCATAGATTAGTTTTGATAGAGTAGCTTGGCAATGGATCTTATGACTGCATGAGAACCGTAAAATAGCTTGGGTAGGAGAGCTTCTTATCTGATAGATATGGAATTGATGTTACATCCGGCGGCGGGTGGTGTAATGGACAACTTTTCATGACGAGTGGAGAGGGTCTTTTTAGAGTTACACATTTGCTTTTCTGGTTTCTGACATCTATGTAGTGAGTGAAGCTGACAGTTTGAAACTTCATTCCTTATGGACTATTGGACTCATATAGCTGATGATTAACACACTTAAGTCAAGGGGGTATTAGGTGTCTCAACTTGGGCTCCATTTTCGTGGATGCTCAAGCTGTATCAAACTCTGAGAAAAATACCAGCCTAGTTTGAACAAGTTGAGCAACACTACTTCTCCTTGCATATCTTATATGGTCAACTGCTACATTTGTTTTCAGAATCTGACAAGATATGATATTTGGTTTGTTCAATAAGTCGACCATTGATATATATAAAGAACCAATGCTCACCTTCTTTCTTAATAACAAATTAATAAGTTGATTACCAACCGTACAATTTTATTTAGCAATATGATTATTTAACCTGATGGAAAACATTTGTCACTGGGAAACCACTCAAACTTTGTGTCTTTTGATCAAAGAAAAAGAAGAAAAATTTAAGAAAGCAGAATAGGAACAAAAACAAAGAAGGTATTCTATTTTATTTTGGGTTCTTACTCCTGTTCCATTTTTTTAGCTACTGTTTCCAGTTTAGTTATGTTATAAGACGAGTTGTTCTAATATACTTTAAACCAGCAAATCATGCTTTTTATTACATGAAAACTCTTAGTTCTAAAGTTCTGGTTGTTTTCTGTGGTGGTGCATTGACTTTTTGGGCCTTTTCCATACCAGAACCACCATGCAGATTGGCCATTTTAGGAGGGCAATTCCCTAATCATGGTTATCCGTTGCTTCAGTGACTTAGTGTATGTACTGTCAATATGAAAGAGGCGCATAGATACTTTTTCATAATAAGCTGATTGATGGTGTTTTAAAATGGCTACATTTCTAGGACTTGCTGCAGATACAAAAGATGTAAGTAAATCCTGATCAAGAAATAGATAAATAAATGTGTTGTGCCCCCTCTACCCCATTTTCTAGCTCCGTTTCCTTAGGTACCCTACTCTGCCCAGCAGGGCAGCATGTGCATCAAGTTTTCCCTCCCTAGAACTAGGCACTCCTGCAATTTTCCTTTATATCCTCTATCCACTCTGTTATTGTGGCTCCCCGGTCGTCTCATGCACTTAAGGACACCGTTGTATAGAGGGAAGAAGGGGAAGATGAGGTTTGCCACTTTTTTGGCTTGTAATGCTTCTTTCCCCTTTGAATTTATCACTAAACCGCGGCAGAGTAGTTCTGTGAAACAAAGAAGTTAGTGGAGGAACTGTAACTGTGTTATTTCATTGTCTATTTCTTGATATATTTGCGTTGGTTTTAGGCTCTGTATATTCTATGGTTCTTTGCCTTCTATTTTAACGCTTGTCATGGTGTTTCTTGCCTATCATGAAAAAGTGTTGTGTAACTTTGTCTATTTTATAGTTCTTACAGGAAATTTTGATTATGAATGCATTGGAGCAGATGCCGGTTCAAACACTCGTCTAAAAGACGTCTTGTGGCTCTTGCATGATAGTTTCTTTCAAGAACTTCAAGTATGGGAGGAAGTCCTAGGGTTGGGGCCCTTGCTTTAGTGATTTTGGGAGCATGTTAACAGTCCGCTCTCACATTCTTCTCCTGATATAGCTTGTCAAGTTATACACAGGAGGTGGTTATGGTGGTACTATGAGATATTTAACACCTGTTTGTTGCCAAGTTTGCTAAACCAGTTTGAATTATAATCTTGTGCTGAAAATCTATCCTTTCAGTGTTCATTGTCAGCAATTTGGCAGGATCATGCAAGGTCCTGCTGCTGTAACCTGGGTGTACAAAGAGCATAATAGGTTGATCTGTATTGTTTGTTTGCTTTGGCATTGGCATTATTTATTGCACTGTAAAATCACCATCAGGAACTAAAATGGAAATAACAGTAGGGTGTACATATTTTCTCAATTTTTGTCTTGGCATAATTTGTGACAAGTTATGAACTTAAAGCTTTAATGGTTGACTTTTCTCGAAGGTGTGTGCTAAGTTTGAGCTCTTATGCGCGATTGGGTCCCTCTTGTCACATTCAAAAGTATAACAGAAAAGGTTAAATGAATTACAGTACAGTAATTCTATGCCTCCGGCTGCAAGAAACTTGCTAGGGATACAATACAATTTGCCCAAAAGGATCCAAAACTGTCACTCTAGAAAACTAGACCATAATTTTGTTTTTAGCTCTCTCTGGCAAACTTGATTCCCTTCTCAATGGAGGAGAGCAGCTCTGGCTTAAGAGCCTCAAGTCCTTGCTTCTCGTAGTCATTAAGTGGACCCAATCCTAGGACTTCCTCCACTCCATTTTTACCAATTCTCACCTGAAAGAGTGAGAGTAAAAAGCAGAGTGACCAACTCAGAATTTGAAAACCAGTAAGAGATCAAATCATGAATATTGGCATGTAGAAGTATGAAAAGAGTGACCATGTATGGTGTTAAGTTTGCTTGGCCAAGAACCCATTGGACAGTTGATGACAGAAAAATCCAATTTTAGCCCATGATTCAAACTCAACAAGCTATCTACATTCAGATGTGACTAAGAACAAATAATAACCTACGATGTCAACATAGTTCTTTAACACATTCGATTTACACCTACCATTCCACACGAGACACATGCATAATCAAGATCAATCAATGACTCGTGATGTCAAAACTATCTCTGAACACATCCAGAATAGACAGAGCTTCAGACATACTTGAACAGACAGAAGAATACACATCCTGTTTCCCGGACCTAAACTTGAACTATATAATTTATTTTTACTTCACAGTTGAACAATTTTCATATCCACATGATTAGAGGGCAGTTACCAAATGAATCGGACAGTTGAAAGAAAAAAAGTTTAGTATCCAGCACAAAGGCAAATTTCATCAAGACACATTTGTAGTATACATGACCTCGAGTGTCTTTGTAGGATAGGAAATGGATTATTACCTTGGATGCAAAGAAGGGAAGCTCGGTGACATTAGACTGCACAAAAGCACATTCAACAACATCGGGAACTCCATTCAACCCCTTCAAGCAAGCATCAGCAAAAATAGCCCCAGCATAGCTGCAGAAGTAAGACTAACTGCTTAGAACCAACTTAGGCCTTAGCAAACAGGAAAAGCCAGTAATTAAAGTGGTTGGGCCAGTAATAGCAAAAAAAGTTTCTGTTTTTTTTGTTTCTCCATATCTCTTCTCAAGTTCCACTAATTACTCCATGCAAAAAAAAATAGTTTTTTTGAGTACTATATTTGCATGAAGATGTCTTATTTTGCACATGTAATCATCTGGTGGAATATGCAAAAATAAGTTTGAACTCTAGAGGGAGTATCATAGTGCAACATATTATTGTAGTGGAAACCTGATGGATCTAAAAATAGCATACTAGCAGAGCAACTATAGTCTCTACATCCCTAAATATTTGTTTATGGGCAGCATCACAACTTAAGCAGGTATTCGAACCCAGATATAATAAAATCTTGCAATTAAAGTGAAAAGCCTTCAATGGAAAAAAAATAAAAAGAAATCAAGAAAAACATGAAAGTGGAGACATACGCCATTGAGAGGGTGGCTGAACCCTTTCCAGCCTTGGCCTCCACGACTTCCGTGCCACCATCTTGGGTTCGCTTTGTGAGAGCCTCAATTTCCTCATTTGATAGATTTGCCTTTGGAGTGGCCTATATCCAAAATTTAGTGATGAAAACAGGACTCAGTAATGTCATAATATGGAAATCACCAATAACAACCTAAATAATACATACTAAAAAGAGTTCAACTCTTACAACATTAAAAAGATAATAATACATACTAAAAAAGAAAAAGCTTTATAACAAGGGACAAGAAAAGAAAAATTACTTGAGAAAATAATGGGAGGATAGTTATGCCAGCATGACCACCAACTACCGGGAGATTGACCTCTGAACAACGAAGCAAAAAGTAAGTAAAGTAGACAGACAGCACTGTATGAATTTACTGTTTCATGTAAAGCAAAACAAAACCAATTCAAACACAGAATTAGACTGAAAGACGCACCAGCAACATTTACTTTAGATTTTCCAGCATAAAATGTCTTGGCCCTAACCACATCAAGCATGGTAACTCCAAACAGCCTCTTTTCATCATAAGTTCCAGCCTTCTTAAACACCTCAGCAGCAATTGGGACAGTGGAATTCACAGGGTTGCTGATCATATTGACAAGAGCCTTTAAGTTGATCAGAGCAAGCAGCAGATGGGAGAAGAAATCAGTAACTATTTCGAGAATGCCTGAACTCCTATATAACCAATATAGAGATAATTACACAAGCTTACTCACATTGGGACAGTACTTAGCGATGGCCGTGCAAAGAGATTTAACAATACCCGCATTAATGTTGAACAGATCATCCCGGGTCATACCAGGCTTTCGGGGCACACCAGCAGGAATGATAACCACATCAGCTCCTTCCAGAGCCTGCCCTAACTGCTCTTCTCCTGCAAAACCAACAACCTGCAAAGTCCACAAATATGTTTACAGATAAGAATTGCAGGGAAGAGAACCAGAAACTGGCACAGCCACTATTTAGACAGGTTTAGGACACAAAAGGTAGATGGACTTCGAATTGTTAACTATTGGACACATCAACAACATTGAGATCAAATCATCTTAAAATTATAACAGGCTACTGATGCAAATTGTAAGTGCTCAATGATCTCGTGTTAAATTCTGCATTGCTGATACACACCTGGTTTCCAGCACAAAACCTTGTACTTGCATAACTCATTCACGAATCTATGTATATTTCTGTGATAAGAGGGGAAATACACACCCGAATAATAGAGTAAAGAGTGAAAGGGAAGTAAGCAACAAACTTGAACTAAAATACTGAAAATTGACTAACGTAAATCGGATCGAAGCTCAAGATTCAGGAGACCAAAAATCATGTTTAAAGAATCAATCAACCAGCCAGTTACATCTTAGTTCCAAATTAGCTATGCAAATCCTCATTATCAAATTCGCCAATACTCCAAGCAGAAAATGGAAGAGAGAGATCGAGAGAGTAGAAAGCTACCTCAGATCTGGTGTTGATGTGACTAACATCGGCGGCGACACCGGGAGTTCCGGCGATATCGTAGAGTGAAAGCCTGGATACTAAAGGGTTAAGCTTCATGAGAAGAGATAAAGGCTGTCCGATCCCTCCGGCTGCCCCCAAAACTGCGACTTTCCTCTCCGGTGCGGATGCCGATGCTAATCCACGGCGGGAGACATAGGATGCGCCGGCAGTGGAGCTCCGGCGGACGATTGATTTCAACATGGAGGTCCTCATTTTGGAATATACAAAAGAAATGAGGAAAAGGTAAAAAGCTGCGGCGGAGGAAAATAGATTAGGAGTTCTGGTGTGTGACTGTATGCGCACTATTTATTGGCAATAGAAAAGCCTGTCAAAGCTTTCATTTGTGATTTCGAGGAAACTAAATTTGAATTTGCCTTCAAAATTTGTTTATTAGGTAAACACTCATAAACAAAGCCAATTACATATACAAGACTCGAATTCAGCTTACCATGTAGTCTAATTTATTTTCTTGTTGGCAATTACAATAACTATGTCTCGATCCCATGTAAATTTGGTTAGTTTTACGTTGAGTGTCAACTTACTACGACCCTTTCCTTTGGACTTGATGGGAAACATTACAAACTAAAAGATCGTTTGGTAGAGTGTGTTAGCAAAAATAATATATGCATTAAATCTATGTATTAGTAGTACCTTATTAGGTACACTTTTTCAAGCATTAGTTATACATTCTATTGTGTATTAAGACTTGCATTACTAATACCATGGATTTCTAGGTAGTAATGCAAGGCATTTAAACACTTGCATTAGATTAGCTAATGACAAAAATACCCTCAAAGCCTTTTAAAAAGTTTATAAAGAAAAAGAGGGTGAAGGATATTTTGTAAACAACCATTTTCTAATAAAACTTATGTAAGACTTGTTATTTCTAATACATCAAACCAAATAGTATATAAGAAATAATGCAAGCATTATTAATATAAGCATTACTAATACACCCTATTTAGCATTATTTTTATACACTCCACCAAACTATCGCTAAATGTAGCAACATGGTTAATTGATTACACGGGGTACTTGCCGAGGAAAAAGAAGTAAATCAAGGGTAGAGATTGTTGTAGAACTTTGAAGTATCATGGCACTTCCAAAAATCAGAGGAGTTGATTAGACATGATCATGACACAATTTAAGCTTACTGAAGTCATGATCCTAGATAAAAAAGGTAGAGATCAAAGATTAGGGATTAGGTAAGAAAATTGGTTGGTAGGCGAGTGTCGTCGTACTGTGTGTGGGAGATGGGAGAGGAATTACGGTGGGTATGTTATTGTTGTAGTATACTATCTGAGTGTATTTCTCCAGATATGCAAGTGTCCTGACAAAGTTGAAGAACAAAATATAGCCATTGCATATATTTTGACATTATAAATTTGGGCACATTTCTTAGAATCAAGTATTAATCCTCAAAACCAGATGGTCTCTGACTGTCTCCAAATTCTTTATGCAGACCATGTCACAAGTGAACAAAAGAGATCAAAATGATCATATTATTTGAGCAGAATGATATTATTTATCCAAAATTGATTTCAAAAGCCTTACCAAGCCTGAAAAGGGGGGAAAAAGATTGTAGTTTCTACCATTTATCACAAAAATAAGACTAATGAATAGCTCGCTTGCAGCTAACCGTTTTCCTGTAACCTTTACAGGGAGAATTCTCAGCAGAAATTATTAACATGGAGCAGTTTTCACAGGAAGGAAGGCTCATTTACAGGAGCTCCCACCCAGGTTCACAGATGTTGCATGTGGACGATTCCGGTGAATGTAAACATGGTGAAGGAAGAGAAGGTAACTGAGAGAGCTCAACGTGCTGGCTCGTTTCAGCATCCACGTCTGCATACAAAACAGCCAATTGCTTGTATTCCATTATCAATCTCTTTCTAGAAGCAAATGCCTCCTGTATTAATTCCTGTAGTATAGCAGATAAAGTTGAACGTCAATTGAGTTCAGGATTTGAAGTAAAAGGGAAGCTTACAAATAGAGAGGTTACCTTGTACGACTTATATTTTCTTGGCCTAAAAGAAACAAGATTGTGTAATTTATTGTCAACGAGGGCAGAGCTTTCCTTGACCTTTCCCTTATCAGTTAGATCAATTGTTTCCATGCCCGGAAGATCAATGGAGCTATCATTCATACATCCTGCAAAAAAACATCAAGCAGTAAGTAAACCTTAGATGAAAAGCAAGGATACGGATGCTCAAATTTGAGAAGCAAGCCATCAATCTGAAGAAAGCAGTATATATGACCATGTATAATTCCATGTTATTTGCTCTCAACCTATAAACCCCCAAGTTTTTTCTAATGGATCTACATCAATCCTCGCTGTGATATTTCCAAAGAAAGAAAGAAATAGTTTATACCTTCGTGAAATAGATTGAACGTTATTAATGCAGACTTGGCCAGATACGGATATTAAATCTCAATTGATACTACATGTTCTATGAAATGATGAGGACATAACAGAAAATGAAGTAGCGATCAACTGGTACGATCTTTCCAAAGAAGGTTATCATCCAGAAACCTGGCAAATTTTATAAAAGAACAATCCTTTTATTCTACCATAAGTTTTATAGTCAACGCGATACAGTTGATACAACAAAGCATTCGAGTCAATATCATCCTTTCACACTCAAATTTCCTTTTTCAATTTTTTTTATAGGGGAGGGAAGGAAAGCAAGGAAAATCTGGGACTCTTTACTTTTATTTTGATCAATGCTGCATATAGATCTCAAGTTTGCAAACTCACAATTAAACTATGAACTCTCCTTCCGAAAATATGATATGTTATAGCATCCCTGCTGCAAACATGGGCAGTCAACTACTACATAATAAGCATGTATTGCAACAGAGATCCGAGTTTGCACTCATTTCTAATTATTCTCATCATTTCATACATGCACCATCATCTCGGCTACATTGCCATAGTTTAAATGCGACTTTGTTAGAAACACATGAATTTCAAGGGAAAGGAAGAAAAAAACAAAGTTCTTCCACAAAGTACCTATTTCTGCAGGACATATAAGAACTTTCAACTGAGGGCTTGGACACCACTCAAGGTCATTTTGAACTGACTGAGCATTTCCAACCGACTCGTGAGAACTGGAGGCATTTACTTCTGCAGAAGGAGAAATCTATTGAAGATATGGATACAACAGAAAAAAAAGGAAAGTAGAAACAGAGAGAACAAAAAATTGGACAGTGTTTATCTTTTACAACTACACCAGAGGATTGAAAGAGGAATCCACTTACCACTGAAATCTGTCAACAACGGAGTACTTGAGAGAGCTGGAATGACAGAAACAACATTGTTTGCACTCGCTAAAGAAGTAGACAAGGAAGATGAGAGGCCAGTGGAGATACTAAAATCAGACTCTGCTTCCTGCATACAGTTTCCAATCAAGGAAGTCGACAGGCTTGAAGATTCTGCTAACAGAGAAGAGTTTGATATTCCAGCGCCTACATCCATGCTTTCATTCTTCACAACTCGAGAAAGTACAGGTTCAAATGACTGAAATGTGCTTGGAGCATCTTCAAGTGCCCAAGTCGTACTTGACTCTTTAGAAACACAAGTAACATCATCCAAAAAACTCTTACACACGGTCATGGACACCTCAAATCCTGCATCATTTTGTGAAGTTGGAGGTATATAAGATGCCAATGCTGAGGTTTGCGGCAAAATTTTTTCTGTGGCAGGACTTGATTCCTTGGATGCAAATTGATCTTCACTGGTGATATTGTCTTGCAAGTTCGTCAGAATTGTTGAAACATTGGAAATGCTCTCAGCAGCATCAGAAGACCTGTTGCATCCTTTCTCATCCGCCGGTAAGGTCCAAAGTTCTGTGTCATAAAGTGAAGTTGGATGTGGTAACTTAGTCATGGTGGAATTTCCTCGACTTTCCTCCATTGAAAATGGTAATGACTTTGATAGAGCCATATCTCCAAAAGAATTTGGTTGATCAGCGACTGGTTGCACCTCCCTAGTGATATTCCGTTGCAAAACCATTTGACTACTTGGTACATTAGAAATACAGTTGATAGCATCAGACGAACAATCAAACATTTTTTCATTCATAGAGGCCGTGAGTTGTGATATAGACAAATTATCCAGAAATGAACTTGATCCCTTAGCCAGTGGTTGTTCCTCCCGGACCATTTTATCTTGTATTAAAATCTGAGAGCTTGATACATCAGAAGGACACTTATCATCATCTGAAAAGCTATAGCACATTGTATCTTTCGAATCTTTGTCAGAACAGGATTCAGATGAAACTCTGTCTTCCGAAGTACTTGGTTCGTCATCTACCAGTGCTGCCTCCTTTGTTATATTCTCTTTAAAAACCTTACATGAGTTCTTACAAATTGCAGTGGCACATTCATTTCCTACAGAAAGATCAAATTCTGCTTCTTCAGAAGCTATCACACCATCAAGTTCAGTTGAAGTTGAAGCATTATGGCTTTCAAGGGAATTATCGGCATACTGATCCAGACATGATTGCTCTTTGATAGGGTTCTGTGCAGTGCCTGTCACTGAACTAGTATTAGTGCCAACGGAGTGCTTTGGCTTCCCGTTGACAGCTTGTGCTTCTCTTTTTACATGATCATCCACTGGGATAAGAAAATCTGGCACCACACCAGAGTATAACTTTTTCATGTTTGCACCAACATTTTGCACCTGATTCTCAACATACTTAACTGTGTCCTAATATTTAAGAAGTCAAATTAAAACCCAAATTACTCGTAACATGGTTACAAAGTTTTGTCCATTCCAACAAACTATAAAAATGTAGATTCCAAGGAAACAAAACGACCAGAGAGAAAGAAGATATACTAAAGTACTTCAAAGTAGTGAATGGCCAAAAAGGATCACATTTACATACCTTAGTTACAAATTCATCAACCTCCTGACACACAGCCTCAAACTTGTGGTAAATGTTCCCAACCCAACTTTTGCTTCTGCTTTTCTCCATTGGTGCAATCTATGAATCAATTAGGAGACTATATGCTGATCACACTTCACGATCATTTAAAGACTACGCAGTGTCCTAATCCAAAATAGCAGTGTCACCTGCCAAAAGCAATAATCTGCATAAACATCATGATTAAGCACTCTGACACATAACTCAGGAGACATAAATCTAGGCAGAGAAAGCAACCCCAATGCAGCTTAATTCAGCTTCCTCGAAAATCTTCAAAAGACATAGGTTACAGACATAATTTTAAAAGTTATAGTAACATCTTAAAATCCTTAAGAGAAATTTCTTTGCAACACAAGACAAATAAATATCGATTACCTTGGTATCTAAGTACACAGGAAGCTGGAAATTTCTCAGACTTATCAATTAGAAACCACTTCATAAGTAACCAATCTATAACACCATTAGCAGATAAGAGTACAGCGAGATTTCAAGCACAAGAAGTACACCACACTGTTAAAAATTGAATTATTATCGTGCAAGTCGATGGCCCAATATCAAACTAATAAGAATAAATACTACACACTATTAAGGGATGAATTGATTACAAGTTTGGGGTGTTTGAGTAGGAAAAAAAACAATTAGAACTAGGCCATATAAAATTAAGAAGCAAAGTGGACATCAAAGCATTTGTAATGATCAAGCTCTTAAAATAACAACAAAGGAGCAATATGAACAAAGATTCAATCTTCTCAACAACAACAACATACCCACTGTAGTCCCACTTTGTGGTTGCAGAGGATAGATTGTGTAACGACCTTAATTTGTGACTTTTGTTGATTTTCCTATTTAACCCTTAACTTTTATAAATAATTTATGATTTGTGGAATGAGTGACACGATTTTCAGATTAATGAAAGGATTATTTTATTGCTAATAATAATGAAAAAGAAAGAAGAACGAGAAATTAAGTTCTTTTTTTTAAAAAAAAAAGAATAAATGAAAAGGAAAAATAAATAAATTAAGATAGGGGTATGATGGCATTGGAGCCATCAAACGTGAGCAACAAATAACAGCGCCGCTAAATGCAGAAATAGAAAAACAAATACGGAGGAAGAAAGAAAAGAAAGGGGAAAAGAAAAATAAAGGAGAAGAGAAAAATAGGGATTTTCATTCCAAAACGTCAAGGTAATTATTCTCATCTTTTCCATTAAATTTTTATAACATTATAAACATATTTTTAGGGTATATTGGTGGAGAAATAACGCTGAAATAAGAAAATATGATCCTAGGGTTCTTGTTTGATTTGGGGGTCGAATAACAATCCGTTTTAGCTGAAATTTGACATGTGAGATTATTTTATCACGAGTAAACATAATCGGAAAGAAAATTTCAGATTTAACTTCAAAGACTCAGAATGATTTTTTTGACTCAATTTTTTATCCGAAAATAAATATAGCAATATGGGTGTCATTGGATTCGTATTCTTATGAAGATTATGTATTTGAACAGATTTTGATCGTTCGAAAGCGTTACGAAAGGCTCAAATTTTAAAGTGATTATTCAATTTAATTGAGGCAAGTGAATTTCTAAACCTTAGTTTAAGCTTGTAGATGCTTGTATTTCCGTGTTATGTGTACTACGGAGTAATGAGAATTGGATTGGGTTATTGACTATATGATTGACCTTAAAAATGGAGATGAGTGGTATAAAATGTTGATCCAATGACATGTATTGGTGGAATTGATATGTTGTGATTATGGGTTTATTTTGGACATGGGAAATGACTATGTTGATGTGAGATAGGAAAAAATTATTGTTGTTGTCATGTTATTATCGTGAATCATATGAACATGAATTGATTGCATTGGTTCTGACATACTGTGCTGAGACTGAAAATGATATGAAAAAAGGGGTTGGGCCACACGCTCCGTGACAAGTATTATGAAACAAAAAGGGTCGGGTCACACACTCCGTGGCAGGATATGTATATTGAGGGGTCGGGTCACACGCTCCGTGGAAGGATATGTATATTGAGGGGTCGGGTCACACGCTCCGTGGCAGGTAACATGGACAGAAATGTCCCCCATGGATTTCGGATTGTGATTCAGCAGATGTGTACCGATAGGACAGACATGCATCATTTCATTGCATTGCATTGCATCTTTCTGATATTTGTAAATTTGTGTTTACCCATATATTGCTCTGTATATGTTGAACTTGACTTGATATGATTCATTGATTAGACTATTGATGAGTATTCGTGGACTGTATTGCTGTTATTATTGTACAAGTGTAGAGTTGGGTTGGTTTTATGCAGGTTGTAGTTGAGAAAGTTCGGTTGGAATGACAGAAGTACTTGTATCCATCGAGCTTAGCTTAGTTTTAGTTATCCACTTGCTAAGTATCGTATTGTTTGGTACTCACCCCTTGCTTCTACACTTGTGTAGGTTGTGAGCCCGGACCTGCTTGATCTCCTACTTTTTTCTACCACATTCGAGGCTATCATTTCGAATGTAGAGGTAGCTGTTACATCCATCCAGCGGACACCTCTTATTCCTTTAATATGTTTTAGTCCTATTCTAGAGACAAAGACATTGTGACTGTATTTTCTTTTGTACTTTGGTAATATATTAGTGGCTTGTACACATGACAACCAATCTTTGAGAAATTTGAGTTTGTTTTATGTGTTTTTGATTAAGTTAAATTTTAATTTATTTCGTTTTCTTCCGCATCTACTTTCCGCTAGGTATTAGGCTAACTTGTCTCGATGGGTTGAGATGAGTGTCATCACACCCCGGATTTGGGTCGTGACAGATTGTATACAGACCTTACCCCTACAGGTAGAAAGATTCCATCTTTTCAGGAACACAAAATCTTATGTAAAACAAAACATCAAAGCCAAGAAAAAAGCATAATAACCAATGATCATCAGCTTAATGAACCAAATTACAGTGGAAACCAGTCAACTTCATTATCTGAGAATTCCCAAAAAAAAAAGAACTAAACAAGCATCAAAAGGTCTCAACTTTAATTTCTATGTCAACCAAACAAAAGAAAAAAATTACCTATATCCTCTACTAAAGTATACATGATCAAAAGAAAGCAACAACAAAAAATATATGAAGAATTAGACTGTCATATTTTGAAATAATAAGCAAAATCTCAAAAGGGTTATCATTAAACAAAGATTACAAACTACCCAAGGTAAAAAACAATATGGGTAGTGGGTACACAATAAAAATCAAAACTTTGCAGAAACCAAGAAACTGAAGTTGGGGGGGGGGGAGGTGAAAGAAAGATGAACTTACGGGCCATTTTTAGCGGCAGATAATGAATAAAGTGATAAATTTGGAGAAGGGTTTTGGAGCTGCAGAAGAATTTCTCTCATAGAAAAAAGTTTCAGAAAATTTTGGTTGGAGTTGTGTTTTTTTTGGTTTGGAAATTTTCTAAGCAATTTCCTTATGTTAATAGGGAACTTCACTTTTTGTTTTGTTTATAATTATAGAATTATAAGTGTGATATCTTTTGGGATCACACAACAGTCAATCCCAAAGTTTATCTATCAAGTGATTATATTAAATTAATTACAATTAAGTTGTTTAGTAGGGTAAAATACATACTATTAAAGCAATGATGATTAAGTGTAAAACTTTATTTATAAACATATTGTATAATGTATCTTTTTATTTAGTATACAGTATAGATATTGGGTGCGACCGTGCGAGTAATTTTTTGTCGGATTTCTCAACCCTTATTTTAGTGCAAAATTGTCATATTCTCTATTGTATTGATAATTAAATCACGCTCTAATTAATTATTTCTGAAAAATTCACTGCTAAAATTTCTTAAATTTTAAAAGTAGTACACTAATTTCAAATAAAGTAAAAAAAAAAGAAAAAAAAAATGAAAAATTCTCATGATCAAACTGGTATATTCTAATATGATTTATAGGTAATGTGTTAGGAGATTAGATAAGATATGACTTAACTTTTTTCACATGGGATTTTCAAAATTGTGTTATATCATCATTAACAGCAATAACGTATACAAAATATGGTTAGAAAAATATAACGTGTACGCAAATTTTATCACTATCTTAGAGGTAGAGAGATTGTTTTTAATAGACCCTCAACTCAAGAGAAAACAACTCAATAATTCAGACAAAATTGAAAGAACAATATACTATAAGAGTAATACTATTATTAATAGCACAACTAATAGTATTGAAGAACAAGTGAGATAATGTTTTAATTATTTTTGGCTGACCATAAAGATTGTGATATAATAGTAAATATTTTCTATTTTAACTAGATATTTCAAATTTAAACTCAAGGTACATAACTACTTAAGTAAGAAATATTTTACCCCAAATTAAAAACTTTTCGATTTGAATTTAGATTTCAAAATGAGTAGCCAATAACAAAAAAAAAAAAAAAAGAAGAGAAGGAAGGTTTTGGCTATGGGTCTGCAACGTATTGACAATAAACAAGTTGTCCAAGTCATTAGTCAAAATTAATGAGTGTGAGCGTGTGCACTTGCATATCTAACATAACACTTGGATTAGAAAGAAGAAATCTGGCCTACAATTAGTAGATAAACTTTTTTAATAAAACAAAAACATGTGACTATTGAGTTACAAGGATGTCAATATGAATGTCCATTTTGTTATGTCTTTAGGAGTTATAACGAATAATAATTTCACATTAAAATGTAGGATTATTTTATTTTGTATGTGATTGGAGTATTAGATAGTCATGAAATTATTTATCTCATCATTTATACCTTTATGCTGAAATAAGTTCTATATACATGACGGAATAACTTATCTTGAGATAACTTATTCTGGAGTAGTTAATCGCAGGATAACTTACTCCCAACCAAACGACCCCTTAGTGTTCTACTAAGCACACGTGCAACACTCGACAAATTGCTCATGTTCTTGCACAACTTGCTCACAATCTTGCTATGACAAATCAGTCTAAGATTTTAAAAATTGCTAAAAAAATGAGGGAGAGAACACAAGAAGATTGCTAAAAACAATTATATTGTAGAGAAAGTTGATTTTTTCTTGATGATTTTACAAATGAATGCCTCTTTATTTATACTACTAACTTAGTGACTAATATATAAATACTAATTGTTAAACAAGTCCCTATATATTTACAAATAAGTTCCTTCTCTAGAATACTCTACAATCCTAGAATATTCTAAAGACATTCCATGTAAATTCATTAAATTCTAAGGTATTCCAAGCGAATTCTCCACGTATCTCTAGAATCTTCTACCAATCAGTACCTTTCTTTCCTAGGTAAGCCTTCCACATGAACAATTTTGGTCATGTTGTCACGACCCAAATCTGGGCCATGAGTGGCACCCACACTTAACCTCCTAGGTGGGAGAACCAACGATACAAACCTCAACTTACATTAACGATTCAACTTATAAACCACGACAATAATGCAGAAGCTCAATCTTATTAAAGTTAGGAATAACAAAAGCCACAAAAATCTATTACATAACGCTCCCCAAAATCTGAAAGTCATCACATTAAAGACATCTAAATTCTAAACTAAGTCTGAAAATGTCAAACAACAGAATAAATAACTAACAAAGTGTGTCCGAAAACTAAGGACATTATGCCATCACCGAGAGAATCCATCACGAGCTAGAAGGATAGCTCACCCTGAAATCTGATGATCTTGAGACTGACTAGAGCTGAGGTTGAGTCGAAGTCGGTGGAACACTTGCTGCACTCCACAAAATAAAACAAGAAAAGATACACGTAGGGGTCAGTACAGGGCAACATATACTGAGTAGGTATCATCAGCCGACTCAAAATAGGAATCAATATGCAATAAATAATAGCAGAAAATCAACCATAGCACTTAACAGGTGGCAATCAATGAACAATTACATAACCAGTCAACAATATCAAGATCACACATGAGGACTCAGGCCTCCACATCACGCTCTTTTGAAAAATGAGTTATTGAAGATTAGGTAACATTAAGTCATTTTTATTTGTTTCCTTTAATATTACCGTGCCGGAACGTGACATTCGATCCAAATATATCGTGTCAGAACGTGACACCCGATCTAAATATAATTAATTTATCATTCTTCATGATTACATTCCACTTCATTAACAATATTTCATCAAGCCTTCTATATTCAAGACACCATTTTTGATAGGGCAAGTTCAAGATTATGGATTTCATGGCCTCGGAATTTCAGACCAATCACAACAACATATCAACCATCCAAACCACAACAATTAAATGCGTAGTAAACTTCACACATTACTCAATGAATATCAATCACTATTAAAAGTCTATCTATGATATAGAAATAAAACCATAACCTACCTTAATCGAAGAACCGAAGTCAAGCAAGTTAATTCACAGGTGATTTCTCTTTCTTCGATGCCTCACGTTTTCAATCTATCAAGCATACCATATTCGTAAGTAAACGAACCCGTAGACACCAGTATTATATATATGTTTAACCTAGACCCAACAACTCACCCCAACTCTATAATCAATTCTTAAATTTTGATACCAACTAATATCTCAAGTCTAGGGTTAGGTCTTAATTCTTCCAAATAACATAACTTTAATGGTATTCATATAATATAATACACTCAATATTTAATTACCTATCTCAATATATCAAAAATTAATTTATACCATGACAACAAAATAATACTTAATTAAAATTGAAGCCAACTGGTCACAAAACCAGTGGCGAAAACTTAAAACCGAACAACTATTGATTCTTAACTTTAAATATACCATCTATATATTTATCCTCTCTCACTTATAACCTAATCATACTAATAATATACTTATATGTATATATATATATGGTTCCTATCTTAACAATTAGCAATCAACTGATTTAATTTTTTTTTTGTTTTGTTTTTTTACATGTAACATATGTTAACGTGTAACTTGACCATCACTAAGTAAAGAATAGCTACAGAACCTCAATTTGCAACCTTACCTAAATGTTGTCGCTCGCGTGGACGCCGCAGGTAAGTTTTCTCTCTGTTCTTTCGTTTCTTTTCTTTTACAAATTAGGATAATTAATTATGAACCAATAAATAAATAATAGTTAAATCCCACAACTTATTTTAATACATATGGGACAAGTGGTATAACATATTAACTAAATTATCAATTTAGCTCACTAATTAAATTAATTATCTAAACTTATCCCTCAACTAAATACCTGTAGTTATCGAATAGTCCAAAGTATCCATTAAAAATTTACAGAATGAGTGTTTTATGAATAAAAAGCCATAATATTCAAAACGACCTAAAGGGTCGATACACATGTGGCACTTACGTGTCGCTTATGTGACATGATGATGTGTAAAAATTAAAAAAAATGCTTATTTAGTAATATGACAATATCTCTCTATATATATATATAAATATGCATTATTGATTTATTTATTTTAGATAAATTTTTCACTTTTGGTGTTGTATACCTTTCTCAGTCATCATTGTACCCTTTATCTAAGTTGGATAGCTTTTCTCTTTTCTTTCTTTGATTATTTCTCCCACTTCACCATAACCACTATGAGCCCTTGATGTGACCAAATTTAGCAATTTTATCCTTCAAAAAGTGATAGATTCGACATGTTTGGTCCTTTTCACTCTGTGTTGACATGATGCATCAATATCAGTTTTTTTCATCAAAGATCCAAATATTGTACCATAAAAAAAATTGATTTTTAATTTATATGCAGTGTAAAGTATTGTTTACACCATTAGTTCGATTTAACCTATTATAATAGGTCGTTACTCAATTTTTCATATTTACATATTAGGCTTGCTGGTATAAAAATATGATGTTATTATAAGTCGAATGAATGTGTGATGATGGAAAAAATCTATACACGGATAATATACAAAACTTAAACTTGCAAAAATATTATGTAATACTCGTTGCGTCTTAAAGTACTTGTCATTTTTCGCATTTCATGATTCAAATTACATGAATTTTTTAGATGTATTTCTTAGAAGAATATAATCTTTTTGTATGGTTTTTGAGTATCTAAATTTTAATTTTAAAATCTAATTATTCAAATCAACTCATGTACTTTGCATCTTACTATCTTGTTGTCATATTGTTCTTGTAATCTTGCTTCAATAGTATGATCTTTTGGTACTTTGCATCTTACTATCTTGTTGTCATATTATTCTTGTAATATTATCTTGTTGTCATATTGTTCTTGTAATCTTGCTTCAATAGTATGATCTTTTGAGTCATGGGCCTCTTGGAAACAATCTATCTGCCCTACAAAAGTTGCGGTAAGATCTGCATACATCCTATCATTTTCAGATTCCATTTGTGAGATTACACTCGGTATACTGTTGTTTGACTTTCGTGAAAAGAAGAATAACAAGTATTTTGAGATGGAGGGAGTATGGAGCAACAAGATGCTAATTAAAACATTAATAAGTCTTCATAATCAAGATTCTTCCCAACTTTCAAAAAGGAAACTACCTAGCTAGTACATTTTTGTTAAATAAACCTACTTCATTCATATCTAGCTAGCAAAATGTGAACAAAAAAACAGTTCGGCTTGTAAGAGAATGTTACTTCTTGATAACTTGTATATGGAAAGAGATGGACCATCAAAACCATAATGGCTTGGGCCTTGGGAATTCGGAGGCCCAAAGTCTATAATCTGCATGGCCCATATTAGAACAAAGCCCAAAGCCCATGCGATTGAGCCCCAGACCACAATCACATTCATGTGCATACATTTGCCCGTTTCCCTGATAAGGGGCATACTGAGTACCAACTCGTGACACTTCTGGCCTCGAGCCACAACCATCGAACCTTGATCTTGCATTATTGTAACGGTCATGGATACCGGGTACAAAATTGAACTTTAAATTAGGACCATCGCGCGGTTTTTTCATCCTTGTCCTCGGAATGGCCATTTCACAAGTCAAATAATGTCCATCAACACACTTATTAGTTCATAAATCGCTGTTTTCGCACCTTCGAGTGTTCTGTACACGAAAATGGCCTAACCTCTTGACTTTCCTGTTACCTTATCGAAACCAAATGGACCCTTTTCTATCACAGCATAAGACGAGAAGTACTCCAACAATTTACCTGAAAAAATATCATGTGGCACGTTGGACACATAAATAGTACGTTGAGATTCATCCACTACGTTTCTAATTTTCGATTTAGCAACTTTTGTAACCGTTATTTTACCATCAATCCTCTTGTATGGCTCTTTCAACGCCATTAGCGCGCTCCTTACATTTTTGAATATCACAAAGCCATACTCTTTGCTCACACCGGATTTATCTATAACCACGAAAGTCTCTTTGATTTCTCCATAGGCAGAGAAAATTCGATATAGAGTCTCAGACGTAACGTAGTATGAAACCCTAGACTTCCAATGAAGAGCTTACGATGAAGGACGTAGTTTTAGTCCTGGAAAGTACATTTTGTAGTACCCCGGGGAGTTAAACAGATATGCCTTCAACAATTTTGTTGATTTGGTCATGAGAAAGAGGTTCATTTATCTTTTGTAATTCATTTTTCTTGTTCGAATGAAAATTTAGCCGTATTTCTATTGCATTTAGGAAATGCAAACATTTAAGGAAGAACATTCTTGAAAGATTTTTGAGTTTTGAAGTGAAAACAAATCCAAGATTTTGACTCATTTTTTTTGATAGTCAAAAGTTAGTACTAATGAAGAGAGACAGATGATTTGCTTCTTGTTTTTCTCTGGTGCTTCCCCAAGGTTTATATAGAGGACTGATTTAAATGTCAATGTGTGTTTGATGTTGATGGGATATTTTTTCACCCGTTTCGGGTTCGACACCTGCATTGCATTGAGGCCGACTAAATTTGCATACGCAAGATTCATTTCTGGGGTTGGCGCTCCTAATAAGATTTTTTTTCATTTTCAAGACTTGAACTCGAAACATTTGATTAAGCCAGAGTATCCCAACCATCCCACCGCAACCCCTATTTGGTACGTTGGAGGGATATTTCTTTTTTATGTCAGAGTATCCCAACTATGCATTCAGTGGGATCAGTTTCTTTTCTTACATAATTATTTTTTTCCTGACACTGTTCTTATTTTCAATGTCTGTCTTTTATTTTCAGAAACTATTATTACTGTTTTAATATTTTACAATACAGTTTACTAACAAACTTAACTTTGACTAAACAATAAAGTAACCAACAACAATTACGCCTCATTCTCAAGTAAATTGGGTCGATTATTAGAATAAATAGTGAACATGTCGCTAAATATAAGCTCATCACGAGTCAATGTTAGACAAAGCACAAAATAGGAATGAAAGTGCAGTAGAATCAGTATTTTCACTAAGGGAATTCGAAATATAAAAAATAAACACACGAAGAGGCCAAAAGAGTTCACTATCTACTATATATATATAAAAATTAATTTTAACCATATATAAATATTATAATTTTTCGTTAAAGGTAAACCCCTCTGCCCTTACTAATTCCGCCCCTGAGTAAAAGTCCACTGTATATTCTACTGGCGTATAAAACTCCTATAGGACTAGAAAACTCTGCCACTTGAGCTTTGCTCACACTCCCGACTCCAAATATGGATAAAAGAGAAGAGTTGCAATAGGCTGATAACGAGTGGGGACTTCTCAATTTATGATAAACCTCGTAAGACATTAATCAAGCAATAGTGACCTTAAATATTTTTAGAGCTTATTTTATTTTAGAGAAATTACCTCATTAGACATATATCCATATCATATATACTAATTCTACTTATATTTTTAAATAATCACGTTTCTTAGCAAGATGGGGAGATAAGCGAGCGCGATAGTCATGTATTTGAGATAATGGGGAGATAAGTGAGCGCGATAGTCATGTATTTGAGATACCATATACATAGGAGAGTGGCGAGTGAGATTGGAGGGGGGGTGAGAGAGATTTGTCTATGTATTCCGTATACATGCGAATCCACTTGGATACAACGTGTCTAGAACAAATTACACCTAATTTTGAACTCATATATCCCGAGATACAAATATCTGGACACATCAAAATCTGGTACGATTCATAACATTATAAATTAGAGTGTATCTACGTAATTAGCTCTTAAACTAGTGAAATTTCGGTAAGTTTCCTCTTTATTTTTGGTTTATTTCATGTATTTATGGGCTTTCAGAAGGGGCAATTTTACTTGCCTTTCCTTGCATTTTCAGCAACTCAATATAGCTCCTGCTCTTCATTAGCTTTTGATGCAAATTTCAGAAAAAAAGATTTTTGCATGAATAATGGACTTAAATTTAATTCATAAACGCTATTGTAAAATGTGTTATGTGTGTAGTACTTTCCTTTTTGCTTGTAATTTGTTGGACAATGAGCAAAAATGATTTAAAAGCTCATCGTCAAGATTATTTATATTGCCTCGGTAAGTCTGTTTCATTTTATGTAACGGCGTTTTAAAATAAATTAAATCGCAAAACTAAGTTTTGACTATTTTTAACGTCAAAAGTTTCAAGTTAAAAGGAACTACTTTATTTAGTCCATATTATATGATGTTTTTAGCTTTGAGCGCACTTCTTAAAGTATTCATTCATTCTTAAAAAGTAAAAAATATTTTCACTAGATTACCCTTAATTAAGTAGTATCTATTTAATATGATTTCTTGATTACATAAAATTCACTTATTTAAATAAATATAGTTTGAAAGAAAAAAATTAATCACTTCTTAATTATATAAATTTAAAAAATCCCTATAATAATATGAGTATGAGAGAGAAACAATTATTGCTTTCTTATTCTACATATATTTGCAAGGCCAAATTTGGTAAAAGGATAATTCATAGCTTTAACATTCCAAGGAGAGCTTAAATTTGATCAAGCAATAGTTGATAGTATATATAATACATCTCTAGAGCCTTTTTAATAATGTCAATAAATGAATTGATCATATTTTTATGAATTAATTTTGTCATTCTTAATAAACAAACAAATATATTAAGTTCGCCTATAACAACATTTATAAAGTGTGTATATTTATATTCCTCGAACTCTTTAAAAAAATTACAATATTCATGTTGAAATGTTCAAAAAAACATCACTTTTAAAAAATACAACACACATTCATCAATATTTTTTTAAAAAAAAATCAAAGAATATAAAAATTTGAAGATGACAGCACTCTATAGACGCATTTCAAAAGGTAACCTCTTTCTTATGGATAATCTGTTGTCCTTTCTTGTCCTTTTAAATTAAATCTTTAACATAGACAGTATAAACGAAAAGTTTGTTACTTAATTTCTTAAAAGTTAAAATTGTGAATTACACACTTTTAAATTATGTAGAGGTTTTATTTTAATTCCTTTTTAATTTATTTTTGGTATTTTTTGTTTTTCAGCATTTCTTTAATCAAGAATTCTTCATGAGAAATAAAGTCAAGTCTAAATATTCTGCATAGAACATATTGAAACAAATAAGTACACACCCCTCTTGTATATTAAATACAGAGAATGTTTTCAACTATAAAAAGAATCAAAAAAATTATGCTTTATTAATTAAAATAGATACTAGCTACATATAATAAAAGAGTGTGATTATTAATTTTACTATAATTTAGATGTATTTCTGCGCTTTACCATTATTAACAAAGCACATATGTGAACATAGATTTGATTACTATTTATCCACTGATACTTGTCAAGACCTAACTATTGAAAAATATTATTGAACCCTATAAGTCCAAAATGTTTCTTTTTTATTACTGCTCTCTACCTAAAAAGTTCAGAAGAATATCTATCATTACTTTGTTTTTTTCCAAATTCTTGACAAGTGCAACATCTTTATCTAATAGTTGTTTATTCTCATGGTCAATAAGATGGAGAGAATCATTTCAAATTCTAGCCGAGACAAAAATAATAATAATAATAATAATAATAATAATAATAATAATAATAATAATAATAATATTATGTAGGTGATCGTTTTGTATCTATCAAAATTTTGATGGTCAAAGATAGAATTAAGATTTCGAATTTATGAATTTTGAATTCTAGATTTATACATAATAAGTGAATTTTATAACACAAATATATAGTCTAGGCTAAAACTACTGATTATTTCAAACACATAAACATAACTACAACTTTGCTTCTACTGGTAGACAGAATTACGTGATACTTGTGTTGGTAGAATGCTGGAGAATAGAAATCATGTGAAATAATTGAGGTGCGTGTAAACTAGCCCACCACCGTCACAATAAATTAAGAAAAGGAAATTGTTTACTAGAGGGTTGGCTTGCTTGGGCACGTTATTGTTTTGTTTGGAACAATCTCTGAGAGTTGGTTTGGATTTTGATGTTTTGTTTACTGTTTATAATATGCTGTAATTGCTAAAGCGTGTGGAAAATATTTTTAACAAATGGTCATAATATATTAGTGAATCAAATTTGATATTAGGACTAACGACTAATCATTATGGAATTAAATTACTCTAATTCACTATACAAAGATACTCATAATAGCAAAATATTCATTCAAGTTATACCTAAATGGTATAACTTTTTAAATATTTTGGATGGCCTTTGGTTTATGTATTCTTAAATATTGATGGTTGAAGAGACAAAGTACAAGGGTATAAGATTGAATTGATTAATCATGGGTGAAAATTTATTTTTCATCCGTAGGTATACCAAACTATACTAATTTAGCATTGTTAAGTCAAAATAAAGTGAAAATATGTATTAATTAACTATAATTTCATATTACTCTGATACTCATAGCCTATGATGCTTAGACTCTCAAAAAAATGTAGGATTCGACACTCATCATCATAATTTGTGAAGAACATGACCAATATAGCCCATTGCATAATACAATTTTCTTGCTAGGGAGAATTTATTTTGATTTAATAATTCCTGAATGATTGTGTGATTGTAAATGATTAAAGTGTCAAAAAGAATAATCAAAAGGAAGAATTTAAAAAAAAAAAGAAGCCTCCATCCTATTTTATGTGACATCCTTTCTTTTTTAGTTTGTCCCAAAAAGAATGTCATCTTACTATAATTACAAATGATTTCACTCTAAAATTTCTCTTTTACCCTTCATAAAATGATTTACAGTCATACAAATATATAAGGATTGTGTTTTAGATCACAAGTTTCAAAAAAAAAAAATCTCTTAAACGTCGTGTCAAGTCAAATGATGCCACATAAAATGGAACGGAGGGAGTAGAATGAATAGAGGTGGCAGGTAGAGAAGAAAGAAGACTAGTTATGCAATAAGAAAAGAGGCTGCATGGTCAACAATACAGTTTACCTGCAAGACTAATCACAAAGAAGAAACCTCTCTTTTCTCCTTTATGCTTCAAACACATTAGCTTCAATTCACCAAAAAACATCAACAAAAGTTCAAGAAAGCTCCTTTTCAACACTTAACAACTTTATTTTCTTCCCATACAAATATTACACAAGGGGACTATTATGGTTGGTGTGTTAGCTCATCTCCTCTTGTTATCTTCTCATCTCCCTCTCTAGATTTTGATTCTCTACCCTCTTTACATCTCATTCAACTATGGAACTTCCGGTCACGACACCGGATTCTGGTGGCAGGAAAAAAGGTTCTTATACTGTAGAAACAAGAGATCTTTCCTATGCACTTCCTAGTTTATATGATGAGTTCAGTTGGATGTTTTTCTGCAAGAATCCTAAGAGGCCTCAGAAGTTCATCATAAAGAATGTAAATTGTGAAGCAAGGCCAGGAGAGATTACAGCTATTGCTGGTCCAAGTGGGGCTGGAAAAACAACTCTGCTAGAGATTCTTGCAGGGAAAATATCACCAACAAAAGTCACTGGACAGGTACTAGTTAATGGTCATCCTGTGAATGCCACGTGTTTTCGGAGATTATCTGGTTATGTCACACAAGAAGATGCCCTGTTTCCTCTGCTCACAGTTGAAGAAACACTCATGTATAGTGCTCTTCTGAGACTACAAGGTGGGGAAAAAGAGGCTGCAAATAGAGTTGGAGTGCTGATCAAAGAGCTTGGTTTGGAAAAGGTAGCTGGTGCAAGAGTTGGGGGAGGATCAAACAGGGGAATTTCGGGGGGTGAAAGGCGTAGGGTGTCGATTGGAGTTGAGTTAGTACATGATCCTGCTGTGATTCTCATTGATGAGCCAACTTCTGGGCTGGATTCAGCGTCAGCACTTCATGTTATATCACTTCTTCAAGTGATGGTGGCTCGTCAAGGCAAGACAATTGTCTTGACTATCCACCAACCTGGTTTTCGGATTCTTGAACTGTTTGATCGACTTGTTTTGCTGTCGAGTGGGTGTGTTCTTCACAATGGTTCATTGGAGAATCTCGAAGAGAGGATCAAGTTTTCCGGTCTACAGATTCCACCCCACATCAATGTGCTTGAATTTGCCATTGATGTCACTGGCAGCATTGTCATTCAAACTTCAGAAACTCCCAATGTCCATTTCCATATCAAGGATCATCACAAAAAGAAGGAAAGTCTGAGGAAAGATGATGATGGATTTACAATTTCCAACCACAATGACATGGTAGAGAAGTGTCCTTCCTACGCGAATTCCCATGTTGAGGAAATTTTAATACTTGGTGGAAGATTTTGCAAGAACATATTCAGAACTAAGCAACTTTTTGCAACCAGAATAATACAAGCATTGGTAGCAGGCTTTATACTGGGGTCAATATTCATGAATGTTGACAACAATCTAGGGCAGGTTGCTTTACAAACCAGATTAGGATTCTTCGCGTTCAGTCTAACGTTCTTGCTCTCCTCCATGACAGAAGGCTTACCCATTTTCTTACAAGAGAGAACAATCTTTATGAGGGAGACTTCAAGAGGAGCATACAGAGTATCCTCTTATGTTGTGGCAAACACCTTTGTGTTTCTTCCTTTCCTCTTAATGGTTAGCCTTCTCTACACTGTCCCGGTTTACTGGCTCGTTGGTCTGAGGGGAAACATGGACGGGTTCCTCTATTTTGCCATGGTAGTTTGGATGGTTGTTTTAATGTCAAATTCTTTCACTGCATGTTTCAGCGCGCTTGTCCCAAACTTCATCATGGGAACATCTATTATTGCTGGCTTGATGGGGTCTTTCTTCCTGTTCTCAGGCTATTTCCTAACAAAGGAGAAGATACCTAGTTACTGGATCTTCATGCACTACCTAAGTCTGTTTAAGTACCCGTTCGAGTGTTTCTTGATAAATGAGTATGGAGGCAAGGGAGGAAAAAGATGTTTAGAAAGTGAAAGAGGAGAGTGCAAGTTGTTCGCGATTGACTTCTTGAAACAGCAAGACCTCAAAGAATCACAGAAATGGAGCAACTTAGCAGTGATGTTGTGTTTCATCTTGGGCTACAGAGTTCTCTGTTATCTAATTTTATGGTGCAGATGTTACAAAACTAGAAATTAGGTTTTTCATTCTTTTGTATTATTACAGTTTTCATTTGTTCTTATTCTGATGATTAAATTGATTGGGCAAGTAGATGTAGTTTACACTGAAGAAGATGATATAGTCATTGAGGTGAATATTATTTTTTCATGTTGAGAGTTCATATGAAATAAAAGTTTCCAATTGTTATAATTATGTAAGGATTATGTCTCATTAACTTGATGGGGAGCCTTGAAATAACTGGTAAAGTTGTTGTCATGTGATCTGGAGGTCACGGGTTCAAGTCTTGGAAACAGCCTCTAGCAGAAATGCAAGGTAAGGTTGCGTACAATAGACCCTTGTGGTCAGGCCCTTCCCCGGACTATGCGCATAGCGAGAGCTTTAGTGCATCGAGCTGCCCTTTATGTCTCATCAACTTCGGTCCAGGAGCAAACCTACAGCATCAGGAGACTCATTTCTTTGTCATTTACAATCCATGTCCTCAGTGTCCTTCAAGCTATGTTGCTCAAGACTCTGAAATAATGTTGTCGGATCCTCCCAAAGTAGTGAAGTCCGATACAGATGCAACATTACTTTTGAAGAGTCCGAGCAACAGAGCCTTCAGGCATAAAAGTCATATTGTCAACTAGGGAAATTGGCACAACCAGGCATCTCAAACCCCCCAAAAATTTGTAAAATCGATGTTGAAATCGAATACTTCGTTGCGAGTTGAGGTAGTGTTAGTGCGTACACGTGAATACTATGGTAAGATAATAAATGATGATGGTGACCATGTGAATAGTAATGGCAAGATAATAAATATGACGTGCAAGGAGATATTGTTCAAGGCATTTGTAGTGTACTTATATACTAATACTCTTAAGTTCCATGGAAGCTTTATTCTTACAAATCATGGCATTACCAAGAAAAATTCTCTCGTGGTACAATTGCGACATGTACTTAAATAGAAAGAAAAAGGGGAAAGTCTCAATGAATACCTAATCTAATTATACAAATTTCAGGTTATATTTACAGCTTAGAATATAAATGAAGTGAAAAAGCTCCTAATTCCACGCACTACGGAGCAAAATCTTATGAAGAAATAAACTCAACAGTTAAAGGAAGATAGACAAGCACATGTTTTACCATGCTGTGTTTAGCTCAGCTACTTCGGTCATCTATTGTCGTGAAAGTCAAAGTACCATGTGTCGTCGTGTTCATGGATGCAGCGGAATCAACTTGTTTTCCCGAGCCAGCAGATAGTGAGTCTGATGATGTATTCTTCTGATTCCTGAGACTCACTAGATCTGATAACATGCCTGGCTCAGATATTTCTTCATCATCCACTTGCATCTCACCAGTCAGCAATTTCACCACAGTGGACATCGATGGTCGGGTCTTGGGCATGACTTGGGTGCATAAGAGAGATACCTTCAAGAATCTGCAAGCATCATCAACACTGAAGTCATCTCCCAATAATGCATCTACCAATTGAATGAGCTCTCCCTTCTTGAACAGTCTCCATGCCTGCATATCAAGTTATCGAATGTGATACCACTCTCCCAATATCTTCTCTATCTGAATTAGGGATGGAAATCCTATTCATTTTCAATGGCTGGATAACATTTATATGTACTTTTTGTTCTGTTCTTAAGCAAGCAATTATAATTTCAACATTATATTGATAAGCCCGCTTGAGAAAAACAACATACAAACAATGGATTAGATGTCCACATTTCTTGCCATTTTAGAAGGTTAGGTTCAAGGATGTTGTCTGCAGGAGCGCAAATAAGAATGGGCTTCTTTCTTTTTTTATCTCGTCGGCCAAACATAATTACCGGCGCTAGCCCAAATATACAAAACCTATACATTTGCAGGCTAGTTTGTAAACTAGATCACCCGAAGGCATTGGACTGTCATTATCTCAATAAGAAGAATGTCATAAACATGCAAAGAGACTGCCAGGATAATACTTTTTAAACAACCCATGCTGACTTCCCATCATGTTCTATGAGCAGTCGAGAATCCAATGGCCATAGATCCCTCATATTTATTAATGAATAGAAACAATTACGTTCTTAGATATTTTCGTTCAGCAGGTAGCCGGGATCCAACAGAAACAGAATAATGTTAAAAGCAACTACATACCCGTTCAAGAAGATATTGTTCCTCAATAGGTAACCGCTTGTTTGTGTTGCATCTTCCACTAACGATTTCCAAAAGGAGAATCCCAAAACTGTATACATCTGCTTTCCGTGTCAACTGTCCTCTCATTGCATATTCAGGGGCCAAATAACCTCTACAAATAAATAAGCATGTAAGAATTTATACGCTATGATAAGCAAGTAATAATGATATGCTGTTTCCAGTTTTAGCTGAATATATAATAAGACCATCAATAGCCTTTCAACATTTTCTTTTATAACATCACTAGATCAGGATCAGGAAGGAGAATATATAGAGCTGGAGAGGCAAGCAGGTAGATTTGGACTAAAGAAGTAGGCAAGGGGAAAAACTATTCTTCATTCTTTTTCTTACAATTTAAACTACTACCACCAAGTTTTGCGTCATTAACTCCTCGCTACTACTAAATTAGACTACAAAGTTGCACTTCATTGACAAAATTAGTGACTGAGACATACTTATCAAAAAAATAAAGTGATTGTTACATAATTTAAGCATCTGGCAATTCGTCAGTACTCCAAACTTACTTTGTTACATTACTTTGATATTACCATTGCTTTGACTAACTCAGAGAGTAAAGGTGCCATGAATTGCAGCACAACTCTTTTGGCAGAGATTTGTTCAAATTTCAAGATAGAGCATTACTCAATTTAGGAAGAACAAGTGTCGTGAAGAAGGACAAGACGCTTTGACATTACAAAATTAAATTAAATATCCAATAAAAAATGTGAAGAACCAAGTTGATAGTAAATACAATATTCATTGATATCATCATTCATTATACTCCCAACTCCATAATCTGTATACAATTTTCTGCGGCTCCGCACACAAATTGATCCTAAGATCATCTTTAAATAACCCTGACTTTACACTACAAAGAAGACAATAACAAACTTTTTCCTGATATAAGGGCTCAGAGGATTACTTAGCACTCTCACATCAAGTTCAACTCGAATACACCACTCAACTCCAGGCATTGGACAATCCTAGAGTATCTTACCATCTTGAGTTCAAACAGCTAAAAAATTAAGATAATGAAGTTATTCACAGGAGCGGAACTATCACTGAACTAAAACAAAAACTAAACAGCCTCAGTGACAACTCCTCGAGAAAGAGCAGTGCAAAAATTAAAATGCAACTGAAACCCTTTGCTCTATTACAAGAATAAAGGCCAAGGAAAATTATAAAGGACAAAGATGGCGAAAGAAGGACTATGAGATGAGCAGCATGCTTGATCTCTCAAAGATCAAGACTAAAATTAGGAAAAAAAGAAAGAAGTAAATTGTCAAGTTCAAGTGCAAACTAAAGTATCCACCTCCAATAGTTTAGACTAGGGAAATAGTATTCCTAGACATGGAAGCTTCATCTGTGGGATATAAAGCTAAAATGGGAGCACTATGAATAGGAAAAAGATGATCCCAACGAGTGTGTACAAGAAAAGTATAAAACCGCCACTCTCATGGTCCTTCTAAACTGGAAGAACCTTTACCCAAACACAAGGAAGAATCTATGTATTAAACTCAAAATAAAGTTCCACAGACTGAAAGAGGTAATTTTCCAGATCTGGTGTTGGTTTCTGAATGCCATACTTTGTACTAATTTATTCCAAAAGGTATTGAGGTTTTGGATAATACACCACATTAAATATTTTGGATGCCAATCTAGTCAAACCAAATCCTTCTTCCGCTTTACACCGTCAAAATTAATCCAACCAAGTGGACCTCACTATTCATTGTCCACCCCATCAAAAGTTGACCTTGTCTATAATAAAGCTAAAATGGGACTCTGCATAGGAAAAAAGATGATACTAAAAAGTCATCATCTTGTTCTTTGGATATTCTTACGTCAGAACATTCTTGATCGTTTCTGAATGGCTTAGTCATTTTAATTCATAACCTATAATTCACCAAGAGAAATTTGTATAAGAAGATAAAAAGCAACACAATATGTAAACTTACAGAGTTCCTGCCACCCGAGTGCTAACATGGGTCAAATCAGCTGGAATAAGCTTAGCAAGACCAAAATCTGAAATTTTTGGGGTCAGGTCTTTGTCGAGAAGGATGTTACTTGCTTTAATGTCTCTATGAACTATATAAGGCTGGACTTCTTCGTGGAGGAATGCAAGTCCTCGTGCAACACCAATGCATATTTTAGCTCGTGTTTTCCAGCTAAACTTGAGGCTACTATGGGCACCACCTGTGAGTAAGCAAACATCAGTAACCATTGCCACAAGTACAAACCAAAGAGAAGGAATAAAGAAAAGTTAAAAATAACAATGACAAAGGACTTCAACTCACCAAGCAGAGTTTGGGAAAGACTATTATTTTCCAGGTAGTTATACACCAGTATTCTATGATCCCCTTCCGCACAACAACCGTACAACTTCACCAGGTTTTCATGTTCTATACTTGAGATCACCTTTATTTCTGTCAAAAACTCCTTTACACCTTGCTTTGATTCAACAGAAAGTACCTTAATAGCAGCCATTTTTCCATCTCTTAGCCTCCCCTAACAACAGAATATTAAGTTAGCTTATTAATTGAATGGATTTGCAAAATTGAAAATTCTTTTTGTAGAGAACAAAATACCTTGTAGACAGAACCAAACCCTCCTTTCCCTATTTTGTTTACAGGGCAAAAATCTTCGGTTGCAGCACGCAATTCCCGGTAGCTGTACACCCTTGCATTCTCAATGGTTGAAATTTCTGCAACAATTCTAAATCTAGTGAGGAACCTTAACATGTCTTGAATGATAGCAACAACTTGAATCATTTTTATAAAGGTGGTATCCGGACCAGCTTGCATACACCTCAATTATTTCACCAAGTACCTGGTACCTGCTACCTCCCACCAACACAGGCACCGGATAACTCTTCCCACCAACGAGGCAGATGAGAAGACGGTGGCAACCTAGTTATTTTTGGCCTCAATTGGAATTTGAACATGAGACCTCATGGTTCTCCTCCCACTTCATTGACCACTAAACCACAACAACTTGAATCGTTATGGAGAGATCATATATGGAAAAGGCAATGTTCGTCCATGCTTAAGAAGAGCAAAGAATCCTAATTGCAACAACTCGCTCAAGTATGGTATACTGCCATGGAAGCTGGCAACAGTTACAAGAAAGAGAAGTGAGAGTTGAGAAAAAAGTTGAAATCTCAACCTTCATCAATTTCCACAACATGGTTGTGAGGGGGAGATGCTTTCCCTCCTAGGCAGAGACCAAAACAAGTCATTACACCAGTGTTTCTCTTTCAACAGAAAGAAGGGCAGGTCAACCCACAGAAAAAAGAACTCTGCTGCCAAGCCTGTTACATAACAAAACAACACATTATCAACACTCCAAAATTTAGTTCCCTTTATTACTGGTTGAGATATGGCACATAATGGACAAAAACTTACATCTTGCACCTGAATTCTACCCAAAAAACGAATTGAATAAGACATACCATATTAACAATACGTTTATTTCCTCTATATCAAACCCAAAAAAGATTTTCAAACAAGCATAATTTTGAACCTACTGCTCAGGAGCTACATTTCATCACTACTATTAATACAACAACAACAACAACAAACCTAGTGTAATCCCACAATTGGGGTCCACAGGGGTTAGAGTGTCCGCACAGAAGGTATAGAGGTTGTTTCCCAAAGACTGTTGGCTGAACAAACAGTGCAAAAGAAGCAACAGAAACAACAACAAGATAATAAGATAACTGAGGGGAAACAACAAGCAGTGAATCAATACATCCATTGATTTTACAGACTTCAAGAAAAAAGAGGGAGAGATAAACAGAAATTCCGGACACCCATTTCGAAAATCAAGACGACATGGCAACAAAACGTACAGAAAACAATAACAGCTATGAAAATCCAAAGCTTCAAAGAAAAAAATCAAAATTTACAGTAAAATTGCAGCACTAGTAAAATAGAACATAATTCCCCCAAAAATTGAAATGCCCCTTTTACAACAAATAATAAAACTGACGTAAAAGCAGATCCATTGCTCGAACAGCTACGAAGCTAGCTTTTCGCAGCAGGTTCTAAATACTTTCAATTACTAAAAAAAACAAGAAAAATTCAAACTTTTACGGATAGAATAACTGTATATACTCCAAAATAATCCATTAACTTCTTTTTTTCCAGATCCGCGTAGAGAGAAATCACTAACCTTATTGATCAATCAAAAAGCACAAAAATCTCCAAAAGAAGTGAAATTTAGCTCGTTTTAAAGGGGGAAAACAGCTAAATTCAGCTAAACTAAGATAGTGAAATTACAAGGAAGAAAAGAAAGATGAAAATTGAAGATAAAAGGCACAAAATTGAATTTACGTACTTGTTGAAGCAAGCAGAAGAAAAAATTATAAGAGAGAAAAAGCTTTTGTTTGACTATTGGGAGAGATGAGTTTGGTTGCTATATTTAGAGGAGTTTAACTTACGGATAAAAGTTGTCATTATATATCAGAATTGTTATTTCACGTGAAAGTATTTTTATAATTTGAGGTAAATTATTATGCGACTTTATCACAATCAAATCTGAATAAATTTATTCTAATATTAAATTTAGGATAAGTTATTTCTTAGCTTATTTGATTTGGCTATTTAGGAATGAAGTTATATCGAGATTATAATCTTGAAATTATAATTTTAAAACTTTTTTATTTTATCTGAAAATGAGATAAAATAATACTCTATCAAGTTAGATGAAATATTTAGATTTGACCTTGATTAAATGAAGCTAATTTTAATTTTAAACTTAATCCTAAAATATTTTACTTTATCTATACTTATCAAACAACCCCTTAAAGAATTGTAGGTAGGGCTGTTCACAGTTTTGGTTAAAACCAAAATCAAACCGAAAATTTAACCAAATCGAATAAAAAAACCGACATTCAGTTTGGTTTGGTTTGGTTTTAAATATGAATAACCGATAATATTTGGTTTGGTTATGGTTATAGAAAAAAATAACCGAATAAATAACCGAACCAAACCGATAATTATATACTTAAAATTTATAATTATTTATATGTATAATATTAGTTTTTCATAAATAATTAAAGATATTTTATACGTTTTAATTATTAATTTAATATTAGTATACTTTACCTAAATCTCATAGTGAAAAAGTTCAATTACAACTTATCCCTCATTTTTCTTAAATTACCCGATTTCTCTGATTTTTGCCATATTTCTGATACATTTGTGGTTCTTCTGATACATCACGTTTTGGGGTGTAGAATAATTAATGTTGTTGAGTTATTTATGGATAGTAACATAATTTAAGTTAAGATTCCTTGTTTCAATCAATTACTTTGCTAAATAAGGGAAATAATTCATACAAAGAGTAACAGTTATGAGAGACATGAAAAAATTTTAAAAACAGAGCATAACAGCGATGTATCAGATCTTGTATTGATATAGGTTTGGGGGTTAGATTCTTGACTAAATTTGTTGCAACGTCTATAAGGAAACTCTGTGTCAGAAGGAAGAAGGGTGGAGATGAAACTCTGTTTCTTTGAAAACAAAGGGTCTTTATCTGGTTAAGGTACTTTTAGGGAGGACATGTTGTTACTGTTTTTAGGCACAAGGTTTAATTTTGAGTCTTTATGACATGAGTTGATACATAACATCTGATACATTGATATAGGTTGTAAATGTATCAGAAGCAGTAAAGCTTGATACATGAGAATCTGATACATATACTTTCCTCGTATCTGATACATTAGAATAGCTGATACATAACCATTCGACATATTTGATAGATTAAGGATTGATACATTGAAGATTGTTGTATTAGTTTTCAACTGAATTGTGGTTGATACATAACATCTGATACATTGATATAGGTTGTAGATGTATCAGAAGCAGTAAAGCTTGATACATATACTTTCTTCTTAAATTCGAATCTGATACATGAGAATAGCTGATACATAATCATTCGACATATTCGATAGATTAAGGGTTGATACATTGAAGATTGTTGTTTTAGTTTTCAACTGAATTGTGGTTGATACATAACATCTGATACATTGATATAGGTTGTAGATGTATCAGAAGCAGTAAATCTTGATACATATACTTTCTTCTTAAATTCGAATATGATACATGAGAATAGCTGATACATAACCATTCGACATATTCGACAGATTAAGGGTTGATACATTGAAGATTGTTGTATTAGTTTTCAACTGAATTGTGGTTGATACATAACATCTGATACATTGATATAGGTTGTAGATGTATCAGAAGCAGTAAAGCTTGATACATGAGAATCTGATACATATATACTTTCCTCTTAAATTCGAATCTGATACATGAGAATAGCTGATACATAACCATTCGACATATTCGACATCCCCTCATTATGTATAATGATGTGTTCATCATCAATCTCAGATGTATCTGATCCAGAACCACCTAGGAGCTTGTTTATGGCTCCTTTTGCAATTTCTCTGAACCATTCATCCTCCGGTAGGGCACTAATTAGAAAGACATTTTCATTAATGAGGCTCATACAGAAAGAAGATGAAAAGCATTAAGCTAGGTGAACGAGGTATACTTTTGTAGATCTATGCCCCTGGCAGAAAACGTCCTGACTGCACGAGAGAAATTGTGTGAGTGATTGTAATCTCTAACTTGTGTGAGTGATTTTAGGCGAGAAATTAGGGATATGCTTAGTAAATTTCTTAAATTTTTGGATCTTGAAAATGGAGAGATAACGAGAGAAAATGATTTAGAGGAGAGAGAATGTTTTTTGAGTGATGTATCTGAAAGATGAAGGAAAAACTAAAAATAAGGGATTTTGGTAATTTTTTTAAAGGAGTGGGACTTTTAGCAAATATAATAATAAAATGTGTGTAGTTTGGTAATTTACCCTTAATATTAATATACTTATTTTTAAGGCCCAACAATCCAAATCCAACTCTCAAGCCCAATTATAAATTCTAATAAACACTAAACAGCGGTCCAAGTCCAACAATCCAAGCCCATTAGCCCAACTCTCAAGCCCAATTCTAAATCCTAAATTCTAAATCCTAAATTTCTAATAAGCACTAAGCACTTGACCAGCAAGCAGCAACATAAAGTAAAAGTTAAAACTTTAAAACCCTAGTATCTATTTTTCTTTTACATTTTTGTTCCTCTCACGTTGGTTTCTCACAAAGTCACAGACTCACAGTCATAGACTAACAGTGAAGGCTCAAGAGCAACCTCAACTCTTCGACCCCAAGTATAAGATTGTCAAATTTTGAGAAGGTTTGTAAGGAGTTTTTCAAATTTTAAATTGATTTTAAGTTGTTTTCTTTTTTTTCCGAATGTTTAAGTTGTTTCAATTTCTGTTTTGAACCTTTGTGGGTCGTGAGGAAAAAAGAGCTTCATAAGAATTTGAAGAATGTAGAGAGAGAATATTTGAATTATCTCTGCTAGTCATAAACCGAATAACCGAATCAAACCGAACCAAACCGACAATAACCAAATCCGTGGTTATTATTTTACTTGGTTTGGTTATGGTTTTAGACATTTAATAACCGATTAAATTGGTTTAGTTATGGTTTTAATCAATAACCGATCCAAACCGAACCATGAACACCCCTGGTTGTAGGCCATTGTTTTTATGTTAGCACGTTATTAGCAGGATCTTAGAAATATCCCTCCCTTATTGAAAAATAATTAAAAAAATCAACTGTTGTCCTTTATTTTGTACGTGGAAAATATGGACAAGTGTAAACATCAAAAAGACAAAATAATAATAATATATTTAATCAAAAGCAATATATTTTTATTACCACGAGATATACTAGCAGCCGCTAATGATTTGATTAAAATTTGAAATAAAAATGTGACTTTGAATACCAAAAAAGGGAAGGAAAAGTCAAATGAATCATTTTTTTTTATTTTTTTTTAATTTTAAGACCATTGGTGAGAGAATAATCTTAAAAATAATAAATTTGATGAGTATTATTTTGTACAGTCTCATATTTATCATACTTTTTATCTTTCGAGTCAAAATAATTATGTCAAAATTTCTTTTCTTTTTTTACATTTAGATTTGAAAAGTCAGTTCTTTATATGAAAATTCTACTTTTCACTATTTTGGTTAGCGATAAATTTTTTTGTTTTAAATTTTCTTTGAAATCTTTGTATTCTCTTTAACTTTTTAATTCTATCACCTAATTTCGTCTTCTTTTTCAACTAATCCCTTCAATAATAATATTTAGTAGTATTATTCACCTGTCCCAATATATATTGGCAGTCTAAACTCTAGTACCTTTATAATAATATACTAATAAAAGAAAAATATAGTAGAAAAGATAAGTTTGGCTGCACCATGATGACAAAATTCTATCTATTCTTTCTTATTTTATTTTATTTTATTTTTCATGATGTTTGCTTTGGTATATTAAATTTGAATTCATACACACACGCACAAAAAAAATCTTACATTCCTCATAAAGATTTTCTAACTAAATAATTTTATAATTGGCTCAACTAATTAGTTTTAGAAAAGAAATAAAAAAATAAAAATAATAACAACAACAAAATAAAGTGCTAAGAGAAATAAAACATAGCATACAAAAAAATAATATAAACAACAAATTAGTGCGATACTCAGATAATAAATACGATAACAACAATAGACGAACAAAAAACTATTACAGAATAGTACTAAGATGATAATGATAATAATAACAATTAAAAAAATAAAATTAAAAAAACATATACTGACATCTCCCCTCTGATGATTAAGAAGAAGAAAAATATATTAAGTACCGCACGATTGCCACTTTCCTTTACTTACATGCTCATAAGTAGATTTTGAATTTTAGCATTTTAAAAATATTAATTTTTTAAAAAATTATAATCTATATATAATTCATCCGTTTTAATTTATTTGACTTCTTATTTTGACTTGATTTGTAGTATAAAAAAAGTAAAGAAGACTTTTGAATTTTGTAATATTTAATTAAAGATACGTAATGTAATAAATGTTATTTCTTAAACACATTACGCGGAAAGTTAATATTAAAAAATACTAAAAAGGGAAAAAAATCAATACAGAATAATATTTGTCATGCTATTTACATTCCAAATTATTGGCTAGAATTTAACCTCTAGTGGATCAGGTTGAAATGGAGATTTTTTTTAAATACATTTTTTTTCTATAAAAAAAGGGCATTTTCCTAATCCTTGAAGCATAATTCAAGATTAAATTAAAGGTTGAGTGAGTCATAAGTGAATTCAATGTTGTTGCTATCTCTATTTTATATTAGTTATCATTTTTTTCTTTTGCACCTTTTTTAAGAAATCAAAAATTAAAAATATTTTTTTTCAGATTGATTGTTGATTCAATCGACTTTAATTACTCTCTCTCCAATCAAACTATAAGAATTCCCAATATAGCTATTGAAGGCTTCTTGGAAAGTAATAGTAAGTATTTCTCCTCCTTAACTAGAAGTTTTAGATAGATAAAATCACATTTGATAGAAAATATTTTACTCGTAAAATTAAAATTTTTGATGTCAATGTGCATCAACGAGAAAAGAAGAGGAGAGACGAAGTGTATACAAGGCTTGCATGCAAATCAAAATTCTTAAAGTAATTTTCTAATGGAAATTATATTTAGCACATGGACACTAACTAAGTTGCTTAAGTATCTAGCTCCCTTTTATCCATGTATATTTGGCAGGTTACCGACCAAAATCACAAGTGATCATAAATATATTATAAAAAATATAACAAAACTTAATAAGAAAATACCTCGCGAACTTTATTATTACGATCAAATTATTTTTTAATTTGAAAAAATACATAAAGTCCCTCCTAAATTTATGCCTGTTTTTCAAGTAGACACCTAAAATTTGCAGGCCCATAAAACCATTTTCAATCATTATAAATACACCATTTGACATCAACGGTAATCTCAAAGCTTGTGAGTGTGTTCACTCCAAAATTAAATAATATAATTTTAATTTTTACAATTCATTTAATAAAAAATCGGGTAAAACACAAACCCTTTCCTATTTCAACCTTCAAACCCAAATGGATTACTCATTTTTCTCTCCTTCTCTCCTTCTTTCCACTCAAACTACCGCTCTGTTTTTTGTCTTTTTCAAATGCCACCATGAACAAGATAAATTAAATCCATCAGAGAATAAATTTGATATTTGGATTATAAATTGGTCATGGTGTGTTGATCCCAAAATAGCTTACTCAGTACATTTTGGATTTTATTAGGAGCCCGTTTGGATGGGCTTAAAAAAAATAACTTTTATGTATGAAGTGCTTTTAGAATTTTAAAAGGCTAAAAGTTATTTTTATAAATAAGCAGTTGAGTGTTTGGATAAAAGTTACAATGATGTGAATTTTAGGATTAAAAGAATAAAAAAATAGTTTGAGAATTTAGTTAAAATATATGAGATATAAAAGTAATTTTCATGATCAAAGAAAATTACTTTAAGCACTTAGAAAAAAAAAGTTATAAATCCTAACTTTTTATTTTTGACTGACTTTAAAAACTTTATGACTTAAAGTTAGTATTAGTCAAAGAGCCCGTTTGGATTGGCTTTAAGTTGGTCAAAACCAACTTAAAGCCCCTTTTTAGCTTCTGGACGTGTTTGCCTAATGCTGACTTTAAGCCATAAAGTTCTTAAAGCAGTCAAAAATGAAAAGTTAGGATTCCTAACTTTTTTTTCCAAAGTGCTTAAATCATTTTCTTTGACCATGGAAATTACTTTTATATCCCTTATATTTTAACTAAATTCCGAAACTATTTTTTTTTATTTTTTAACCCTAAAATTCACATCATAAGCACTTTTATCCAAACACTCAACTGCTTATTTATAAAAATAACTTTCAGCACTTCAAAGTTCTAAAGCACTTCATACATAAAAGTTACTTTTTTTAAGCCCATCCAAACGGGCTCAAAGTCATCCTACCGCAACAAATTGGTCACTCTCTAATGACTTCAATTTTATTTACTTTTTAGAAATTTTGAAGTCTAGAGTTGTAAATCGAACATATTTCACTATTTAAATTGTGGGTAATTTTTTTGGTTGTTTCAGATTGGATTTCCATGGAGAGATTCGGTTATAACTGAATAATACAGTCTCAGTCCATCAAAGATTATGCCATTTGGTTCATCGGCGACGAAGAATTTGATCGACGGCCAGCTGATCACAGCGACCACTACAAATTTTGCGGTTTCAGCCTCTGATTTCTTTTACTTCTCCTTGGCCGGCGGGGGGTAGAGCAATGAATTCATGTTTTCTCAGAGCATTTTCAACATTAATTATTTCAACTCAGCTAAAGCTTTTTGCTTAGAATTCTGGAGCTCTACAAATTTGTTGCCCTCTGCCTTAAACGAAGCATATGCAGTAATTGAGGGTTCAAATTGACTATGCTACGTGTCATTTTTGCACTGATTTGGAGCTGAATTTTACTCTTTCACGCGCTTGGTAAACGTGATAACACGGCTGCTGAGAAAACGGGCTAAAATAATATATTTATAATAGTTAAAAGTAGTTTCGTGGGGGGTAATAGAACGCCCACAGATTTTAGTTGTCAACTTAAAAAACAGGCTAAGTTTAAGGGGGATTTTATGTATTTTCTGTTTTTATTTTGATGAATTTCAACTTCTTCAGCAAATAAAATCCATTCAGAATACTAACCCATGCTCAACCCTAACAGAGTTTTATTAACATGGGATACGCCGATATAATTAGCAATGGATATTACGATCATAAAAAAAAAAAAGTTCGGTGCACTAAAGCTTTTACTATGCACAGGGTTCAGGGAAGGGTCCGACCACAAGGATTTATTGTACGCAGTCTTACCTTGCATTTCTGCCAGAAGTTGTTTCCAAGAATTGAACCCGTGACCTTCTGGTCACATTACGATCATACTTAAATCATTTTACTTGTCAATCTTAGCAAATTAAAAAAGTTTTATTATAGCAAATTAAAAAAATTTTATTAATTTTTGATGCATCACTAATAACTTAATAGGTCAATTAATATGAAACGAAGGGAATAGTTGACTATCTATAATTGGGGCCAATTTGGAGTCCATAACGGTGAGGTAGGTATTGACTATTGAGTAGTGCCATGAAAATGCAAAGAAATGCATTAACTGGCACAAGTTTTGCATTCTTTGAAGACTTCTTTATTGGGCCTGGATTCTTGAAGACTTTGAATAATCTATGGTCTTTTCCTACACTTAAAAAGATGGTAAGGCAAAGGCATATGTTCACGCTCGAGACAATGATTAATATGAATATTTTATTATAATATATCTTAAATTTTGGAAAATAATGGGAAGTACAAAAGAATCAAAACCTTTCTGTCAACACAAATTAAAAACAATCAATGGATTTAAAAGTCCCCATCACAAACCTTTTGTGATAAAAGTCCATTTCAAAATTCCAGAGTTCCAAACCTTTCTGTCAACACAAATTAAAAACAATCAATGGATTTAAAAGTCCCCATCACAAACCTTTTGTGATAAAAGTCCATTTCAAAATTCCAGAGTTCCATAAACAAGTCAACCACGCGCGTTATCAGCATTTAAAAGAAATTTATTGCACCTATTTGATAGGTACGTAATATAACACAACAATTTGAAAAATAACCTACGCAAAAATTAAATACGAGATAAAACTACTATAAAAAAATTGTTAAATAATAAATAAAAACAAAATGAGAAAAAAATATAAGATAACAAACGATCACAACAAATCGATCGTCACATTATCATTCGACGAATTTCGATACTATATAATAAAATTTAACTAACAATAACAATCAAAATTAACATTGCATTTAAATTAACACCACAATACAATAATACAATAAGTAACAACCATCCAAACAAGCTGGAAGTGCACACTGATGGCAAAGTAAATTATACTACAAGTTTACAACTAGGAGTTATATGATGCTAAAGACGGAAGACACCGGCAAAAAAAGTTTAAACACTTAGAAAACCATCTCCTTTGCTAGCTCTAATGTTTCCTTGTGCCCAATAAACTTATCTGCAATGGCCAGTGCAAACTCCATGGTAGTTCCTGGTCCTCTACTAGTAACGAGATTTCCATCAACCACCACCCTGTTTTCTGCTTCACTTGGATCGGAGAGTTTGTTGCACCGAGCTGGAAAGGCAGTAGCCTTTTTACCCTGGATAGCAGGAAAATGATGCATGTCAACTAACAGAGCCAAATTAACAGACCAGAAATAAAGCAGTCAAATGCATAATTAGTGTAATGCAAAGCATGCTATGCTGCAAGACTTGCGACAACAAGCTCCTTGTACATTTAATAATGTAATATGTTAACTTTTAAGTCTATTAAAATGAACCCATATAGCCTAGCCCATCAAGACCTCTAAGTCGTGGCCTTTTAATCCCGATAACCAAGGTAATGTACAAATTACAGTACTCGAGGTAATATTCACTTGCTTTAAAATAGTTCAACTTTCAAAATCCAAGAGCATGAGAACATCTTGTTACCTTCAGAAGCCCATGGGGCTCTAGGACTAGAGCTGGAGATGCACATATTGCTCCATATGGTTTGCTTGATTCTCTCTGCTTCTTCAGCATGTCAACCAACTTCTCTGATTTGGCAAATGTTTCGGCACCACTAAGACCACCCTGCATATTAGTAAATTAAAGTAAGACAAGAACTTCAAGGAGCTTTACGAGCAGCGTTTCAGAGGATTGAACTCACTGGCAGGACAATGAGATCGTACGACTGTTTAGCTGCTTCATCAAGGAGCACATCTGCTACTAGTTTAACTTTTCTGGAAGCAACAATCTCCAATGTATCTTCCATAGATGCCACTGCTACTTGGGTGTTTGCTCGTCGAAGTACATCGATAATAATAGCAGTTTCCATTTCCTCAGAGCCATTTGCAATAGGTACAAGAATCTGTCAAACAAGTAACTCTAGATAATTTTAGAAATATTAAGAATTTAATATTCTTTTTGACAAGTTAAGAACCTGGATATTAACATGGTGGTGATCCAGCTCCAAAACTCAAAAGAGCAATTCATAACATTCAATAAGTACAACATATTGTTGTTACTTCAGAAGCTAAACATTCTACCTAGAAATGGGACACTGCTATTACTTCCAAAGGTAAAAAGACTTCTATAAATGATGGTCTGCACAAAAGTTTGCTAACCCTTCAATCTGGGGATGCGGTTATACACGGATAGCCCATAGAATACCTCATCCTTTGCTTTTTGAGCATTTACATCATGACTCGCAAAATTCTCCTACAACATTTGCCAGCTCAACAATGTATGTATCAACATACACATCCTTATTAAAAATGTATCAACATACACATGATAGTAGAAGATCTTAATATATGCAAAATCCAAGTGGATAACTGGTAGAGAAATGATTAATATATTAAGTACATAAATGATTGTAGAGAAACTGACAGAGCTGCACTCCTCAGCCAAAACTTACCCGTGGCTTACTCGTGAATGTCCAATTTACTGAATTAAGCTCCACAAATGCAAATTCTTCACTGTGATTTGGGCGCATCACCTGAATATGAATAATCCCAAAATTTCATAAATAATTGGCACCAAGAAAATACTAGAACTGCAAAATGAAAGCATCTAGGTCTCCGATACCAAAGCTAAAATGATCAAGAAAAAGCATTGACTAATAGCAGGATGTATAGAATACATATTGCCTGAAAAATGTACTATGAACAAACAAAAGATTCAATACCAGAAGAAGAACCAACTAAGAACTAATTTCAACAACTGTACACATAAAGATAATCATCCGGACAAAACAATTCAGTGGGCCAAATTGATATATGATGAGAAAAGATATGAGGCGACAAAGTTGTGTTCTGCATCGTGATCTTGTATCAAAATCAACAAAGGTGAGCCCGACCTCTGATTTTCAACACTTGACATAACCACTCTACTCTCCTCCAAAAGATCAGATTCTAAGAAGAAGATAACCATTATGCTACCCAACCTTCAGCCAATTATGCACCAGTTGAACACCCACAGTTCCTCCAGCTACTTGTTCACATAACTATGACATAGAATATTCAGAAACAACCTTCTTTTCTATTGCAGCATAGTAGGATACATTTTAACATTTTAGTTAGTTTATCTCCTTCAAACAAGAATCATACATTGAAGAGAAAGGAATTAACTTGCTTGTTTCAGCATATATATATGTTAACATAAGACACAGATGCAAATCCAAGTCCTGAATATCCAAAATTTTAGGTCTACAATCCCGTCTCCCATGTCATGCCAAGACATTGCTTCCACTTCTATGATAAAAAACGAAGGGGGTGAGATTGGAAATATACCAGTGGGCCAGAAACTTCATTAGCCTTCTCTTTTCCATACAAATCCTCAACCAATGCAACAGCATACTCGATGGATGTTCCCGGTCCACAACTTGTCACAACTTTCGCATCCTTTTGGACTCTTGACTCAACAGCAATGGCATGAGATGATAGTTCCTCCATAAACGATGGATAACACGTTGCCTATCAGACACCAAAGAGAAAATACAATTCTAACTTTCACTCCCTTCAAAATAAAAAAATACTTGAATTTTAAGTAGGGAAAGAAATGAATGAGCTAACTTTCAGCTCCTTCAAAAGCCCCCATGATCCAAGTGCTACCACAGGAGCAGAGCATATTGCAGCATACAACTTTCCTTTTTCAGATTGCTTTTTTACAATGCTTTCCAAAATTTTGGAGTTCCCAAGGTTGGCTGCACCAGGTAGTCCTCCCTGCAGAATGACGAAATTAACCAAAAAAAGAATCATCACTACAGAGGCTATTCCCTGAATGAGAGTTGAACAGTATCAAGAACATTTAAGTATCATACATCATGTTGGCTCAGGAAGCGGGAAAGGACATGTAAGAAGAGATCCTTCTTGCAATATTCATGATTTCCAGTTACTACCAATACAACCATAAAGGATTTACTTGCTTTTCTAATACAAAGGTCTGGAAAATGGACAAGAATTGCGTAGGCATCCTCTTTTGCTTCTCTTAGCACGTCTCTTTTGATCTCATTGAAAGAAACAAAGATAATGTAATGCAAAATTGTTAACTCTTTAATTGAATTGACAATTTTCATGGACACACACAAAAATGGACATGATAAAATAATCATCATAGCATCTGCGCTCTTACACAACTGATCGTAATGGTCTTGCTAAAACTGAATCACATAATAATGAACATAGACTTCTATAATTCAGGAGGACTTTATCTAGAATCCATACTTCAAGTCCTCCACCAAAATATCACAAATAAAAGGATTAACAGACAAGTAATATATACAAGCTGGCTCAAAATAGAAGATCCGATAAACCAGGAGTATAAATTATTCAGGTATTAGTTATTCCTAGCTTTATACCGGGAACTAAACAAATGGACAGCTTGAATCTGTTCAATTCAGCAAAGCCTAGGTCCAAAACTACCCCTGATTCTTCCCTATACTATGAGCTTGAACAATAAACATACCGGAAGCGAGATAAGGTCGAATTCAGTGTCTACGCAATCCGAAATTAGAACATCAGCTACGATCTTAATTCCATGCATTACTTCAATCTGAAGCTGATCCTCAACGGAAGCAACAGTAACCTCCGCACCAGCTCTCCGCAGTATAGCTATCGGCACTATAGCCTCAATCGGCTCTGTCCCATTCGCAATCGGAATCAATACCTATAACAAACAAATGTATTAAGGAATCGTAAACAAATCTACAATTATTATTATATATATTTACTTGAAATCGTTCGAGTAAACTTCAAATTCTGAATTCATTTTCCGAAAGAGAAAAGTATATATAGATGATACGAACCTTCTTAGTAGCAGAAGCCATGACTAAAATTGAAGTTACTCGAGAGAATTTTCTAGACTTGGGAGGAGTGGAGAGAGTGGGAAATGAGTGAAGTTTGGGGGTTTGGCGGAGTTTTATAAAGGAAGGGAAAGGAGTAGTGAGGTGTCGCAATATTGGTGCTGCCATTTTTATAAGACGCTTCTTGTGTTTACACGTTGTGGGGATGCTTGTTAAATATGAAAATATGTTTATTTTGTATTGTTAGACGCGAAGTTAAAAGTCTGGATATGAGTTTGATGGCCATTCAACATTATTTCCTTACAAAATTTGGCCCGTCTTCTTCTTCATCGCTGCTTCTTGCTTCTTGCTTCTTGCTTCTGCTGCTTCTTTTCCGCTGATACGCTGCTTCTTCGGCTTCCTTTTTTTCTTTTTTCTTTTTTAATTTTTTTTTAAAAACCAATGTAACGGAATACTCGAAATATTATTAAGAGAATTTCATATCTAAAGTATGAATGTTTAAGTTGATCGAAACTGAATAGTAAATATATACTTAATGTAATAGATAAGTTATAACTGTATAGTCATTATATATTTTTTGAAAAAATGGTTAAAATTAGGTTCGAATTATTCAAAATAGCTTAAACATATTCTTTGATTATTTTGGGGGTCAAATATACCCTCATCGTTATTAAAAGAGACCACAAATATCCTTTCACTTAACGATTAGTCGTTAAAGCTGACGTGGCAGTGTCATATGAAAAAAAATATTCATATGAACGGCCACGTCAATATCTGATTTTTTTTTAAGTTTTAAATTTTTCTTGAATTTTCTACACCACCACATACCTAGCCCCCCACCATCCTCACCCCAAAAAAAGTTTTTTAAAAAAATTTTAAAAGTTGTTTTTGGGGATTTTTACACCACCCACCCCAAGACCCCCACAGCCCACCATCTCCTTCAAAATTTTAAATTTTTAACCACTTAAACTTTTAATTTTTATAAATTTTTTATAAAAGGTAAATTAAATATGAAGTAGATTGAATTTTTATTTTATGTGGTGTTGTAGAAAATTTTTTTAAAATAATAATTAATATTAAAAAAAAATGGATGGGATTGTGGAGGGAGAAGGTATGTGGTGGTGCGGAAAAATTAGAAAAAAAATTAAAATTATAAAAAATGGGTCAAAATACCTTTAAATTAAAGAGTAAGAGGGAGAGAAGTTGACGTGGTCGTTCATGTGATTTTTTTTTTCATGTGGTACTGTCACGTCAGTTTTAACGGTGAATCATTAAGTGGAAGGGTATTTGTAGTCTCATTTGGTAACGACGAGTGTATATTTGATCCCAAAGATAATTAAATAGTATATTTGAGTTATTTCAAATAGATCGAGGATAATTTTGATTCTTTTCCATATATTTTTTAATGACTTTTGACAAGCCATAATATATAATCAATATATATTTCGTCTTTTGACTATTTCTTATGTAAATTAAATGTGACTATATTTATGGTAAATAATCATTAAATGATGCACATCTCTTTTAAGCCAACAATCCCCACACAACATTTAGCTTATAACTGGTTTGAACGCGCAATCAAAATTTGTTCATTTCGAAGAAAAAAAAACCGAGCTTTCAAAATTTGTTCATTTCGAAGAACAAAAAAATTGTTAGGGGCGCTTTTCAAAAAATACCTTTGAAAAAATAGCGCCAATAAATTATTTTTTCCCTGACAACATAATGCCACCCAAAGAAATAATAGCTTTAGCTTCTATTGTTATTTTTTTCCCAAGCATTCTACATTAGAGATGTGGGTTTTCAAGTAAGACAAAGGCAAGCACGAAAAGATAAGAGATAAAATTACTATAAAAAATTAAAATAAAATTATTAAATAATAAATTAAGATAAAATGAGAGAAAAGTATAAGGTAACGGGCAATCCTACCAAATCGATGGGACTTTTTTGTCCGTATCTAATAATGAATTTAATGATATAATGCAATAAAATTTAAGTAATTAACAACAGAAACATAATTTAAACTAACACTTACACCGCAATACAAATAAGTAACAACCATCCAAACAGGCTGGAAGTGCACACTGATGGCAAAGTTTATTATACGACAACTATGGGTGTACATATATGATACTAAAGACGGAAGACACCAGCAAAAAGAGTTAATACTTAGAAAACCATCTCCTTTGCTACCTCTAATGTTTCCTTGTGCCCAATAAACTTATCTGCAATGGCCAGTGCAAACTCCATGGTAGTTCCTGGTCCTCTGCTAGTAACGAGATTTCCATCAACCACCACCCTATTTTCTGCTTCGCTTGGATCAGAGAGTTTGTTGCACAAAGCTGGAAATGCAGTAGCCTTTTTACCCTGGATAGCAGGAAAATGATGCATGTCAACTAACAGACCAGAAATAAAGCAGTCAAATGCATTAACAGCGTAATGCAAAGCATGCTATGCTGCAAGATTTGCAACAATAAGTCCCTTGTACATTCAATAATGTAATACTGTTGTTTTTAAGCCTATTAAGATGAACCAATATAACCTAGCTCAACAAGGTTAAGCCCAACAAGACCTGTAAGTTGTGGCCTTTATATCCTGATAACCAAGGGAATGTACAAATTATAGTACTCGAGGTAATCGCTTGCTTAAAAACAGTTCAACTTTCAAAATCCAAGAGCATGAGATGTCTTGTTACCTTGAGCAGCCCATGGGGCTCTAGGACAAGAGCGGGAGATGCACACATTGCTCCATATGGTTTGCTTGATTCTCTCTGCTTCTTCAGCATGTCAACCAACTTTTCTGATTTGGCAAATGTTTCGGCACCACCAAGACCACCCTGCATATTCGTATATTACAGTAAGACAAGAACTTCAAGGAGCTTTAGAAGCAGAATTCCAGAGGATTGTACTCACTGGTAGAACAATGAGATCGTATGACAGTTTAGCAGCTTCATCAAGGAGCACATCTGCTACTAGTTTAACTTTTCTGGAAGCAACAATCTCCAATGTATCTTCCAGAGATGCCACTACTACTTGGGCGTTTGCTCGCCGAAGTACATCAATAATAATAGCAGCTTCCATTTCCTCAGAACCATTTGCAATAGGTACAAGAATCTGTCAAACAAGTAACTCTAGATAATTTAAGAAATATTAAGAACTTGAACATTTTTTTGACAAGTTAAGAACTTGAAAATTAGCATGGTGGTGATTCAGCTCCAAAACTCGAAGAACAATTCATAACATACTATAAGTACAACATATTGCTGTTCCTTCAGAAGCTAAACACTCTACCTAGAAATAGGACATTGCTATTACTTCCAAAGGTGAAAAAGACTTTCATGAATGATGGTTTGCGTAAAAGTTTGCTAACCCTTAACTCTGGGGACGTGGTTATACACGGATGCCCATAGAATACCTCATCCTTTGCTTTTTGAGCATATATATATTATGACTCACAAAGTTCTCCTACAACATTTACCAGCTCAACAATGTATGTATCAACATAAACATCCTTATTAAAAATGTATCAACATACACATGATAGTAGATCTTAATATATGCAAAATCCAAGTGGATCATTGTAGAGAAATGATTAAAAAAATTAAGTACATAAATTATTGTAGAGAAACTGACAGAGCTGCACTCCTCAGCCAAAACTTACCCGTGGCTTACTCGTGAATGTCCAATTTACTGAATTAAGCTCCGCATATGCAAATTCTTCACTGTGATTTGGGCGCATCACCTGAATATGAATAATCCCAAAATTTCATAAATAAATGGCACCAAGCAAATACTAGAACTGCAAAATGAAAGCATCTAGGTCTCCGATACCAAAGCTAAAATGATCAAGAAAAAGCATTGACTAATAGCAGGATGTATAGAATACATATTGACTGAAAAATGTACTATGAACAAACAAAAGATTCAATACCAGAAGAAGAACCAACTAAGAACTAATTTCAACAACTGTACACATAAAGATAATCATCCGGACAAAACAATTCAGTGGGCCAAATTGATATATGATGAGAAAAGCTATGAGGCCATAAAGTTGCGTTCTGCATCTTGATCTTGTATCGAAATCAACAAAGGTGAGCCCGACCTCTGATTTTCAACACTTGACATAACCACTCTACTCTCCTCCAAAAGATCAGATTCTAAGAAGAAGATAACCATTATGCTACCCAACCTTCAGCCAATTATGCACCAGTTGAACACCCACAGTTCCTCCAGCTACTTGTTCACATAACTATGACATAGAATATTCAGAAACAACCTTCTTTTCTATTGCAGCATAGTAGGATACATTTTAACATTTTAGTTAGTTTATCTCCTTCAAACAAGAATCATACATTGAAGAGAAAGGAATTAACTTGCTTGTTTCAGCATATATATATGTTAACATACGACACAGATGCAAATCCAAGTCCTGAATATCCAAAATTTTAGGTCTACAATACCGTCTCCCACGTCAAGCCAAGACATTGCTTCCACTTCTATGATAAAAAACGAAGGGGGTGAGATTGGAAATATACCAGTGGGCCAGAAACTTCATTAGCCTTCTCTTTTCCATACAACTCCTCAACCAATGCAACAGCATACTCGATGGATGTTCCCGGCCCACGACTTGTCACAACTTTTGCATCCTTTTGGACTCTGGACTCAACAGCAATGGCATGACATGATAGTTCCTCCATATACGATGGATAACACGTTGCCTATCAAAGAATAAAGAGAAAACACAATTCTAACTTTCAGTCCCTTCAAGAAAGAATAACATACTTGAGTTTTAAGCAGGGAAAGAAATGAATGAACTAACTTTCAGCCCCTTCAAAAGGCCCCATGATCCAAGTGCTACCGCAGGAGCAGCGCATATTGCAGCATACAACTTTCCTTTTTCAGCTTGCTTTTTTACAATGCTTTCCAAAATTTTGCAGTTCCCAAGGTTGGCTGCACCAGGTAACCCTCCCTGCAGAATGGCGAAAATATTACCCCAAAAAAGAATCATAACTACAGAGGCTATCGTCAGGTGTCCCTGAATGAGACTTGATCAGTATCAAGAACATTTAAGCATCATACATCATGTTCGCTCAGGAAAAGGGACAGAACATGTAAGAAGAGATCCTTCTTGCAATATTCATCATTTCCAGTTACTAACCAATACAACTGTAAAGAATTTACTTGCTTTTCCAACACAAAGGTCTGTAAAATGGACAAGAATTGTATATGCATCCTCTTTATCCTCTTACATTCCCCCAAACCCTAAGCACTTTGCTTTTTTAGCACGTCTCTTTTAACCTCATTGAAAGTAACAAAGATAATGTAATGCAAAATTGTTAACTCTTTAATTGTTACAACAATTTTCATGGACACATGCAAAAATGGACATTATAAAATGATCATCATAGCATCTGCGCTCTTACACAACTGATCATAATGGTCTTGCTAAAACTGAATCACATAATAATGAACATAGACTTCTATAATTCAGGACGACTTTATCTAGAATCCGTACTTCAAGTCTTCCACCAAAATATAACAGACAATTAATACGAGCTGGCTCAAAAGAGAACGATCTGTGTCCAGACTAAGACACATAAACTGAGGGTATAAATAATGCAGGTATTAGCTATTCGGAAACTAAGCAAATGATTTAGTACAGCTTGAGTGTGCTCATCTAACCAATGTTCAACTCCGCAGATCCTATATACAAAACTACCCCCGATTCTTCCCTACTTTTGTGAACTAGAACAATAAACATACCGGAAGCGAGATAAGGTCGAATTCAGTATCTACGCAATCCGAAATTAGAGCATCAGCAACAATCTTAATTCCATACATAACTTCAATCTGAAGCTGATTCTCAACGGAAGCAACAGTAACCTCCGCACCAGCCCTCCGCAGTATATCTATCGGCACTATAGCCTCAATAGGCTCTGTCCCGTTCGCAATCGGTACCAATACCTATAACATACAAATGTATAAAGGAACCGTAAACAAATCTATAGTTATTATCATATATATTTACTTGAAATCGTTCGAGTAAACTTCAAATTCTGAATTCTGTCTCTTATCAAAAATCATTTTCCGAAAGAGAAAAGTATAGATAATACGAACCTTCTTAGTAGCAGAAGCCATGGCTGAAATTGAAGTTACTCGAGAGAATTTTCTAGACTTGGGAGGAGTGGAGAGAGTGAAAAATGAGTGAATTTTGGGGTTTTGGTGGAGTTTTATAAAGGAGGGGAAAGGAGTAGTGAGGTGTCGCAATATTGGTGCTGCCATTTTTATTTCTATTAGACGCTTGAGCAAAAGAAGGGTCGAGACTCGAGCCGAGGATAGAGATGGCTAATAAAAATTGCTCATGGGTCCTATGGATGCATTGTGTTAACACGTTGTGGGAATTAGTTGTTGAATATCGTATCATAATAGATTTGCCTTTACACGTTGCGATGGCTGTTAAATATAAAAATATGTTAAAGGTCAAATTAGAAATCTGGATATAAATTTAGTAGAATCTAATTAAAAAATATATATATTTTAAAATTATAGACATACACATTTATAATGTGTTAACAATAAGTCCATAAAGTAATATTAAATTGAGCTTCAAATCTATTGATCTAAAGTTTGATGTAACTATTAAACTTAAGTAATGAACTTTAAAACAAAGTTCAAATTAGTTTTTTAAGAAGTTAGAGCGTAAATCAGGATATCTTATTTTATATGAAGCTAGGCATAAGCCTCGAGACATAAAATGCAAATCCTAGAAATATTTAAAATTTTAATCTATTAACACAAAATTTATTTATTTTTAAAAATCACATTAATAATTTTAAAAAAAACTTAAACGTGATTAAAGAAATTCATTGACCAAAAAACTTTTAACATGATTTTAAAAGTTTAAATAATGTAATAGTATAAGGGTTATTATGAGATGAAATTCAACTTACATCTTAACTTTTAAACAATAAAAGAATCACAAATTCTTATATATACATTACCATCATACTATAAAGAAAATAATTAATAAACTAATTAAAACATTTTCTTCATGAATAAGAATAAAATTATTTTTAAATAACTAAATAAAATAATATGACTATTTTGAGACAAGACAAAAAAGCATGAAGACATCAAGTGATCTCAAATATTAAATATGCATACAATTTGTTATTTGATTTCTTCTTAATCTTTTTATTGCTATAGGTGAAAAAGTATTAAGTAGCATTCATTTGTCAAAGAATTATGGTCAAACATGTTAAGAATGTAAAATTAAATGCAGTATAAACCTCACATGATTAAGCTTCACACGTAATTAGTTTCCAAACGTTTTGCCAATGCCTCATATCAAGAAGAATCCCGAGATTGACTGTCTTCAAAAATATTTGTTCAAACTGCAACAATTCAATTGCACTACTACGTACTAATCTATTACAAACAATGAACAAGAACAGTTTCATGTCCAACAATAAAGAAAAGGAAAGCTTTCAATTGGATTCATGACTTACCTTTCTTCTTTTAAGTATTTCAAGAGACTCAAGATTAACCTAAATGGATCGTGTTAGGTATTTACATTTTTTTTTCATAAGTTATTTTTTAGAAACAGGAAGATTATTCTTTTGTTGTTTACCTTTTTTCTCTTTATTGAATAATTGATCCAATAACTTAAATAACTTTCTTTCTTTAATTAAAAGAGGCGTAACAAAACTTAAAAACCTTCACCTAAGACTATCAAGCCATGTAAAGAAAGCAAAAAAATTTCCACTCAAATTTGTATAAGACTGAAGGAGTAGGAATCACGCGACACTTTATTTTTAAAAAGATGGTCAAATAACAAAATTTACTACAATTCTTATTAATATTGTGTACTTACTTAGGTCTAGTCGAGTCATTGACATAATAACTTGAGATCTATCAAAAAAATTCAAATTAAAAATATCACATTTAATTAATATTATAATATATTAACTTTTATCAAATCTTAAATTTTATTATCGTGATCTGAAGTTCAAACTATCACATCTTAAATTTTATATAAAAAATTATATTATATTTTTATTGTAAATTTTACTCCTATTAATCTTAATTCGATAAGAAGTAACTAAATATGATTAGTGTCTCAACATATTAATTAATGATGCTTGAATCTTCTTCCTTTCCGCAATATTTTTTTTAAAGAAAAATATCATCAAAAAATTGAAGCTCCATGATTCATCCTTTACTTTTTCAAAACTTTAACTCTATTTTAATATATATCTTATCGTGATATGCTAGTCTAGGGTATGATATACATATCAATATAACATCTTTGCTTTTAAAATTTCAAATATCTTTAAGATTTATCTAATTTATAGGGAAAGAAATTAGGAAATAAAAAATTAAAAATAAAATTATTAAAAAAGAAAGACAATAAATAAGAAAGAAGATGACGACAAGAAAATAAAGGGGAGGATAAGGAGACGAAGGCAACTGAATTCAAAGGAGAGGAAGAGAAGGAGAAGTGGAGAAGGAAACGAGAAAGGAGAAAAAGTATTAAAAGAAGCAGAAAAAGAAGATAAACGAAGATGAGAAGATGAAAAATCAAGTTCTTTCTTTCAGTCATGATTATCGTTAATTAATTATTATATTATAATTATATTATGTGCAATTGCATTATAATCATATTACATGCAATTGTCAATCAATAGTATTACAAACTTCTGAATTCTGTTCCATTAAATAAACAATCTATACAAATATGTGCAAATAAACTAATACCATTCTATTAAGCATCTTTGTAAATATGATATTTATTAGTATTAATTAAATTTTGATGTTTTTTTTTTTGAAACAAGCTTTTTGATTAATTATTGATCAAATCAAAGTTGAGTACATCGTGAATCAAAGATGGGGATCTATTATCCACTCTATAGCATCAGTTATAGAACTCGAAGCCCGAGCTAACTAGTGGGCACACTGATTCGCTGATCTTTTAACAAAAGATAAAGAAATAGAAGTAAAGCCACAGATGAGTGCTTTACAATCATGAATAATAACATCAAAGTACGAATTGTTTCCATAGGTTTTTTCCAGCTCTTGTTTAACCAAAAAATTGTCTATCTCAATTATCGTCATTGCTGCAAAGTGTTCCTTTAGCTAACTTGTGCTTCTCAAACACCCACAACCTCAGCCTAAGTGAATCATATTGTCTACCTAATCGACTAGAGCGGCCTCTGATGAAGCTTTCATGAGAATCCCAAACTAGCATGCCGACTCCAGTTATTCCAAAAGCAAGATCCCAAGAAGCATCAATGTTGCATTTAAAGATATTCTCACCAGGAGGAACCTATTTTGTTGCAAAATTAGGTTCTATCGTAATAAAACTGGAGTTTGGTGTTCTTGCTTTAGTCTAGTCTTGTCAAAATCGGACTGCCTTTTAAAAAATAATTTCAGGCCGTAAAGAACTTCCCTTCCACACAAGATTATTTCTAGCATTCCAAATTTCCCATAGGATCATGATAGCTTCATGTAATTGATCAAGGGTCACAATATCAATCAACGACTTGAACCAATCCAAAAGCAATGGTCCAGATAGTCGCCATCCCAATAATGATTTAAGCCAAACTTGTTTTGACACATTGCACTCGATTAAACAATGCATTATTGTTTGTGTCCCTGGGAGGCATGCTTGACATATATCGGATTGAAGAATCTTCTAATTCACTAAGTTATCACAATTTGGAAGAACACCATTCAAAGCTCTCCAAACAAAATTCAACACCTTATGAGACATTTTCAATTTCTAGATTTTCCACCAAAATTGTCCATTCAGGACATGTGTAGTAGCATTGTGCAGCTCTGAATACCCACTTTTGATGGTGTATCGTCCTTTTCTATCAAGTTTTCATATTTATTAATCATCCTTGAGGGTAAATTCCAATAGCATTCGCCTAACGCAATCTATCTCATCAGTGAAGAAGAGTGCTCCAACTTGTGAGTATTCCAAGTTCTTGTATCCAAATCAATAATATTTGCCACCCGCAACTCTAATAAGTATTCATCGGGGTACTGTGAATAAATGATGATTGTCCCACCGGTAATCTTGTATTTATTAGTTTACAAATTAAAAGTAAACTATACATGTTTAAATTTTGAGTAAACACATGTTTTAGTTATTTAATTTTTAGATCTAAATATAATATCTTGATAATTAAACTCAAGCATCTTAACATTAATAAAAGCAAATGAAACATTAGACCGCTTTTACATTGATATTTATTTAGATTCACGCGTAATCAACAAAATAGAAATTTAACTAAAGAAAATAAATTTATTTTTTTTACATTAAAAATCTAAATAAGTTTTAAGTATCGTTTATAAGTGTATCTGACTTAAATTTGTTAAAAGAATAAATTTCATATTTTTGAATGTGTCTTTTCAAATTAGTAAATCTATTACATGTTTATAATTTCGTTCACTCAAAATCTACACATTTATTTATCTCTTTCGAGATTTATGTGATATTATTATTGTTTACTTTCAGTAAATATCAACAATCTTTAATAATGACACGAAGATGATGATATTGTATATACTTATCCTCAACAAATATGACAAGAAGTAAGCAGTCCTTCTCTATTGCTAATATTTGATAGTCCCTTTCTTTTGCTAATTTGAGACCTTGTTTGATATATCTATTCTATAGTGGGAATTGACGTAAGCTTCAACTTACAAGATTATCCAATATCAATTGTGTCTTGATCATTTCTAAAGATCCCCCACAAGCAATATCTCCGATTTGATTCTTCTTGCTATCATCATTATTAAGTTTCTTCTTTAATGTATAAAGAGTTAAATACTATATTAGTTTAACTTGTTTAAAAGTATAGATTTACGAAGAAAATACGTCATCAATTTTCTTATCAATTTGCTTGCATATATTTCAATCGGTAAATGTTTTTCTAGATCTAATTCGTTTTTTTTTTTTTATGTATGTTACTTAATTAAAAAATATAAATACAATATCGCATGAAGTTCCTATGAATTGTATATGATATCATCAAGTCATTTTAATGCAACTGAATTCGAGTCCAGACAAACGTCTTTTTACACACACATACTAAAAAAAACAACCCATGAAAATGCTCATAAGCGGAATCCATTGGTGGCCATCTAAAGTTGGCACCAACTTTCACTTAGACATCTTAACTAAGCTTTGTTCATTTTAGACACCTCAAGTAAGGTTTCGATATGTTATTTTGACACTTTTTTTACAATCACCCAAATATCTAAAGTGTGTGTAATACACTTGCCGATGATGTGTCAAAGTGACCAATTAAATGAAGACACGTGGCATATATATCAAAAATAATTTTAAAATAATGACTTTTGAGTAGAAAAAAAAGTGGTCATTAAGTTGATGACATATGACATTTTTTACCCAAATAATAATTAAAAAAAGAAGAAATTCATCTTCTAAAAAAAGTGATTTTCGAAAAAAAAAAAAACCTCCCCCACCTAGTTGTCTTCTTCACCCATCCCACCCAGTCGTTGTCGTCTTCTCCACCTCCACCCACCCCAACCCCAACTCCTTCCCCACCCATATTGTCATCTCAAGAAACACTATCAAAAGAAACTATTTTGAAAATTTTATTTTACAAAGATATAATTTTTTCTACTTTAGTTTTAAAAAATCAGTTACTAATTAACAATAAAAGGAAAACAAGAACTAGATCTAGACAATGACAATGAGATTACAAAATCAAGGTCCAAAGTTATGGAGGAAAACATCTAGAAAATGAAAAAGAAGAAGAACAAGAAAAAAATAATATATATTTTTAAAAAATGTTCTTCACGCGCTCAAAATAGCTGCAGCACACGCAATGTACCAAGTCAGCACAAAGTGTCAAAATGACACATCAAAACTTTACTTAAGGTATCTAAAATGAACAAAAGTTAATTGAGATGTCTAAGTAAAAATTGATGCCAACTTTAAGGGGTCACCGATGCGTTCGCCGTGCTCATATAAAACAATTCCACTAAAACCATCAAAACTCAAACGGCGAAAAAAGTTAAGCGGTAAATATTTTTTTCCAAAGAAAATAATAATAATTGCGCAAGCATAAAATTTAACAAACAGACAAGCAAGTGCAAAGTGGGTTAAGAGTATATAAGGTCACTCACGCACATGGCGGACGGAGTAGAGAGAGAAAGAAGAAAGTGGATGCCGCTGTTAATGGTGTTTATCTTTTTGTACTTTTTGGAGCGCGATTCGGTCTTTCCAAAGCCAAAGCCATTCACACAGTCACCTCTTCACTTCTGAGTTTTCCGGCGATGTGGAGGTAAAATTTTACCACCGCTTAACGACCTTATCGTCAGATCCTCTTCGTCCTTAACCGCACGGAGTTTCCCAAACCCTAACAATCATCGGCGAAATGCATTTCTAAATTCAGGTCAGTATTTTGGTTTCTTCTTAAATGAAGCGGTGAATGCGGCGCAGCGGCGGATTTGTTGTTCTTGTTTAATTGAATGCTTGATATCTACCTAGCTGTCTGGATTCGGCTTTATGGATCCGGAAAGTTACTGAATTTTGTGCGTTTTTGATTGAATTTCGCTGAATTATTACTTATTCATGTTTTCCTTTTCGATCATTTCTGGATATGTTTAACTTTCTCGGAACGGTTTTCTCTTTTTTTCGGTCATTTTGCTGAACGATTGAATGGCAGCTACTCTTCCTGTATATGTTGTTAGTTTTTTTTTTCTAATGTGTTTTTTTTTGTTAGATTTCTGTTATAATTTGATGTGTTTTTCCGTTTGTGTTATACATTTATGATGAAAGTGCATCAAATTAGGAAAGGTAGTATTTTTGAGTATCTAAACTTCCCGATTATCTAATTCTGTATAGCCTAACACTTAACAAAAAAGGATAAAAGGTCTATAGTCTATAATTTTATGAGTCTGCTTGAATTTAACTGTAATCAATGTCTACTTTTAATTTCAAAAACACTGCACAAACAAAGAAAACCTTGATTTTGATGCACTGATTCTGTGCCATGATTAGGAATAATTAGTTTTCCTTAATTTGGCAGTTCGTTACTTTGTTAAACCCTTGATGTTACTTCATTTGGTTTCAGATGCTTCCTGCTGCAGCAATGTTTTCTTAATTCGTTACGACAGCCGCCTCTTATAGAATTAACATGTCTTAGATGACATCCTTTCCTTGATAATGATCAAGCGTCGTATATAATTATGAAGAATCAGACAGGAACACCATATTCCTTGGTCCATGAAACACTATTTGCTCCATACTAATTACTCCAACCCTCTACTTTCATCTAGAATCTTTTTTATCGTGTTTATGACTTGAGGATGGAAAGAAATGATAATTTAACCTGATATTGGAGGCAACAGACCAGTAGTCATTGTGGCTAAATAAGTTTCTGGGCTTTGTTTTGAATAAGCAATCAGGATTTGATTTTTCTGAATTGCATTACTTTAGTGTGGAAAGAGATCTGCTTGTTGACTCATTTGTCATGGATATGAATTTTTTCACTGCTGTGAATTTCTTAGAATTTTGTGTTTCTGTTTCTGTGCAGAAGTATACAAGTGGATATTATATGTCCAGACTACAGATCATTCCGACAATGAGATTTATTCTGTAGTGAGGCTTGATGCTGGTCCTTCATTCCTTTTTGATGGTTAGCATTTGACCAAGGATACACGAAGAACTTTAGGATTGTGGAAAAGTAATAATTCAGCAAATATGCTGTTCAACAAAGACATTGAAGTTCTGTGTGATGATGGCTTTGATGGGTCAGTGAATGAGACACGGATATTTTCAGATGTGTTCTTTGGAAATGAGGGTGTTACCAAAAGGTGTCTTATGACCGGAATGATCAATCTGGAGGGCGACCTTACTAGCCAGACAGATGAACCTGGACATTTGTGTGGTGAAAATTCCGGTTCAACAGTACATCATGATTCTCATGACATGAAGGAAGATTCTGGAGAAGACCCATGTGAACAAGAGCTAATTAATAGTCACGCGGAAAAGGAATCCGAACCATTACCTTCCTTGGATATAGTACCTGCAGATATATCTCAGCAACCTTCTTCCTGCCCTTCTCTGGGTGAGATATGTCATATAGTTGAATCTTCGAAGCAAGGCGTTAAATCAAGTTCTTATTTGCAGAAGTGGCACACTGTGCGGGGCAAAAGTCACGTGCTTGGTGAAATGGATTCATCAGCATTAAGATCATCTAAAATAGAAGGAAATGGATGGAAGGATGTTGTTGGTAAAGCAATTGCATCACCTGCTTCTCAGGAGAGCTATGCAACCAAGTTTTTGGTTGGAAGTGCTGCAAAGTCATCAGGAATTCTTCGACCTGGCAAGCCAAAGTGGAGGGACCATTGCTTTGTAGAACTGGATGAAGCTGAATTGTTAACGATTAAGGATTCTCCAAATGACCCTCGCCCTCTTCTCCGGTACCACATCCATCGTTTACTCATAGCAGCAGGATGGGTAATCGGGAGGCGTAAACGCAATAATAAATTTCATGGAATTGGTGAGTATGTTTACAAGTCACCTGAAGGAAGACCAATCCGTGAATTCTGGAGAGCCTGGACCTTGTGTGGACAGAGTTTGTTTACTTATGCAGATGGTATTTTTCCAGAAAAGGATTGTAGGTTGTGGTCTGATATGACACAATTTTTGAGTGACCTCTCAGTTACAGTGATGGAAATTGAAGAAAAACTGGCTACCTTAGAAACAGCTTCTGCATTGGCTCGGCTTTGGAGTCTCCTTGATCCCTTTGTAACGGTGGTGTTCATTGACAAGGCATTGCGCTCTCTCAAAGAAGGAAAAACAATTAAAGCCAAAATGACTTTGGCCACCGCTCCTGTTAAACATAACAGGTTAAAGAATGTAGATGACACAGGAATTCTATTTGCTGAGAGGACTTTGCAGAATCAGCCTTGCAGCACGTCTTTTGTCTCAGATAGTGCATTGACAAGTCTTGAGACGGATAAATGGATCCTCAAGGAGTATGGTGATGAAAGTTCTCTCAACCTAACAGACTCGCAGATCGGTGAAGGCAAATATATGAATGACGTATCTTGTTATTATCCTAATGAAAGATCCATGTGCTTAAGGGATACTGACAGTCAAGGTGCTAATAAATACAGGAAACTCTTGGAAAATGGTAATGATGTACTGGAATTAACTCCTTTACCAGCTTGTGGATCTGAAAGCACCAGTGAACATGTTGAATATTGTTTGTTTGAAGTTCCTATTAGTTCAGAAAATGCACTAACCTCAATTGGAGGATCTGATACTGTTCTTACACAGCAAGATAGCAGTAAAAGCTTCTCAAGCAGTGATGTAAAGAGTTCTGATCATGTTGATGATTTGTATTTCAAAAATGTTCCAGTGAGTGGTCTTGACGGTGGAGAAGTTCCGAATTTGGTAGGATCCATGTTTAAGGAGCCTGTGGTGTTTGATTCAGTCCATAGAAACAGTAATATGATGGACACCAAATCTCTGACAATAATTTCCAACGGTATACCTCATGCAGAAAGTTCAGTCTTGAAAAGGAAGGTCCCAAAGAAATCAAAAAAGTTATCAGAAATGGAATTTACTAATGGTTACCAAGATGATCAGTTTGATCCATCTTATAATAAGAGTGGATTTCATGAATTCAGTGGATCTGGCATGCAAATACGTTCAAGAGCTATGAAGGGGGTCAACTCTGGGAATATTGATGATGATAATCCTTTGCGAGGAAATATTGAATGTAAAGTAATTACAAGCAAGCGCAAAATTGGGTCAAAGAAACGTAAGAGATGTCGTCTTAGTGATGATGATCTCTTAATTTCAGCCGTATTTAGAAACACGACATGCAGATCTGGCAACAAAAGGTCCTCTGGTAAAATCAAACCTCTAAGGAAAAGGAAGAACCAGAAAAGTGGTTGTAAGTTGCTTCTACGTAGCCTCAACAAGGGTGGAAAACACTTCCCCGAAGCAAAATGGCCTACCTTTGCCTCAAGGACTGTGTTATCCTGGTTAATTCATTCTGGGGTTGTCTCCCTAAACGAAATGATCCAGTATCGGAACTTGAAGGATGATTCTGTGGTAAAAACCGGCTTTATTACCACTGATGGAATATTGTGTAATTGCTGTGACAAGGTGCTATCCATCTCTGAGTTCAAAAGTCATGCTGGTTTTAAGCTCAATCGTCCTTGTTTGAATCTTTTCATGGAGAATGGTAAGCCATTCACCTTATGTCAGCTTGAGGCTTGGTCAGATGAATACAAGACACGGAGAGCTGTTTCTCGAACTGCCCAAGCTGAGGAAAGGGACCAAAATGATGATAGTTGCGGGCGATGTGGTGATGGTGGCGAGTTGATCTGTTGTGATAATTGTCCAGCTACTTTTCATCTAGCCTGTTTGTTCTCACAGGTTCGTCTTTTGACCCTTTTCACTTGGTTTACTTGTTCGAGTCAGTTTGATGCCTTTATCTTGCCTTGAATACATAATTTTCTTGCTCAACGTTTAAGTTTAGTCCACTTGTAAATTGTAAGATGTCAAAGATCCGTCCTTGCACTTTATGCATGGGTTCTTATATGATTTTAGCTGACGTTATATTGTGAAAGTATAAGGAAATATATTCTCGGAAACAGTTTCTAATCCGTCTTATTCTTTAAAAGATTCTGATGTGTTTTATCATTAGAGTGCTGGTGAACAGCCAGCATCAACTTTTAACTTTCTAAATCAGCTATCCCATATGTAGCTACAGGTTCCTTGGACACCCTCAGTGACCAACATATAGTGGTGGTTAAGTTTGATTTTGAGGAAGTAATTGACCTCTTGAAGTTATCATTGGTCTGTTGAAGATGAAGCAGTATTGTATGCATTTCAGTTACAGCTTTGCCATGAACCATTTGATATTTAATATCCAGGGATGTGCTGATTACTGCTTTATTATGTGTTTCCACGGCATCTCTGTGTATGTGGTAGCTTCTCTTCCTGAAAATGGGACATTGAAATACATCTCCATTAAGGATGGATTTTTTTAATAGACATAATTGATTTCAGTTATCTCAAGGTGGAATATTAATGGCATTAGTACTAATAGATTATACTGTGCATTTCTCTTATCTGTTTCATGTTCATTTTTCCTGTTCTCTATGGTCTCTCTTAAAATAAATGAAATAGTGTACTAAAGTTCAGAGAAGCCCCCATTGTTTGTCAGCGAAGTAGTATTTGAATGATTTGGCCCTGGATTGGGGAATGGATAGTTGATTAATTGCTTGATAGAACTGTAATGTTTAGTGTGGTCTGCATCTACTGAAGTAGGCCTGATTATATTTTCTTTTTTAGCATTGATGCTGTTAAAAGCTGCAGTTCATGTTAAAAAGGGACACCCACAGATGTTCCATTGCAGAGAAGATTGCATTTCATGCGCTAAAATCTCTTACACCTACCTCAGTGTGCTATTGTTCTTCGATTTTGTGTATATTTTGCCTTACATTGGTATATTTTGTAAAGAATTTTTTGTGTGTGACAGTGTGGTTAGAAAGAAACCATATTGTTTATTTTTTTTGGGGGTGGGTGGGTGGGAATGACATACCATTGTGTATATTTTGGACGAGATGGTCAAAAAGAAATCATAGGTGTTTTGAGGACAAAGCTTTATCCTTGTCTTTTATAAAGTTTAAATGCTTATTGTTGTTTTTTGGTGTAATCAGATTTACTCTAATGACACTGTCTCTATCATTGATGTTTTAGACTCATTATAGGGATAGGACAGTGCCTTTAGAGTTCATTATGTAAATATGGTTTTCAGTACAACCCATGTACTGATTTACAGAAATAGAAACAGTTACCAAACTCCTAAAAAAAAAGTTTAAATGCTTATTGAACATGCATTTTTTTTGTGTAGACTGTAGAAGAGAAGTCGCACATGATTTAAATTGTACTATGGAACTTATGGATATCCCCATTCTTAATGGCCTGAATTCCACTTTGTACTGGTATATTACCAACTTAAGGCAAGTACGGAATTTCCTTGGATTATGGACCTAAGATACTTGAAATTTCCTTTCTTGGGTATGACTCGAACATCTATCTTCACTTCCACCTCTGTCTCATGCGTCACGTCACTGAAATTGCACTCTAGGTATATAGCAGGCATCTTATATACTTTAGAAAAGGAAGTTTTTGGTCCATTCAAGGGATGAAAATGAATATTGCCTGGAAATTGTTATGAAGCCCTGAATGTTTTGCAGATAATACTCCCTCCATGATCTAAATATAGTACATTTTTGGCAAGTTTGAGTTCTAAAAGAGCATGTTTTTAATGATTTAATAGGTGTTTGACATTGGAAAGGCCCTAAGTTTCCAATTGTATTATTTTGTAGAAGCTTAGAATTATCCAGTTTAGGTGTATTGGAGGTGATGTTGGAAGGTCAAAAAGTTATTGTGCGTCTCTTATTGAAAAGGGGAGTACAGTTTGGGACATCCAAAAAGTAATGTATTAAACAAATGTTGGATGGAAGGACTGCTTCCCTTCATAGAAGTTAGAAAAAAAAAGATGTTTCATATTATATAGGACAGTTGTAAAATAAACAAATAGTACGTGCTTTATAAAAAACAATAATATCCTTTTCCGCTTTATGCATATAAGGACTGTTGTGGTGCAAAGACTCCCAGTGCTTTTCTAGTGCTAATAGCGCAATGTGTGATCTATGGGTTGCATGTACGTACATCACAGGTTCAAACCCTGCCACAGAGGAAAACATGGTATTTGAGTGGAAAAGATTTAGAGGGACATGCTCATTATCCACCAAGTTTCAAATGTCTGCCATGGAGCCTCGGGTATTTCTCGGTTATAAGGAAAAGGAATGTTCTTAAAAGAGAAATAATTGAAAGTAATGACTGAACAGGACATGCAACTTCTTGGGTGTTCTTTTTATCTGTATGCAACTTCTTTGATGTATGGAAAGGTGAACTTAATAGTTTCAGAGCTTATTCCTTTAACAAAAAATTGAAGTCTCCTATTTCTGTTGCTGAGCATCTTAGGATCGACGTCAAAATTGGTTTTGCATTTCATGGAATTACTTGTGATCTAAGTTGTGCGGACTCTTCACTTTTGATGCAGCACCCGTGTCGGATTCTCCAAAAATACACTACTTTTGGAGAATCCGACACACATCTGATGACATTTTTGAAGAGTCCGAGAAACATAGCTTGTGACTTAGTATTATGACATTTACAGGTTGATCAGCTTTAAATTTGTCTTACATTCGGTGGTATTACTTGTAATCTTAGTGTATAAAGTTAACAGGTTAAAAAAATTATTTATCCAGTAGTCCTATGAGATACTGATACTTGGTCCTAGGACAGTTCTCAACACCGATTTTGTTACTATTGGCATTTCCTGAAAAGAAACATTAAATTGTTCTAGTTCTATTCTATCAAACAGATTGTTAAAATTCTGCTAAAATTGAGCTTTACTCTTTTTCTGGAATTAGCAAACTAGTCCTGCTTGTTTTTAGAGGTGGTTTGGTTAACGTGCTACTTCCATGGAGATTATAATTTGGGGATTATGCAATGACAAATTATAAATGAATTGTTATGCTGCTATAAATAATGTAGAGATTGTTATGTGGTGATCAATAATGATGTTGCTGTGCATGTATTTCTTGCTTTAATGACATTTTTGTCTTTAATACTTTAATCTGCATATTACTTAACATGAATTCTTATTTCTATTCTATTCCCCATAAAATAATAGAAAGGTTTTCGCATAACTAAATGTGGATATTTGTCTAATATCACCAACCAAAAGCTGCATAACATTATGCATGAATTGTTTTCCTTGGGCAAAGGGTCAAATTTGCCCTTAAATTATGCGATATGGAACATATGTGCACTCTATTTAGTTGCGGTCAAATATGTCCTTGTCTTCACTAAAATGGGCTATATTTGCTCTCATTTTTGACGGCGGAAGCTTAGCACTTGGTGATGCCACGTGTATTGCAATTAAGAATTATTTTTTAACCGGTAAATTTGAACCTTTGACATAGTTCAGGGGCAAATTTGACCCTTCTCCCTAATTTTGAGTTTTAATTTTTTAATTCCTCTTTTCTCTATTGAGCCGAGGATCTTTCGGTGTATGTTGTTCCTTCTTTTTGTCTCCCCGCCACTACCTCTACCGCAAATCACCCTTTCTCCGTTGACTCCTATGGGGATGGTAAACAATATTCTATTTTGCATGTTCAAGTCGGAAGAGGAAGACAGGGTGATAGGTGGTAGAGGTAGTGGGAAGGAGAGAGAGGAGGAACAAATAAAATTTAAAACTCAAAATTAAGGAGAAGGGTCAAATTTGCCATTGAAATATGCAAAGGTCAAATTTACCACTGAAATATGCAAAGGTCAAATTTGCCACTCATTTAAGAAAAGTTATCCTTAATTGTGGGACACGTGTCATCACTAGTGTTAAGCTTTCGCTGTTGGAAAATTAGGGCAATTTTAGTCTATTTTCGTAACAGTGAGCCCAACTATTAACTGAGGGATAATATGCTCCATTTTTCATAGTTCCGGGGCAAATTTGACCCTTTGCATTGGGTGCTAAGTTTCTGCCCTTTGAAAATAAGGGCATCGTAGTCTATTTTAATAACGGTGAGCTCAACTCTTAAAGAAGGGCGAATATGATTCATTTCTCATAGTTCAGGGGCAAATTTGACCCTTTGCCCTTTTTTCTTGTATGGCCAACCAAATACTTGCATAAGTTATGTAAGAGGATTACTTTTCAAATCCTTCCAACAAATTTACCCCTGAGGTTATCCTTCTCTTTTGTGTAAAAAAAAGGAGCAAGCATATGTAAAGAGATGGTATTTTGTCCACCATAATGGTTCTTTTAGCTTTTTTTTCTTTCTAAAAAGTAAATACGATTATAGTTGAATTAAGAAGAGTGCAGAAACCCATAATTAGACCTACTAAACCTTTAACAAAATTCTTTTCCCTGTTTTTTTCTTAGCTTGTTAAAATATTTTGGCATCGTGCCTGGCAACCCTGATCTGATTCAAATTGATATTCCGTTCCTGAACAATCAATGAAGTTTAACATGTTCAGTGTCATTCGGTACTTTGAGAATTCACAGCTTCTTTTTAACAATCTAAACAGTTTATTTGGTTTGGAATGTCCCAGTTTGTGCTTATCTACAGTTCACCTACTGGCTAAATTGAACTAGATTTATGAGCCCTAGCTTAATTAGAAAGTAAGGCTGTTGTTTAGAACTCTAGAAGTATGTATTTTCCCCCCTATTTTATCACGAATCTAGATCAGATCCCTTTCACCATTGTGGTAGATTCAATTTGATCTAGTTATTAAGAACAGCCAGGTTTGATCCAGGTTTCAATTTACTATCTTAGACACAGAGAAGCTCTAACAAATAAGTGGCACAGAGATCATTACCCATATTAGGCCGTTGTAGTATGAGAGAAATGAGGAGGATTCAATTTGGTCTGAATGGGCTTTCCATTCACTGTTATTTCCTATCCTAATCTTCTGCATTAATGCTCGTCTACAAGTTCCTTGAGAGTTATGACAGTCAGTCAATTGGCTTATTTATTAGCGATGCTATAAACACAAATTAATGGCTAAATGTTTCTTATGATTTTTTTAAAATCAAGAAATTTTCATGCCCTTTGCCTTTTACACACGGAGGACTAAAGACGGTGGAAGCCCTTTATTTCTTCGGTCTTTCCTTATACTTAATTTGTTGATGTCTCGCTTAGTTGACATTTGTTACCATGTTTGAAGAACCATGGGATTATGTTTGACCAGCTTTTTGGTGTTTCTCTTAGTTCTAATTTGATGGTGTTTTAACTTTTGGTTGTGATACAACTCACTTTTGTGATCTTTAGCAAGATTCACTTTTTTAACTGCTAAAATTAATGGTTGTGAGTGATGTTCTGATTTAGATTGGTTTGATAACTTACTTTTACTTTTCTTCTTAATTACTTCTTTTACTTTGTTTGTACTGCCTTTTTTACCATTTTCGTAAGTCGTATCATGTTTTCTCTACAAACCTGTACTATATTTGTTTACCAATATTGTTCATTCTCAAAAAAAACAAAAACAAATTATTTACCAATATTGTTTTGGTTTCTGTGTCTGCACGAGGCATGAATGTATGATCCTTCTAAAATAACACATCTGTTCATATGTCTGGTTTTCCTTTGATTTTGTTGCGTATCATATAAAGTTGAGTACTGAATTTTGTTTAACGACACTGGACAAGAGATGTAAATTCTAGTAGATTAACTCATTATTTCTTGTTTCAGGAGCTTCCTGAAGGGAGTTGGTATTGTTCACAGTGCACTTGCCAGAAATGTGGGGACGTGGTTAAATATAGTGAAGCATTGAGTTCTCCCAGCGGATTAAAATGTTCACAATGTGAACATAAATGTGCGTTCTCCCATGAACTTGACTTGTTTGGTTTCATTCTTTTCCCATTGCAGGCCTGAAAATGTCCAAATATTGTTATTGGAGCTCTGTATTCACTTCTTACCAGAATGCATGGTCTCAAATAATACTAAGATTTTGCATCTGGCAAACTTCACAAGCCTCAATCAGAGAATTATCATCTTCTTTCACATTTGTTCAGTTATGGGAGCGGGAAAAATATATCTTCCTTCACAGAAGTTTCCTTGTTTTTCTGTTACTAAATTCCTCAATGTTTTTGATTATTTGTGAACAGATCATGAAACATGCAGTAATTTAAGGATTACAAAAAGTGGTCTGGCCTCTGATACATGGTTCTGCAGCGAAAGCTGTCAGGAGGTGAGCTAGACATCTCAGCTTTACCTTTTTTTTATTATAACACAAGCTTGTTCAATGATGCAAGTCCCTGATGCAATTCAGTGTAACATAAAACAAATCAACTTTCATATTTTTGTCTCTTTGAGGGTTTTAATGTGGAGTCTTGAAGTGCTATCTGATGGTTATTAGTTCCTTTTGCATGTGCTATGACTCGGCAGGAGAATGTGATATGAAATATGATTGTTGTATCATTAATGTATCATATGAGTAGGTCTATCTAGAAGTAACAGCTAAACTAATAACAGAAATTCTTGCACCATGAATAGTAATAGTAAAAAACATCTGTTTTTCACTGCCAAAGTACTGTTCTGTGGCCTTGGATTAAGTTCACCTGTTAGATCTTTTTCTTGATAAGTGTATTTAATTTTAGCATGAAAGAACTTCACCCTGTTAAGTCTTCTCTTTGATGGTTTCTTTGAGATCTGAAATACTTGATCATATTTATTTATTTGAACTCCTAGTATCTGAAATCTGAAGTATGTATTCGCAAAATGCTTCCCCCCCTCCCCCCAAATGAGAAAATATGACGGACCCTATGCGAACTTCTTTTAATAAAGGAAATGAAACATTGGCATGGTAAATCTATAGTTCAAGTCATCAGTCCCCCAGGTGGTGCTGTTTTAGATGAGAACACGAAATCTAGGATGTAAATTCTGCTGAAATAAATATCAACTTCATTGCAAGCTTGACTATGAATTATTTTAGTTGTCTTTCGGGAAAACTTAAGTGATATTCTTTTGCAGGTTTATGAAGGTCTGCACTCTCGCATCGGGTTTGTTAATCTTCTGACTGATGGCTTTTCGTGGACTCTTCTGAGGTGCATTCATGGTGACCACAGAGTTCATTCTCAGCGGTTTATTGCTTTGAAGGCAGAATGCAACTCAAAGTTAGCAGTTGCCCTTACGATTATGGAGGAGTGCTTTCTTCCCATGGTGGATCCAAGAACTGGCATAGATATGATACCCCATGTGATATACAGCTGGGGGTGAGTATTTCTGCTTCCCATCAATTCTTTTCTATCTTGGCATACTGCTGTGCTTACCTGTGTGGTTGGGTATATCGCTTAATGCTTATTCTTCCACATTCTTTTAAAGCAGTTGTGAAATTAGCTACAGCCTACAAGTAGTTTTTGCGAAACCCGCACTTGATAGTTAAGGAATTATTCCTAGCATGTCTTGTTCATTCGGTTCTCATCCAAAATAATTGAATGGAAGGTTGAACTATAAATTTAAGAATAATATATTTTATATTGAGCCATCAAAAAATATATTTTATATTGAAATGACAGAAGAACTTTATAAGAGCAATTTTATCTGAAGCATTATGTTGTAAGGAATATAATGACAATATGCAAACAAATGTATGAAGTTTCATCTATTCGATGAGCCAAATCAAAAAGGTGCCTTTGGTCCTGCATCCATGGTGTCATTTGACTATGTTCATATCAATGTTACAAAATACAATTGACACTTACGTGGTGCTGACAGACTTATCTTTAAAATCTTTACAGGTCACAATTTGCTCGGTTAAATTATCTTGGATTCTACACGATGATCCTGGAGAAAGATGACATATCAGTAGCTGTAGCATCAGTAAGGTAATTCTTTACAATCTTGAATGAAACTGTCACGACCCAAAAACTGAGGTCATGATGGCACACATCTCAAAACCCAATCTGATGTGTAACCCTAAAAATAAAATTCATACAAGACTTCCAAAGAGGAAAGTGATTCCACGATTTAAATAAAAAGAAAAAAAAACAATGAAGAAATTATCCCAAAACCTGGTGTCATAAGTATAAAGAGCATCTAATACAAGGTTCGAATCTGAAGATACAACATAAGTCTCTGAATGATACAAAAGACTGAAAAATAAAGATAGACTAGTGACGATCCGAATTCTGGGACCTCACCACTAATCTGAGAATTACACAATCCGCTAGAATATTAACTGCCACGTGGGGTACCCCGACTAGTATCTGCATCAAAAAGGGACACAGAAGTAGGGGTGAGTACAATTCACATGTACTCAGTAGGTTTTAGCTGACTGAGTATAAGGAATTAATCAAACCTATGAAATAAACTAAGGAACGCTTCCACCTGCATATAGAAAAGTCCCACTTCGGCATCGGTGCCGCCAGTTTATATATATAGTGGCACGAATAAAGTATAATAACAACTCATAATCACAATTAATCAAATAATTCAAGCAGCACAAATGTCAATGCAATGCAATGCAATATGATGATGCAATGATGTGGTGGTACGGTGGAATCAAGACTGTCGCACAGCCTGTCGTATACACCTGCCGAGCTGTGCTACCAAGCAGGACCCATGGGGGTCTCGCAGACCATATACCTCAATCACAATATCTCATTATCCTTGCCACCTCCTCGTGGTCAAGGGATCACAATGCATCCACTACCCTGCCGGAAAACTACCTCGGTCAGGGACTCAAGATACAAAGGTTGGGATCACAATGCATCCACTACCCTACCGGAAAACTGCCTCGGTCAGGGACTCAAGATACAAAGGTTTAAAGGTGTTTCATTTTCTTTCTCAAAAAGAATTTCCATATTTCTCAACTTCCCATGTTTCATGATGTGATGAATGAGGATGAATGCATCAAAACACATATGCATGGAAGTAATAATCAACTCACATGTGGTATAATGTTCAAAGTTCTCAAAACTTAACCTACACATGATATTCACCCTCAATAAATAGTAACGGGAAGAACACACTTTCATTTAAATATTCACCCCTTTCTCAACAATATTTCAATACTCAAGTATGCTCAAAACCCCCAACTCAATCTCTCAGGCGGCATCACAAGTCAAATAATATACTCAAGCCTCTCTCTTAGGCAAATCATAATTCACATGCTCTCAAAGCAAATAAGATAACAAATAAGGCTCCCACACGGGCTATGTAATACAAATAAACCCCGTCACGGCAACACATTAATAAATAAGCCTCCACACGGACATCATAATATATATAACATTCTCAACTCATACTACAACCCCATCCCAAAGTCTATAACATATGAATGATTAATTACCCCATCTCAATCTCAAAGAAAGATAGCCAAACCTACCTCAATTGCCGAAACCGCACTCGAATACCTCCACCGGACAAGTAACTCTCGAATTCAGCGCTCGGAATGACAACCCACTATCAACAATGAAACATACACGTCACAAGGAGTCCAATGACACCCATATTGATAGGTTTCGGAACCGGGGGTAAAATGGTCCAAAAATTAACTATTTTCGAAAAGGGTCAAATCTGTAAATTTATTGAACAATCCCATTCTATTGGTAATAAGGAACTCATGGTTGAAAAACCCATAAAAATAGAGCTCAAAACGAGTTGGAAATCACAATTTTCCTTAAATTCGGATTAGGGAAGAAACAAGGATTTTTGGGGTTTGAAACTAAAATTTAAGAGTTAAAATCGTCAAAAACTTAATGAAAAAGGAAGGTTTTAGGTCAAAAATCACTTACCCAACACTTTGCCTCGAAAATCTCTTCTCAAATCACCTCAAGGAGTTCAAGAACTCAAACAAATGTTGAAAAATATTGAAATGAGAAGAAAGGGGCATTTTCTGCCCAAAAAGTTACTGTTCACGCGTGTTACTGTTCACGCGTGTTACTGTTCACGCGTGTTTTGTACAAATTTACGAAAATCACCCTCAAGGTCATTACAATATCCACCACTAAAAAGGATGTTCGTCCTCGAACATAAGATAAAATAAAGTACCTGGGGTCTCAAAAAGCTGAGGGTATCGAGCCTGCATATCAGACTCTAACTCCCAAGTCGCCTCCTCAGCAGGCCGATGCTGCCACTGCACCTTGACCGAAGCGACCTCCTTGGTCCTGAGTCTACGAAGCCGCCTATCTAGAATAACTGTCGGCTCCTCCTCATAAGTCAAATCCGGACTCAACTCTACCGCATCATAAGAAATCACATGAGACTCATCCGGTATGTACTTGCGAAGCATGGAAACATGAAACACCGGATGGACAGCTGACAATTTAGGGGGTAAGGCCAACTTATACGCCACTCCACCTACTCTCCTCAGGATTTCAAACGGGCCAACAAACCTTGGGCTAAGCTTGCCCTTCTTTCCGAACCTCATCACACCCTTCATGGGCGATATTTTAAGCCACACGCAATCACCCACCATGAACTCTAAGGGACGAACCCTCCTATCAGCATAACTCTTCTGACGACTCTGAGCTGTCAATAGTCGACCCTGAATCAAACGTACCCGCTCCACAGCATCCCTAAGTAAGTCAGTATCCAATGCATCAACCGCAACAGAATCAAACCATCCAATGGGTGATCGACACCTACGACCATACAATGCCTCAAATGGTGCCATTTGAATGCTGGAGTGATAACTGTTATTATAGGCAAACTCTGCTAAGGGCAAGTGTTGGTCCCATCGGGCACCAAAATCAATCACACAGGCCCTAAGCATATCCTCCAACACCTGAATAGTCCGTTCAGACTGACCATCGGTTTGGGGATGAAATGCTGAACTCATCTCTAGTCGCGTACCCAAACCACGCTGTAATGCCTTCCAAAAGTGAGAGGTGAACACTGAACCCCGATCCGATACAATAGAGATAGGCACCCCATGCAGCCTAACAATCTCACGAAGATAGATCCTAGCTAACTGATCCGCATTGTAGCTAGTCTTCACCGGAAGGAAATGGGCTGATTTGGTCAATCGATCCACAATCACCCAGACAGAGTCATACTTACCCAATGCCATGGGTAATCCAGACACGAAGTCCATAGTGATACGCTCCCATTTCCACTCAGGAATGGGCATCCTTTGCATAGGACCACCCGGTTTCTGATGCTCATACTTCACTTGTTGGCAATTTAGACACTTAGCCACAAAATCAATAATGTCTCTCTTCATGCCACACCACCAATAATGTTGTTTCAAGTCATGAAACATCTTTGCCACTCCCGGGTGAATCGAATACTTGGAACAATGAGCCTCCTCTAATATCATACGTACCCATTCACTAACCTTGGGCACACAAATGCGACCATTAATCCTCAAAACTCCTTCCTGATCAAGAGAGGCTGATTTTGCTTCACCACTCAACACTTTGTCTCGAATGGCCCTCAACTTTTCATCTTCAAACTGGTGTGTACGAATCTGGTCCATCAAAGTAGACCTAGCCTCCACAAATGCCAAAATACCATGATGTGTAGAAATATCCAGTCGGACCAACTGTCTAGCCAATGACTGAACCTCCAACGCCAAAGGCCTCTCCACAGCCTTAAGAAAGGCCAAACTACCCATGCTAGATGCTTTGCGACTCAGGGCATCCGCTACCACATTAGCTTTGCCCGGATGATAAAGTATGGTAATGTCATAGTCTTTCAATAACTCTAACCACCTACGCTGCCGCATGTTCAGATTCGGCTGAGAAAAGATATACTTAAGGCTACGGTGGTCAGTATAGACCTCGCAATGCACTCCATAGAGATAATGCCTCCACAACTTCAGAACAAACACCACTGCTGCTAACTCTAAGTCGTGGGTAGGATAGTTCTTCTCATGTACCTTCAACTGTCGAGAAGCATAAGCTATAACTCTACCTTTTTGCATCAATACACCACCCAAGCCGACTCCCGAAGCATCACAAAACACAATAAATGCCACGCCCTCCTCGGGTAAGGCTAGAATAGGTGCTGAAGTCAATAATTCCTTGAGCTTTTGAAAGCTCGCCTCACACTCATCAGTCCACTGAAATGCCACGGTCTTTTGAGTTAGCCTAGTCAATGGGGCTGCAATAGAAGAGAATCCTTGAACAAACCGACGATAGTAGCCTGCCAACCCAATAAAACTCCGAATCTCGGTAACCGAAGTAGGCCTAACCCAATCACGAACCGCTGCAACTTTGGCTGGATCAACCATAATACCATCCTTGGTCACTATATGACCCAAGAATGTCACGGACTCAAGCCAAAACTCACATTTGGAGAATTTTGCATACAACTTCTCCTCTCTCAATCTCTGAAGGACTGTCCTCAGATGCCTAACATGATCCGCCTCATTCTTGGAATAAACCAAGATGTCATCAATAAACACAATCACAAACGAGTCCAAATAAGGTCGAAATACCCGGTTCATCAACTCCATAAAAGCAGCCGGGGCATTAGTCAACCCGAAGGACATAACCACAAACTCATAATGCCCATAACGAGTCCTGAATGCAGTCTTCGGGATGTCAGATTCTCGAACTCTCAACTGATGGTAACCCGACCTCAAATCAATCTTTGAGAACACCGATGCACCTTGAAGCTGGTCAAATAAATCATCAATGCGAGGGAGAGGATACTTGTTCTTGATAGTGACTTTGTTCAACTGTCGATAGTCAATACACATCCTCATAGTACCATCTTTCTTCTTCACAAATAAAACCGGTGCACCCCACGGTGATACACTAGGTCTAATAAACCCTTTCTTCAATAAATCTTCCAATTGTTCTTTCAACTCTTTCAATTCTGCCGGAGCCATCCGATAAGGAGAAATAGAGATGGGTTTAGTGTCATGCTCCAAATCAATCACAAAATCGATATCACGATCAGGAGGAACTCCCGGCAAGTCTGTAGGAAATACATCCATAAACTCTCTCACCACCCTCGTAGTCTCTATATGAGATGACTCCGTGGTGAGATCACGTACATGAGCCAAATAAGACAAACAACCCTTATCCATCAAGCGACGAGCACGAATATAAGATATCACCCCCTTAGGGTATGAACTCGGATTACCCTTCCATACTAAGCTAGGTAAACCGGGATAAGCTAAGGTCACGGTCTTTGCATAACAATCTAATATAGCATGATAAGGAGATAACCAGTCCATACCCAGTATCACATCAAAATCAAGCATGTCTAATAAAATCAAGTCTGCACGGGTCTCTCTATCCGAAAATATCACCAAACATCCCTTGTATACCCGATCCACTACTAAAGATTCACCTATTGGGGTAGAAATAGTAATAGGCACAATAAGGGACTCACTCACATAATCAATACCCACATCAAAATAATTCGACACATAAGAATAGGTAGACCCTGGGTCAAATAATACTGAAGCAGAACGATGGCAAACTGGAACAATACCTGTAATAACTGCATCAGAGGCTTCTGCCTCATATCTACCCGGTATAGCATAGCATAACTGACGGTCACCCTTAGCCTGCGAACCACCACGAGCACCACCTCGTACTCTACCCCTAGCACCATGGGTGCCACCTCTAGTATTCTGCGAAGAACCTCGAATAGTTGGAGCATCTATAGAATGAACAACTGGTGCCCCAGGCCGTCCATTAGAAGGAGCACGTTTGGGGCAATCTTGGGCCTTATGCCCAAACTCATCACACACATAACAACCTCGAGGACCTGAACTCCGTGGGGAATAACTAGAATTGTCAAAACGACCTCCGGAGCTCGAAGAACCCTGAATAGCTGCCTGGACTGGTCTGCCCTGATAACCATGGGTTCCTGAACCCGAATATTCTCTACCCTTGGAGGAATGATCGCTGAATTGACCCTGCCGACGGAACCTCTTGGCCCCGCCCTGTCTAGCACGTCGGATACTCTCTATCATCCTGGCATGATCAATAATACTCTGAAACGTACCCCCAGACAATACAAGAGAGGCTGTAGCCTCCTGGAGATAACCGGCGAATCCCTTCACTAGTTTGCGAATCCGCTCGAATTCGGTGGGAATACTCGACATAGCATAACGAGATAACTCATGGAAGCGAGTCTCGTACTCAGATACAGATAAGGAGCCCTGCTCCAGTTTGTCAAACTCATCCCTACGCTGATCACGAAGGCTATATGGCACAAATCTCTCAAGGAACACCTCAGTAAACTGTTCCCAACTCATCATAGGAGAACCAATAGGTCTACGAGCAAGAACTGACCTCCACCATTCTTTGGCCACTCCCGCAAATTGATATGAAGTGTAAGCAACTCCATGTGCCTCTAAAATGCCTAGGTTGAACAACCTATCTTGACACTCAGTCAAAAAGTCATAGGCTTTCTCTCCGGCTTTACCATCAAACCTTGGAGGTGCCAATCGAACGAACCTCTCAAAACTCTTCTGCTCAGCTACCGACATGGCAGCATTAGCAGAAACTGGCGGAGCTGCAAATCTCGGAGGTGCAATAGAAGGCATTGAAGATGAACCAGGAGTCTGAAATCCTACACTAGGCCCCTGAACTGGCGGTGTAGCACCAACTGTGATAGGAGAACCTATAGTACCTGAAATAATACCAGAGGTAGGAGCACCATCCAGTCTAGCCAATAATCGAACCAATAGCTCTTGAAGCATCGGAGTACTATCGGGAACCACAGGAGGCTGGGATGGCCTCTCCTCCTCAGTCTTCTGCTCTAAGTCATCCTCATGCTCATACATGGGCTCAGGTGATAGCTCTCTAGCTCGTCCACGAGCAGGTGCCGCTCCCCTTGCTCGGCCTCGTCCCCTGACTCCACCACGTCCTCTACCTCGCCCGCGTACTGGGGCTTGAGCAGCAGGTGCAGCCTCACCCTCAGTAATTGTGGCTCTAGTCCTCACCATCTGCGCAGAAGGAATAGATCAGAGGTATACAACACTTGATATGAATAAATCGCACGAAGGGAGTAAAAAGAAAGAAATTCTCCTATTAAGTATCTTGTAGCCTCTCGAAGATAAGTACGGACGTCTACGTACCGATCCGCAAGACTCTACTAGACACCCTGCTCTTTAACTTATAAGACCGGTGAACCTAGTGCTCTGATACCAATTGTCACGACCCAAAAACTGAGGTCATGATGGCACACATCTCAAAACCCAATCTGATGTGTAACCCTAAAAATAAAATTCATACAAGACTTCCAAAGAGGAAAGTGATTCCACGATTTAAATAAAAAGAAAAAAAAACAATGAAGAAATTATCCCAAAACCTGGTGTCATAAGTATAAAGAGCATCTAATACAAGGTTCGAATCTGAAGATACAACATAAGTCTCTGAATGATACAAAAGACTGAAAAATAAAGATAGACTAGTGACGATCCGAATTCTGGGACCTCACCACTAATCTGAGAATTACACAATCCGCTAGAATATTAACTGCCACGTGGGGTACCCCGACTAGTATCTGCATCAAAAAGGGACACAGAAGTAGGGGTGAGTACAATTCACATGTACTCAGTAGGTTTTAGCTGACTGAGTATAAGGAATTAATCAAACCTATGAAATAAACTAAGGAACGCTTCCACCTGCATATAGAAAAGTCCCACTTCGGCATCGGTGCCGCCAGTTTATATATATAGTGGCACGAATAAAGTATAATAACAACTCATAATCACAATTAATCAAATAATTCAAGCAGCACAAATGTCAATGCAATGCAATGCAATATGATGATGCAATGATGTGGTGGTACGGTGGAATCAAGACTGTCGCACAGCCTGTCGTATACACCTGCCGAGCTGTGCTACCAAGCAGGACCCATGGGGGTCTCGCAGACCATATACCTCAATCACAATATCTCATTATCCTTGCCACCTCCTCGTGGTCAAGGGATCACAATGCATCCACTACCCTGCCGGAAAACTACCTCGGTCAGGGACTCAAGATACAAAGGTTGGGATCACAATGCATCCACTACCCTACCGGAAAACTGCCTCGGTCAGGGACTCAAGATACAAAGGTTTAAAGGTGTTTCATTTTCTTTCTCAAAAAGAATTTCCATATTTCTCAACTTCCCATGTTTCATGATGTGATGAATGAGGATGAATGCATCAAAACACATATGCATGGAAGTAATAATCAACTCACATGTGGTATAATGTTCAAAGTTCTCAAAACTTAACCTACACATGATATTCACCCTCAATAAATAGTAACGGGAAGAACACACTTTCATTTAAATATTCACCCCTTTCTCAACAATATTTCAATACTCAAGTATGCTCAAAACCCCCAACTCAATCTCTCAGGCGGCATCACAAGTCAAATAATATACTCAAGCCTCTCTCTTAGGCAAATCATAATTCACATGCTCTCAAAGCAAATAAGATAACAAATAAGGCCCCCACACGGGCTATGTAATACAAATAAACCCCGTCACGGCAACACATTAATAAATAAGCCTCCACACGGACATCATAATATATATAACATTCTCAACTCATACTACAACCCCATCCCAAAGTCTATAACATATGAATGATTAATTACCCCATCTCAATCTCAAAGAAAGATAGCCAAACCTATCTCAATTGCCGAAACCGCACTCGAATACCTCCACCGGACAAGTAACTCTCGAATTCAGCGCTCGGAATGACAACCCACTATCAACAATGAAACATACACGTCACAAGGAGTCCAATGACACCCATATTGATAGGTTTCGGAACCGGGGGTAAAATGGTCCAAAAATTAACTATTTTCGAAAAGGGTCAAATCTGTAAATTTATTGAACAATCCCATTCTATTGGTAATAAGGAACTCATGGTTGAAAAACCCATAAAAATAGAGCTCAAAACGAGTTGGAAATCACAATTTTCCTTAAATTCGGATTAGGGAAGAAACAAGGATTTTTGGGGTTTGAAACTAAAATTTAAGAGTTAAAATCGTCAAAAACTTAATGAAAAAGGAAGGTTTTAGGTCAAAAATCACTTACCCAACACTTTGCCTCGAAAATCTCTTCTCAAATCACCTCAAGGAGTTCAAGAACTCAAACAAATGTTGAAAAATATTGAAATGAGAAGAAAGGGGCATTTTCTGCCCAAAAAGTTACTGTTCACGCGTGTTACTGTTCACGCGTGTTACTGTTCACGCGTGTTTTGTACAAATTTACGAAAATCACCCTCAAGGTCATTACAGAAACTGTCCATTGTCGTTGCTTGTTTTATAAACTCCACACCTCTATTGCAATGTGCAGATATTCTTGGAGCATATGCATCTTTTCCGATTTTCTATGTGCTCCTTTACCTTTTATTTGCGGCCTGTTTTCTTTTGTTTATTTTAAAGGGAAAAAAATGTCAGTGTTATGCTATTGGAGTTGGAACTTTAGAAGGAAAAACGATACATTTGGAGTTGAAGCTTCTTACAAGTACTTTATTATGACATCTTAAGCTTGCGATTTGAATTTCACGGTTCCATCTTGACCTGATCTTTTGGTTTGTATGCTATGTTTGTGTTTCTTACTGTATGCCTTTCAATTTGATATGCATCAAGTATTTTCTGTTCTTGCGAGTATTAGAAGTATTTTCTACTATCGGCTGCTTAAAATTATAAGGCTGGACTGTGATTTAGTATCAGATGCCCATGTGCATATTGCATATGCATTGTAGGTTGTTTCTGTTATTTATGCTTGGTAGACAAAAAGATATTTTTGGAATTTCAAAGAAAAAATATTCAAATTTTATTCATCTGGAAGTTTCTGGATAACTGGTGCATTCATGTCTGTTACAGAAGGTGCTTAGAATAAAAATACTTTAAGCATTGTCGACTAGTATATAAATTTCTCTGACCAAAAAAAATAAGAAAAAGACTATAAATTTCTGACCAAAAAAAAAAAGGCCATAGAAATTTCTAAACTATCAGTATCCAATCCCTACATTTACCATATGGGGATGCCAAAAGGAGTTATAGTTTACTCCAGACTTTTTTCCCCATAATCCCGATCATTAATTGTGACTAGCAAGCTGTGGCCTCCCTGCCGTCCGTTTGATAAAGCCGTGTCACTAAAATCAGGATTTTTTCTGCTGCAACGAATCTCTCTCTGAATCAAAATTTGGTTCTTATGCAGGATCCATGGGGTAACAGTTGCTGAGATGCCTCTAATTGCAACATGCAGTAAATACCGCCGCCAGGGAATGTGCAGGCGCCTACTAAATTCTATACTGGAGGTAATTTGACAGGGAAGCAGTGTTTTAAACGCTGGGGGTCCCACTCAGAGTGTTTTACTTAGCACCGGTTGGGACTTAGCCCCAGAAATGGTTGTAAATCCTATGGAATTTAATTTTACTAATCTATACCTAGTTTGAAAATACAAAATAACAAATGCATTAAAATTATATAATTAAATATTATATAAAGTGTAGAATTATTTTAACATAAATGTTTAACATGCTATACTTATGAAACCCCTTGCTTGTTCCCTTCTTTTCCTCGACTGTAGAATTTGCAATGCATATCATCTTTTATTTTACGGTGAAGCAAGGTTTTTCCATGCATGATTACTTGTTTTCCTTGATGATGACTTCCAGATGCTAAAGTCGTTCAAGGTTGAGAAACTTGTAATATCAGCTATCCCAGGTTTAGTGGAAACATGGACTTGTGGCTTTGGCTTTGAACCCTTGGAAGATTGTGAGAAACGAAGTCTAAGTCATATCAACCTCATGGTGTTCCCTGGAACTGTATGGTTGAAGAAGTCTTTGTTTCAAGTTACTGATGCAGATCAACCGAGTGGTGAGTATTTAGTGTTTGATGTTCTTCAGCTTTAAAGAAATCTTCTCTTTCTTTAACAGTACCAACTGGTATGATTCTAAAGACTGGAATTGATATGTTTCACTCTTGAAAGCAGTTCATCCGGGAGGAACAGTATCCTGCCATGAAAATGGCCTAACCATTATCGAGCCCATGCAACATTGTGTGCCATCTCAAGATGCCAACACAGGAGCTGATGTCAGACACCCACCTCAGTCTGAGAGTTTGCAGTTCTGTCAAGATCAAGGTGGTAGTAATCTTGCTGGTCATGAGCCTGGGCAAGGCTGTGAAAGAAATATCATTAATCCAGAGCATCAAACTGAAACCAGACTGCCGGACTCAAATGATTTACAATTAGTGGAAGTCCAGTATGTTGTTGACGCTCTGCCTGGCAAGTGCTCAAAACTCTCTGAGGAACCGGTTCTGACATATATCAGCCATGGGGAAGTAGGTTGTAGAGTAGATAATTTGCAGATAAATGTGGAAAGCCATTTTTGTTTAGATGAAGTGAATTAATGTGTTGCAGGGGAATGAGAAATGACGGTGATAATTTATAATTGTTGTCCTTCTACACCAGTTGACTTTGTCAAGCGGGATAGAAAGTATAAGCAAAACGATGCGGAAAATGAAAAAAATGGGCGAATTGTTTTTTCAGGCCACTTACAATTTTTACTTTTTTAAAAAAAAGTACGAGAGATTTTTATTTTTACAAGATGTTTGAAAAAACTATTTTCTTTTATTTATTTTATAAGTGGTCAAAAATTTTAATTCTTGGCAAGGAAAAGAACAAATTCAAGACCTGATCAAAGAAAAAGCAGAAATAGCCCCTAATGAATCAGGTACCTAGACGCATTTAAAACTAGTTTTACTTGTAAATTACTCCATCACGCTATTCCTCGTCTAGTTTTTATAATAACATTATTTTGTCATTCTTTAATTATTAATATTAACAATAGAACCAACTAATCGATTGTAATATTATCCTATAATGAGAAGGTTCGCTAATAATAAGCTCTACTAGAGTTGCAATCGTCTAAAAATTTGGAAGGGTGCAGTGTCATTCTTGATGGGTACCCTATAATCTTATTGGTTATAGAACATATAACCGGCTTCTAAAACTTCATTGTGATCCGTTTACAATTGTTTCTCATCAAAGATCTTCTCTTCTATCTACTGTTTTTTAGCTCTTATTTGATCATAGATTTTCAAGTTAAAAATTTAAATTTTTAAATTTATGCATTTTACTTGAAAGATAATTAAAATTTTGATAACTTGAATATATTGAAAGAAAATTTGATAAAAAATTTATGACTAAACTACTTTTAGTAGATATATTTCAATATCTAGAAGGAAACGGTATCTAAACATACTACTTAATTTCTTAAAAAGAGGACAAAAATGAAGGAAATGAAATACACCTAACATTGCAATTTGCAAGAACTCATCAAATTCCATTACAGAGGTAAAATCTCAACTCCCCACACCAATTCGAAACGTTAAACTTTGCTCTTCTTCCCTTATAGCTTCCTTCTGAACCTTTCATCTTTCAATTTCTGTAAATTATGTGCTAATCTGTTCATAATTTGAAATGCCTTCATCTCCTAAATCTTTCAATGCTTGGCCATCTTCTTCTTCCTCCTCCGTCTACTCCCGCAGATCGACGGTCCTGATCCTCTGTTCCCTTATCGGTATAGCTGGGTTTATGTTCGGTTTTATTGCAATTTCGAAGCAGGGTTTGGGGTCAAATTGTAAATATGCTGAACCTCGATCTGTTTCTGTTGTATGGGATAAAACTGGTAGTAAAGTAAGTGAAGATACTGGTGGGTTTTCAGATGAAGGGCAAAAGCGGCATAAAGTTATGGGCTTTGTTGGGATCCAAACCGGGTTCGCTTCCACCGGTCGCCGCCGGTCCCTGCGGCAGACTTGGTTTCCCTCTGATCATCAAGGACTTCAAAGGTATTTACCTTTCTCTCCGTAAATTGTAATGCATTTGAAATAAAAACAAATTATTACTTAGTTTATCGATCTGCTTTTGGAAACAGTAAGTAACGTTTGCGTAAACTCTATTACACTGGTGGGATTACACTGGTTATGTTGTTGTTGTAGTTTATTGATCTGCTGTGAGATTTCATAAAACCTCATGGAATTACTGCAGACTTAGCTAAGAAAAAAGAACACAATGGAACTATGGAAGGGATAGGTGTGAGATTATCTTCATTTGGAAATTCCCATTATCTAATAGATATGCATTTATGAAACTTGGCATGAGGTGTTTGGAGTATTTACTATGTAGTCTTTCTTCTCGTAATCAAATTAGAAATCTAGTTTAGTTTAGTTGATTTTATGAATGCTGTATCAGTTTTTACTTTCTGGTAGCACTGTTCTTGTAGTTTTATATGCTTGTGTCATGGGGAATAAATTGCTGTGTATGACATGCGGTTAGAAGACATTTTCTTAATTTAGCATGCGTAAATTGAGTTGTTTATAAAACAATTTTATCATGCTCTTGTTGAATTGAACTGGAAGCTTCCTGCCATATAAATCCAAAAGGTGATGATACCTTTTCTGTCTCCTTTTGCGACAAAAACGAAATAGAAAAAAAAAACGGTTTTCCTTTTCTGCTAAGCACCTAGAACCAGATTTCCACAAATGAACTCAATTTTATTCCTTTATTTATTATGTTTATATGCAATTGTGCAGCCTTGTCTTTATGTGTTTCATGAATCTGTACTTTGCTAAACTGACTGAAATGAAATTGCAGGTTAGAAGAAGCTACTGGCTTGACTTTTAGATTTGTAATTGGTAGAACAAGTGATCAATCCAAAATGGCAGAGCTTAGGAAAGAGGTAGCACAATATGATGATTTTTTACTATTAGACATTGAAGAAAAGTACAGTAAGCTTCCATACAAAACGTTAGTTCTGGCTGCTCTCATGTAATAATTCATCATTTCCCCTTTTTTTTTAAACCTATACTTACTCAAGTTGTTTTGCAGCATAGCTTTTTTTAAAGCTGCCTATGCGCTTTATGACTCTGAATTTTATGTGAAAGCTGATGACGACATATATTTGCGGCCAGGTAACTAGAATGTTGAACCTTTTCTGTTCTTACTGTTCTTTACATGTGGTTCTTGTTATGCATTTACCATGTCCTATTATTTTGATGTACTTGAGTTGCTTTAATTTTCTATTACAGATCGCCTTTCACTGCTCTTGGCCAAAGAGCGCCCTCACTCACAAACATACCTTGGATGCATGAAAAAGGGTCCAGTTTTCACTGACCCCAAGCTCAAATGGTGAGTCTCATAATTTGCCTGCATGCCAATATATTCCCAATATAATGTTATCTAGTTTATTTGCTCTATACATGTAGAAACTTAGTCCTTCCATTTCTAGTTGAATGCCTCAGTATTATTTTGGAGGACCAACAAGATGAGATGAGAGTTGACTATGTTTTTCTTACAAGTAAGTAGTGTCAATCTTTATTAGGTGTCCGACCAAGCTACTACACAAACTCACATTACTTAATGCTACAACTTGACTCTTAAGCAGACCATGGTAGCGAATCTAAAAGATTGTAACAAATCCGTGCACCAAAAACAGAGAACTATATAAATGGATGAAGGAGGTGAAGACAAAACTAAGCGCACTATTAGCAATCTTGTTTAAGCTTAGGACTCCATGCCTTGCTTACAAGCGTTTAAGTGTAGACACTCAAGAGCTAAGCCAAGCATTACATCACCCATTGGCTCTATATGGAAAAGGATGGCACTAAACAACAAGCATAGCTGGCAAAGTGTAATATTAATGTTAAGTAACCAGTATGAATGATACTAACTAAACATATGAAATTAGAAATCTAGTAGAAGAAAACCAGTTGCTAAATCAATTTTAGAAATTTGAAAATGCATCTTTGCGATTGAATTAGAAATCTGAAATAGTTCTTGACCTTGATTCATAGTATTTTTACTTCATATATTTCACTTAATTGTTGATCTTCTAATTTATTGTCCATATAATTATTGTTTGAGTTTATAGTTATTTTCCCTTTCATTTAATGTATAGAACTTTTTTCATCTTCTTTTCATTTACGCGTTTCTTCACTAATGTCCAGGCATTAATTGTGCTTAGCACTGAGAGCCTCAGCAGATCTTGACACTTTTCGATGCATTTTTATCTTAAGAAACACTTACACTAATATAAGGCTCCAAAAGAAAATAGTAGCATACACCAATACACCATGTAGTCTCGTCTTGTATATTATTGGTTTTCTCGTTCAGAATTATGGTAAACAAGTATTGTCTCAAGGCAGATCTGGTGGAAACCTACGTAATGTGAAACTCCTCTGTATCTTCTCTGATTATTTTCTTTCTTCTGATAGTTGTATTGTACATATCCTTTGTAGCATTTATAGATTTGATATGAATCCCTGCTGAGGAATACAACATTACCAATTTCAAAAAAAATAAACAAACTTTGATATGAATCCCTTTATTCTGCAACATTGTCAGAGGACTTTTGACTCCCTCATATGCTTTCTATAGGTGAAAAATTATCATGTGAAGATCCTTCTTCATTATACTAAAAATTTCCATCCATTTTTAGCAAACATAATTAAATATAACCTCTCTGAAACTGATGCAGGTATGAACCACTTGGATATATGCTCGGGAAGGAGTATTTTCTCCATGCTTATGGTCCTATTTATGCTCTTTCTGCTGATGTTGTTATGAGTTTAGTTGCCCTCAGGAACAATAGGCAAGTTGGCTTTGTACAAAATTCTGTAATTCATCTATCCTGAAGTGCACACTATTACTCCATACATTTTTATTTTCAGAAAGTTAGTTGTAGGTCCTGTTTACTGCTGTTGGGTATATTACATCTGGGCAGACCTTTATTTTTCTCATCACATAAGAAGAAGAAGAACTAACAAACGCGGAGACTAAACTAACTTCTTTTCACTTTGTTAGGTCTTTATCTTATAATACGCGTTATCTTATAACACCCGCATAGTACTCTCTTATTTTATGTTTTTTCAAAACGTGTTGCATCTTCATCTATCATGCTATTATATTGAAAGACTTGCCATAGTTATATAAATTGTCTTCATCAATTAATTCTTCAATTTGAAATTCTTAATTGGTGTGAATAATAAATTTAGATAGCATAAGATCTTTGATATAAAAGTTGGATACATATTACACATCACACTGCTTTCAGTACCTTTTTCTCTATTTTAATTCAACCTTGTGTCTCTTCTTATTCCCAGTCAAAAGCATAATAGCTGATAAGTTATCTCCGTTGCTGTTAAATTTTCAGTTTCCGAATGTTTAGCAATGAGGATGTTACTATTGGTTCCTGGATGCTTGCAATGAATGTCAATCATGAGAATAATCGACAGCTATGTGAACCAGAGTGTACCCCTTCATCCATTGCTGTGTGGGACATTCCCAAGTGTTCAGGTCTGTTTTCTTGTTCTTTTGAAAATCAGTGCTTCACATATGTTCCCTTGGTGATTTTGTTCGGAGACAAATAGCCTACGAACTTTTGCTCTGATGCATATTGAATGATTATGAATTTGAACATACGGCATGGGGATAAATGACAAAAAAAATCTTTTGTTTTGATGCATGTTAGATCATGAATTTGAATATGCAACACTCTCTATGGAAGTTGCTAGTTTTGGCCATTTCCTTAAATGACACGTATTTTAGTAACACAATATTGGATTTATTACTATTTAGATATATATCATTGATAATTTTAGTCAGTCTCATTATATGACTCTGTTCCAAGGCTATTGAATCAGTTGGTTTATCATCTTGTTGCATCTTAACACTTGATTTCTTGATTTTGATCTGTCTGTGTAAATGTGAATCTCAGTTTTCTGAAAGAGCTGTACTTGATGATATCTTTAAGAGGCTCTTTTTGTATAATCCCTTTTAAAATCTTTTATAAGAGATACTCGCGCTTTTCATTTGGGCAATTAATTCATCACTGCACCAGCTTATTTCACTCGCAATACTTGTTCTTGCCAACATCTGATACCATTCTTGACTTAACTTTATCCTCTAGGGCTGTGTAACCCTGAGAAGAAAATGTTGGAACTTCATGCAAAAGATGCCTGCTCCAAGAGTCCTACTCTGCCATCAGATGAGGATGATTAGAGCTCATTGCTATCAAACACAGTAGGCTAGCAGATTGTTTACAGATTGATTCATTCCTGCTGGAAGTTGCCTCCGCTGAATGTCACGTGCATTTTGTAAGTTCACCTCCATTTTGTAAGTTACCCTGTTCAGCAATAGTTGAGGAATATATATTTTTTCCGGTTGTTGTTGCATTTAGAGATCAGAGTTTTGTAGCAGTAGGAGATTTATGGGAGTAGTTTGTAGGAGCAAGATATTACACAGTTGTAATTTTGAGGTCCTAGACCTGTTTGAGCACTGTGGAGGGAAAAGATAGTAGTAATATTTATCTATGAACAATCCAAAGATTTTTTAGAATTCATATGTAAATTATGATAATGATTGTTTCTCTAGCAAATCAGAATCATGAAAAGATATACATTTGCAAGGATACTTGAGCCGAGGGTCATTCGGAAACAACCTCTCTATCGTAGGGATAAGGTTTCCGTACACTCTACCCTCCTCATACCCCATCTACACTGAATATGTTGTTAAAATACATTTGCATGGATTTGGTAAAATTACAAAATGAACCTGTTTATCAACTCTGTAGAGTTTATCAAAATGAACCCATAACAATAAAAGGGGGAAATTGCAGCCCAGCCATCTAGTTTACAAAATATGTACACAATATAGATAGTATATACTTTACTAAATATACATATATTATGTATAGCTACTTATACACAACATATACAACCGAAGTGTATGTAGTATATATTTCGTCCATGGTCAAAGTGTACATCTACGGAAGTTTCCCTAGAGAAAATACAATATCTTCAATAATAAAACGTTGAAGTTTGAAATCATAGAGTTTACATATTAAATCTGTCTCTATTCGGTTATATTGGAAGAAAAATCATTCTTGTCCAAATTCAGGTATAAGAAAACTTGGCATAATGGTATATTGGTAAAATAAATTACGCACTCCGTGTTTACATCAAGTTGGTAGATATACATATAATAATAGGTATTTGTACATAGATTTTTAGTGCTTAGCCATATTTTATATAATATGTATTCTTACCTCATTAAATCACTTAACTAATATGATTTTATCATATTATAAGTGTTATTGCCAAAATTAATTTTTTTTATATATATTTTTGTTGTTTTCTTCTTTAGGGTGGTGAAGGAGGACCCCACTATATTAAGGAACAGCTTGTGTGTAGATCCTCTTTATATTTATGATTGTAGAGACTAGAGAGTATCCAAAGTCAATATTCACGAGACTATGGTCACCAGATTTATGGTTTATCCCATTTGTCAAATTTCACATGACCAATTCTTCCACAACATTCCTCTAAAATTTGCATTAAATTAGTGTGAAATATATGTATTAAGTAATTTGGTTAAGTGTTCACATCAAAATATATACTTGTATTTATTAGGTTGGTGTAACTAGTGGTGCAGGTAGAATTTCACTAAAAAGATCAAAATATAAAGAAATAATCATATGAAAATCTATGTAGATTCAACACATATTATATCTACGTAAAAAAGTAATTTTTATTTTGTATATATAGTATGATTTTTCGTCGAAAGGAATCCGAATGAACAAGTGCATCCTTAGTTTCGCCCTTAAAGCTTAGTGTAAAAACATATTATGAATAAAAAATGATTCTGAGTCGAGGTTAAGGGTGTGTTTGGTATGGATGAAAATACATATTTTTTCCCATGTTCGATTGGTCAAAAAAATTGAAAAATATTTTATTTAAGAAAACAAGTTCATTTAGGAAAATCTCTAATAAAAATTGGTAAAACAAGTTCTACTAGTGATATCTCATATTAATCTTGTTTATCGCATTCTTCAACACACTTTATCTTCACCCCGCCACCCCCTTCACCTCACTCCTACCTCCCATATTATTGCCGCCCCCCTTCACCTCACTCCTACCCCCCATATTATTTATGTAAATTATATATTAAACATTAAAAAAAATTATTTACTTTTTAAAATAAATATTTTTCATCAAAAATATTACTCTTCACAACACACCCTAAGTCTAATCTAGCGGGCCAGTTAAGCATATCTGACATACCAATTTATGTCCTTTGATGTACATGCAATTATTATTTTATGTTATCATCTTTTTCTCCAAAAAAATTAACTCAAAATCCAACAAAATGTCATATGCCAGAGGCATCTTCTCTGAACAATAAAGATTCACATTAAATAAATATAAATATATACTAAGTTCAAAATATAAAAACAAATAGTGTCCAATGGGTAGTGAAGAAATACTAACCAAAAAAGCACTTGATGACAAAAAATGTTCACAACACAAACATGAGGAGAACTCCATTTTCTTGAATAACTTAAATTACTCTGAATTTCTGATGATGCCCATACCCCTCCCCCCACCCCACCCCACCCCCAATAATAATAACAAATCCTCAACCACCCCCCCTTGTTTTTTTTTTGTTTTTTTTGTGAATTTAAGAGGAATCCAATGAACCCCATGAAGAGACAATTGGGATAATTACTACACAATGGTTTTAATTTTTATTTTTTTTAATGTTCATCTTTGTGATTTTTGCATACATTAATAAATTAAAATCTGGCAGAGAACAGAAGTCAGAAGAATATATACCAACATAGGCTAGCTTAACTTCTATAGTTATTAATATAGCTTCTTTTCTATAAGTTAATAATTCAGATTTATTTGTATATAAAAAAAGTTACATGTTGTTAGTTTTTTAAATTAACTTAATAGTTATAAAGAAGAAATTAGACTTATCATGATTTCATATAATAAGGTTAAACGTATGTTAATTAACTTATGGGAATATGTTTACATAATTCCATATATTTGTTGTTTATTTGCACACCATAACTAAGATATTATCATAACTAAATTTTTCTATTTTGTTTTAGTTCTTTGATTTCTCGATGTCTGATATTCATTATAATAAATCCTGATTGATTCAAATTCAAATTTACTTCGTGAAATTCCATTCTGGAGAGGTAAAGAGAGACACTGCCAACTAAAGACGGCTTTATATAGTATTATTTATTATTTTTATAATGAGGGTAAAAAAAGTTAAAGCCATCGTTAAACAGACGATGAAAAGTGTGAAAACTAATGATGATCATTATTGTGTCCTGTAGTTTTTCTCTCTTGAACTTTGTGAAAAAAAACGTACCCTCCTTAGTCCTTTCATTTCTCTTTTCTGTTCTTACTGAATTTAGTTTTTTTAAATAAAAAAATATTTTAAGGTTAAAAAGACATCCTAAATTGGATCAACCTTTTGTCTTTCTGGTCCTTCAATCACGTGGCATTTCAATTTCTTCGGAGAAGAAAATAAAAAATAATAATTATTCAGTCAAACATGACATTGCTAGATTCTTGTTATTCAGTATGGGAGTTTTTGGTGATGATAAGAGTAAAGCAGCAAATATCAGAATTTTCTTATCCTTTTCTTGTTCTGACTATTTGGAGATGACTGGCGTTTCATCATAAATTTTGGAAGAAATTTATGATTTTTTTAAAAAAAATACTTATATTCATAAGTTATAAAAGTTATTAAAATTATTTATATTATTATTTTATAATGAACATGTTTAGTTAAATAATATCTTATAATATAATTGATGATCAACAATAACAAAAACAACAATATGAGTAAGAGTAGTATAATAATTACATACTCAAACTTGTCATCGATTCAAGATAAATTAGAATCCATCAAAATTAAGTTATTTTTTTTAATGGAGTTAGTTATAAATAGATATTGATTGGAATTAATAGACGATGAATATTTTTATTTCTGGGCAAACGACATCTAAGTTCGATGTATTAACAATGTAAAAATTATATATGCATTTAATCACATCAAGTCAATTATAAGTAAATATTTGTGATAAGAATCCTAACTAACATATATGTCTTACAGATTAAATTATATTAATAATGTATTCTTTTTTAGAATTTAGGATAAGGATAGGTTTGATATGTAAGCTAAGAAAGGCACAAACTTTTCTGAAAAGGATATCACAAATTAACAAGTCCCATATCTCTACATAATCCAATAACTCCATAAGAAAAATTAATAATTTGTGGGAGTTTTTTTTTGGGTGTGGAGTAGCTAGTTGTTACTATACATATTCGTTTCAATTCATTTATCTTAGTGAGTGATTGGACATAAATAATGAGAAAAATGTTGGACATAAAAAATGTGAAATTAAAAAAAATATAATATTTTTTAAAATTAAAATTAAAGCTATGTTTGGGCATGAATATAAATTGAGATTATTTTTAAATTTTATGAATCATATTGAATGAAAATTGTGAAAACATCTGTAGAAATTCAACTTGAAAATTGTATCAATTCTATGTCCAGCCAACTTTTCAGATAATAATACGAAAAAATAAAATAAAAAATTCATGATCAAAGTCAGATACTTAGTTACTATTTAACGGTCAAAAAATATTTTTTTAGTCATAAATATTTTGAATTACTTGACTGTTCCGATCGACATATTAACTATGTACGTAATTTTTAAATAAATTTATATTTTAAAAAAAAAAAAAATTGAGGATTTTATATTTAAACTAAATCAAATATTAATTAGTTTAACCTTACACTCTGAATTAAGTCAAATAAATTAAAATTGACGAAATAGTATTCATGATCTCAAATTATTATTTCTAAAATACAAAAAATTGTAAAAACATTTTTTATGGGTAACATAAAAAAGTACCCATAAAAAAATGGTCATACACGAAAATCAAAACACACGTTCATTTAAGGACAAAAATATTGACTACAAATTTCCATCTTTGGACTTAATCAAGTTCAAACTTGAAACTTATAAGGAATTAGCCATTATTTAAATGATACTCATATTTCTAATCTCTTTCTTTCATGTGAGGATAGAACATGGTGTGTCCTGCTAGATCTAATGGTTATTATTGGCTATCTTTGCAATTAAAAAAAACTCCAAATAGAACTCACTATTTTAATTAATTAAATATGCAATAAATATTCATTTCTTTCTTCCACACTGAGGTTTTTTGTCAAAACCAATACATTCTTTTGTTTAGTTCTCACTTCTCCTTTCCATATGTCAATCACATGGCACCTCAAATTTGGGAATTCTCAAATGTCTATATACCTTTCCACTCTAATAATGTTCCTACTATATTGATACCTAAAATTTTGAATTTATGATTTTTATAGATAAATTATTTATTTATGTCAAGTGCATCCTAAGGATGATTCAAGGGTGTGGCCTATTAATTAATAAAATAGCTAAAAATTAAGGTTTCAAATTTAATTTTTAGCGGAAAAAAAAATATCAGGTGATTCTTTATCATATGTATAATCTTGATGGATAGAATTAGTTGGTATTTACTATCGGTGACAGGTGATAGATATCCAGTAAAACTAGTCGAGATACGTGAAAGTTAATCAAGACACTATAATTATTAAAAAAATAATAATTTATATATGTCAAGTGGATTTTTCAATACATATATATGATTTGCATTAAAGCTATCAAATTCCGGCGAATTCGTGAGTAGAATGCTAACTTCGCTCTTTCCTATATTATTCATTTTTCGGTCTCTCCTAAAAGTTATCATCTTTCTATAATTAAAATTATTTTAATTTTTAAGTTTTACTGTTAATGAGATAATTTATAACAAAATAAATATTCAAAACTTGTTTTAGGCATAAATTTCAAAAGTTTATTTTTAAAAAATTCATTATCAGTCAAATAAATTAGGACGTTGGGAATAATAGCGAGCTAGAGGGGATCTAAAAAAAGAAAGTTTATCTGAACCTCTTTGTTAAAAATTTATATTGTATATGTATGATCAAAGAATAATTTATGCATGTATAACTGATATTGAATTTTCTTTAAAACTGTTGAATACGTCACTAAAGGTGCAGCTTTTTTTCTCTTTGTATAGTACACTTTTCCTAGTCTTTTTCTTTTTCAAAGATTAATCGTTAATCAACCTATTGATTAGGGAAGTTTTGGTAGCTAGCTAGCTAGGTTGTAACCTTCTAATCTGTGGGCAAAGGATGATTAAGAATTCAAAAAAAGCTGATTAGGGAATTTAATATTCATGGACCAATAGTTTTGAGGGAAATTTAACTAGGTGATTTAAAATTATGTCTACACATATAGGTACAGATTGGCATATCAAACTTTTGGTAACTTTCACGTATGTTTATTTTATTAACAGTCTAATAAAGCTACTCTACTCCCCTAAATATTCCTCTTTTTGTATAGTACCTCTTTTTCTTCTTATATAGAGTATATATTCTCATAATTGCGATGTTCCAATCAATTTTGAATATATCTCGATTAATTTCAAGATTTATGTGTTATTAATCATATTTATTGGAGAAGGGGAGCTTTGGAGTAACTGGTAAAGTTGTTGTCATGTGATCAGGAGGTCACGGGTTCAAGCCTTGAAAACAATCTCTTGCAGAAATGCAAGGTAAGGCTGCGTACAATAGACCCTTGTGGTCGGACCCTTCCCCGAACCCTGCGCATAGCGGGAGCTTAAGTGCACCGGACTGTCCTTTTTTTTTAATCATATCTATTGGGATTCTTTCTTAATGAGGATTCATAATAATAATTAGGTTTAATATATTGATCGCGCCCCTAAATTTGTTAGTGGTAAATTTTAATAAAATATTCGAATTATATATAATCTATCTTGAGTGAGCACTTGAACGATTGCATGATAAAATATTTTGATCAGACACTTTCGGTTTTAGGAAAGTTTTTGCGTGTGTCGTACTCATTGCGTAAATAGGTTAATCACACAAAATATATTTTCTTGGCATCAATTGAAACATGTTTGAGGTTTTAACGCTTATTGGGACTAATACATATAATTAATTAAAAGAAGTGACATATTTTAAGTGATTAACTTATCTACGTAATGAATGGTTGAGAACACACGCATAAGCTTTTTCAAAATTTTGAGTCGAAGTAACTAATAAAAATATTTTATCATGTATTTAAGTGCTCAATATAATTTAAACATGTCATAATTTGAATGTCTAAATGATTTTTATTAGTGAATTTAAGAATTATCGATGTATTTAGCTTGTAATATAGACTGAAGGAATCAGATTCGTCTACGTCTTTTATTTTATTTTGTCCTAATTAATAATTAGTGTATAATACTATAGTAAAGAAGTGATCAATTATATTCAAGAGATATATAATTCTAATTTGACGTGGATAAAGTACAAAATGATTTGATTCACAGGCTGTAAAAATTATTCTTCTTTATTTTTCAGGCTGTAAAATTCAGCCTTTATATATCACCTTTAGGGCAATAAAAATGACATGACTTTAAACTTTTTTAGTTCACGTCAATACTTTATGCTGTGTTTTTGGTCGCTATTTCATGGAACATAAGGATTATATTGAGGTAATATTCTTATACTATATAGTTCAACTTATATTCGAAAACTCACTTCAATGGCTAGTTATATTAATTCTAGGCTGCGTATCGGTCGGTTTAGTTTGGTTTTGAAGTTTATTGATTTGACTTATCGATTATTGATTTATAGACATGCCAAATTGTTATAGAATCATTAAGATATTAGTTTATTGGTTTATCGGTTATTGATCATTATTGGCTCGGTTTAACAGTTTAACCATTAAGATTTGATCAAAAAAAATTCATTGAAAATTACTAAGAAACAAGGTAATAAATCTAATGAACCGTGCACATGAATTGATAAATTGTGTCTTGCTTGTTAAACTTCATCATTTCAGATGAAGCTTTGAAGATCTAGGAAAAAGCTTAGAGAGAAATTTAACTAACTGTTTTGTATTGATAACTACTGATCTTACAAAATGAATGGATTAAGCAAAATATCTAATATACTAGCTCTATTTATAACTAATTCTACCAGCTCTACTAACTAACAAACCTACTGAACATTCTGTTATAACAGAATCTGCCAGTTGTACATAGCTAACTCTTATTCTCTCATTATCATTTCAACATTGCTCAAAAATAAATGTAAAATATTATATAATAATCAAGGGTTTGAGATAGCAAAAAATAAATGTATGAAAACTAAATTCTAAGTGAAGGACTTTATATACCGAATAGTAATAAATATAAATTATTAAGTTAGTATCGGGTTATCGATTAACCAGTTAAAGAAAATACCTTCGACCGTTAAGAACCGATAACCAGGTAATAAAAAAATTAAAACCATTACCGAAATCGTTAAACCAATAACTTTTTTTTGTTTTAATTTATCGGTTTTGATTCGATTTTAAACAACTCTAATTAATTCCCACGAAAAACAAACATGAGATAGAAAATTCAATATTTCTCTAAGATTTTAATCTCGATCACTAGTACAAGTTATTTGTTGAAACGTTGATGTATAATTAATTAATGAAATACTTAGAATATCTCCATTACCTTCTGCGATAGGAGGGATATACGTATTTTATAATCGTGCTTCTTTAAAAGATGAATCATCAGTCGAGGCTAAACATGACGATTAGTTGATTACATGTGGCTTAATGAATTACCTGTGCTAAAGCATGGTTATTAAGGACGACGAATTATTAGTCCCCAATTAGGATCAGTTGTTTAAAAATAAGGGCAAAATATAACTCATGCATCTTTATAATTGGCAATAACATGATCGATCCAAAATAATTATTTTCTCCGCCTCAAATTATTTTTTGTGCTAAAAAATATTAATTAGACGAGATTATGTTATCCTTGATTATGTCTTAAGACATAATCTCTCGTCATCAAATATTATTTAGTCAAGAGTAGTGTTTGCAGTTTTTAAGAACAATAAATACTAATGATAAAATTAAAAAAAAAAAATTTATCTTGAATTTTTTAAAATAACGAATAATTCGAAAAAATTATATTTTAAAAAAATCACAATAAATAATTTGAGACGGAGGGCGTGCAAATCTGTTTTTATATTTTTTAGTTCGATGTAACATAAAAATAATTTGTTAGCAGACGCATGCAAACATACATATAAAATAAAGCTCACGAATTTTAAATATACTGACTTTGAATATTGGGTTCAATTTCAGCTTGATTGGATAGTTGTTACCATCAAAAACAAAAACTATATTTAAAGTAAATTATACAATATAATACAATTAAGTAACAACCAATCAAATAAATTTGAAAATCTAATAAATCGAACCATAAAACAAATAATATGAAAGGTAAAAACTTATCCAAATTGAATAATTGTTTCATCGTACCTATAAATGAGGCATTAATAAAATGAATAATAATTTATTTTAAAAAAAAAATACTTTTTCCATCCTATATTAATTGTCCACGTTATTAAATCATAAAGATTCACGTGAGTCCTAGCTTAATTTGGTTCCCGTCATGGCAGGAATTTTATTCATCTTCTTTTATAAAAATTAAAAAGAGAAGACTCAATATGATGCCAAATGTAAATTACAAGCAAACAATGAACCAAACGACGCCTTAATTAATTCACATAATTAACGTAAGCTAACTAATATATTCACATTGAGTAGGCTCTTTTCGAACAATAATACAATAATTAATTTATACACATTTGGTTAAACTTAGCTTTCTCCCTAACTCAGACACAATTATTTATGATTCTTGATCTAGTTTTCAACTTTGATTGAAATTAAATGATCAGCTAAACCAAAATTATAAAATAGTAAGTAGGCATGCTCCTTCGCATCAATAAATAAATAAATAAAATAACTCATCGTGATCGCGGTGAGTCTCCTCACGATCGTGCAGGAGAATTGAAGACCCGACTGGCCTTCCATATGACCACATTGCTTTGCTCATCTAAGGCTTGATGTTTCATGGCCGCGTCAGAAACACTAGGCATCAATAATATCTTTTGGCTATATAATTTTAAGAATAGTGTTAAAGCATTATTAAGTCTTTCCATATATATATAGGACAAAGCAAATGTACCAAAAATATTTATAAAAAAATAAAATAAAGAAAATGTAGAAGCAAATAACAATTTTAATTTTTGTTTTACAAAGCCCCTACCATTTTTGTCATATCATAATTAACTCTATCCCTTTGCATGACGGCCCCCCTAAGTTAGGGAACACATTTCAATTATTGTTTGAAAAATTATCATTCAAAATGTCGTTATTCAATTAACCAAGGAGTCATTTACTCTGATGAATACAAAAAATTAAGCAAAAAATTATACTAATTGCAATTAAACGACAACAATATCTCAGTTACTTGCAACTTAAGTCACGACTTGACTTAATTAGGCTAAAGATGCACATTAATTTCCCTATGCAGAACAGAGTTTGTTTATTAATATAAATTTCGTTTTGAAAAAGAATTGGAGAAACAATCATTATATCACTTACAATACTTCTCAAACAAGTTTTACTTCATTGGACTAGTGAAAATGCGATAAACATAATATAATAGAAAATATGTACATGTTTGGTGTATACCTGCATGTATATTATATTGTGGACAAAAAAATAATCCTATTTATGAGGAATTGGACTAGTGAAAATGCGATAAACATAATATAATAGAAAATATGTACATGTTTGGTGTATACCTGCATGTATATTATATTGTGGACAAAAAAATAATCCTATTTATGAGGATTTTCGTGATTAATGATATGAGTCATGATTATTGTAGATTCACTATCAGAGATTCATAAATTTTCTAAACTAGTTTTCAACAATTTTTAAAATAGTGTAGTGTTGCGTTGTTTAGGGCGTTTAGTGTTTGTATGGTACTAATTGTTTTATTGTAGTTCTTGGTTTTTGATTTCTATTATTGTCCATCATTGTTTCCAATAATCGATCCTAGTATATTATTTTTTGTGTTTCGATTATTATATTATTTTATTATTGTTTTTGACTCCTTTCTGGTAGACTTCGCATTGTTACCTTGGTACTTGCTTTATTCTCTCCATTGTCTCCTTCTTTATAACTGGATTTGTTGCACTTGAGACAATGATCTTCAGAAAATACTCTCTCTACTTTCACAAGGTAATGGTAAAGTCTGTATACATTTTGCCCTCCCCAACCTTACATGAGATTACACGGAATATATTGTTGTTGTTGTTATCGAGAAGAAAGGGCAATTACTAATATCGCTTAATGTGATTTCTAGTACTACCTCTGTCTCATATTAGATGGTCATTTTAATAAAAATGTTTGTCTCATATTACTTGATCACTTACTAAATCAAGATATAATTAATTAACTTTTTTCAATTTTACCCTTACAATTAATATGATCTTTTGAATGTAAACAATTCTCAATACTAGCACTGAATATATTATTGTTGTTGTTATCGAGAAGAAAGGGCAATTACTAATATTGCTTAAGGTGATTTTCAGTATTACATCCGTTCCATATTAGATGATCATTTTATTAAAATGTTTGTTCCATATTACTTGATCACTTACTAAATCAAGATAGAATTAATTATTTTTTTCCTATTTTACCCCTACAATTAATATAATCTTTTGAATGTAAACAATTCTCAGTACTAGCTATTTCTATACTCTATGTATATTGCATTGTTATAAACAAAAGATAAAATGATAAAGTCTTTCAATATATTAATAATTTCTTAATCACCGTATAAAATTGAAAGTGTTCATCTAATATAAAATGAAGGTAGTACTTATTAAATTTTATTTCCAATTTTAACCTTGAATTTGTTAGAGGACTTTGGGGGAAGAGTCTTGAAAAAAGACATATTTGTTATTGTAATGTTTTATTTCCAAATTATTGTTCCACCCTTTACGTGAGCTAGAATATAATAATAATGATATAAATTAACTTTGAAATTATTATTTCTTATCTCACCGACCAATCGATGAATGCTGTCCGCAAGTAAATCAATTGGGTCTTGATTAAGGGGCCAAAATATGCATCCACGTTGTTAAAATTCCAGCTGTAAGCCACCTCAGGACCACGTGGCCCAAAAGAAGAATGGGGGAACACATGGCCACCTTGTTGCCAAATCAGCCAATCCAATTTCTTTACTTGTAAAGTTCTTCACCATGTGCGTACCTTTTCTTTCACTTCCACGTCACGTGTTAAATAAATAAATATTGTACACATCAAATGTTATAATTACAAAAATCTATGTCATATTATATATATATATCGTGATTAGTTAATTTATGCAACATAGATTAAAACAAAAAAAGTAATTTGAAACATTTAGAAAGTGTTTTGGCTAAACTTATAAGTTAATCACTCCAAATGTGTGATTTTACAGGTTATAAGTTTTTTTTTCTTTTTAGAAAGTATTTTACACTTTTAATTCTAACCAACCAAATTAAACCATCACTATAAATTTCATCACTTTGATTCAAACACGTAATTATTTATTTCTATTCTTTATTAATTCAAATTGACTCTTTTTTACTTTAATTAATTTTTTCAAAACTATATATATGCAACAATACACAAAAGGCAATTCATGCAATATAAATATACTGAGGTAACAATATTAGATGATTCACATAAATTCATATTTTAAATGGAATTTTTTTTTCTTTGTCAAATTTTTAGAGAATGAGACCTCTAATTCCTAAAAAAAAATGAACGGCTAATTAGGTATCTTGAATCTTAGAATATCTAAAAGAAAACATTACTAAATATGTATATTCGATCGATTTGTCTATAAAAATCGAAATTATAAATAATCCGAATTGTAATTCACAATTGAAGAAACCGACCGTTTATTCGTATTTTTAAGACTTGGCACCTAGAACCTCCAAATCTTGGATCCACCTCTGAATGTCCATGAGACACACTGAAAATGAATAAAAGTGTTTAAAGCTTTCCCCAATAATACGGTTCTTAACTGACTCACGAGCTCCGCTCGAATCAAATAGGTGAAATTACTATAATTCCTATTTTTTTACCTTTGTCAATTGAGATTATGTTAAGGTATCTAAATATGCACTCTCAAAATTAAATTGCTTAGTTGCTAGTTTCAAATACTTCATGTTTTGTCAATTATTTTTAATGAGCCAATTCGAATGAGTTCTTTTATTGATGACCTGGCAAGGATTGAGAAGATCGCCAGCTCATCATTCCACGCCTCTGTCCCAATCGTTAGCCTTTACGTTACTCCTCCATCAACTAACTGGATTTTTATCCTGTATTGAACCAAGCACTACATTTTTTTGGACAATAATTTCAAACTAAACCAAGAAAAACTATTAACAGATAAGAGGGAATCGCTTGTATAATACTCCTCTTATCGATTTTATGAATATCAATTAATATTACACTTGAAATATAATGATATGCATATTCAGTGTAATTTTATAAAATAAAATATGAAATATTTTAAAAAAAATTAATATCTGAATTAAGATTTTAAATATTTAAGTTCAATATCACTAGAAACACATTAATGAATAGCATATAATCATTAAGAATATGGTTAGGATGAGTAAAATCACCATTCTTAATCAGATGCCTTAGAATTGAGACTTAATTGGAGGTTTAATATGATTATTGGGAAGAAGAAAAAAAAGCAGAGAGTAAAATCATAATAACGCCGTCGCAGTTCGGCGTTATCTGCTTAGCTGGATGCCACTGTAAACACCTAAGAATTTCAATGGGCCAGCTGGCAAAATGCACTCCAGCACATGGCCAGCTTTTACAGTCGAAAATATTACGGGTTGATTTTACTAGATTACCCCTGTTTGAATGTGGCTTTCACGTAAATGCCGAGTAAAGAAAAAGGCTTATTGATAGTTTTGAGGTGGACATTTCCACATCACTCTCTCGAGCTCATCGAAGTGACCACGTGGGACGACTTCCCCATTTTTTCTTTTTCTTTTTATAATAGTAATTACTTCCCCATTTTAATTATGTGGTCGCTTTTAATTTTAAAAATAAGAATGTCAAAAATACATTAATTTTTAATATGAATTCGGATGTGGAGTTTGTAATTTTTTGTTTACAAACCACACAAAACTACAAGAAATTGAAATTTTGTAAGATTCTACGAGACGAGCTCTATTTCGATTAGGAATTTTGGAGATTACTCGATCATAAATCCTAGTTTATGTCTATATAAAAGGCAGTATATTTTTTAAGGCATCTCGAAAATTCTATAAGCTCGAATCACGAAGAAAATTTAGCCCAATATAATATGTCACAATAGTTAAAAAAATAAAGACGAAATTATAGTTTTAACTACAAATTTGACCTAACTCTTTTGCTTTTGACAGAAGTTGTTTATTTATGTTAAAACGTAAAGAGAAGATAATCATATTTAAGTAAAGAATGATCGAGCCTCAATACATAAAAGATATATCGTCCTCACTTTAATTCCTTTTCTTCTTCTTTTTGGTTTTTAAAATTTTGCCTTTTTAGGTTTTCAAATGATGAATTTTGTAACTATGATGGAACTTTTCCACCGTTAATTTGTGTCATAAAAACTTGAGTCATTGAACAAAAGTTGGATACGAAAATGAGATGGAAAAGGTAATATGTAGGTTCAAAATACAGTAATTTCATCTTTCAAACTGATAACTTAATTTATTTTAACCAGTGTAAATATTCATTAAATATTTAAATACAATTTCAGTTATTTTTTTATATTAACATAACATTATTATAGAAATCTATCAACTTTAAATTTTAGATCCGTCTCCCGATGACACATCTTTTGGTGTCACCGCAATCCTCGATGGTGATGAAGGTTAACAAAGAAAATAAGTGTGACTTAAAGGGCACCTTGGTAATTTTAATGGCCATCCCAATTTCTAGGCTTCCATGTGAAAGTGAGAATAAGAAAATGAATAAAAGATATGTGCATAATTTATATAATTGATAATGTAAAACAGATAATGATTAATTTAATTAATATTTTCCTTTAATTTTATAAATGATTTTTAAGTAATTCGACTGTATATATACTGTTTTCTATACCACCAACGAATAAAGTTATAAAACTAAATTAATAAGGATTATGAAAAAAAATAATAGAAGAAGGAAATCGCTGTTATGACTTACAAATTACTGCTAATTAAAGAGGAATATATAATACTCTTATGTCTCAATTATTATCTATGGTGTTTCTTTTTAGATGTTCTTTAAAAAAATATTAATTAGAAAGGATTTTGATTATTTTATTTTTATTTATATTTTAAAACATAATCTCTCTTCCTTAAATATTTGCTCTTAAAATGTTTGTAGTGTTCAAGAACAATTACTACTAAGAATAAAATGAGAAAAAATAATTAATGTTGTCATGAATTTTTAAAATGACAATAATTTGAGATAATTATTTTTATAAATCACGATAAATAATTTGATACAGAGAAAGTATGCGGGTCCAAGTCAAACTCAAGGTCTTGGGTTAGCTTTCTGTTAAGAACAGAAATTAACGGAAGCATTGTCTCCAAATTACATAGCAAATTCAGTTTTCTTGTTCTTTCTTTTCATTTTTTTTTTGGAAATATATTATATTTTCTTTTTAAAAAATATGGACCCTATGATATGATGGAGTAGAGATGCTTTATTAATGCGTAATCTTCAAAACATTAATTTATATCATGTTAATAGATTGAGGTTAATTGTTTGTCTAATGATTTATGTTTTATTCCTTGAATATAAGAAGTCAAGTTATGAATAGAATCACCTCTTACATTTTTAGAAAAATAATAATTGAAAATCGAAAAGGAAATTAAATAACGATATATTTAACTGTTTCATTGACTATAAAGTTTGTGATTGACAATTCATATGTTGTTACTTAGGGTGTGTTGGGTACAATGGAGATGTTTCCTTAAAAATAAATTGTGTTTTAACTTATTTTTTGATGTTCGATGAGTAATACAAAAAAATATTATTTATAGAATATTAATATGTAATCTAACAAAATACAATAGGGATGAGATGATTGAGGTCACATTGAGGTTTAAACTTGACAAGGGATGGGACGGTTAAGGGGTAGAGCCGTAGGGGTTGGATGAGTGGAGAGTTGATCATGGCCAGGGGTGGCTCAACATATTTAGAGGCCTAAAGTAAAATTTTAATTAGAGGTCTAAAATCTAAATAACTTTATATTTATTTATTTAAAATTTATTTTTCTTATTTAGATGCAAATTATTACTTAATATTTTTTTTTATAAATAATTTCGTCAAATACCTTTTTTCCTAGTTATTAGTCTTAGGTAAAATTTTATCAATTAATAGCTGAATTATTTTTCACCGAAGCAATCATTATATCAAAAAGTTGATAACTTAATATACTTCACTTAATATGTTTGTTGTAATGCTTGAAAATTTAAGAAATATAATAAAGAATTTGCAACTCACTTTGTTCAACATAATTGATTCATATTTTTGACAACGTATTACTCCAACTCATCAAAAATTTGAAGAAGAAGAGCACAAAAGGTGTTAAAAAGAATAAAATAATACGAGTGTTAGCGGAGAGAATGTACGAAGACAAAACAATATTTTTTTAATTTCTTCTATTTGAATGATGGTAAAGAGAATAAAATAATATAATTTTTTTCTTTAAAAAATGATTTTTTATCATAAATAATCAGTTTTTCTATAAAAAAAAATTAATAAAAAATTGAGACCCCCAAAAATTGGGGGCCTAAAGGCATATGCCTTATTATTTAAAGGCTAGAGCCGGCCCCAATCATGGTCATTCAACTTCTCTGAGCTTTCATTTACATTTTCCAACTTTGAGTGTGCATAACTTTTTTTTCCCGAAGGTTTCCTCAAAGGGGATTCAATAGATAAGCTAAAGGAGCATGGAGGGGAGTGAAACCTGATCTCCACATTACAAAACTAGGAGTGATGGCGCATTCTTACTCTCTAACTTATCCAAATAAAAGAAAGAAAAGAGGAGGAGGTTGCTCCTCGTCACATAAGCTTACAAAAATTCTAGAATCTATAAATCTAGAAGCAACCAAACAAAATTTAGATAGGGTCGAATATGAAGTTGCCCTTCTTCACTCGAATTCTAATGTTGGGTTTGCCAACTATATCATTCTTTAAGGTGGATGTAATCTTAGATGGAAGATTTATAGCCTCAGTGAAGAAGGTAGTTGTTTTTCATTGTTCAACCATATTCACGAGCAAATCAGTCATAGTGTTACCTTTTCCGAAGATGTGAGTGAAAGAGAAATGACCAAGTCAACTCATGGATTGAATCTGTTGAATATCATCTTTGATTTGCCAAAAGGGGTTGATCTTACCTTTAAACATTTGAATAATCAAGAAAGAGTTGGACTCAACAGTAACTCTATGAAAACCATGATCTAGACACCATCGTAGGCCAGTTTTTAACGCTAGAGCCTCGGCTAAATTAATTGAGCAAAAACCAAAATACGCACTGAAAGCCATAATCATTTGTCCAGCATAGTCTCTAAGAACTCCTCCACCTCCAGTACTTCCAGAATTCCCTTCACTACAGCCATCCACATTCAGTTTTAGCTCATTATAGTTTGGTCTCATCAATTTCACCAATTTGATTTCTAGCTTTGGTGTGATGTGATCTATGAGATGAGAGATGCTGATAATAGAAGGAGAAAGTGGAAGCTCTGGAAACTGAGAATTAATAATCAAATGGAGGAGGTTGGAGATTTGATCAATGATTCTAGGAATAGGAGTTCTAACACCTTCATGTTTGAAATTGCACCTATATTTCCAAATTTCCCAGCAAATAATAGATGGAAGACTCTGGAGGAGGAGTTCGTAAACTTTATTGACAGGTTTGATCAATCACCATCTAATAATCTTAGCCTTGACATTCTCATCAGAGTTGTGAAGGATTCCACAAGCATTAGAGAAATGTTTCCAAAGAATACATGCAATGCTCCAACTCCAAACAAATGATTTATAGTTTCATTGGCTCCCTCTATACAACAATAGCATTTTGAGGTTCCATGAACCTTAAATCTGCAAAGTGCTTCATCAGTGGCTAATGTACCTTTGAGTAGCCTAAGCATGAGGAAAGAGATTTTGAAAGGAATTTTGTTGTGCCACATCGTCCTGCTTGTTAAAAAATTGGCCTTGGACTTCTTGATATTTTGCCACGCAGATTTAATGGAGAATAAGCATGAGTGTGCATAATTAGATACTTAAATTTGTATAAAATTGAACAAGTAGATACATCCGTCCTACATAACATAATACTTACGTTAGACATGAATTGCTAAATACTAAATATAAGTAAGAAATCTATTTATTTGTCTGGGCTATTAGGTTAAGATGTGTTTGAGGATAGAAAGGTATCATAATATAGACTACATAGATCAAGTCCAAATGCTATTGTTAAATGTGCATGAAGCTTATGTTACTTAATTAAATAATATTAGTGCAAAGCCTTTTCTTATACGACATGTTTAACATAGATGGATAAGACCATGAAAGTTTTAAAAAGTGAAATTAATTAGATGTAAATCCAAAGAGCGGAAAAAAGAAGTAGATGCAATGATGTTATGTTTGTGCCCACATTGGCACATATAGTTAAAGTTGGACCATTGAGGAAAAAGCCTGTAACATTTCTTATGGTAAGATTTACTATCAAACCAATAATGCATATTATATGTTTGCACATATATATACACGTACTTTTCTCACTTAATAATTAATATACATATAAGAATATTTTTAACCATTTTCCTTTTTTTATAAAAAAAAGGGATAAAGGAGAAGAAAGAGTGATGAAGTTGAATTGTTCCATTTTTAACTAGATGGTTCGAGTATCTAGAAATTGAAAATATCGTTAGCAAAGTGCTATCCTAAAAAAAGAGAACATATATTTATAAATTGGAGTCTAATGTGACTTCAATATTGATACTCAAGGACAGATCTATGTTGAAGACTAAGGGTGTCACGATATTCAATGGTTTCGAGTGAAACTCCCTATATATATGTATGAGGAATAATATAAATATAAATCATCGTATCTAAAATGATAATAAAGCTTATGATGTCAATGGTTAAAACTCAGTTTTTCCTTTCTAGAGATGCAAATTTGATTTTGAGTGACTTTGTTTTTTAAAATTATTATAACATGTTGGATTCCTTTTTTTTCTTTTGCAATATACAAATTTAAATTAAATCACATCTCAATATAAATATTAGATTCAAAAGATAAAGTAGAAAAAAGAAGAAGAAGAAGTTGAGGGGGTATGAATATATGCATTAAAAAAAAAGAAAGAAGAGAAACAAAACAAAACAAGGAGTAGTAAATTATTGAGGAAGAAAAAGAGGGGTCAGGGAGAAGAGTGAATGAGGGAGAGAGAGAGGGGAAAACCAAGAGTGACAAAGGTAAAGTTGTCTCGTGAAGCAGCATATATATGATCCATAATGTTGATCAGGGTGTATAAGTTAAATGGTAACTTCAAATTGAATCCACCAATTAATTCAATTTGATCAAAAAATGATTTGTGGTTTGGTTTGATTGATTTGTCACATTATTGATTTGGTTTGGTTTGCTATTAATAGAAAAAAAGTTAAATCGAATTCAAATCAATCGACGCAATACAATATAATTTTATTTTTTTATACACAATATTTTAAATTATAATATGCTTTGTAAGTATTTTTTAAAATTAGTTTATAACTTTCAATATTTACATATATTATTTCATATTTGGGCTTGTAATATGACTAAACAAAATTGACATTTGTTGTGTTTTTACCTGAGTTTTTGATATGTTTTTCTTAAGATAATGTCTTGAAGATGACATTGTATGACTTATTTTTTTGATTTTATTTATTCAAGTATTTTTGAAATGTCATTAAGCAATGTAATCACACGATCAAGGAAACAGTCTTCAATTAAGAACTTCAAGTGCGGCATTAAATCACACTAACAAGGGAACAACCTCTTCCGTTTGATTTATTTTTCAATCACGGTGTAATTTTAAAAAAAACTGTAAAAATTGAGAAAACCGAAAGAATCGATTAAAGTCGAAACTGTAAAAGTGACATTAGATTGGTTTGATTTGGTTTATAAATTTAATAAATCAGCATAATTGATTTGACTATTTTTTAATGAAAAACCAAATCAAACCGACCTATATACACCCCTAATAATGATGACTAAGCCCAACAAATATGTATGCTTTTCAATTTTCAATATACATGACCAGACAATTAAATTTGCATAAAACAAAATAAGGAGACACATTTTCTACGTAACGTAATATATATAGAACGTCAAGTACTATGTGAACTAATATGTAGAACATCACGTAAGACACAATTATCTATTTATTCAAATTTATACAAATTTAAATGACGTAACACACATAAAACGCCACGTATAGTGTGAAGTGCCACATAGGACGCCATGTAAAACACATATTTTTATCTATTTAATTTTATATAAATATCTATTTGTGCATATTTAAAATTGAAGAAAATAAATGTTAGTCAACTAATGTCAAATTAAATGTCATATTTATATATTATCCATTAATTTTAATTTTTCCCCCTCTCCAAAAAAAAATACAAATAATAATAATAAATTAATAACACATAAATCAACTTCTCTTTCTTCATCTTCTCTCTATAAAGAAACTCCATTTCTCGTTCTCTTACTCTTTCTTCCCAACGCTCGCATTCATTCTTTGCTTCTTCCTTTTATATCACGAGATCCCCATCTTTTTTCTTCTCTTTCTCTCATGTCTTCTCCATATCCTGTCTTTCAATTGTTGAGGTTCATTTCATTATACTAACAAACTGGGGTTACTTTGAACTATTCAAGTTCGCATTTTTCCGGCCTAGAGAACTGAGGGGTTTTAGAAATGGCAGATTCTGGAAGACCCATGTCAGAAATGGGGGTAGATGGGGTAACTGATCGCTTGAGGAACTCATTGACTTGCGTTGAAGATAAAAATGAAGTCGAAATTAACAAGCCCGATTTTCGAGAACTCGATCTGGGTTCACCTGTTTCTCCTTTACGGAATCGACCGCGTGCATTCACTGCCACTACTACGACGACTACGACGACTACGACTACGACTAGTAGCAGCTCTAGTTCGTCTGGATCTGGATCGGTATCGGGTCGGAATGGATCTCATTTGGGTCCGAAAAAGTCCGATTCCAGTCACTCCGGTGAGCTATCAGGTTCAGTTGAGAGCTCACCTAAGGCGCGTGGTTTATATCCAGGTCACGCGCGGTCTTATTCCGGTGGTGGCAATGTCGTAAATTCACCTCCACTAAATACGCTTCCCACCGGAAACATCTGTCCCTCCGGCAAGATACTGAAAACCGGCATGGCTAGCAAGTCATCGAAGACTGATGTTTTAGGATCTGGAACGGGTTATTACGGCCACGGCAGCATAATGCGCGGAGGTGCCGGTGTAAAATCAGGCGGCGGTGTTGTCGGTGGGGTTGACGCCGGTACTACCCAGACGGCGAATTCGAGAGGGTTAATGGTTGGAGAGACAGGGAAAAGAGGAATGTTGAATAATGATCCAGAGGAGTTGAAGAGATTAGGAAATGAGAATTATAAAAAGGGGTATTTTGTTGAAGCTTTAAATCTTTATGATAAAGCTATAGCTATTTCTCCGGGCAATGCTGCTTACCATTGTAACCGGGCGGCAGCTTTGATCGGTCTGAAGCGATTATCGGAGGCGGTGAGGGAGTGTGAAGAAGCCATTAGGTTGGATCCATCATATGTAAGAGCACACCATCGATTAGGATCTTTGTTACTTAGGTAAGTTTATAAAAGTCTTAATCTTTAGAATGTTTATGATGTTTTGCTTATTGATTATCACAAATCTTCGCAATGTGTGAATAATTTGTAGGTTATACATGTCTAATGCCATAAGTTGCAATTTCTTGCCTGTGATTTATCCAATTAGAAGTAAAAAATTTATGAACTTTCATGATTTGATCTTCACTTGTGCAAGGGCGGATGCACCTTTTAGCTGTTTTAGCCTATGTTGTCGGAACTCTTCAAAAATGTCAATGGTAAAAAATGTCAATGGGTGCCTACCAGATTCTCCAAAAGTACATATTTTTGGAGAATCCGACACAGGTGCTTCATCCAAAGTGAAGAGTGCACAACTTAGGTTTTAGCCGATCTGGAGTTGATGGTTTGGCCTCTTTTGGATTGTTCTGGCCATATTACTGTTACTTATACCCAATGTTTGCCCATTTTTTCTTTTTCATTGTTACTTATTCCTTATGTTTGGCCATTTTTCACAGGACAGCCCATTTCTCATTGGGTTGTCCTTCCACCATTTTTCCTGTTGTTTTACCCCCTCTCAATACTGTTTTTTCCTGGTTCTTATCTGGTCAAAACACCACGTTGTTGTTCATCTTATTGTGATTACTGTAGTTGCTTACTTTGTGGTTTATCAGTCATCTTTAGTAATCGCTGGCAGCATCATCCTAGTTCAAGTTTATGTCTTATGGCGACACTTGTTCACATAAATGCAATGAGTGTAAGCAGGCCTAGTGTTTTTGTAGTCGCCTTTATTTCCATTGGACTTCAGCTTAATAGTTAAATTCTTTTCCTTTTTCAATTTATATACCTCTAGTTTGATGTTGGTAACTTTTCCACTAACAATTCTATTGTCGAACACCTAATTTTCTTCATGCTTGCTTAGCATCATGCCACTTCCTTATCTGAATTAGATTCTTGGAATTCACCTTGCTTGTTTTGCATTGTGATGTAAGCAATCTAATTCTTGCAGTTTCGGGCAGGTTGAGAAAGCCAGAAGTCACATTTGTTTCCAAAAGCATCAGCCAGATCAAGTTGAATTGCAGAAGTTGCAAGCAGTGGAAAAGTATATTGGCAAGTGCACTGACGCACGAAGAGTTGGTGATTGGACAAGCACGTTAAGAGAAGTCAATGCAGCAATTACTTCTGGAGCAGATGTGTCTCCTCAGGTAAAGCAATTCTAGTGGTTCAAATGTAGAAGAAAATGATGCATGAAAGTTGAATGCTGATACTGAATTACTGAAATTGAATTTTACAGCTATTTGCTTGTAGAGCGGAAGCTCTTTTGAAGCTACATCAAGTAGAGGATGCAGAGGTGAGCTTATCAATTACTCGGAAGCATGAACCATCTACTGGATTACCGCAGTCAAAAATTTTTGGGATGCTTTCAGAGGCATACATGTTCTTTGTTCAAGCTCAGATTGACCTAGCAATGGGAAGGTCAGTACAGAGTGATTTGCTAAGTTTTTAGATGGTTGTGCGGGAGTTAGAAAAATTGGATCATGAATATTTGCAGGTTTGAAAGTGCAATCGGTGCAGTTGAGAGAGCTGGACATATTGATCCTCGAAATATTGAAGTATCAGTTTTTCTCAACAATACGAGGTCGGTGGGACGGGCTCGTACTCGTGGCAATGATCTATTTAAATCTGAAAGGTATACTGAAGCATGTGCTGCTTATGGGGAAGGTCTCAGGCGTGATTCTTCAAATTCAGTTCTCTACTGTAATAGAGCAGCTTGCTGGTATAAACTCGGGCAGTGGGAAAAATCTGTGGACGACTGCAATCGAGCGCTCACTTTCCAACCAAATTACACTAAAGCCCTTCTTCGAAGGGCTGCCTCAAACACCAAGGTAACATGCCATATTAAAATCTTTTCTAATATATGTGTTCCTCGAAGAATATTAATATATTATCACTTGCTTGTTCCTGCCGTTGAGTAAATAAAATTAATTTCGACTGTTGATAAATTATAGCTAGAAAGATGGGCTGAAGCTGTTAGAGATTATGAGGTTTTGAGGAAAGAGCTTCCATATGACACTGAGGTTGCTGAATCATTATTCCACGCTCAAGTTGCATTAAAGAAACTACGGGGAGAAGACATTCACAATATGAAATTTGGTGGGGAGGTGGAATTGGTTTCTGGTCTCGAGCAGTTCCGAGCTGCGATTTCATCACCTTGTATGTTTTAATTTCCTGCACTTATAGCTCAACCCAGTCATTTTCTGCAATTCAGAGATTAATTATTATATTGGAAATTGCAGGTGCATCTGTGGTCCATTTTAAAGCAGCATCTAACTTACAGTGCAAGCAGATATCTCCTTTCTTAGATACTTTAACCACCAAGTATCCTTCCATAAATTTTCTCAAGGTAATTTTTTTAGCAATGTCTTGTCTTGCAGCAATTTCTGATTATCTATCTTATATGCATATACATATGAAGCAACCTTATATATTCATTTCCTCTTTTATATTGAAGGTGGATGTGGAAGAGAGCCCGGCAATTGCTAATGCAGAGAATGTTAGAATCGTACCAACATTTAAGATTTACAAAAAGGGAAGCCGCGTGAAGGAGATGATCTCCCCAAGTCAAGAGGTGTTAGAATCGTCGGTGAGGCATTACAGTATTTGAGTGCATGATTACAATGTCATCGTGCTTCATCGCCCTGTTATCCCTTTACATTATCTCTCCATTCCAATCACCCGGAATTCTTGCCATTACCTATGACAAAATTGAGCTACTACTACATAATAATCTCATTAAGGAGCCAATTCAGCCAAATGCAAGCAGCCTTCAGAGGGATTAGTTTAGTCTCCTTTTTTCCCTTTCAATTTATTCATTCATTGCTGTCTTGGTTCCAACTTCTTCCCATCTCCATTAATCTTTCTTTTCTTTTCCTTTTCAAATCACTTTTCTTATAAAAAAAATTTAGGCTGCCCTTCCCTAGTATAAACTTCAGTCATGAGGAGAAATAGTGAACTTTGTAAAATTATTTTTATGGCCATTTTAGAGAGATGAAGTGGCTGGCTTTGGATGATGATCATGAACATGTATATATATGATTATATATATACAAAAGCTATTGGAGGCCAAGTAGGAGGAGGGGGGGGGGGGGGTGATTGGATATATGGTGGCTATTTATGGGTTAGTGAAAGAAGGATGAATATGATGATGTTATTGATACTATGTTTCTTTTCTCAACTATTCTATCAATAAAAGTTCTCATTTTTTTACTTTTTTCAAATTCTTATTATGTTATATTATAGGTTCTTTATACGACTCTAATTATAGAGAGGTTTTTGATTGCACACCATTTAATCCATGCATTACGTATAATTTTCTTCTCTCTTTTACAATCCTCTTGAAGAATGGCAAGTAGTACAATCTTGGTCACTATAATATTAATTTCTCAATGATAAGGTATAGGGGTAATATAGTCATTGCACATAAAGATTCTAAATTTCCAGCTTGTCACAAGTACACAAATTTTAAATTGATGGACGGTTCTAATGACGTGGTGGGTCTGGTGAACAAAGAGGGTAGTGTCAGGGTTTGATAGAATTAATTACTCTCTTAATTAAGGGGGTTGTTGCTGTTGTCCCTTTCTTGGTTTGTCTATTTCCATCCTTCAAAATCTTTACTTATGTAGTGGTCGAGTCATTTTGCGCACACAGCTATTTTATTGAGTTTGTTATTAGTCAATAATATAGATATTGGATAACTTTATTTACGGAAACTTGAATAAATGGGAAAAAATTATCACCTTATTCATGTTAGGTTATAGTTGGGAATTGGGATAGATAGCATTTTCATTTAAGGAATGCTCGTATATTATTTTGCTCACATGAAATACACAAACTCCTTAATCTATTGTCCTCCTAAACCTACCTCATCATTGGCTTTAGGTGGGGATGTGTAGGATTTGACATTTGAATATGGGATGTCCGTATAGGATTGACTTAGTAGTCAATGAAATAGATCGAGAACTTTAAATTTTGATTTTCAAATCTAGCGAAGGTAAAAGTACCAAATGATTTCGTTTTATATGTCCAAGTTTTGGTGGGCAATTATCTGATATTTGTATTGATGAAAGATGGTAAAATATTATAGGTATCCATGAAATTAGTTTAACGTGTATGCAAGTTAACCTAAACACCTCAATTATAAAAATCTATATACAATCAAACTTTCTATAAAGATGTTCTTCTGAATATTTTTTTGACTCCTATGGCAAAATGCAATAATAGAGAATATATAATATAACATAATATGAAAATTTGGTTCTAAAGAGAACTTGATCGTTATAATGAAATAATGTTATAGCAAACTCTAAGGGATCATTTGACTTGCAAACGTTTTTTTTTTGGAGATTGGAGTTTTGAAATTTTAATCTTAGGATCAATTTATTTCATTTTTCAAGTGGGATAAAATAAAACAACATCAAATTTGATGTATAAATTTATTCAAAAATAAATTATATTATACCTTCAATCAAATAAAATATAAATAGAATCTCAAAACCTAATTTTGAGATATGGACTTCTAAAAGTATCCCATGTACTTGCAAATAGGATAGGGTTGGATAAAATTATTCCCATTTTAGTTGTCAATAAGTTTGGCTTTTTTAGGATGTGGGTGAGTAAAGAGCCCTCTTCTAGAGGGTTATACTTTTTAAGATTTCATCTTCTTCTTTTTTTCATTGTAAAAATCACATGTAAGCATTTAATTTGCCAACTTCCAAACAGTCCCCACTTCCCATAATAATAATAATGCCTTCCAATGAAATTATGCAATATTTGCGCCGACTTGCTGCCTTTGCCGACCTGTCAGTTGGAAGTTGATTTTTTAGGCTACTCTTTGTATTTTCTATGACTTGGGATTTGTTGACTTCGTAAGAGATTTAAATAAATATTCTATTCTTGAATATTACTCTAAAAAAATAGATATTAATAAATAAAATTTTAATTTTAAATAAATTAGAGTCTACAATATGAGTTTACTGAAAAGGCTAATACTAAAGTTAGAATGAATAGTTATGTATCTCTGCATCATCAAAGATTTTGATGAAATAATAAGTATTTCTTCATTTTTTTAAATAACAAGAAAACCGTCTTTTGCTAAGCTGATTGAAACCTTTGAAACTCAAGGATGGTGCTTACATTTTTACTCTTTTCTAATTAAATATTTTTGTCATTTCATATTAAGTGAATTTGTAAGTCAATGCACACATATTAAAAAAATATTTAAGGACATAATTTGAATTATACTTTTCACTATTGCCCTTTGTAAAATCATAAATATAACTTTGCAAATAAAGTGATTTATCTCCTAAAAAATATAAAACTTCAATAAATAAAAGGGCAAATATGGAAAAAGTTTCAAACTTCTATCTTGAACTTTGAACAATTCAATTATTTTGAACAATAAAAAATCTCTCAAAAATTCTCTTAATAAGGAATGGAGGGAGTATCAAAATTAGTTTGTTTGGTGTAAGATTCGAACTTGTGACCTAAGAGGTTAAGATACAAGTCCTCAATATTTGCCACTTGAGTTAGTGCCTAATTGGCTTAATTTATTTTAAGCGGCTTATAAGCTGAAAATGATTTCTAAGCCAAAAAAATAAGTTGGGCTACCCAACTTATTTTTTTTGGCTTATAAGTTGTTTTCAACTTATAAGCTGCTTTAGATAAGCTAAGTCAAACAAGACAGCCTGAAAAACTCCTCATATTCAGTGTAACTTGGGAGATATTGACATGACTTTGTGAGAGTTAATGCATGTATGAAGTACGTAAAAAAATAGAATTGGACCAAAATGTAACCGTTACTCTCATTGATAGTGCCGGAGCCAGAATTTTTAGTAAGGGGTTCAAAATTTGAAAAATTAGACACATGAACTAATCGAAGGGGGATCACATCTACTATTTATACACAAAAAATTATTTTAACCATGTATAAGCAGTATAAATTTTCGACCAAGGGAGTTCGGATCTCACAATAAGATGGCTCCGCCCCTGCTCATTGATGGCTCTTACTATGAATAACAACATATTTGATGTAGTTTTATAAGTGATGAAATCGGGAGAAAGTAGTGTGTATGCATAATTTTTGGGTCTAACTTAATATCTAAAGCTAGTTTGTGAGAGAATGATTGTACAAGCCATACATACGTGGGACTTAACAATCCATCTCGCGCCTAAAACTCTGATGCATGGATGATTTATTATGGGGCCAAATATCGATAAATCATAAATTGAAATGGGTCTGATTCAGTTATCATCTAAAAAATGATCTTGAACCTAACTCAACTTCAAAAGTTAGCTGGTGAGGGATATAGTGTCTGGATAAAATTTTATTTTACCCTACTGCAGGTCATAATCCTTCTCTTCTCTTTTCTTGCTTTTGATTTCTGTACTCTGATACTTGCAGCTGTAATTTTCCAAGGCAAAAGTAACTGACCTCTATTCACTGAACATACTTGACGTGACATGACTTGCACAAATTAGTGAACTTGAAGATTTTGATGGGGCATCCATCGTTTAGGCACGTAAAGAAAATCATTTTCTTATTGAAAAAGAATTAGAATAAGTAAAATTTTGCGAACATATTAACTATTCCTATTAGTTAAGTGATTATTTAAAAATTTAACCCCATTAAAATTACTCCTATCATATCATCAATATCCTATTAACCAAAATACTCTAATTGTTTCATATTTGATTGATCAAGGAGTTTAACAAGTTAATTTAAAAGGTCTTTTGAATCTTCTTATCTGATAAGACTAAATATAACGTTGCAGAATAGGGCGGGAAAGAAAGGGAAAAAGGGATCAAAATATAGATCTCCCTTTGGAAATTCATCTTGAAACAAATCTATGGAGATTGATACTGCAGCAACACTATTTTCCAATTCCAACCCACAGATCTGAATCATTAACTACTCTTGCAGTGACAAAATCCTTACCATATCCAGTTTTGTTGTAATAAGTTCATTCCTGAACATTAGAAAACGAAAGGGTGTCACGTTCAATTATACAATTTTAAGGGAAGGGAAGAGAAGGGAAGCAATTGTGGGGGAGATGATTGGAAGGGTTCAGCCATTAACAGCTATCCGGGTGTCATATTGATAAGCCAGTCAATAGATTACATTCCATGATTTTTGTTATTTTGAATATTTCGTTGCTATCTCTTCATGCACCACTAGCATATAGGCGTGTCCACTCCTTAGCTGGATCATTGAAGAAAAAAGAAAGTCAAATCAAGGATTGGACAAAAAATGTGTATGCAGATTTGCATAACGAGAAGATGTTAATGTTCTACTTTTGCAGCTGTACATTGGAAGACCAGAACACAACTTACCCGTTTCAACAGCTTCAACCTCATTTGACTTCCAGTGCTTTGCAATGTTTTCAGAGAGTGGATCATCCGGATTTGGAGCACTCAAAAGTGCTTGGATGCTGAAACAGGATTAAACTTTTTAAACTTCTGACACCTTAAAAGCTTAGTTTAGTTCTCATTTTCGTAGTATTCATCAGTCTTGCATCTTTTGAGGTACACGGAGATGAGCAAAATATTTCAAAGCACGATAAGTTATTTAATACCTCAAAAGTACAGTACGGATCTGAAGAGCAGGACTCCATTTGTCTTTAAGAATATCAAGGCATATCCTTCCAAGCTTCACATCAAAAGGCATAAATAAGCAGGGTATTTCATGGCTTATATCTATGTATGAATATGAAAGAGTTGATAAGGATAACAAACCTTATCAATGTTCGGATGGTAGATTTTGGTGAGGAATCGAACCTGTGAGGATGCAAATTGATCAATGACTATGCATAGCAAAACTTTGCAACATATTACATGCATAAAAAAAGAAACGTGCACAAACACATAACATCTGCAACTATTAAGATCAAGGATACATGTCATGTTTAAGTATTAGTCCACAATCATTTGAAAAGTAAGCTTTCTGTTCTAAGCAGCAGCACCAGGTACTACTTCATCTAGAAACCTACCATGAAAAGCACCCAGGAAAAATTGCAATATTTTACCCCAACAGTCTTTCCAGATTTAGAATCTTTATGCATCTACAAATAAAGGTATTGCCTTTGCTATAACTCCAAGCTTCTGCAGAAGAAGGGAACCCTAGCGTTTTACGGACTGAGTAACTATGTCCACGCCAGAATTCAGGTCATGACATCCTTTATCTTCAATTATCCAACAGACCATAAGTCTGAATACTAAGCATAAAAATCCAAGAAACCCTCGCACAGCACATGCCCATATGAACCACTGTCCTAAGTCATATTTAATTAAATATATCTAAATTAATCAACATAGAATTACAGCAGAAATCCAAATTTGACAAACTTCTTCTCAGCCACCACGATTCTAATTTTTTTGGTTGAAAAATCTACTCCTAAATAATAAATCTCATTACAGTTCTGTTTAATGACTGAATAGGGTTAGCAGAGTTCTCACTTATAAGTTCAATTGAAACCAAAGGTATAAACAACTGTGCCAAGCGGCTTGACTAAACCTTAACAATGAAAGTGAGATTTAAATTTGAGATCAGACAAGGCAGAAAATTAGAAGATGTCAACCATAAAGAGCAGTTCAGCAACAAAAATAATAGTCCATGAGAACACAAGCTACAATTTTCCTAATCACTATAGCAACCGGCTAATTTCCTTCAACAGCTGATATCCTGATCACGATGGACAATCAAATCATTTTCCAGAAGAAAAATCTAATCAGAGTCCTGAATCAAACTAGTCAATAATACAAAACAAATTGATCAGTTATATATATGGGTTCAAATCAAATTCTTAGATGAAGTTCCAATGGTATTTGCACATTGTCACTACTCACTACCACGTAGAACCAGACTTTAAACATCACAAAATTTTAATAATTTTGATCATTAGTACTTTGTTTATTCCAGCACTAACATGTATCTTGACTCATCGTCCCAGTAAAACCAATATCCAGGCAGCCCATGTGTACTATATTTTCACAACCCCACACTGCATATAAATGGAAGCAGTGTTGGGGAAACAGTCATCTAACCAGTACTCCAAGAAAAGAAACCTCAACATCTACAAAGTTGTGAAACATGATCCTGGATCGATAAGCCTGTCTCTTAGTTTTTCAGCTGTCATGAGCTTCTTTGTCATTGCATCTGACATCAAACTTGAGCATCTATTACTAAAAATCATGATCAAATTAATTTTACCTTCTTTTCTTTCTTTTTTTGATTAAGGCAACATTGTTTTACCTTCTTTTCCTTGTCAAGAAAAAAGTACAAACTGCATAAACACTTCACCTAACATGTATACTTAGGCAGCAGTAAATAACAGCTATTAACAGGGTAAAAGAAAGCAGCAAAGATTTAACAACTGAGAAGTTTCAAATCCAGAATGATACATCAGGAAGTTGAAATGTCGCAACATATTGCCAGACATAGAGACATCAGACTATAACTTCCAGCGAAAAGGCATATTCAAATTGAGATATAACACTCCACCAGGAGAGAGATGGTAATATCAACAAAAAAGAAAGAGCCACATATAACTAGCAAAGGGAGATCGGAACAAGGAAAAACACATAAGCAACAACAGCAACCGTCGTGTCGATTACAAGACATTTTAACCGTAGCTTGATATTTGCGTCCAGAAAATATCAGTCAAAAACAAATAAATCTTTATCCATTCCAAAGCTTTGAGATACCATTTCAAGAACCAAAAATCCAGAACATCAACTGGAATTTGTTAAATGCTTAATGCGTGTGTATACCTTAGGAGCAGCCATTGGGTACTCTTCAGGCAAAAATAGTTCGAGCTTGAAGACACCTCCTACACAAAAGAAGGTAAGCAGATTAGGTAACGGAGAAGCCAAGGGAAAAATGTGTGCTGCAGTCAGAACATATATTATTCAAAATACACCTCTAGCGGTATCCTCTGAATCATTATCCAACAAAACAAAGGAAAATCAGAAGACCTAAAATCATGCATTATCACAAAAACATTAGAAGGTGGTTGATGGGTGTATTGCAGCTGAATGCTAGCTATTAGCAACAGTTTCTACTAGAAAACAATATTCAACATTTTAAAATAAGATCAGCCAGCTTTCTGCTACGCTCCTGAGGATCCAAACAACATTAAGACATTCATAATAAACATGCATACAGTGATGCTCATATTACCGGTAATTACTGTAAAAAAATAATTCTGAATGCAGTACCAGATATCACCATCAGTAGTCTTATCAACTAGTCAGGTTAACTTCATATTCTGCAGGATTAAAGTCCAGTAAAATTAGCTGGTTTTTATATTTGGCCGATATAGTATGCAGCCACTGAAAAGGTACATAAGCACACCGGACTATACAAAGGATGAGAATAGAACAAATTAGAGGGAAAAGGTGATCAGTTTGGGCAAATTAATGCACAAGTAAAATGCTGGAACCAAAAAAAATAGCAACAAAGACAAACTTTGGCCAATAGAATACACCAGCCAAGAGACCATTTCAGTACAAAGGAATCAATTTAAACCACACAATATGAAGATCAACAAAAACAAGTAAACTCTGCAAGCATATATCCCTGCTTACTCAAATCTTATAATTGAGCTCATTCATTACCTTCATAAGGAGATTGTGTTGGACCAAGAATCATGACATTAAAGTATCGCATATTGTCTTCCGATGGCGACGCACTTATCCCAGGAGCTGCACCAGAGTTAAATCAGTATTAGATCATCCTAAACCTTTACTACCAACATAACTAATATACATCAACACTTATACTGAAAACTTCAATAAAAAAAACTCATACATACTGAAATCAACAATACAAGTCATATCACATAGCATTTCAAAACTCAGAAACGAAGCTCAAAATTCTATACGGCTAAAGGAAAAGAGCAATTCAAAACAAAAATTCGAGAAAATTTACCAGGTTCACTGAGAAGACGTTGAGTTTCCTGCAAGAGAATGAAAAAATTATCAGCTAAACCGAAGTTACAACAATTATCAATAGATCATAAACCCTACCGAATGAAGTGATCAAAGCTATCAGTTGGTTAGAAAAAATCAAAGTTTATGTATGAAATCTATATGGATCGAACGACGAATAGGAAGATCAACATGGAGAAAGAAGAAACCTTGATAATTCTTCGAGGAAGATTGCTGTTAGCCATTGAATTGAAAGCTTTTGGGGTTCTTCGGTTGCAGAGTTTACGCTAAGGGTTCTTTTTTCTAGAGAGAGAAAGGGTGAATGGGAGCAAGTGGAGAATAGTTTGTGAAAATTTGATAACTCTTTCTCACACTAACACTAAAATATATGTGATGAAAAGGACTCGGTTGAGAATCTTTAGGGGTGTCTTTTGTAGTTTTTACGTAATAGTGGGGGAGTGGTGCCAATAAGAAAAAGGTAAACCATACATTTAAGTAAGTCTCATGGTTCGGTTTGTATCGGTTATTGATTAAAATCATAACCAAATCAATTTAATCGGTTTTTAAATATCTAAAATCATAACCAAATTAAGTAAAATAATAAGCACCGGTTTGGTTATTGTCGGTTTGGTTCAATTTTTCGATTTATGATTAGCCGGGATAATTCAAATATTCTCTCTCCACATTCTTCAAATTTCTTATGAAACTCTTTTTTCCTCACGGCCCATAAGGGCGAACTTTGCTGCATATTGAGGGAAAGACATGCTAATGGCAAATCAAATGGACCAAACTTGCAACGCAGTTTAGATTTAAAAGAACAAGTCAAACAGAAGTTCCAAAATACAAACAATTTTGTCCATTAAAATGAAAAAATTACATATTTAAACTAAACTAACTAGAGAATCCATAATATAATCAATTTTATCTTTAATTAAATTATAAAAATTAATAATTAAAAGGTATAAAATATCTTAAATTATTTATGAAAAGCTAATATTATACATATAAATAATTATAAATCTTATGTATATAATTATCGGTTTGGTTCGGTTATTTATTCGGTTATTTTTTACTATAACCATAATCAAACCAAATATTATCAGTTTTTCAAATTTAAAATCAAACCAAACCAAACCAAACCAAATATCGGTTTTTTTATTCGGTTTGATTAAATTTTCGGTTTGATTTTGATTTTAACCAAAACTGTGAATAGCCCTACATTTAAGTATTTATTTTAAGTAAAAAAATATTTTTTTTGGTCTTGAATTTAGTTTTGTGGTACCTGTTTTGGTGTTTTGATTAATCTGAATTTGCGTAAAATTATTTTTTATTTTTTTGCAAAACTTATTTATTTTTGAAGTGGTATTTAGTGTAATTTACTTTGACCTATTCATTATTGTGACGCCTTTACCGTTACTATAATCACTCGGTCAATTCATACTACATATCAACTACATCCATCATCACGATTAACGCTGCCATTTATGGTTATCACCATCAACTATTAAAATCAACCAACTTTACCATTACAATCATTATCAACCGTCAACATCACGTTAGTCACTTCAACATCAGATCAAATAATAATTTTATTAAATTTATATACTTTTTAATATTTAATTACTTTTATTTGATAGTATATATTTATTGTGTTTATTAATTAATTAACTATACACATTCATATATTAAAAAATAAATATAATTAATCATTCAATATTCAAACTTAGAAATAACATTTTAATCATTTAGATTCATACGTCTTAATTTAAATAAAAATAAACAAAGCCTTAATATCGAATCTAGGATTTTAATATGATAATTTCAATTTCTTATTATGCTTTCAAAATTATCTTTTCAGAATCTAATAATTATTGGAATTTTAACGATTTTTCTCATATATCTATACTCTAGTCTCTATTTGTTTCTCAATATGCTACCTTCTGTGCACAACTTCATGAATGAATGAGAAAATTAATTGACACAAGAATCCAATTGAGGAACAACGTCAACGAAATCTACATTTGTGCAAAAAGGCTTAATTATATTTCCTAATTATGGGATTGATTCGTATGATGACCATTCAATTAATAATTAATTTTTTAAAATAATAATACTATTCGTTGAGTGGTGATCATTTAAGAAATCAACTTGATCAAGATCATGACATAGTAAGTATAGCAACAAAAAACATATTAGTCAGGTGAGTTCGAGTTCAAGTCTCATATAAAACGATCTCAGGAAAGTAATGTATATATGTTATATCTTAATTTTTACATACAAAATTATATATGTCTGTTAGACCGTGAGCGGCTGTACATTGTAAAAATACCAAAACTATTGTTAAGGAACGTTTTTCCCTTAAATAGACTTTAAGCGAATTCGAATTAGTTAGTCTCGATTCATATATCAAACATCGGGTGAAAAACCAAAAAAGAAAGTACATCCAAAAGAAAAAGAAGACAGAAAACTATGATCAAACACAAAAATTTCTAAGAAGCTATTATTGATCTTCTCATTCGAGAATCATGGAATTTCTTTTGTTTTTTGTTTTCCATGTTGAGTTACACATTCAGTAGAAATCACTATAGATTTATTCTTCTTCTTCTTTTTATAAATTGCGAAATGAATAAATTATGAAAGGTGCAAAAGCTATAATATTATTCTCTCTTAATTTTCTTCTTTGTCATTTTCGAGAATTGAGAGATCAACAAGCTCCATCTGCTCAACAAGTTCTTTGCAACCCTGGATAGGTTTGTCTTTTTGGAAGAAAAGTGGGTTAACAAAACGGACAGCATTGTGCATTCCAACATTTTTACTGCATACAACTCTGTTGTTAACCATATCAGGAACAATTTCCTTGCAATCATCTTTTGGGCTATTTACCAAAGTAACCTCACAAATGTCATTTTCATGGTCACCTTCAACTGTCAATGTGTATTTGCCAATGTAGTCTGTTTTCCCTTCAGTTGTGAAGGTCTCATTGTGTGTCTCCATGTCCCTGCATGTCAAGCGCACCGTGGCACCTATATACACACACACGCTAATATTAAATATCGTCAGAAAAACAGTAATTTTCAATTAATTGAAATGTGAATTTTTGAAAAAAACATGTATCGTAGTTAAGGGGTAGAAGACAATTGAACATGACACTAAACTCTGTACATGATTCAGAAAAGGGTGATCGACCATTTCAGGTCTATCATACACTACCTTATTTTGTATTTCTACAAAAATTTATGTGTTACTACTTCAAATTGTGTGATCTCATAATTATTAGACAATGATAATTCTTATTGTTGCGTCGAGACTCTAAATGTGCTTAGTCATTTATTAGTAAGATCAAAATTAGAAGTTATCAATAACTATAGGATCAAGAGCGATATTATGTGATTGAATTGAGAAATGACAATTCATGAACTAAACTTTCATAATGCCCGGAATTCAAAAAAGGGTGATCGATCATTTTAGGTTTTATCAGACGAAATCTTCTCTATGTATAAACCTATAATCTCAATTTTTACTGCTACTCCGAGACTCTCATATGGATAAAATGATAATACCTTCAATGGTATCGCTAAGGGAGGTGACGAATCCAAGACGGCATGTGTCACAAAAGACTTTGCCTTCGACATCGAAGATTTCAAAGTCGGCAACGGCGAAATTGGCAACGGCCAAAACGCAAAGGGCAGAGAGGAGAACAATAGCTTTTGCCATTTCTTATTTTTTGAATGTTTTTTTTTTTTTACTTTTGTGTTCTGTATGTATGTATTCTTTGTTTATTTATTCTCCTTCTCTGATGTGTGACTGCATTTTGATATACAATAAAATACCCTATTTATAACAAAATGATTTCTAGGGAAATATGGTTGAGCGTCATTTTTGGTTTTCTTGTTAGTTACTATATTGGATGGTCCTATTTTTTCTATGAGATTAAAGAAGTTAATGACCCGTTCGTTCTGTTTACACTTTTATTTTTGTGGCCAAGGAAGAAGCGGTCAATAATATTTTTAACTGCAAAAATGGAACAAATTGTGTACTCTAATTTGCATTGGAAAGGAGTCCATACAAACTTGTTTTCGTGAACTCATAAGTAGGTTTTAGATAATTTTGTAATTATTTTTAACAAAACCAACATATTAAGTGTACTCATACCTTAATCCTACCTCGCGAAGGTAAGAGAGGTTATTTCTAGAGGACCCTTGTTTTGAGCACAACAAACAAAGTTGGTATGAAAAGAAAAAATGACGGTGAAGAAAACATAGCAACTAAAAGAAAATAATAACAACAAAATAGTGCGATAAACGAAACACCATATTATGATATAAAACAAAAGCAAGACACTACAAGAATATGGCTAATACTATGATAGACGCCAGATCAAGCCTACATCTGTCGAAAAGCAAGATAACATTATACTACTTACTGTTGACACCCAATTTTGACCCTCCACAACGCAAATTAGCTATCGAGTTTCTTTAAATTTTGAATATTTTTGAAATAATTAGCTTTTATAAAAATAAAGATATTTTCATGTTATTCTTAACTATTTTTATCTTTTTATAAATTTTAGTATAACATACATTTCTATATAGTTATATCTTTGATTACTATTTATGTGGTTATTCAAAAATCATCTCAAAAAGATTTTATTTTTAACTAAATACAATGTTAGTTAGGTTAGTTTAATTATAGTTCTATTTTTGAAATTTTTAATTTTTTCTAAAAAAAATATATCTAATTCTCCACATTGAAAATTCATGAAGAATTTGAGATTTTTGGAGCCTATATGAAAGCTCATATTCTCATTAAGAAGAGGGAAGAAGTGGAGATTTTTTAGCCACCCTAAAGTTAAAAATTTTCCTTACTTGACTAGGATTTTGGACTCTTGTCCCCAGCCTAAAAGTTGTGAAATTTTTTAGCTTTTAATCTATATTTTCTTCAAGCAAAATAGGAGATCGAAGTTGAAATTTAGACTAATAACAGAGTTCTTATAACGTCTAACTCATGAAGGTTCGAGTCTAAATTTTCAATTCTTTTTTTTGGATTGGAGATCCATCAAGCTCTTGGATGGTGGTGCAGTCGTCTTTCACTCGTTGTCTTCAGTCTCGCTGCCCGGAAAGAGGTAAAAAAAATTCTTAGCTTTATTTTATTTAAGTATTTCATATTTTATATTTAGTTGATTCGTAATCTTATTTTTTTTTAGTTAGGATTAATGAGCTAGCATGTGTTAGGATTATTTTGTGAAAGTTCTTCATTTTGTTCATTATTTTTTCAAATAGTTTTCTTTGACAATATAGAGTTTCATGTTTTTAATTTCTTCTTTTAACATGATTTAGATAACAAAAATATTCTTAAATTATTATTTAGTTAGAACTTTCATGACCTAATTGATTTAATTCTTTCTTTAAAATTTGAGTTATTATAGCATGTATATTAATTTCATGTCCTTTAGTTATTTGAATACATTTCTTCTTTCCTTTCATTTTCTTTGTCTACATATATATATGTTGTTAGTCACCTCTAGGATGCCCATCAATTTGATACCTTAAAATATCATGACATATTTCTTGGTTTAGCTTAAAATGAGTAGATGCTTATGTAATTTTATTTTGGTGCATGAGCAAGCTAAATTCGTCCCAAAAGAGGGAAAATGAAATGTTATATTGGAACAACACAAGTCCGTGTTGCGGACTTCAGTGCGATTGCTTTAACAACGCATCTTCTGGTGCTATAAAGAGCACTTTTATATTTTTTATGAGAGCACATGTTCTTATCGGAGAGAGACTGAAGGAAGACGAGAGAAGACCTAGTTTGGTCATACTTTCTCCTTTCTTTTTCACATTAAATTCAAGTTTATGTTATAAATGTTTCATGTAATTGTCTCACAAGCTCTGAGGGGCTAAATTCCCTTGTTCTTGGGTTGTAGCCATAAGATGAAAGTTTAATTCTTGTTTGCTTTGGTTTAAAATGGGTTTCATATGAAGTTACTCTTATATTCTTGTTTTAATTATTTTAATGCTTGATCATCATTGAAATATATTTGTTTTCTATTCTTAACTCGGAAGATGAAAGGAAGATAGAACACTAGAATATAAGAAGCATGTTTGTTTTAGAGTTGTCTAGAATAGTTAGTGTATAGAATGATTGTGACACATATCTATACACCATATTTGGTTGCTAAACAGGATGAAAAGATTAATGCATTTTTGTTGGTTCATGCTTCTCCCCGCTCAACGATGTAGTTAAGCTGTTAACAAGAATAGGCAATTAGAGATTAGAAGATCATAATTGTAAAATCAATCCTGTAAATTAGTTATTGGGAACCCCTTGTATACCAAGGTAAAAAAGGTTAAGCCGGAAATCTTAAATTGCTACAACCCAAGGACTCTTCTTTAAATTGCTAACTCTATTTGACATCTTTTAAGTAGTTTTTACCTAGTTTTGGTATTATCATTCGTAAATATAAACACACTCAATTTTTTGAGACACACACTAATAATTCAATTCATTGCAAAGTTAACTATGCCTAGTTGCATATTTCCTGTGGGTTCGACATCCGACTCTCAAAAAAAGCCACTATATTACTTTTGAGACTACGTATACTTGTGTATGTGTTTGGAGAGAAACATTAGACTATGTGAAAGACTTAATAGATGGTGATGAACTTCATGTCTATGTGGTCCATGAAATTGATTAGTTAGAGAAATTGCTAACTCCAACTGGTCTTTTAGCATGGCTAGACTCTGTTGATGAATCTGTAGATGTAAATACTGATGGAAATGTGGAGAATGAGGTTGTTTCATATGTGAATGAGACTGAGGTTGTTTCAAATGTAAATGAGGCTCAAGCTGAGTCAGATTTATCGAGTAGTGACTTAGATGTAAATGTCATTCCTGATGAAGATGGTTCAGATGTTGATAAAGAATTGAGATCCTTTAGAGCTGAAAAGAGGAACAAAAGAAATTCTAATCCTAGGAGAAAAAAATACCTGAAGAAATATCAATAGGTGAAGCTGGTATTGATAGAGGATTTGAAGATATTGGAAGAAATAAGAAGAATAGATATGTTGGCAGATTAGGAGGAGATGAAAAGTATATTGATAGCTCAGACTATGATAGTGATGATAGCACAAATGTGCTAGATGTAGAAGCTGTTAGGGGTGTTGATCAACCAGGAAAAAGGAAGAGTAAAAAGGTCAGGTATGATTATGAATGTGAAGTTTATATTTTTGAACTTGGAATAATTTGTGAAAATGCTAAACAATTTAGAAAAACTTTGGCAAATTATACAGTAGATTACAATTATCAGATTAAGTTAAAGCCTAATAAATCTCAGAGAGTGAGGACTAAATACAAATTCAAAGAAAAATGCAAATGGTTGTGTTATGGTGCAATTGATAGAGATTCTGGTAACTTTTTAATCAAGAACTACCATTCTATACATAAGTGTTCTCCATCAAATAAGAACAAAATATGTACAAGTAAATTTCTAGCAAATAAATTCAAGGATGAAATAACTAAACAACCATCCTTAAAGATTTAGGAAATATAAGAATTGTGTAGGGAGAAGTTAGGATTGTATGTGGGTAGGACCATCTATTACAAGGCAAAGCTAATGATTCTAAGAGAATCCATGAGTGACTGAAATATGAAATTTGTAAGATTATGTAATTATGCTGAGGTTATAAAACAGATCAATCCTGATAGTTCTGTTTGGGTAAGAATGGATAGAGAAACTGCACCAGGAAAGAATTTATTTATATACTTCTATGTGTGCCTGGATGCATTGAAACTGGATGGAAGAAAGGATGTAGAAGAATAATAAGATTTGATGGATATTTCTTAAAGGGTGCTTGCAAAGGTGAACTTCTAGTAGCAGTTGACAAGAATGAAAACAATCAAATGTTTCCTATAGCCTGGACAGTTATAGATAAGGAAACGAAGCATAGTTGGAATTTTTTTATCAATTACTTGAAAGAGGACCTGCAGTTGGGTACTAGACAGGGTCTTACTGTGATGACAGATATGCAAAAGGTAATTACCTATTACATTTGCTAAAGCTGTTAAATTATCCATTAAGTATTGAATTGCATTTTATTTTCTTTGCAAGATTTTCATCCAATTATTGATGAACTGCTATCAAATGCTGAAGTTAGAAGGTGTGCTAGACATATTTGATCTAATTGGAATCAAATCTAGAAGGGAGAGGAAAGGAGAAAACAATTCTAGAGATGTTCAAAGGAAAGTTTTGAAGTGAAGTTCAAGGAAGAGCTTCATAAAATGAGCAAACTTGATAAGGATATTTGTGCCGATTTATTGCATTATCCAAAAGTGTCATGGGTTAGGGCATTTTTTCAAGAGCATTCCAAATGTGATGTGATTGAAAATAACATGTGTGAGACCTTTAACTCATGGATCATATCATGTAGATACAAATTTATAATAATCATATTAAAAAAAATTAGGAGAAAGATAATGACTAGAACTGTGAACATGACTAAGTTTGCCAACATTTGGATATCTGATATTGCACCTATGGCTAGACTTATCTTAGAGGAGAATAAGGATAAGTCCAGGACATGCAAGGTACTTTAGAATGCTGATTGGGTTTGAGATTGGAGAAGGAGAGTATAGGCATACAGTTAACTTGGCTGATAGAGTTTGTAGTTGTAGAACTTGGCAACTGAGAAACATTCCATGCCAACATGCTATTTCTGCTTTGTGCCACATAGAACAGGAGTCTGAACATCTTATGGAGCATTCGTATAAGAAAGATACATTCTTAAAGGCTTATAGTCATTTCATCCAACCAATTCCAAATATGAAGATGTGGCCTCAAACTAACAATCCAAGGATTGAACCTCCTGAACCTAAACCAATGCCTGACAGACCTGCAAGAAATAGAAGAAAGGGCAAAGACGAACCAAGAAAGAAGTATGGAAAAATATCCAAACAAGGGGTGAAACAAACTTGTTCCATGTGTAAACAACAAGGTCATAATAAGAGATATTGCAAGGTAACATAATTTATACTTGCTTGTGTCTTTTTTAATCATTTGTTGAATTTTTAATGAACATATATTTTGTGCTTAAATATTCAGGTTACTGATCAAAATTCAGAAGCAGCTAGCCATAATTCACAATTTACTGGTCAAATCTCACAAGGAAGTAGCCAACCTGAACCAACAACATTCAACCAATCTACATCAATAACATCAAGCAAGCATACTTCTTCAACAACAGTTTGTGCTGATACAAGTAGAGTTAAGAGGGTGAATGAATCTACAAGCTCAATCCAACCACTATTATATGTGGATACACGTATTCCTGTTACAAGAAGAATAACAAGTCAACTACCTCCGAGGAGAAAAAAGATAATTGGACAAAAAAGATAAGGAGTTGCAACTGGAGAAGATTCTGCAAAAGGGGGGGGGGTCAAAGAAGTCAACTAATGGTAGATCAAGTAATGTTGGATTTGGCATATTCACAAGTGTAAATGGAATCCAAATACTCAATGTATGTTATTTTCTCCTTTGGTTACGGTTACATACTAATCTTCACAACTACAACTTACTTACTAATTTTGGTTTCTCTTTTTTTGTAAAAACAGCCAGGGACTTCAAGTCAAAGAATTCTACCAGCAGATTCAAATTTTAGGGATGCAAATTCAACAGGAATAGACCTTGGTTTTAAGCCTAGAGTCTTGAGATGGAAAAACAGAGATGCTATCACTATCTCCCAGTTACAACAAATGGCAAACAAAAAGAAGAAGTAACAACTAAACGAGCTTTGAATACTTTTTGCTATGTAATGTAATCACCAAACAATTGTTATTTTTGCTTTATTCTGTTACATTAAACACTTTTGAGGGTTGTAACCTTGTTAAACTGCTCTATTGATCTTGATATTTAGCATAATGCTAACTTTGAGTTCATTATGGAGCATGTTTTTGAGTTACATTATGATATTAATAAATGTTTTTGGTATTAAATTATCACGAGTGTTGCTATGTTTTTAGAATATTTTTGTTTATATCTTGAGTGACAACAAAGTTGTGAATTGTATACAAAAATAACATCAAAATACATACAAATATGGCCTAGCTAGAAATTTACAGCAACAATAACAACATGAAGTTTCAGTTCACCCAAAACATAGATAACTTTACAGCAACAACAACATCAAAATAATACTAGACTACCACCTATACCTAATGATAGACCACCACCTATACCTGAACAACACAACACATTTTAACAATTATGTTTCAATGTCCATATTCCAAACATTACCAACCCAGTAGCGATGACACCAACAATAAATATATTTCTTGCTCGATTTATTTTTTCATCAAAAGCCTTGACTTTCTTCAACAAACCCCAGATCACCTTATTTGCTTGAGGAGGATGTCAATCTTCATACCAATAAAAATAATCACAGTCACCCATTTTCTACAAAATCAATTAGAAAAAAAAATTAGAAGCCACAATTAACTATATAATTAACTTTAAGAAAAATAAAGAATTACTTTACCTTTGAAATTTTACAAGTAAAAAATCTACGACTTGAATTTAATTGGGTCCAAGAAGTCTTTAATAATGCTTCATTACCACATTTACAATATCGACATTCATCCAAAGAGGCCATGGAATAGTTGGAGAAGCTCGACATAGAAGTGTAGGAGAAGCTCGATATGAAAGGGAGAGAAACAAAGAAGAAGAGAGAAAATTGATTTTATTTTCAAATCAGAGAAAGAAGCTAAGAAGCTAATTTAGGGCAAAATTAAAGAAGAAAGGGTATAAATACATAGATGAGAGAGATATTACCGTTATAGGCCAAGTGTGATGCCACATCAGATTAAAAAAGAGCTTCTATGCGCCTCAAATAGGTGCAAAACATGCGAGGTGCCAACTGTGTAAAAAGTGTCAAAATGACACAGCGGATTCCTCTATGAGGTGTCTAAAATGAACATCTCCTGGTTTAGGTGTCTAAGTGAAAGTTGGTGCCAACTTTAGAAAGCCATCGATGAATTTCGCCTAATAAGAAATAATCTCAGCATAATTTATCCATGATAACTAATTTCAACATAACCTATCCCATCATAACTTGTATTCAAACCAAACGGCCCCTTAATAACTAGATTTAATAGTAATAGAAGAAGTCCAGAAATTCGTTAGTGTGAATATATGCTTATTATGCTTTATCGCAATCCTTGACAAAGAGTCCGTTTGGATGTACTTAAAAAAATAACTTTTATGTATAAAGTGCTTTTAGAACTTTGAAGTGCTGAAAGTTATTTTTATAAATAAGCAGTTGAGTGTTTGGATAAAAATGCTTATGTTGAAAATAAGTGTTTGAATTTTAGGGTTAAAAGAATAAAAAGGGTAGTTTGGGATTTAGTTAAAATATAAGGAATATAAAAGTAATTTCCATGATCAAACAAAATGACTTTAAGTACTTAAAAAAAGTTAGAAATCCTAACTTTTCATTTTTGACTAATTTTAAGAACTTTATGACTTAAAGTTAGCATTAGACAAATACGTTCAAAAACTAAAAAAAGACTTTAATAAGCCCATCCGGGCTCAAAAGTTGCAATTTTTCAAAAAAAAATAGCAACTTTTGAGAAAAATGACAAATTTTCAAAAAAAAATCACAAACCTTCATCTTACACGTTTTAAAACCCAAGACACTGACAGTAACTCATAGACGTTCTCTTGAAACTTCAACTCCTCAATACCCCAGATCTTCTCTTTGGCTTTTCTCATTTTTTGCTGTAGCTCAATGTGTACATTTTGTTTTTTGTTCATCAATGACTTCAAAGTTCAATCTTCCCCAAGTTGTTCCACCTCCAGACCCAAAACTTGTTGTTAATGGTGGGTCCAGACTCTCTGGCCATGTCACTATTAGTGGGTCCAAGAACTCAGCTTTACCTATTCTTGCAGCAACCCTTTGCTGCTCTGGATCTTCAAACCTTAAAAATGTACCCTGTTTATCAGATACTAGAACAATGGCTTCAATCCTGGAGTCTTTGGGTGCTCAAGTTATGAGTTTTGGTGGAGATATTGTTGTTAACACAGATGGGATTGTGTCTGTGGAGCCTGATTTGAGTGATATTGGAAAACTTAGAGGTGGGTTTTTCGTAATAGGGCCATTACTGGCTCGATTTGGTGAAGCTACTGTCGGGTTGCCTGGCGGGTGTGACATTGGGGCCCGACCCGTTGATCTTTACATTCATGGTCTACGTGCTCTTGGTGCTACAGTTGAGTTGAGGTTAGTGAATTTCATTCGAGTGGAGGTGATTAGACACGATATGATGCATCTTGAGCTTATCGAGGACATCACCTTCTTAGATAAGAGGGTTCAGAGGTTGCGGATTAGGGTAGAATGTTAGTTGGTAGCTGAGTGTTCTCTCACTTTGATGTGGGATAAGATTGGTGATAGTATTTGGACTTTCTTTCCTCTGCATGTTGTGTGCATATCCCTTTTCACATTATTTCTTTGTTGTTACTGCTCTCATTTTATCTTCCCCGATCCCACTAGTTTACACTAGTTATGTTGTTGTATCTAACAGGGATAGGTGATTTTTTTGAATATCTCCTCTAAAAGTTTAAGCTATATATAATTCCCACAGTGGAAGCGTCCAATTAGGGACTGAGATTGGAACTCGTGACACTATAATTTGAAACTGTACTATCCTCCCTGAGGACGGTTGAAAGTCTATACGAGGAGTTTCCGTTTACCTTTTTTGACATGGTATTATGTCCATTGCTTCCAATTTTGTTTGCGCCATTACTGACAGAAAGTGAGTTGGTTCTTATAAATAAGTAGTGACTAACTTCTTAGAGTCCACATAGGGATGGAAAAGTGCAAGCACATGTATCAAATGGTAAAGGTTTGATTGGTGCAAGCTTCCGACTTGGCTACCCCAGTGTAGGAGCTACAGAAACTCTTATGATGGCGGCGTGTATGGCTAAGGGAACGACTGTAATCTCAAATGCAGCTCAAGTATGAAAGTGTACTGTCTTTTCAACTTATATGATAGTTACTTGAAGTGCCTCTTTGATAAATCTACAATCTTTGTAATTAACCCTCAGTAGTATGTACTTTGATATGTACAACAATAGGAACCCGAGATCATTGACCTTGCTGGCTTCCTAACAAATTGCGGGGCAGTTGTGAAAGGAGCAGGAACAGACATGCTCTATATTACTGGAAGGAGAAAGTTGTATGGTTCTGAGTATAGCATAATGCCAGACAGGATTGAAGTCGGCACCTATATGTTGGCTGCTGCAATTACTCGATCGTGTATCTCAATTTCACCTGTGTCGTCCCTCAGCAATTTAACTTGTTTAGTAGACAAGCTTTCAGGTGCTGGTTGCAAAATCTTACAGCTCAGTGATAACACTTTGGAGGTATACTAAATGTAGCTAATCTCTTGCTTTTCTTCCATTTCGTGCACTGTGTTCTTATGATTATTCTGGTTCACGAGACCAGCTTTCAGCTGTACCTCGGACAATTGGAGATGATTTGCGGGGGTTCAGTATAAAAACAAATCCATTTCCAGGATTTCCGACAGATCTCCAGCCTCTGACAATGGCATTGCTATCTACATGCAAGGGCGTCAGCGTCATTGAGGAATCTGTCTTTGAAAATCGTATGAGCCATGGTATGTGATAATCATAACGCCTGGCTACTTTTAGTTGTTCGTCTATAGTCTAGTTTCTTTCCAAATCGCTTTCATAGCTCATGTTGGACATTTATCCTCGTAGAAGTTATTCTACAACAACAACAACAACCCAGTGAAATTCCACAACGTGGGGTCTGGGGAGGGTAAAGTGTACGCAGAACTTACTCCTACCAAGGTAGGACGGCTGTTTCCGAGAGATCCTCGGCTCAAAAGAAGCATAAAAAGAGGTCAGATAAGTAGAAGTTATTCTACGAGTCTGGATTATTAACTTGCCATTCTAGTTGACTCTTTCCTAATGTACTACAAAATCTTAATAAGTTGACATTTTAGTGGCCAGATCTTTCATGATCAACTTAGTCTCACATAATTGCTAAAGAATATCTGGTCAGAATGCCTATAGAACTGTTTGTTGTTTTTTCCACTGATAATTGTATTCGATTTTTCTTTCAAAGGTTTCGTGATCTTCTTTTGTGCAGTAACTGAGCTACAGAAAATTGGAGCTGAAATTCAGGTCTGTGGAAGCAAAGCAATTGTTTCTGGGAAGGGAAATGCAAGGTTAGTTTATAGTCCTTGATTTCCTGAATGATCTATAAAAACGAGATCGTGTATTGATGTTGTTACGGATCTTTTGCTAGTCTATTACGTGGTTCTCAAGTTATCGCAACTGATTTGCGTGGGGGAATGTCATTGGTTTTGGCGGGTCTGGCTGCTGAAGGAATTACCGAGATCAGTGGAATCTCCCATGTTGATAGGGGTTATGAAAGTTTGGAAATGAAACTTCAGGGTCTAGGTGCCAATGTCAAAAGGATGACTACCTGATGATGGACTATATTGGGTATGTTGTTGTTGTTGTAGGATGTACAAGCAAACATCAAGTTACGAGAGTGCTTCAAAAGTTCAAACAACAAGTTTGAAGAATAGCTGAGAATGTTGAAATTGCGAGATTATTCACCACAATGGCCAAATTTTGCAGCTTTAAACAAGCCCCATTTGTCGATTTCTGTAACTAGCTTAATTGTCACTATAAATTGCCTCTCTACCTCCACGAGGTAGGGGTAAGGTCTGTTTTCACTCTACCCCTGCTTGTGAAATTACATTACTATGTTGTTGTTGTTGTCACTATAAATGGTAACAGGTAGGATCAATTTAGCTTAGTTTGTGATGAACGATAAATTGATGAATGCTCTTGTGAGCCTTAGGATTTAGGGTTAAACTTAGTTCTCTTTGCCCCTTTTGAATTACACCATGTATGGGTAATTCTTGCATGAGTTCTCTATCTGTATCTTTGCTCACTCCCACGTCCCAACCCTAATCCATTATTCAAGAAATCACTCGGGATAGTGTTGTTTTTATTCTTCTGTTTGCTTGTGGAAATACTTCAATTATCTTCAAAAAAGGTCTTGAAGTATCAATTTGATTTCTTAATAGGCATAATCCATAAACATGTTTTTTAACTTAACCTCAATTGACATCTACGTTCTTCAATTTTGGGTGTGCACAAATAAACACTGAACTTGTATAAAGTTGAACAATTCGACACACAATGGATCATAACTCGAATCACGCAGTGCCAAACTATTTTGTCTTGTTTGTTTTGTAGCGAGAGTCCACCCTCTACAATTTCAACTTCCCAGGAAAAGATGAAGATATAACACTACTGTAAAGCCTTCGGATTTTCAACTTTACCAAAGCAACAGGCGGTAAAAAATGATCGGTCCCAACGATAGCAATAAGAGACTTCGACCAGTTGCTTCCCAACAAAAAAAAAAGGTACAAAATCTCACTTCCAAATTAATGGAAGATTTGATCCAATAACTAAATTCAACTGGCTATCCTCGTAATAAGTGTAGGCAGTATCAAACTACAAAAACTAAGCTAGTCAACATCAGCGTACTAATATACTCTAGAGAGTCAAAAGTTGCTTGGCAACAGAAAATTCAGCGTGTACACCTGCAATCACTTATGTATTCTCCTAAGTAATCTGTACTGGCCAAAGACATTCTTCTGCTGCCATTGATTTGGAATATAGAATGACCGATACATTGGAGGAGATAGTTCCCTGTCTAGATATGGAAGTGCTGCAACAATCTGTAGGCAAAACTCTCACAAGTTAATAACATGCAGCACGGGGAGGAGAGAGAGATGAGCTTATGAGGATGAGCCAGTACCTCCCATGTAGACAAGTCACTTCCTCGAGTAGGATAAGGACGTTGAAGTTGCAGCTCTATCAGGAAAGTGCATTGCTCAGGATCCCTAAGCTATAACATTATTACCAAACGAAGCTAAGTGTCATCCTATAGTTTAATATATTGCACACTAAAATAAATGGACACTCTTTCTGGTTAAACATAACAGGAGAGTCTGCTTACATATTGCCTCTCTGATGCCTTGTTCTTATTATTGAAGTAAGATGGTGCTGCTGAGGTACCACCCAAGCTAGAATTGAACGGAATTGGGAGAAGGCCCGTGAATCCATCATCCAACCATCGAACTTGGCCCACATAATCAGGAATGAAGAAGGAAGAAGGGAACCGGTGCCACTCACTACCAACGCAAAGGACAGAACCTGAACCAATATGGGGACGTTTAAAATATACACGGAGAAATGGATACTGCATGAGTCTTTCAGAGCATGAAAAGATGATGTTGCATCCAGCCTCATATGCTAAACAAAGCACCAGAAATGCACCCATCTAGCAAGAACAGAATAAATGGAGAAGCAAGAACATAGCGGTAGCTGTAAAATGGGGGAAAAAATCACACAGTGCCCTGAGGAAACTTGTTGCTCACATTTGACAAATGCTCATATTATAGGGCGTTGATCTAAAGACCAGATAAACGGAGAACCACATGATAACAGCAAATCAACGTCTCATATGTCGACCTGGACACCTTTTTATTCCTTAATAAGTCCATCTAGGTTCAAATAATTAAAGCAGGTATTCACTTTGAAATTTCAACCCTATGCATTAAAGGCACATCTTCGGCTCCAAAATATCAGATTTTAAAAGAGAAATCATTTCACCTTCTCGGTTATCCACTATTGGCAAATGTTACCGGATAAAAGTACTCTTTACAACAAATTAAGTTCCAAGAAAAAATTATATGGTAATCGTACAAGTATCTCAATGCCGAGATCATACAATACATGTCATCCTCTGAAAAAAGACTAATTCATGCATCAAGATTCATAAACCATTAATCAGATTAAAAGTTCTGAAGATGAAAATTTAACAAGCAGATGTTGAGTTTGTCATTAAGTAGGCTAATCCTCACCTGTTCCAGCGTCATCATGGTAGTCCAAATGCTTGTAAATCTCAATAGGAGCTGAATAACCATTAATAAGTGAAAATGTCCGAGCGTGGGAGGCACATAGAATCAAACCAAGAGCTAGAGGTCTGACAATTTTCGCTATCTGCATAAACAAAGCAAGTGAAAACTATAGGTACTGCTATTGAAGCTTGCCAAATTCTCTTCGGACATAGGAAATTACCATAACTAGAGTGGATGTACCATTGGGATTATACTTATCCCTGAACAGGTCAGGAAAGCTCTCAATCACAGCAGAAGCAGCAACACAGATAAGTGGATATATTGGGTACAGAAATCTGCACAGGCAGTAAACAACGAGTTGTTATATCAGATTTTATTTGCAATTCATGTTACTTTCAATCTCAGATGCAGTAAAAAATAGCTTCATGTTTCTTGGCTACAGAAATGGTTGACCAAGGAGCCTTGTCATGAGCCTTATCCAATCGTTTTAGCAACGACACTAGCATCTTCCAGGCAATTGTCATTTCGAGTTTCGGGTAAAAAAAAAGCGCTAATACATCAGATATCAAGAACACTGCCCAAAATTCAAACGAAAATAGGTGGATTCCAGATAACCAGGACAGACATACAAATTCCTGACGGGGTCGAATTTCAATATAGCACTGCAAAAAAGATATCTGAAGAAGACAATTATAGCTTCACTTTTACTATATAAGGATTTTAGTAGAGCATGCCGACCAAAAATATCTTTCCAGCTAGCACACTTGTCATAGATGAGCCACTATAAAGGTCTTTTTTGGGTTGAGCTCAGAAAATCAGGAGTTTCGGCATAATATTCAAGTAGACATGTAATATATGAAATCTATATATTGTCGTGACAAGAAGAAAAACTCATAGAGGATTAACCTTTCTTCTTTGTGTGGCTGTAAGGACATAAAGGCAATCCAGAGATAGACAGGTGAAACAACAACGAGCAACTCAGGAGCATACTTCTTCTTAGCAATGGGTAGTATTGCTAAGAACAGCAGAGCAAACACAAAGCAGAAGTTGAAATTGTTAAAGCCATTCCTCAAATAAAACGATGCCCCTTCAGTACCATAGAGATGACTTTCACCACCTCCTAAAACATTGTACACCAGCAAGTTGATAACAGAGGATGTCCACTTCTTATAGTAGTCGTAGTCAACAAGAACTGAGAGTACCTAGAACAATTTGTACAACAAGTCGAGTCAATAGGCGGCATGAATAGGTGTTCCGGGGAGGGAAAAAAGCATGGCAGCAGCACTAAAACGGGTAAAAACCTATTAGGTTAAGTATTTTGAAATTTCAATATAGGAAGACAGACTTGCATATTAAATTTTAGCAACATGAACATTTGGTCGATGATCTTTGTGCATTACGGTAAGTATGAATAACTCTATATATTGGAAATTCAATACTTAATTTTTGTTCCCTTAGAGAAAACTTCCCAAATTTTAAGCTTGAACATGAAAACTCAACATGGCAGGAGACTTAATATAAAAAAAAAAGGGCAGCCCGGTGCACTTAAGCTCCCGCTATGCGCAGGGTCCGGGGAAGGGCCCGACCACAAGGGGTCTATTGTACGCAGCCTTACCTTGCATTTCTGCCAGAGGCTGTTTCCAAGGCTTGAGACTTAATATGATATGATTAAACTTACCATAAGGACGATAGAAGTGACAACACCTGTAAGAAACACAGGTTTGAAGCTCTTAATCAGTGAGTAAATTGTCAGTGGAAGAAAAGCAAGGATCGAAAATGGCCAGCCCAGAATCACTCCAGCGGCAGCAACAGAAACTGCCATGGCAGGCTTATTAAATAGAAATAGTGCTGAAGAAAGAGACATTGCATACATTGAAAATGAACTCGGAAGGAAACCTGCATAAAGGACACGTAATAGGCATTAGTATTATGAGAAAGTCGACACAGGGTATTGACAACCAACATTAAGGAGTCACCCACACATATCTAAATCACATAGTATGAATGCACAGAGAAAAACAGTGAAATTTAAAAATCATTAAATTGTTTACCACCGGTAAATAAAAACCTCAAATAGTTTAATGAAAGTAACACACTCGTGCTTCATTAATTGTTTACCACCAACAAGGAAAAGCCTCAAACATAGTTTAGTGAGAAAACATACTCGTGCTAGCAAAGAAACAACCACTTCCTAAGCATAGCATTGCGAGTGCATATGATGCAAGGCGCTTTCCATATTTCCGGGAAAGGGCTACAACTAGAGCAGCATCACTGATGACAGACAGCCCTGCAAGAAAAATTCTCACAGCATAAAATACTCTCACCTGTCACGTTGAAAAATGGAGAAATTAGAGAATGAATAACTGAAATGAGTAATGATAAGATTATTTCTTTAAAATATCAGTGAGTAATGATGAGAAATATCTGCGGGAATAAAAATAATATCACCTTTTCCTCTCCAAACCACCAAGCAGCAGGCCAACCCACCAGTTTGTGAAGCAGGATATACAGATACGACCGCAAGGCAAAGTGCGAACTGCAAAGACATGTAACCTAACTTTGTAAAGTAATATCATAACAAACTGAACTCTAGTTACTAAAAGGGAATCATACTAATATCATCAACCAGTCAACTGTGCTTCAATCCCAAACAAAATTCAGGTTGGCTATAAGATTCCTTCATAACCATTCCTCTCTATTCGACCCTAAATCATTCCAATACCAGTTTGCTAATAAATAATTCATCTAATATGGCAAATAATGGGTTCTCTAAATCACACACATACTCTCCACACTGGCACACAAGTCTCTAACCAAATTAGAGGCCCCTCACCACACATCGACCTAATTTATATGCAGCAATAATGACTAAACCTTAATCTCAACTAGTTAATACCCTCTAATGAATCGTTAGCTGCCAAATCTCAAAATATATGTCCAGGCACATGTACCGAAGGATGAAGCTGCAAGTAAAGATTAGTATCACTGGATACTGCACCAACTTTGTTTAATGGAGCAAAAAAATGATCATTTAGGGGAAATTAAAGCAAATGCTACATATCAGCTATTCCAAACCAACATTTGACTATGCAATCATTGTATATCATAGAATTGAAGATGGTGAACCTGTATTCCCAAGTTTGGAAGCCAGACTCGTAAAGCAAGTAGTGAAGAGGCTCCCAGTAATTGAACACCTCGTCACAATCGTGAATAATATTTGACGTAGCGCTCATGTGCCTCAACATCCCTAGGCAAATCAACGGCAGAAGCCAACCTAGTCCTCTATCGACGCCTTCATTTTCACCGTCCGATCTCTCTGGCTTATCTACCTTTGAATACGCCGGAGATGACGCCGTCTCCGGAGGATCCAACGGCAAGGCTCGTCTCTGTCTCGTCGCCATAGCTATTTCACTGCTTAGTCTCCTTTTTCTTCTGGAAATTTCTGTATTTTCTTCTCTACATTTGGCGGAGCGGTTTTTTTGCAGTTGAAAGGACTTTCCGGTTGGGGGAATCCGGTTCAGAGAGATCCTTTGCTTCTTCTTAAAGTTTTAAACTCATCTTTTAGCAGAAAGTTGGAGAAATTGACAAATATGGTCCCTTGTGTTTAGAAGTAGGTTCAAAATGATACTTAAAGATATTCTTGAGTAGCTTTGGTCCTTTAAGTTCGTTGAAAGTGAGTATTTTTATCAATCAAATACCAACAAACTTTGGTTGTTAAATTTTAAAAACAGTAACAAAAAAAGTTCTTTTTATTCTTTACAAAGTAGCTAGTGTTTTCTTATATTCTATTAAACTACATAGATAAATACCCTAAAACATTTGTTTGATTTGAGTGAGTTGAAGAGTTAACTCTTACATAAAAATCAACATAAACTTATACGATATTTAATTGGGAGATTTAGGGGTTCTAATCTGCACATAGCACTAGTTAATACAATATTTGGTTCCTCTCTTTTATGTTTCATATAAATAATACCTAGCATTAATTATGCGGACATCCATATATAGTTTTATGCTAATTGATAGAATGTGGAATAAATGTGGTATATTAACAATACATGGAGTAAATGTGCTAAATTGATAAAAGAAACCATCGTTACAGTGAGTAGGTCATATAACAACAAAAATGTATACGGTGTAATTTCACAAGTCTAGTCTGAAAAGAGTAAAATATACACAAACTTTACCTTTATATTTATGGTGTAGAGAAGTTATTTCCAATATAATCCTACCAAATGGAGTCTGAAAAAGATAAAATGTACGTAGACACTATCTCTATTTTTGTGAGATAAAAAAACTGTTTCCAATAGACCTCGATTTAAAAGAAATAGTGAGAAGATCATATTTTGTTAAAAAAACAAACAATGACATGAGTTTAAACGGAGATTCATGATCTTGTGAAGTTTCATATAGCCGATCCAGCTTGTTTAGGAATGAGATATTGTTCTTAAAATTTAAGTAAAACCTAGACCCATTGCAAAGCATAAGATGCTAAACTGAAGTCTGAAAGGTTGGAACTGAGAGTAATTGTAAAAAGAAGCATTTGGTAAATGAAGAAAAGTACTCTTTTGCAGCATAGTTTTATTCAAGAAGCTAGTAAACAAGGGGGGTATAATTATTCACCCATTAGATGGGGTAACTAAACTAGAAGTTGCAAACAAAATGAACTTGAGGATACATGATTCTTAATGTATACTTTAGGATGGGCAAGTACTTCACCAACCATCAAAACATAAAACAGAATAGATTTAACCAGTATTCTGCATTCCAGCAGCTATACCCTTCATGGTCAAGATGAGTGTGTCTTCCAAGCCGGGAGCATAATCACTTCGTGGATTCAGGCTCACGAGTTCAGCAGCAGGCTTCGATTCAATGTATTCCTTGGTAATGTGAGGCCTCAGAATGACGTTGTAGGTTGGATCACGAATTCTCTTTAGTGTGTAAGCTTGGCACACATTTAAGGTAGTAATATAGGAATCACGCAACCTGAGTCGTTGCTTTAAGTAGGGGTCTCCCTCCAGAAGATCCTTGTGTCCAGCAATCTATACAAAAGCAACATAAAGAACACGGATATCATGTGATCAAACATGATGAGTAACAACATGTGCCAAGTGCAAGAACTTGGTCAAAATTAATTTACCTGAAGCAGGAGGCTCTTTGTCTCCTCATAATTGGACCTCAAAAGCTCACCGAAGGACCACAAATCTTCAGAAACCAGAAGCTTGTCGTACAAAGCAGCAATGCCGGGGTCTCCCTTGGCAAACACCATCTCAATCAAATCAGCAGTAACTCTAAAGAATGGCCATTTTTTGTGCATGTCCTGCAGCATATGGAGGTTGTTTTTATCCTTGCTAAGTGCATACTTAAATGCTGCCCCAAAGCCAAGCCAGACTGGCAGATGAAACCTAGTCTGGGTCCATGCAAAGATCCATGGAATAGCTCTAAGTGTTTCAATGCCTCCACTTGGTTTACGCTTTGATGGACGGCTACCAATGTTCATTCGACCATACTCCAGCTCGGGTGTTGCCTACAATTGTGATCCAAAAGAAAAAATTAACTTATTAAAGTCAGAGAAATATTTGTTATCCTTTGCTAACACCTATTGTTTGAGAAGTAATATAATGCATTTTCCTAGCACACTGACCAGGCGGAAGTACTCGACAAATCGGGGTTCCTTGAATACTATTGACCTATACTTCTCTGTAGCAACGACAGCAATTTCATCCAGAAGTGCACGCCATTCTGGCTTTGGGGAGAGAGGTGGATTCATTCCATGTTCTAGGGTGGCAGAAGTGAAACGCTGGAGTGTCCTAAAACACAAGTGTTCCTCCCCAAATGATTGCTCAATAACCTCACCTTGAACTGTTACACGAAGAGATCCCTGAATTGTATCAGGTGGCTGAGATAATATAGCAAGATGGCTGGGACCACCTCCTCTTCCAACTGTACCACCTCTGCCATGGAACATAATTAGCTTCACGCCATATTGTTTGGCAACTTTTATAAGCTCCTCTTGAGCCTTATATAGCTGCCATGCTGCCGACAGCCGACCAGCATCCTTTCCAGAGTCTGAGTAGCCAATCATGACCTCTTGCTTCCCATTAATGCGGTTTTTGTACCACTCAATAGAAAAGAGACGTGCAACAGCAGCAGGAGCAGCCTCCAGATCATCCAATTTCTCAAAAAGTGGAACTACCCGTAAAGGTTGCTTCACGTGGCATTCACGCTGTAGAAGCTCAACAGCAAGCACATCAGATGGTGCAGTGGCCATTGAGATGATGTATGCCCCAAAGCAGTCTGATGGAAGTTCTGATATGACATGGAATGTATTCAAAACATCAGCAATTTCTTCAGTTTTTGGAAGATCGGGTCCAAATAGAGGTCGCTTGCCGCTGAGTTCAGAGAGAAGCCACTCTTGTCTATGTTCCTCAGACCACTCTCGATATGAACCAATTTCCAAGTGCTGGGTAATGGCATCAAGGACATCAGTGTGGCGATCCGACTCTTGTCTTATGTCAAGTCTCACAAGTGAGAGTCCAAAGGTGGAAACTTGTCGTAGAAAATCCAGAAGGCTTCCGTCAGCAATTGGTCCATCCCCACAAGCACAAAGAGATCTGTAGCAGAGCTCAAGAGGTTCCAAGAACTACACAAAATGTGCAACCACTTTAGTAACTTATCTATTCAGGCAAAAGAATCAGTTTGTGGGGAAGAAAATATAAATACAGACAATTTTGACAGAATACAAATGTGCATGCCAATGCTCACACAACAACAAAGAGACATGGCACATTCACTTCTCTAGTCCCTTTATCAGGAATAACATGTCAAGTTGAACAAAAAATAACAATGCTGCTTAATTATAGATGTTCCACTTTTACAAATGGGGCATGGTTAACAGAGAAGAAGAAAGATAACAAAATAATTAAGTGTTGCACAAGAGTAGAGGAGTGGACCCATCCTCCACAGAGAACCATGAGCCACTGACCCTTGGGGATTTCTAAAAAAATACTAACAATAATGAAGTGTTGCACACCTGCTCGATGTTAGTGTATGTTGCCTCCTCGGGAATTTCAGAGAACCCATTGGATAGCAGTTGGCGAGTACGCTCACGTGTATGATATAGCTTATCTCTCACATCACCAATAATTACACGATATGGTTCATTGGGTGGAACTTGTTTCCAGAATTCTACATCAAAAGTAAATTTTGAAGGTCAAGAGTTATGCAATTGCTCTGTTGGAGAGGTAGAGAGAAATTCATGCAGCTTCTGAAGACTGACTAAAGCACCAGATGCTGAAAATCTTTTCTTTTTAAATCAGAGACAACACCACACCTTTTTCTCACTTGAAATGGAGAACAGGCAAAAGGTTACCTTAAATCAGTACTCCGAGCAGTGCTATCAAATTTATTTGGAACTAGCAAGTTATTTTAATTAGCATTCATTCTAGTTACCTATATAGTGTTTTTCTTCTCTCTTTAATGAACGGTGTTGTTCATCTGCCCGAACGCGAAGCTCGTCATTGCAACGCCACATAGATAACTGAAACAACGTTCTAGTCAGAATCATCTATAGGGCGTAAAAAATGATAACTTTTCAAAATAGACAACCCAAGAGGAGAAGTCAGAAAATTATGCAAGTGTTGTAAATTACCTCAAACATTAGATCATCTATCTGAGAATAGTACAAATTAGCTGCCATCATTCGGGCCAATAAGCAAACATCTCTAGTGACCTCAGGAGTCACTCTTGGATTACCTGCATTTAGTGGCAGACATATCCTGAGTGACTGATGAAAGCAATATTTACATGATCTTCTATCAAAGAAATCTATGTAGCAATATCTTTAGAAGATATCTCGAGAGAAGAGCTTAGAGAGCTTTGCTTCTGTCCAATGCCCTTCTGAATGTATCATGATTCAAATTATCAAAGGTTAAAACTCTCTACTGCCAACTAAAGTAACTGTAAACAGCATTGTTAAAAGGAGAGGAAATGTACCATCACGGTCGCCACCCATCCAAGACGAGAACTGAATAAGAGGAGCATTATAAGGAACTCGCTCATTAATCCCAATGTTTTTAAGAGCTGTGTCTACACGTCGTAGAAACTTCGGAACACCGTTCCAAATTGTTTCATGGAAGTAGCTCATTCCAGCTCTCATTTCATCTTGTGGTGTTGGAGGAGTCCTTCTGATTTCATCAGTGCGGAAAGCAGCTTGAATCTGCGAGGTGGTAAGCAGGATGCATTGTGAGAAGAGAACATATCCATCTTATAGAAACATTATAATTCACAGAATGTTCAAGTTCGATGCTTGAATCCCATATAATTTCTTCTCAAGTGTCACTTGTAACGTGTGAGAAAGGAAAAAAATAAATTAGCAGTGCTTCAATTTTTTAACTTTATTGGATTCATGTAACATAGTATGACAAGAATTACTCAATATTTCCCAAGTAAAATTCAGTCACCCGTTACATATTCCACAAGTATCATGAAAAATGGAAAAAGTGAAGCAAATGGTGAAATCGTTGGACTAGAATATAGAAAGAGTATGAGTATATGTATGTATATACCAAATAAGAGAGGCTACGAAGCAGTTAAGCAACCCGTATAGATACATAGATATCATCCATATTCTGGAGAAAGACAAAAGTGGCATAAATTCTAATCAAAGACAAGGAATCCTTCTGTTCATATAAAGGCCATCTCATTTTTTAAAAGCGCAACTTCATCGTGATTGAATTTTGAGTGAAAAATAACAATGTCATATAAACTTCTCAAACCTAAAGTTCTATAGAATTATTTTGTGTGGAGATGAAATTTGACTTCCTAACGACTGAAACAACAGATTGGTTGCTATGTTTTTGGTCGAAGTGATGTCTCTCTGTTTGGAATAGACCAAATAAGGGGTGAACACCAATATTTACCTCCCTCTGTAAAGCTTCATCAAGTTCCTCTTTATCGTCAGGTGTAATGTCTTTACCATACAACTGAGCCAAGCAATTGCGGATTCTAAACAGCAGAAAAGTCAGCACTAAAGAAGTAAAAACAGCTGAACAAAAAGGGAAAAAGAAGACTTCCATGGGTTATGACTGATTATGATAGAATTAATAAATAAACAAAATTCAAACTTGTAAAAGAGGTGTAACAAAAGATGCCGATTTCTGAATTGTAAAATTTAAAGACCAGACCTTGCATGCTTCTGAAGCAAAGATCTCCGGGTAGATTGAGTCGGATGAGCAGTAAAGACCAAATCCACAGTCTGATTCTTCAGAGCATCAAAAACTTCTTGAGGAGACTTCTTCAAGTCCACTACAAGCCTCTTGAGCGTTTCTTCAATGTCGGATTCAGTCATCGCGTTGCTTTCATCTAAAAAGTCACCCTTTTTCGACTTTTGCCTCCGACGATAGGCGATCTGAACCTCCTCAGCCAAGTTGGCCATGTTAAGCATGTGAGAGATAGATTTAGCAACAACAATTGAATCCCCTGGATCCAAACTTGTCAACACACTGCCAAGCTCCTCCAGCTTCTTCTTATCACGCGTGTTTTCATACTCAGCAGAAAGCTCATAACATTGTTGGACCTAATCACATCCAGAAAATCCAGTATTGTCAAGGGCGAAAAACGTGAAAAAGCTCTCAAGTCTGTTGGGGCTTTCAGCACAAATAGAGAAAAAGAAAATACAAATATGTATGTGCAGTCTGGGAGTAATAATTATAAGCATGAATTTCAAATATATGAACAAAGAAATTGGATTTCGCTCATTGCCAAGGAAAAATATATGCCTTAGAGCATTGATGACCACACTAAAGCGCCCACTAAGCTTAGCGAGGCAAACCGCTTAACATGTTTTGCTCCTCGCTTCAGTAATTAATCGCATTTTAAGCGCACCTTTATAACACTAAGAAAATCTACTACTACAAAACTCGATCAGTTTTTCTTAGTATATCTCAATGAAGTAACAATAACTCAAGCAACTGTTAGTGAACTTTTTCTAATCCTCTAATACAATCAGACTACTCAAAACCAAGATACTTTATAATTCTTTCAAAATAGAGAATTCACAGTCACTATATAAATAAGTAACTTGTAAGATTACCATTATTGAAGACACAAAATGTTCAACTGAGACTATAGTACTATTTCTTTTATAACCATCATCCAGGCAAGCTTGCGTGTATCTCAACTAATTCCACGGATACTTTCCACCTCCCACTCAACTAATTCTATAGGATATCTTCCACCTCCCACCACCAACATGTTCTAGATCAGACAAGAAGAAATCACCTAATGTTTTGTCTCCATTGAAATTCAACCCCACTTCATCGACCACTAGGCTGCTACTATAGTACTATACACACATAAAAATCAAATCTAAAAGCTAATCTTTAGTTAAAACACAGTTCTTGAAAATCACAAAAATAATTAGAAAAAAACAATCGATTTTTGAAATGCATATACATACAGTTTCTTTGATACCCTCTCCATGCAAATCCTGAAGAATGTCAAGGAACCGATCCAAAAGCAAAGCATCATACTCCACAAGCTTATCATCTTCAGAAACCTTAGCAGGTACCAAAAGCCTTAACTGTGCATCTATAGATGCTAATTTCTCCAAATTACGATTTGCCATCAACCCCTTTATTCTACAACAACAAAATCAAGATCCTGCAAAAAAAAAAAAAAGTGGGGCATTACATGAAGATCATAAATTTTTAATACAAATTACTAGGGCCACAGTATCTTGATCATGACCCCATTAAAACAGAATTTTTAAAAAAGGGGTTTTGAGGGGTCCACATGAAACAAAAAAAAGCTCAAATTTTGAGCATTTGGCAATGGAAAAAAGATTGTTAACTGTAACATAAATAAGGAAATACCTGAATCTGATATATTTCAGATTACAGATGAAGAAGAACAGTAGGAAAAACAAAAAATCAAATCTTTTTTTTTTACACAGAATTTTTTTTTGGGGATTTTTTTTTTTTTTTTTTGAGGGAGGTATGATCTAAAGTGATGGAACTGGTTAAGCTTATATATAGAGAAAGAGTGGCCCTCTTTTTACTCTACTTTGTCTATTAATCTCTCACTTTTTCATTATTCATTTTTTATATGATATAGATTGCTTATATTATTTTTTATCCGTTATAAATATTCTTTTGGTTCACTTTACTCGTTTATAGTTTGAACTTTGCAGGTTTCTTAATAAATTAATTAGTGACCGACTTGAGTATTTTATCATAATAATTATATTAATTAATATTCAGTCTTAAATTTTAAAAAAATGCTTTGAAAAATAAATAAATAAATATAGGGTGAAGATTATTTTCAGCTTTTAATTTTGCTTTTAAAATTAAACTTTCTCCACAACTTCGAACAATAATCAAACTCCTTTCTACATCATTCCCTATTAGTATCTTTAAGGTAAAGGCATAAAAAAGTTCACTTACACTTAATATTTAAATAAAACAAATAGAATCAAGACATGTATATAATTATATAGATTTTTATCACCTAATCATGATTAAATAAGATTAAACTATTTTTAAAAAAAATTGTGACATGAAAGTATCACTAGTGGACCTGTGAACAAAGGTGGTATGAATTGTGTATGCCAATTGAACCATTATTATTATCTTAACTGTGACATTTATTTTTATTTTTCTCAAAGCGTGGTATTGCTTATCCCACTAAGCTAGTAATTAAGTGAGACAGCAGCAGGGAATAATGCATTAATTAAAACAAAAAAGAGGCACTTTTTCTGGTGTTTTGATGCTTTTTTTTCTCCCCTTTATTTAGTATCCGCATTAAAGTTTAATTTAATTCATTTATACATTGTATAAGCAATTTTTGAAGGCAACGACCCGAATAATTTTTTCCATTTGAGTTCGAACCCGAAACCTCAACCTAAGAATGTAGAAAACTCAAACCATCTCACTACAATTTATGAATTGGTTGATGCGGGCGGATCCAGGTAGGATCAAAGGAGGTCATCCAAACCTCTTTCAGCGGAAAAAATATATATTAGATGTTGGATCCCATTTAACTTTTTGTTTATATGTTTACTTCTTCATATTTTAAATCCCTTTAATGAAAATTTTGACTCAACATTTGTTATGCTTTCTTATCTAAACATGACATTGACCAATATGGGTTATGGTGCAGTGGTGGGACTGCTTCACCTTTGACCAGATGTTTGAGTTTGAGCCCTGAGTATGGAAAAAATTCCGTTGGGAGCGTCACCCCCGAATGAATCATACGGTGCGCAATCCAGATTTAGTCAAAATTTTGCGATCTTCGGACACCAAATGAAAAAATAATAATCTATGACAACCAAACCACCAATAAAATAAATTAGGTTTTCAATAGAATACAAAGTTTAAGCCAAGGAAAAACACTTTTAATTAAAGAATTATTGTTTATATATATGACCAAAAGAGAAACTGATTGTTTATTGATGTGAAAGTATAAGAATCTTGCAACCACCTAAGTTCTAAAGCACAAGTGACACAACTCCAACTACCTCACTTTTTTAAATTTTAGAATAGTACAATAATTTATAGACTAGTGCCGTGATCCAAACCCTTGTTCTGAAGTTTAGATGACGTGTGTCTATTTTTAAGGATTTTATGTTATATAATAATAGATCTGTATAAGATAAAAATCACAAGATATGTAGTCAAGTTAGTAGCAGACACATGAAAAGTCGAGTGTGCAACTGTCATAAAACACCGAAGGAAGAGGTATATTCTACCTCGAAGGAGTTAAATCGGATCAAGACTCGAACAGTCGGAGGAAAAGGCTAACTTACTTTCCTGAGTTAACCTTCTCTACCACGTTTTTATATGTTATTAGGAGAAGTCAGTCTGCACAATTCATAATTATGAACTTGAAATCCTTAAAATTTTAATAGCGTTTGTTGAAGTATTCCGTACTTTAGTTGAAAGTATTTTGTTCAAAAACTTTTTCCGTATTTAAAGATTAATAACTAAATATTAATAATGATCAAAGATAACTAAATCAAAATAGTGGAAAAGACATGAACCATATTGTTTGAAAAGCATTGAGAGATATTTGACATTTGCAGTAAAATACTGTTAAGTAAATGAATTACTTGCAATAATTGATGACTTATGTTTGATCATGTTATCAAATAGTAGTATCAACTTATCATTCGTCCTCGAAGCTAAAAAATTAGGCACATGAACCGTTGACCTCTAATGCTCCCTGACTCCATTTCAATTTATATCCGTTCGAATTTCGAGAGTTAAATAATTTAAATTTAATCGTAAATCTAAATATAGAATTTTTAAAATTTTTTAAAAATAACGTAAAAAGTACTATAAATTATTATAATTAACAATTAAATATATTTAAAAAATATATAGAATAATTACAGTTAAAATAAACTTTGTTTGAATTTCAAAATTTAAAAACACGTCATGTAAATTGAAAGTAAACTACTACTACTATTTTATTAGCAACACAGACAAGTGAATTGAATCTTGAACTCAGAACCTTTAAAATAAACAAAATAATGCAAAAAGAACATTTAAATCTGTTTATTGCAATGGCGGTTGATTTGATGGGAAATTGAATTATACTATATGTATTTTCACTATTTTAATTTGTACTTTCTCCCGTCCATATTATACGTTGTTTTCAAGTTAGGCACACTCTTTTATCCTTTTTTTTTCCTTTACCCCTTTTGGTTAGTTTATCTTCTTCTTCTTTGTCCCTTTCTCTATTTTTATTTTTTAAAAGATAAAGATATTAGCTAATTTTTAAAAAATTAATAAAAATATAGGACAATTAAATAATTAAACTACTGCAAGAAATAATTAAGAAAAATATTTAAAACACTAGTTTTAATTGACGAGAAATACAACGGAGTTAATGATAGTGAGAGGGTTGGAGGCGGATCCTAGAGTGTGAAGGGTTCAAGTTTAGCAAGACTAAGACAAAGAGTATTTTGAGTGCAAGTTCAGTGTCAGAACTCACAAGTGACAAGAGTGATGTAAAGGATGATTGATACATAAGTCATCTTCGAGGGAGGTAGTTTCAAGTATCTTGAGTCAATTATTCAAAGAAATTGGGAGATTGACGATGATATTACTCATCGTCTTGGAGTGGTTGGACGAAATGGAGACTTGATTTTGATGTCTTGTGTGATAAGATGTGTTAATAAGACTTAAAGGTAAATTTATAAAGTGATTGTTAAACCAACTATGTTATATGAGGCATAGTGTCAAGGACGATATGTAAGTCGAGGTTTATAATAGAAGGTTAGTAAGTAGTCGAGCGTTGTCGAATTTTCCTACTACCTTATTCTTCGTTCTATTTTTACCTGTTATTTTCTCTGTTTCATTTATCATATTATTTGTTGTCGGTACTATTCTTTTATCCATTATTTTCTATATGGTTTTTTTATTACTGTATTTCTTTTCTTACTTATTTTGGTATGCTTTGCTTGACTGAGTGTCTATCGAAAATAATCATCCTGCCTTCACAAGGTAGGGGTAAGATTGTGTATAATATATCACCCTCTCCAGACCCCAATCATGGAATATCACTTTTCTAAAAATGATATAAAATTAAAATAACAAAATTAAGCTTAAACTATATATATTTCTTGTATTTTTTTCCTATTGAAGGAATAAACCTATTATTTATGATACTTTGTCAGTATATGATATAGACAACGTGAATAGCATAGAAGACTGGAGAATACTTTTTAAAAAAAGTAATGAATCAGTCATCTATAATAGCTTGTTATATATATATATATATATATATATATATATATATATATATATATATATATATATATAATAGAGAATTAGGGATATTTTTTTTAAGAAATAAATCAGTCTTTTGTAATACCAATGTTGATATATGATATGAGTGTGAATATTATAAATGATTGAACTCTCTTTCGGAATGATAATGTTACATTGTGTTAGATGACAAATCAATTGGATGATATATTTACGAAGGTCTTAAATAGATCCCAATGAAATATTTTCATGACAAGTTGGGTATGATTTATATTCATACTGCAATTGATTCAGTCCCACGTGCAGGTTACTAATGATGATTATTCAATTAACTAATTAATGATAATTGAAATGTGCATAAGATAGTTCATACACCAATAATTATTGTATGTTTCTTGCCATGAAAATATTTTTCAAACCATCTTATATCTACGATGTTCTGCTAGCAATGATGACAGATGTAGAGTTCAGTCATCGAGTTCATTCAATTGTAGTACTTTTGATGCTAAACATAAATTTATATATAAGTTACTGAGTTCCTCGGAACCCATATTTAATATTGCAACTCCGCCCCTGATTTGAGTCTGAATAAACTCTTATTACATTACAAGACCTCTCACAAAATACCAAATTATAGTTTGTGCATAATAAGTGGAGCACCATACTGAGGCTGCATGGTTACTATGGATTTAGGAGCATGTGTGTAGGATGGAGACAATTCAAAAGAGAAGCTTTGTAGGATCATACACAAAGTCATTTTTGCTTCTAACATGGCAAAATTTTGTCCAATGCATATTCTTGGACCCCAGGAAAATGGAAAATATGTAACTTGACCCTTTGTTGCACTTGATATTCCTTCTCTAAATCTCTCTGGATTGAACTTGTTTGCATCTTCACCCCATACTTCTTTGTCATGATGCAATAAGATCACTGGCAATGAGACTAGTGCACCAGCTGGTAGAGACAATTCTCCAAGTACAATGTCTTCATTCACCTTCCGGTTAAGTGTTATTAATGGGGGATATAACCGTAATGACTCATACAAGATCATCGTCACCTGCAACAAAAATGCTTCTCCTTCAGTTATATCTTAGCATGAATGAGACATATAGTTACAGTTACAGACACCGTTCACTGGAGTACTCCACTAATTTGTAACCAACATAGAGAGAAGTTCTGGAAATGAGATCAACCCCGTAGTTAAATACATAAGTCTTTAATAGCTTAAACTCGTAAATGAGATGGTCACACAATTCAACATAGTGTCAAACCAAGCAAAAATTCTGAGTTCAAGTCTAACCCCACAAGTACAAAAACAACAACATTACCCAATGTATTCCTACTAGTGAGATTGGGGACGGTAGAGTGTACACTACGGCTTAAGTAACACATAACACAAAAGTTTGAAATAGACAACACAGAGGTAGAATAAAGAATAACAAATATGACAAAGCAAATAATAGAGAAACTGTAACAGATCGTTCAAAGCAGAATAATGATAAGCGAAGCACAAGAAACATGTATTAGCAGTAATTGAAGAACAAGAAACTACGCGAGACTGAACCAGCAAAACCTAAATACTCACAACTTTTAGATGATTTAATCCATCAAAATCTGGTTTTCGACTCCCAAACACTTGCAAGACTTCTTCTCTGGCCTGTGCCTGCCAATCTTGATACCTACTCAACAACACCATAGTCCACACGAGCAAGATTGATGTAGTTTCTTGGCCAGCAAAATAGAATAACTTGCATTCTTCGATGACTTCTTCGATGTTCATTCCAAAATCCTTGTTTCCGTGCTGTTCAATTTCTTTAAAATTTGATTCAAGCAATATGCCTAACAGATCCTCATTATCGGCATCCCCTGCTTTCATTGCCTTCATTCTTTTATCGATAATACCTTTAACTGAGGTCCGAACGTCCTTTTTTATTTCCTTCATTCTTCTGTTCCTCTTTGTTGGCAAAAATCTTAGAAATTGTATTATAAAACAGAAAACCAAAATGCATTAGATAAGAATGATGAAGTTGTGCATCTCCTAGTGAACTTTGTAGTTTGTAATAGAGTACTTTGGCTCTATGTTGTTCAGTCTCTCCAAAAAAGTTACGGCACCCATGTCGGATTCTCTAGAAATGCACTAATTTTGGAGGATCCAACATGCAACCGTCATCACTTTTTAAGAGTCCGAACAACATAGCTTTGACTAGAGTTTTCCCATTCCCAGGCAAATTTATTTACCTCCGTCCTGGGAAATAAATTGAGCGTACTGCATCGATAAAATTCTGAGCTTGTTCCCTTTGAAGTTCAAAAATCTTTCTACCTTCTTCGTAACTACTTCCAAAAGCTGTCCGAGAGATTACGTCACAAGTTAATTGCTGAAGGTGAGGCCATACATCTATCTCATGAGAGCCTTCAACTGGAACAATGTCTTCCCATTTGCTCAGCATCTCACTACAGCTCAAGTGAAATGCTGGAAGCATATGCTGTTCGAGAAAATGGTGAAAGGGGGACAAATGTCAATGACACAACACTTAAACAGAATTAGGAATACAGATATAGCGATACCGTCTCCATCTAGTTCAATCAAAAGAAAGAACGTTCAAATAACAATTAAGGTGAAACACATTCACTAATTACAAATCTCTTTATAATAAAGAAGATCCATTTTGTTGTAATATCTAAGAAATTATTCCACCAATGTAATCCTCTCTGAATAAAGAAAGAGAAACATGGTATAGATGAAACTCCAGACCGAAAAGTAAGGCAAGTCGAAGGCCAAAAAAACCTTTAGAAGGAACAGTAGCCAGAGAAGCAAGAGTGAGCATTTTATCTTCTAGTGGCTGAAGAATCTAGAACATTGAATGATTATGCAGATGAGATTCGACACTGTAGAACCATAAGACCCTTCTATGCTTGTCTAACTCAAGTCAGATAGCAGAATTTACGTGAAATAGTCATATGCAGAAGACATAAAAGTTTAGATTGAAAGATAAGGAAGGCAAATCAAAGGAGATAGAAAGACTAAGACGGAGCAGTAGCCAAAGAAGCAAGAGCCAGCATTATATCCATCGTGGACTAAAAATTGCAAACATAATAATTTATGGTTGACCAATCACAAAGTTTGAAGGAGGAAGAGCAGAAAGAGCAATGACAAACCTTTAGCTTCTCTAGATGGAAAGCGGGATTGATAATTTTTCTATGTTTGGCCCATTTGTCTTCTTCATAGGTTGCTAGTCCTTGTACCAATAATGCTGCAAATGGATTTCCACCAGGCTTTTGATACAAATAGGTTTTCGAGAGTACTTCCTTTATAAGCTCAGGGTCCATAATTAGTACTTGTGGGTTTGGACCCAACCATATAAAACATTTTTTCCCTGCAAGCATATGTCTCAGGATTAACTACTAGTACAAATTTGGAAATGAACATTTATACGACCAACTATTAGAAAGAAATGAACAAAGTGGTCTTCAAAAGATAACTATATGAGGAAAAGATGGCTCATTACAACTTCATCAAATTTGATCTTTTAAAACTCTTACCTTTCAAGTGGAAGAGGCAATCTCTTGTAACTAGAGTAAGGACATGTTTAATTTGGATTATGTTAGCTGATATGATCATTCTCTCATATATGTGCACCTTCACCAAATAAGATGTAAAATGACCACATGCCTCCTCACGTGCTGACTTGATTCATTTTTATGAACCAAATATGTGTTAATTCTTTTTGATAATAGGTGTGCGGCAGTGAGACTCGGATATGAAGTTGTGTGTAACCAACTCATCTAAAAACTTAAGTTATTAAAGAAAGCACACTTTTTTATTTACTTAATTATGTCTTCAACTCTTCAACAAATACTCCTCCTCGGCTCCTCCTCTACAGAAAAAGCATATCTGATTATACTCTGTACGTGTTATCCAGACAACTATACTTTACCCTTTGTTGAAGTGAACCATGGTTTTTTCACACAAGTAAAACAAAGTACTATAATTCAAAATCTTGACCAGCTCTTTATTGGTAAATTTCAAAGAAAAAGAGATGCATATTCAGGAATATGAAGGAGGGATTTGTGTAAACGGCTGATTTATGCAAATGTTCCCTTTTTAGGTCAAGTCTATGTACACTCCACCATGTCAAACCCCATAAGTGGGATCACACTGGGTATGTTGTTGTTCTTGTTGTATAGATTTTGTTCCTATTTATAAAAAAAGTGCGAATATAGTCCTTAAAAAAATTGTCTTTTCGCACAACATTAGACTCGGATGTAATGTTTGATTATACATTACCTAATATTACAGAGAAAACATAAAATTGTCTTCTTACTTTTGCAGTAACGTATAAAAATTTAGACCATGATCTAACGTTTTCTTATAAGATCTCCAATTTTCTCAAAAGTATCTAAGGTCAATGTATTGCAAGAGAAACAAAAGGATGGTCATTTACTAAACAACTATTCCGCAAAGGGACTTATTTTCTTTAAGTATAATCTCACGGAGTGGGATCTGGAGAGTTGTGGTGGAGCCAGAAATTTGGCGAGGGGTATACAATTTTCTTGTCAATTGTGTTAAGGGTGGACAAAATCAATCATACACTTATAATAGTTAACATTTAACCTCTGTACACCATAACATTTTCTAGTGAAGGGTATGAAGGGTGGCTCTCTGTAAATGCTGGAAAGGGTAGAGTTAAGGAAAACATCACAAAACATTCTGAAAAAAAGCAACAACAATAACTACAACAAAATAAAGTGATAAAGCAAAGTACATACCATATTTCTTGATGGTTTCAAGAAAGAAAGGCACCAATCTTGGTGCAATATCATCAGACAGATTCATAGGCTTTGAGGTAGCTTCCTTAATCATCCCAATAAAATCTTTCATGTCCCCATACAATATTTTGTAAGAATTCCCTTTTAGACCTTGTTTTCTCAACATATTCTCCATCTTCTTTGGATTGAACCAAATCCAGTTCAACACTCTCCATAGACACACAAACAGAGTAATTGCTATGGCACAACAACATACTGTTACTACTATTTGAATTTTGTCCATTTTGTTTGAGTTAAATTTATGTGTCCCTATAAACTACTATTTATCTCTACCATGTCTGTGGGAATTAAGAAATGACGTCGTCATCAATGATGAGCAAAGGAAAATATCTGAGGGTGTTTTCGTAATTATACTAAGACACCATGAGTGGCTCTGATTTTGCATTATTTTTTCACTCTCTTCCTCCACTTATACTTGTCCTTTTATAATGTCTATATTAATTGGTATATAGTCCCAAGCCATATTCCATAAGGTAAAAAATGTTTTTAAATTTTTTTTATATTTGATTAGTCAAAAATTTTAAAAAATTATATATATAGTAGATATTAAATTCTCTCGATTTTTTCATGTATTTACTTTTTCATTTTTTTTGAACTTCCTTAATAAAAATGTTGGCTCCATCACTGCAAGTGACATTCTACATTGATTGTGTCGTTCTCATCCTCCAAGCTCCCACATATCCCATCAATGTGAAACGAAGACACACTTAGGCACTGAAAAAACTATTTCATATAACACATGCCTACGTTCTGAAGTCTTGCTTGAAGTATGTGGACGTGCAATTCGAGGTTGATTTTTGGACTTCTAAGGATCATTGTGACTGCTTGAGGCAGTCTTCCCCTAGTTAGGCTTCTCTTGGAGGTCTGGTCACGTACCAACGCTATACGAGTGAGCATTCGAGTTTATCGGGAATGATCTTCTTCAAACTCTCCAGGTTGCTTATAGTCATTCCTTAGAGTTTGATTTAGCCACATGTCGTGGTGTAGTTTGCTCCTTTCACTAGATTTGATTTCGCCATATAAATACACAAGTTGTGGAAATTAAAAGAGGATCAATTGACGAGTAAATTTCTCAAACAATCACTTATTTATGTAGAATTATTTAGTGATATTACTTAACTTAATTTTGAATCAATAGAATCACTCACCTTTTATATTTTCTCTTACATACTCACAAGATAAAATCTCAAATGCTCTCTCAACTATAAACTTTTCTCTCAGAAAGTCTCTCAATTTTGATTTTTAACCCCAAAATCACTCAATTATGGACTTACAAAGTCATTCAACCTATTTAATTGATTTTTTTATTAAAATTTGCTAACATGAAATTTTTATTTAAAACCAAAATTTTAAGAAATAAAAAGATATTTATTTAAATAATTATGACCCGCCATACTTGATCTAACCCTCTAAATATATAATATTGATCCTTTAATTTATTTTTAAAAATACTTTTTTTGAAAAATAAATAGTTATATTTTTTTTTTGAAAAATAAATAGTTATATATATTTTTTTGTTACTCCTTTTGATTATATTAATTAATACAGTATTTGACCTTTTCTCCCGTGTACAAGTGTATTTAGTGGTTTCATTGGCCAAAAGGGCCGGCTGTGCTTACTACCATGTTTTTTTATTGTGACAAAAGGCTAACTACTTTATTCACAACCTCTTTAGCTTCCGTGTTGTTTGTAGAATATCCCAAGGGCTCTTTCTAAATTTGTCATAACAATAAGCTTTTCATTGGTTCTTGAGCTGATTTATTGATAACAACTTCTACAGAGTAACTATAGATAAAAACTAAATCTTAAACACTAAAAAGACAGTGAGAGAGAAGAGGAGGAAGTTAGAGATCCAGCGGCAAACTAATGTCATTCAGGATTTGAAGTTTATGAATTCTGAACTTGCAACTGAATTTATAACTTGTTTTCTTGCAAATAAAATATATATATGGTGGATTTCCTTATACAAATACAAGGTTTAAACATGAGTTATTCTGAACAACATACCTAGAATAACCCCATAAGTGAGGTCTGGAGAGGGTAGGGTGTAAGCACATCTCACAAAATATCAAATTATAGTTTGTGGAAAATAAGAGGAGCACCATACTGAGGCTGGACGGTTAGAGAGGGTTGAGGAGCATGTGTGTAGGATGGAGACAATTCGAAAGAGAAGCTTTATAGGACCCCAGGAAAATGGAAAATATGTAACTTGACCCTTTGTTACACTTGATATTCCTTCTCTAAATCTCTCTGGATTGAACTTGTTTGCATCTTCACCCCATATATCTTTGTCATGATGCAATAAGGTCACTGGCAATGAGACTAGCATACCAGCTGGTAGAGACAATTCTCCTAATACAATGTCTTCATTCACCTGTCGGTTATGTGTTATCAATGGGGGATATAGCCTTAATGACTCGTATAAGATCATCGTTACCTGCAAAAAAAATGCTTATCCTTCAGTTATATCTTAGCATGAATGAGACATGTAGAAATTTAATGTTACAGTTACGGACACCGTTCCCCACTCCTCTATCATCATGTCACCAACTTCCTTGACCTTCTAGAGCGAGCAAACGTTAGCTCCCATACATTTGTTATCAGGGACTGGTCACTGAGACTCCCTTTGTGAGGAGACACCCCTTATCCCGAATTTACGAGGCAATTTTGCCGAGTTCCTTAAATTTTTAAGGTTAAACTGATTCCTATAGGTGGAGTACTCTACTAGCTTGTAACCAACATAGATCGAAGTTCTGGAAATGAGATCAACTCCATTGTTAAAGACATGAGTCTTTCATAGCTTAAATTCGTAGATGAGATGGTCACACAATTCACCATAGTGTCAAACCGAACAAAAATCCTGAGTTCAAGTCTCACCCCACAATTACAACAACAACAACACCATACCCAATGTATACCCACAAGTGGGTTTGGGGAGAGTAGAGTGTACGCTACTCCTACCTTGTGGAGATAGAGAGACTGTTTTCGAAAGACTCTCCGCTCAAGTAACACATAACACGACAGTTTGAAAAGGCATTACAGAGGTAGAATAAGGCATAGCAAATAAGACAAAGCAAATAATAGAGAAAGGGTAACAGATCATTCAAAGCAGAATAATGTGATATGCAAAGCACAAGAAACAACATGCATTAGCAGTAACTAAAGAACAAGAAACTATGCGAGATTGAACCAACAAAACCAGAATACTCACAACTTTAAGATGATTTAATCCATCAAAATCTGGTTTCCGACTCCTAAACACTTGCAAGACTTCTTCTATGGCCTGTGTCTGCCAATCTTGACACCTACTCAACAACACCATAGTCCACACGAGCAAGACTGATGTAGTTTCTTGGCCAGCAAAATAGAATAACTTGCATTCTTCGATGACTTCTTCGATGCTCATTCCAAAATCCTTGTTTCTGTGCTGTTCAATTTCTTTAAAATTTGATTCAAGCAATATGCCTAACAGATCCTCATTATAGGCATCCCCTGCTTTAACAGATCCTCATTCAAGCAATTGCCTTCATTCTTTTATCGATAATACCTTTAATTGAGGTCCGAGTGTCCTTTATTATTTCCTTCATTCTTCTGTTCCTCTTTGTTGGCAAAATTTTTAGAAATTGTATTATAAAACAGAAAAACAAAATGCATTAGATAAGAAAGATGAAGTTCTGCATCTCCTAGTGAACTTTGTAGTTTGTAATAGAGTACTTTGGCTCTATGTTGTTCAGTCTCTCCAAAAAAGTTACTGCACCCATGTCGGATCCTTCAGAAATGCACTAATTTTGGAGGATCCAACATGCAACCGTCATCATTTTTGAAGAGTCCGAAAAGCATAGCTTTGACTACACTTCTCCGATTCCTAGGCAAATTAATTTACCGCTGTCCTGGGATATAAGCTGAGCGTCTAGTGTCGATAAAATGCTGAGCTTGTTCCCTTTGAAGTTCAAAAAGTTTTCTACCTTCTTCGTAACTACTTCCAAAAGCTGTCCAAGAGATTATATCACAAGTTAATTGCTGAAAGTGAGGCCATACATCTATCTCATGAGAGCCTTCAACTGGAACAACGTCTTCCCATTTGCTCAGCATCTTACTACAGCTCAAGTGAAATGCTGGAAGCATATGCTGTTCGAGAAAATGGTGAAAGGGGGACAAATGTCAATGACACAACACTTAAACAGAATTAGGAATACAGATAGAGTGATACCATCACCATCTAGTTCAATCAAAAGAGGAATACTACAAATCTCTTTATAATAAAAAAGATCCATTTTGCTGTAATATATCTGAGACATTATTCAACCCATGTAATCCTCTCTGAATAAAGGAAGAGAAACATGGACTAAATGCCCCGTCCAAGCCTATGAACTTATGCAGACCAGTCTTGACAAATGATGATCCAGACAAGATTCGACATTTTTGAACCATAAAATATGTAGCAGAAATCACTCAAAATAAACATGTGGTATACATGCAAGTCCAGACCGAAAAATAAGGCAAGTCAAAGCGGAAAAAAGATCTTTAGATTAAACAGTAAGCCGAGAAGCAAGAGCGGGCATTTTATCCTTTAGTGGATAAAGAATCTAGAACATTGAATGACGATGCAGACGAGATTCGACAATGTAGAACCATAGGACCCTTCTATGCTCGTCTAACTCATGTCAGATAGAGGAATTTACTCGAAATAGTCATAACAGAACACATAAAAGTTTAGATTGAAAGATAAGGAAGGCGAATCAAAGGAGATAGAAAGACTTAGAGGGAGCAGTAGCCAAAGAAGCAAGAGCCAGCATTTTATCCACCGTGGACTAAAATTGCGAACATAATAATTTCTTGTTGACCAATCACAAAGTTGAACGAGGAAGAGCGAAGAAAAGCAATGACAAACCTTTATCTTCTCTAGATGAAAAGAGGGATTGATAATTTTCCTATGTTTGGCCCATTTGTCTTCTTCATAGGCTGCTAATCCTTGTACGAATAATGCTGCAAATGGATCTCCACCAGGCTTTTGATACAAATAGATTTTTGAGAATACTTCCTTTAGAAGATCAGGGTCCATGATTAGTACTTGTGGTCTTGGACCCAACCATATAAAACAGTTTTTCCCTGCAAGCATATGTCTCAGGATTTAGTAGTACACATTTGGGATAACTAAATTAGTAGAAGTGCTCATTACAACTTTATCACAACCAAGCACGCTATATTCTTTTTTATAATAGGTGTGTGGTGGTGAGATTCAAACTAGAACCTCTGTAAAGATACGACACTTGGGTCTAACTCAACTCCACAGGCTAGCTCATGAGAGAAGGATTGCCCAAGTCCATATAAACAGACCACTAGTTCATTCCCCAACCAGTGTGGGACTTTGACCTACTCTAACAACCTCTACTTGCTAGAATATCATGTTTTGAGTGATCGTCTCATCTAAAAGTTTAAGGTATTAAAAAAAGTACACTTTTAATTTACTTAATTATGTCTTCAACTCTTCAACAAATACTTCTTTTCCTCTATCTAAGAAGCGTCTTTGAGTACATTCCGTGCCTGATTTGCTTATATATTACCTAATCTTTAAGACAACATAAAATTAACTTCTAACATTTGCATTAACGTACAAAATTTTAGACCGTGATCTAACATTTTCTTATAAGATCTTCAGTTTTCTCCAAAGAATCTAAATTGCAATTTGCAAGAGAAACAAAAAGATGGTCATTTACTAAACAACTATTCCATAACATACTCGTTGTAATCCTATAAGTGGGGTCTGAAGGAGAGCATGTGAAAACTTTACCTCACTCTTAGGTTAGAGAGATTGTTTCTCATAGACTTTGGCTCAAGAAAAAACATATAAAAGCATATAATAAGGAAAGCATGATAAAACATTCTGAAAAAACAACAACAATAACTACAACAAAATAGAGGGATAAGCAAAGTACATACCATATTTCTTGATGGTTTCAAGAAAAAAAAGGCACCAATCTTGGAGCTATATCATCAGACAGATTCATAGGCTTTGAGGTAGCTTCTTAATCATGCCAGAAAAATCTTTCATGTCCCTATACAATATTCTGTATGAATTTCCTTTTAGACCTTGTTTCCTCAACAATTTCTCCAACTTCTTTGGATTGAACCAAATCCAGTTCAGCATTCTCCATAGACACACAAACAGAGTTACTGTCACTAATATTTGAATTTTGTCCATTTTGTTTGAGTTAAATTTCTGTGTCCCTGTTTAATTATTTATCTGTAGGGAATTAAGAAATCGTCATCAATGATAGGCAAATACTATGACCTCTTCAAATTAATACTTGCTAAATTAATAAACTCTGTAAGATGATTTTTTTTTTCTCCTATGGGAACTTGGATCAATGGAAAAAATTACTAATTTTGATAAGACAGTAAGATAATATATTTCCGGAAGACCTATAAAAATATATGGTCCCATTAATATTATAAATTAATAATTATTTAAAATTATAAAAATATTTAAGACAATTTAGTGAAATAATAATTCTAGTATTTTTTGTTAAAATTTAAATCTAATTAAAGTTATCTTTAACTTTTCTTATTGCATCCAAAAGTTTTGATGTTCTCATCTCGAACTGCACCAAAAAAATGTAAAGAGTTTAGACGCGATAAGCGGTTCTTTATGCGTAACTAGTTCCAAAGATATTGTATCATCTTCAACTTTATCATCAATATTGTTTTTTCTAATGGTATCCACAATTTCTTCTAAGCTCATGACCTTTAACATATAGCATCAATTTTTTATCAGATGACATAGATGAACATTTTTGAGAAAATAGCCAAATGACCACCGAACCTATTGCCGAATTTTCAACTACGCACTTATACTTCACAGGAGTCTTATTATCCCCCTGGACTATTTAAAAGTGAAATTAATTATACCCTAAAATGTTATTACCATTCACGTGACTTTTGGTGAAATACACGCGTTTGACACATGTATTTCACCAATTAATAAAAAAAAATTAAAAAAATTCTCCTCCTTTCTTCCTCAATCATTTCTTCAACCTTAATCACAATAAAACACCATTTTTACCTCAAAAATTATTTATGTCTCCAACAATTTATAAGAACAATATTCCCAATCAAATCTTTCATTCAATAAATTCAACAATATTTTCATATTCTTTTATATTTTGTACTATTTTCTTTATTAAAAATTATAGATACACATCAAATGGGTCATGGAAATTCGAGACCAATTTATAATACCAATTTGAGAAACTTCTCTCTCTTCCCCCATTCTTTCTCTCTCTAAAATTTTCTTGAATAATTTATAATTTGAGTTTGATGTTGATATTTCATAGGTTTTAGGAGAAAATGAAGAATCCATCTTAAAAGATGTAGAAGAAATTATTTTGTTTTAGTTTCTTCTAATAAGTTCGAAAATGAAAACACAATTACATCTCTTTGATTTTGTTACTCTTGAGTGCATGACTTAAAAAATAAAACAATTAATGGATATATTTTTTAAAAATAAATTTCATTTGTTAGATGTATACTAAACAAGTCTATTGAAAAATTATTTGTTCAAAAAATGCATTAATTGTTGATAATTTTTATACCAAATATCCATTGATTAAGCTTCAATAATGATAGTGGTGAAGAAGGTATAGTAATATAGATAAATAACAAGTGATAAAGAAAAAGGAAAAGAGAAAAAACGAAAAGAGAAAATAAAATAGGCAACTCACTCTCTCAAAGAGAGTGAAATACACTCTCTATGCCAACTCAGCACTTAAGGGATTATTTATTCCATTTAAAAGTAATCCAGGGTGTAATAGGAACCCCTAAAGTATAAGTGTGTAGTTGAAAATCTGACAATACGTTAGGGGCTCATTTGATTGTTTTCTCAATATTTTTTCAAAGTTTGATGACATATTTGAGCATTTTCTCTTTATTTTATTTTCTAATATAATCTCTCGTTTCACTTTTACTTATCCACTTTGCAATCCCCTTTTCCACGATGTATATTAATTAATGTATAGTCACAGAATATGACTGGTAGAGTGAAAAATGTTTTTCACTTTTTTTTTATTCGATTAGTTCAAAAAAATTGAAAATATTTTCCTCTAAAAAACAAGTTTCTTAAATTTGAGAAAAATAAATTTCCTAATTAAATAAGAAAAACAAAATTCTCAAATGGTATTTCCATATTGATTGTGTCCCCCACCATCCAACACACTCCATCAATATAAAACAAGGACACAATTAGATATTGAAAAACTATCTCATATAACATATGCCTATGTTGTGACACGTTACTTGAAGCAGGTGTGTGCGGCTCAAGATTGATTATATGGGGTCCAGTCCCACTTTTGCTTTTGACAAAAGTGACTGCTTTTTTTTTGTCAAAAGTAACTGTTTTTGTTTATTATAGTAGCAAAATTGACAATATGCAGCTGCCCATTTTTTCTTTTCACCAAAGTGAGCGATAGTAGGTGGAAGAGCTCCTATAACATCAATTCACAAAGAGAAAAATATTTTGAAAGCTGTGAGAATTCTATAGACTATAAGAAAATAGTTTGTAAAGAAAAAATAAAGTGTGAGCGATATTTTTAGTAAGGTGGTAGATCAAAAGAGTGTTATTCATTTTAAGTGTGTGGTAGTCGTTTTTGAATATTGTACTCGGTACTATCCAGTGTAAAATTTCTTACTATAGTGATATCAGTTGCCCCTCTTAGCCCGTGATTTTTTCCTTATTTAAAAGAGTTTCTACTTAAAATTCTTTGTATCATTATTTTCCCATTTTATTTCTACTATTTTTCACCATATATATTTTTTGTGTTAATTCATTTCTTCCAATAAACTGGTATCAGAGAAAGATTTTATCTGAGTATGCTCTGTGGTTGCAGCATAGTCTGAACTTCCACATCAGAAAATATTTACTTTGATTTATATATTTTTTTGGAGGAAAAACGATAAAAGTCAATACCAATAGAATGGTTACTTTGAATGGTTTTAATTATATCATTTGAAAGGGGGGAAATAGAAGACTTGTTTTATGTTACACCCCAGAAAATTCCGGGTTACTAAGGCTACAGATGGCTTAATGTAAGCCAGAGGGGGAGAAAATATTACAAGTATAAAGAATAAAATTCTACCATAGAAGCATGAGTATAATATTTGGATTTCATATAATACAATTGGAATGATATGTTAAAAGATATATTGCCTCGTAATCGTGATGTTATTAACATGGGGCCCACATGATGGTTTTTTGTAAAGGGACATACGATAAGTTATATGGATAATATATGTGAAGTTAAACACAACTCAAGAAGGAACCTTGAGCCAGATCCAAGTGTAAGCCATCCAAAAAAAAAAAGGTGTTTTTACGCTACGTCTTCGGGCGATCTGATTTGGGGAGAGATTAACGCCATCATAATTTTGGAATTTGAGAAAATATATAAATTGAAAGTCGTAGATAATTGGATTATCTTTCTAACCATAGTTCGTAGAAATTTATTCGATATCGGAATCAAAAGATATGACTGTTTTATTGAAAAAAGGCATTGGCCGCAAGTAGAGAGTCTGACACGTGGTGGCTTCAAGGACTTTTAATCCCAAATTTTAAAATGGCTCGACTCGATTATAAATTTTAATCAGTGTGGGAATATTAATTGATATTATGGATTAATTAACCATGGTTGGATTATTATGTGGAAATTTAGGATTAATTAAGATGAATTAAGCTAATAGTGGGATAAAAAAATGATCCCCACTATCACATGGTCAATTTCTATTGGTCCACGTTTTAGTAGGGGGCAACTAGGCATATTGGGCAGCACATATGTCTTCTTGTTGACCAATGTTTTATCCCAAAAACGTTTTTAAGGTCTAGAACATTCAAGAGAAGACTTCATGTCCAAATAGAGAAGAGAGAAGCTCTCATCTTCTCCAAATAAAGAGAGAGAGGCTCGGCCATGGTTGATGGAGCAGCTCCAAGTGTGGCGTTTTTCTTTAAGGTCATGGCAGCAAGATGAAGTCTTTAGGGCAACAAAAGCATTGATGAACCAAGCCTCAAGTTCAAAGAAAGTTGGGTCACTATAACCTAAGGTAAGATTCTATATTTTTCCTCATCTTGGAAGCAATTTAATCTCTTATAAGTTGATGAATGAAATTATGGGTCTTGATGTTGAGGTATTGTTGAGCCGTGTTAGGGGGCTGCTTGGTTGAAATTGATGAATTAAATTCAAGTAGTATTTTGGTACTTGTCATCATGAATTATGTGACAAGAAGAAAGGAAATTAAATGGTTAAAGTGGAAATCATTCTTGTTCAATTAGTGGGCTGTTTTGGGTGTGTTATTGTTTTTGTTGGTTGGAGGGATTAAGAGTTAAAATTTGTATTGTGTTGGTTGAAAATAATGGGTTGCTTTAATCTGAAAATGATGTAATTAATTATAACTAGTGTTGATATTATTGTTGTGGTTGATTATATATTGGAAATGGAAGAATTTGATATTTCGAGTTGGAGTGGTAATTGGTTGTGGGATGTTGCGGAACTTGTGGTGACATTAACATAGTTTTCTTGCATATGAATGAATAATATTGTGGTTGTGTGTGGGCTGGTATAAATCACGAAAATTTGATAAAGAGATAGTACGAAATAAGGTATAAAATCGTATGTAGTTTCCTTGGTGTTTTCACAAGTAATCGCAAGGTTTTGAGCCTCTGTATGTTGTGAGTTAGGGGTTGTTTTGATAGGTTGTTGTTATTCTTGTTGATCTTGGAAAATTAATGATAATTTAGGTTATATGTTGCATTATATGTTGGTTGGGCTGTTTTAGGATTGTTTCGATAAAACGTCAAGACTACGAATTATTAAGGATAATTGAAAGATGTAGTAGTTATATGTGGATTGGAATTGTTGTTGAGTGTTTTGAATGTGGGTTGTCTTAACTTACCAATACCGTTATAATGAAGATATTAACTTGTATTAAATGGAATTGGAAGCTAGAAAACCCCATGATTAGTGTTGGTATTAAAATGGACAGATTTGGAGTTGTTTGAATTAGATTGGGTCGATTGTCATTGTTGCTATTATTGTCATGAATTATGTGTTAAAAGTTAAGGGATTGTACATGTTAATGTTTGGGACATATTGGGTATGTTCTAAACTAAAATTAATGGATGAACATCGATTAATATGGTGGTTGTTATTGTTGCTTGTTACAAAACGAAAATGAAACATACGACATGTCAAGTTAAAGTTGTAATTGATTTAAGGATGGCTTATAGTGTGTGGCTGCTTGTGTTAAATTGAAGTTATGATTATGCATTGTATAGTTGCTTGTTGGGCTGTTATAGATCATTTTAATAAGGTGTAATGGCTGCAACTTATTAGAAGTAATTTGATGGCATTGTAGTCGTCATGTTGGTAATAAACGAAAGTTAAATGTTATGTGGGCTGTTTGGAGTATTTTTGAATATCGTCTTGGATTGTCTTGACATGACATTTGAATGTGTGATTATTGATGTTTCTTGGTGATTGTATGGCTGATTTGGGAAGTGAGGAAAGTGGGTAGTATAAGGGAGTTGCTGCCCAGAATTTTGTGTTTTGCAAATCCATTTTTGAATGGGACTACTGTTAGTAATTTTAGCATAACTTCTTGTGTAAAGATCCGTTTTGAGTGATTCAAGATGTTCTGGAAAGCTATTTCATAGAGGTAAGACTTTTATGTAGGATCTAAAATTCAGTTTTGCTTTTATATACTCGAAAAATAGTGATGAAGTTCAGGGGAGGTGCTGTCCAAATTTTCAGAAATAACCTACTAACGACGAAGTACGTTGTATGATTTTCCATAGCCTAATCATAGTTCTTAACCTATTAATATAGGTTGAGATCCTATGAGGCAGCATATACATGTTGTGTGCAGATAAATGCTAAAGGTATGTAAAGCCTATCCCTTCTTTTCTTTGGCATGATCCATATGAAATCAAAGGACGACGAATGTATAAATTCCAAAGAAACTCATATTCTTAGAGACACTAGGATGGCTATTGTTCTTAATTCCTAGAAATTATATCATTATGTTTTGATACATGTGTATGATTCCAGCCGTCCTATTTTGGTATAATTTATATTTTGAGATAATTCATGCTTGGTATAATTCATAATGGCAAACGAAGATTACTTGAAATAACTATTTTCTTGATTTTTAAATGATGGTTCATTTTAATTATTCTTTAGAGTCCCAAATGATGATTTAAATGCGTATAGTTTCTCACTACCATGCCTTAATGTATTTTTCACCGAGTCCCGGGCTGAGTATGTATTCGTGCATAGTTTTACTGCATTTTTCACCGAGTCCCTCACTAGAGGGCCGAGTAAGGTATATATATATATAATGATATGATATGATGACATGGTGATATGATAATGGTGCCGAGACCCATGATGGGCTGAATATAATATACATGTATATGACAGATTCATCGAGTCCATAATGGGCCGGATATGATATATGATATGATCATGCATGATTTTATTTCATAAGGCACATGTACAGTGATTTCTTGATTATCGGTATTATACTTGTCTCCTGATTGCCTATTTCAAATGTGATCTTCCTTATGGTATTTTATGCTTTATATACTCAGTACATATGTCGTACTGACCCCCTCTCTTTGGGGGCTGCGTTTCATGTCCGCAGGTACAAATATTAATTTCGGGGATCCACCAGCTTAGTATTTCCACTCAGCTATTTTGGAAGTGCTCCATTGTCCTAGAGCCTAGAATTTCGATATAGATATTTTGATGTATATATTTATTTATCCATGGGTATGGTGGGGTCCTGTCCCATCATATGTTACTGTTGATATTCTTAGAGATCTATAGACATATATGTGGGTGGTATATAGATGTTTTCCAGTTGTACTAGTATGACATATATATATGAAAACCACCTGTCTTTTGGGAAGTCACAATCATCAAATGATAACATAGTACATAAGCCGACAAGGCTGCCACTGCACATCACATTCCAAAATATACATGTATATATGCAAGCCGACAAGGCTATCACTATAAATAGGAAGATTCTAAAATATAAGTCATACTAGTACAACTGGAAAACATCTATATACCACCCACATATATGTCTATAGATCTCTAAGAATATCAACAGTAACATATGATGGGACAGGACCCCACCATACCCATGGATAAATAAATATATACATCAAAATATCTATATCAAAATTCTAGGCTCTAGGACAATGGAGCACTTCCAAAATAGCTGAGTGGAAATACTAAGCTGGCGGATCCCCGAAATTAATATTTGTACCTGCGGGCATGAAACGCAGCCCCCCGAAGAGAGGGGGTCAGTAAGACATATGTACTGAGTATATAAAGCATAAAATACCATAAGGAAGATCACATTTGAAATAGGCAATCAGGAGACAAGTATAATACCGATAATCAAGAAATCACTGTACATGTGCCTTATGAAATAAAATCATGCATAATCATATCATAGATCATATCCGGCCCATTATGGACTCGATGAATCTGTCATATACATGTATATTATATTCAGCCCATCATGGGTCTCGGCACCATTATCATATCACCATGTCATCATATCATATCATTATATATATATATATACCGTACTCGGCCCTCTAGTGAGGGACTCGGTGAAAAATGCAGTAAAACTATGCACGAATACATACTCAGCCCGGGACTCGATGAAAAATACATTAAGGCATGGTAGTGAGAAACTATATGCATTTAAATCATCATTTGGGACTCTAAAGAATAATTAAAATGAACCATCATTTAAAAATCAAGACAATAGTTATTTCAAGTAATCTTCGTTTGCCATTATGAATTATACCAAGCATGAATTATCTCAAAATATAAATTATACCAAAATAGGACGGCTGGAATCATACACATGTATCAAAACATAATGATATAATTTCTAGGAATTAAGAACAATAGCCATCCTAGTGTCTCTAAGAATATGAGTTTCTTTGGAATTTATACATTCGTCGTCCTTTGATTTCATATGGATCATGCCAAAGAAAAGAAGGGATAGGCTTTACATACCTTTAGCATTTATCTGCACACAACATGTATATGCTGCCTCATAGGATCTCAACCTATATTAATAGGTTAAGAACTATGATTAGGCTATGGAAAATCATACAACGTACTTCGTCGTTAGTAGGTTATTTCTGAAAATTTGGACAGCACCTCCCCTGAACTTCATCACCATTTTTCGAGTATATAAAAGCAAAACTGAATTTTAGATCCTACATGAAAGTCTTACCTCTATAAAATATCTTTCCAAAACATCTTTAATTAATTAAAACGGAGCTTTACACAAGGAGTTATGTTAAATTTACTAACAACAGTCCCATCCCAAAACCGGATTTGCCAAACAAAAGTCTAGGCAACAACTCCCTTATACGTGTCACTTTCCCACTTCCAAATCAGTTATACAATCACCAAGAAACATCAATAATCACACATTCAAATGCCATGTCAAGACAATCCAAGACGATATTCAAAAATTCTCCAAACAACCTGCCTAACATTTAACTTCTGTTTATTACCAACATAACGACTACAATGCCATCAAATTACTTCTAATAAGTTACAGCCATCACACCTTAATAAAATGATCTATATCAGCCCAACGATCAACCATACAATGCATAATCATAACTTCCACTTAACACAAACCGCCACACACTATAAGCCCCCCTTAAATCAATTAAAACTTTAACTTGACATGTCGTATACTTTCATTTTTGTTTTGTAATAAGCAACAATAACAACCACCACATTAATCGATGTTCATCCATTGTTTTTAGTTTAGAACAACCCCAATATGTCCCAAACATTAACATATACAATTCCTTCACTTTTAATACATAATTCATTACAATAATAGCAACAACGACAATCAACCCAATCTAATTTAAACAACTCTAAATCTGTCCATTTTAATACCAAAACTAATCATGGGGTTTTCTTGCTTCCAATTCCATTTAATACAAGTTAATATATTCATTATAACATTATTGGTAAGTTAAGGCAGCCCACATTCATAACACTCAACAACAATTCCAATCCACATGCAACTACTACATCTTCCACTTATCCTTAAAGATCCATAGTCTTGTCATTTTATTGAAATAATCCTAAAACAACCCAACCAACATATAATGTAACATAAAACCTTAATTATCATTAATCTTCCAATATCAACAAGAACAATAATAACCTATTAAAACAGTCCCTAACTCACAATATAAAGAGGCTCAAAACCTTGCGATTACTAGTGAACACACCAAGGAAACTACATATGATTTTACACCTTATTTCGTACATATCTTTACATCAATTTTCATGGGACATAGTAACAGCCACACATGACCAAAACATCATTCGTTCATATGCAAGAAAACCATGTTAATATCACCACAAGTTCTACAACAACCCTCAACACAAATTCAACCTCAACTTTAACCATTTAATTCTTTCATTCTCATCACATAATTCATGATAATAACAACCAAAATACTACTTAAAATTAATTCATCATTTTCACACTAAAACAGCCCCCAACACGGCTCAACAACACCTCAACATCAACACCCATAGTTTCATACATTCATCAATTTATAAAAGTTAAATTGCCTCCAAGATGAGGAAAAAGAGATGGAATCTTACCTTAGAATATAATGATCCAATTTGCTTAGAAGCTATAGGACTTGCTCAACAATGTTTTTGAAGCCCTAATACCTCATTCTTGCTGCCATCCACATAAAGAATAACCACACATGATCCTTTAATTTATCCCTCAAACCTTCTCTTGGCCGAGAGTCTCCCTCTCTAAATTTCTCACTTCTCTCTCTAAGTTGATTTGGTCAAAAAGAAGGGAATGAAGTGTATTTTCAGCTTTGAGCCTTTAAGTGTTATCTTAATGCTTTCAATAATTAGCCCATAGCTTCCACGTGACATCCTCTACATATCCTCAACTACTTTACTAATTAACTAAAATCTATCCATCTTTTATTAATTAACTAATTTAGGAGGGGACCACACAAGTACCTAGGTTAATTATTTTAATCAATCACTAATTTTTTTACCTAGTCATTTAATCTCAATTAAATGAATTCCTAGTCTCCAAAATATATTCTAATTAGAATTGGGAATTAAAGACTTCTACTTCGTGTCCGAAAAGGATCCCGTCTTTAACTTGAGTCAATTCTCTTGCGAATGACTCGATATATGAAAATATGGAATATAAAAATTAACATGCTATTTATGATCCATTTTGATCCTACTTATAGTGATAAAGAGCGATGGAGTGATCCTGCCACGTGTCCACCACTTGTCAAGCTCTCTATTTGCAGCCGGCACCTTTGTTCAGTAAAACGGTCATATCTTTTGATCTCGATATCAAAAAAATTCCCACGAATATGGTTGGACAGATAATCCAACTATCTACAAATTTATTTTATAGGTTTTCCCAAATTCCCAAACCAAGAGGGTGTTATGGTCTCCCCAAGTCAGATCGCTCGAAAACATAACTTAAAAACTTCTTTTTGGAGGGCTTATACTTGGATTTGGCTTAAGGGTCCTTCTTGAGTTGTGCTTAACTTTACATACATTATTGATATAACTTATCATATGTTATTTTTATAAAAATTCCATTATGTGGGCTCCACCTCAGCTCACGGTTAAGCCATCTATAGCCATAGTAAAATAATATTTTTTGGGGGTGTAACAGCTGGGCCCCATGATGGGTCAAATATGATACATGTATATGACAGATTCACTGAGTTCATAATGGACCGGATATGATATATGATATAATTATGCATGATTTTATTTCATAAGGCACAGGTACAGTGACTTCTTGAGTATCATACTTGTATCCTGAATCTCTACTTCAAATGTGATCTCGTTTATGATATATTATGTTTTATATACTCAGTACATATATCGTACTGACCCTCTTTCTTTGGAGGGCTGCGTTTTATGTCCGCAGGTACAAATATTAATTTCGGGAATCCGCCAGCTTAGGATTTCCACTCAGCTATTTTGGAAGTGTTCCATTATTCCGGAGCCTAGAATTTTGATATAGATATTTTGATGTATATATTTATTTATCCATAGGTACAACGGGGCCTTGTCCCGTCATATGTTACTATTGATATTCGTAGAGGTCTGTAGACATATATGTGGGTGGTATATAGATGTTATCCAATTGTACTAGTATGACTTATATTTTGGGAATATTTCTATTCATAGTGGGGGCCTTGTCGGCTTACATATATGTATATGATATATAGTGGGACGTTCCTATAATCATAGCCTTGTCGGCTTACGTACTATATTACCTTTGATGTTATAATTCCTCAGGAGACAGGTCAATTAATATATATAAATATGGGACAGTCTTGAGATAACATCCTATTTTCTTAAGTCACATATCATGTTTAGTTCTTGATTGATTATAGATAACAGGTGTGTATACGAGAGTCCAGTTTGAGCTATAGTCACGGCCATGGGGTTGAGTCATCATATTTTATATCAAGAATTTTTATCAATCAGTGTTTACCACTATAAAGCCTGATAATAAAACAGATAAAAAGTGAAATCTGTTGCACAGATAGGTATATGAATTTATTAGGCAATGGATTGACAATAATGTGTTGAATCATATTTTTTGGGAGACACATGCTTGTATCCTATGGGAGCATCTTGAAAACTTGTTTGCTCAGAAGACTGGGAAGAATAAAATATTCTTAAAAAAGCAAGTGGTAAGTTTAAAATAGCATGATAGTTTTCCGATGACAGATCACCTAAATAATTTTTAGGGAATCATGAACCAATTGTCTGCTATGGACATTAAATTTGACGAAGAAATTCAAGGATTGCTTCTATTTGGTTCTCTACCAAACTCTTGGTAAACATTTAGAACTTTATTGTCAAATTCTACTCCGGATGGTGTGATCTCTATGAATTCCGCCAAGAATAGTGTCTTGAACGAATAAATGAGAAAACAATCTCAAGGTTCTTCTTCTTCTTCTTCATCGGATATCCTGGTAAATGCCTTTATGGGGAGAAATAAAAATCCTGGTTCTCAAAATAGAGAACATTAAGCAAATCCAGAGTCAGACTTAGAGATACTGAGTGCTATTACTATCATTGTGGTATAAAAAGGCACACAAAGAGGTTTTTCCGAAAATTGAAAAGGGAGAACAAAGAAAAAGAGAAAAATAAATAAGATGACATTGAAAATTGCCTAGCCACCATCTCCACTGAAGATTTTGTTATAGTCCTTGATGCAGATCTGATAAATATTGCTTGTGATGAGTCAAGGAAGGAATTTTTCTCTTCCTATACTCTTGGTGAGTTTGGAACCTTGAGTATGGATAATGAGACTGTATCTAGGGTGGTTGGTGTTGGTAAAATCTATTTGGAAAGTAGTATTGGAACTAAACTAGTTTTAAACAATGTAAAACATGCACCTGATGTTTGTCTGCACCTAATTTCTATTGGTGTTATAGATGATGAAGGATATGTTAGTACCAATGGTGCTGGAAAATGAAAACTTATTAAGAGTTCCTTAGTTGTGGCTCATGGTAACAAATATCGTGATTTATAATGGACTACGACCATTACTTGTGCCAATATGGTAAATGCAGTTGAGAGCGATAACTCTTCAATGTTGTGGCACAAGAGGCTTAGCCACATCAATAAGAAAGGATTCAATGTTTTGGCCAAGAAAAAATATTTGTCTGATTTCCAAATGTAAATTAAAAAAAGTGTGAGCACTTCTTGACGGGAAAATAAAATAGGGTCTTCGTTAAGTCCGACCCTCCTTCAAGAAAGACAGAGTTGCTTGAGTTTGTGCACTCTGATTTATGCAGTCAAATGAAGGCAAATACTCTAGGTGGTGCACTCTACTTTTCCACTTTCATTAATGACTGCTCAAGAAAATTTTGGGTCTATGTCTTAAAGACTAAAGACCAAGTGTTGGGTGTCTTTAAACAGTTTCAGGCTTCAGTTGAAACAAAAACAAGAAGGAAATTGAAATGTATTCATATTGATAATGGTGGTGAATATTGTGGACAATTTGACGAATACTACAAGCATCAAGGTATAAGTACACCAAAAAACTCCTCAGCTTAATGGGTTGGCGAAGAGGATAAACAGGACCTTGTTGGAAAGAGTTCGATGTTTGTTTTATGAAGTAAAGTTGCCGAACTCTTTTTGGGGTAAGGCCTATTGACCGTTGCACAGGTTATTAGCTTATCTCCTGCAGTTGCTTTGCAAAGTGATGTTCCAAATAAAGTTTGGTATGAAAATGATGTTTCTATGACCATTTGAAAGTATTTAACTGCAAAGCTTTTATACATGTGCCGAAAGATGAAAGGTCAAAGTTTGATGCCAAGACAAGACAGTGCATCTTTGTTGGATATGGCCTTGATGAATTTGGTTCTAGGCTATATGATTAAATTGAGAAGAAGCTTGTGAGAAGTCGCGATTTCGTCTTTATGGAAAATCAAATCATTGAAGATATTGACAAAGCGGAGAAGCTAAAATATTCAAGTTCTGATGGCGTAGTCCATCTTAATCAAGTTCCTCATACAAATGTGTATGATGTTGATGGGATTGATGATCATGGTAATGCTCAGAACCAAGTCCCAGATCAAAATATTGATACTGATAATAACAATGATGTTGTTGTTGATGATGCTCCTGGTCATAAAGTTGTGGAAGGAGAAAATATTCTTATTAGGAGGTCCACAAGACAGCGTATTCCTTCCTTTTGTTATTCACCTAATGAATATGTGCTACTCACTGACGGAGGTGAATTTGAGTGTTATGAGGAGGCCATGGAAGATAAGCATAAGTATAAATGGATTGAAGTCATGCAAGATTAGATGAAATAAAATCTTTGCATGAGAATCACACTTATGAGTTGGTGAAATTGCCTAAGGGCATGAGAACTTTGAAGAACAAGTGGGTGTTCAAAGTTAAAGTTGAAGAACACAGTTTTAAGCCCAGATACAAAGCTAGATTAGTTGTTAAAGGATTTGATCAAAGAAAGGGTATTGACTTTGACGAAATATTTTCTCTTATTGTGAAAATGTTCTCCATTCGTACAGTTCTTGATTTGGCTGCTAGTCTTAATTTAGACATTAAGCAGATGGATATGAAGATGGTTTTTCTTTATGGTGACCTAGAAGAGGAGATTTATATGGAACAACATGAGGGCTTCAAAGTAAATAGTAGAGAAAATTTTGTGTGCAAACTCAAAAAGAGTCTCTACGGGCTAAAGCAAACTTCTAGACAATGGTACAAAAAGTTTGAATCTGTTATGGGGAGCAAGGCTACAAGAAGACCTTTTCAGATCATTATGTATTTGTACAAAAAAAATTGAAGATGATTTTATCATCCTCCTACTATATGTGGATGATATGTTTATTGTGGGCAAGAATACTTCCAAGATTGACGAGCTGAAGAAAGAGTTGTGTAAGTCTTTTGCTATGAAAGACTTGGGTCATGCTAAGTAAATTTGGGCATGAGAATTACTTGTCTCAAGGATGAAAGGAAGGTTTATTTGTCACAAGAGAATTACATTGAATGTGTACTGGAGCGCTTCAACATGAAGAATGTTGAGTCTGTTAGCACACCTCTTGTTGGTCATATGAAGTTGAGCAAGAAGATGTGTCCTACAGCTATGGAGGAAAAAGAGAACATGGTCAAAGTTCCATATTCCTCCGTCGTCGAAAGTCTAATGTATGCAATGGTATGCACTAGACCTGATATTGCTCACGCAGCTGGTATTGTCAGCAGGTTTCTCGACAATACAGGAAAACAACATTGGAAAGTTATAAAATAGATACTAAAGTATCTAAGAGGAAGATCAGATAAATATTTATGTTTTGGAGGATCAAATCTAATCTTGAAGGGCTATACAAATGCTAATATGGCAGGTGACCTTGATAACAGAAAATTCATTACTGGATATTTGCTTACTTTTTCAGGGGGAGCTATATCATGGCAGTCAAAGTTGCAGAAGTGTGTTTCATTATATACAACTGAAGCTGAGTATATTGCGGCTACTGAAGCTGGTAAGGAGATTTTATGGCTCAAGCAATTTCTTCAAGAGCTGGGCTTGCATCAAAATGAGTATGTCGTTTATTGCGGCAGTCAAAATGCAATAGACTTGATCAAGAACTCTATGTACCATACAAGGACAAAACACATAGATTTGAGATATCACTAGATTCAAGAAAAGCTAGAAGACGAATCTATGCAGGTTGAAAAGATCTTTACAAATGAGAAGCCTATAGACATGCTGACTAAAGTGGTAACACGGGACAAGTTCCAATTGTGCAAAGAATTTGTTGGCATGAGTTCTCTCTAAGAATATGAAGATACCTCCTTCCAGTAAATGTGACTGAAGGGGGGAATTTGTGGGGTCTAGTCCCACTTTTGCTTTTGACAAAAATGGTTGCTTTTGCTTTTGTCAAAAATAGTCGCTTTTGTTTATTGTGGCGGCAAAATTGACAATATGCAGCTGTCCATTTTTTCTTTTCAACAAAGTGGGCGATGGTAGGTGGGATAGGAGCTCTTCAGCTTCTCATTTTATAACACCAATTCACAGAGAAAAAGATATTTTGAGAGCTGTGAGAATTTCATAGACTATAAGAAAATAGTCTGTGAAGAAAAAAATAGAGTGTGAGTGATATTTTTAGTAAGATGGAGATTAAAAGAGTGTTATTCCTTTTGAGTATGTGGTAGTCATTTTTGAGTATTGTACTCGGTACTACCTAGTGTAAAATTTCTTACTGTAGTGATATTAGTTGCTCCTCTTGGCCTGTGGTTTTTCCCTTATTTAAAGGGATTTTCATGTAAAATTCTTGGTGTCATTATTTTTCCATTTTATTTCTACTATTTTGACAATATATATTTTTGTGTTAATCCATTTTTTCCAACAAATTATTAGGCTTCCGAGGATCACAATGATTGCTATTAGTTGTAAGGAAGTCTTCCCTGGATAAAGCTTCTCTCGGAGGTCCGGTCACATACCAAAACTATACGAGCAAGCGTTCAAGGTTTACCTGGGATGACCCTTCTTCGCTCTCACCAGTTTGCTTATCGCCATTTCTTAGAAATTAGTATTTTCTTAAGGGATGTGCTAAAGGCTAAATGGACGTTTATTTTGAATAGGTGAAAATATTAAATTTTGAAAAGGAAAATTATTATTACTTTTACCTAAAAAGTTAAGAACATGATCCCTAATGATCCCATATCTAATCAAAATGGTGCTTTAAGTGAAGAAGATGGCCCCATGTCTAATCTAAATGGTCAAGTTAAGAAAATGGTCCTATGTTTTATCAAACTAGTCCTTTAATGTATAGGGGGTTGGTTTATTTTGATTATTATACTTATTAACCAATATAATATTTGATATAAATAAGGAAACAGGTCTGATATATCATTTGACTTTGTTATATAGAGTTGATATATCTTCATTATAAAATTAGTTCATATATATTCTTATCGTTATAAAAATGGCTCACATATATACTATTGTTACAGAATTAGCTCACATATATCATTTTCATCTAATAGAAGTGAAAAAAATAATTTTTAATTTCTTTTTTAAACATTAAAGTTTAAAAATCCATGTAGGGGTATATATGATCTTTTTCACACATGAATTATTTTTTGAATTATTTAATTATTATTATTTGAGTTTATAATTCTTATTTCATTTTTTTCTTTCATTCTTTAGTGTAAAAATATGATAAATAAAAAGAAAAAAATGTGATGGAAAAAGAGAAAAAAAACTAGGAGAAGTTTAAAACTAATATTTTTTTGTGGCTATATTGTAATTTAAAATTATTTTTTCGGCTATATTTTAATTTAATTTTTATATTTGTAAAAATGATTCGGGGAATCTATAATAAATTTTACAAGAAAATTAGTGAAAAAATAAATTTGACCATCAAAATAATTAAGGGACAATTTCAAATATATATACAGTAAATTAATTAGTTTACAACAAATATAGTCATGTTTTATTTACATAAAAAATAGCAAAATCATAGAAAATATACAATGACTATACAATATAGTTTGCCAAAAGTCATAGAAAGTATATATTGACTATACAATATAAATTACTTATACATGAGTTATACACTGAATATACATTATGATACACTAAAAAGTGACTACACATGATATATACATTATGATACACTAAAAACTGACTATACATAAAATATACATTGACTATACATGCAAATACAACTATTGACCATTTTTTTGGTAATTACTTTTGCTGGCCATGTGACGTAATTATCCCAATAATAATTTCAAATTAGTTGTTGGATCAAAGAAGTAAAAAAAAAATGTATGAGAAGGATCAAATATACTCCTACATGGATTGTTTTTTTCAAATAAAAATAATTTTAAAAAATAAATTTAAATATTTTTTTCACTTTCATTAGAAGAAAAAGGTATATATAAGCCACTTTTATAACAAAGATTACATCAGTTCTAAATGACAAAATGAAGGGTATATCACCCTTTTCCCCGTAATGAAAATGTGGTCAATTTAGTCTGAAATCTTAATTCTAGCAAAATTTTCAAAACAAATTGTTCAGTTTAACCATTCATGAAACAATTCTCTTTGATGGATTTCCTGATATATTTATATATATATATATATATATATATATATATATATATATATATATATATATATATATATATAATGGATTTTCTGATACAAATACAAAATTTAAACAAGAACTATTAAATTCATCTAAACAATAACATATTCAATATTGTGCTACAAGTGAAATCTGTGAGCGTAGTGCTTAAATAAACCTTCCTTTTATCCTTGTGAAGTGGAAAAATAGTTTCTGAAACCGTATCTTAAGTTGTAACTCCAACCCTGAACCGAGGCTGAATAAACTCTCTTTATATTAGAAGACAACGTAACTCTCACAAAATATCAAATTATAGTTTATGACAAATAAGTGGAGTACCATACTGAGGCTGCATGGTAAGTATGGATTGAAGAGCATGTGTGTAGGATGTACATAATTCGAAAGAGAAGCTTTGTAAGTGATTTCAAGAAAGAAAGGCACCATCCTTTGGGCTAAATCATGGTCAGACATATTCATAGGCTTTGAATTAGCTTCCTTAATTATCCCAAAAATCTTCTTTACTTTCTTAATTTTTTTGCCAAGTCAAAACAATTCACTCAATTTAAAACGGAGGAGTAATTTCTACCACTCATTTTCCTGGGGATTAAGAGAACAACGTCGTCGTCAATGATGAGCATAAAGGAAAATATCTGAAAAAACGGAAGCCGTGGTACCACTATAGCAACAAAAACAGAAAAGTTTTTCAAAATATATATTTCTAAAGTACTCCTTCCGTTTCATATTCGTTTACTTTGAAGTGAAAACAACTAACTCTGCAGCAAGATATTAATCAAGTGAATCTGGAACACAAAGAAAAAAGGAAAAAAAAAAGAAGGCGAATTAAAACAAAGACCAACAGTGGATGAAAGATCATTGAAGGCTAGAAAGTTTACATGTAAATGTAATCCAGAATTCACGTATTAGAGGACTTGCAGAGTACCTAAACAAAAAAAAATAATCTGAACACTGGAAAAGACACAGAGAGAAGAGGAGGAAGTTAGAGATTCTATGATATATAATTTGAAATTTATGGTTTCAGAACCTGCCACTGAATCCATAGCTCGTTTTAGTTATTGGGTCTGCAATTGAAATATAAATATAATGGATTTCCTGAAACAAATACAAGGTTTAAACAAGAGTTACCGAGTTTGTCCGAACAACAACATATCCAGTATAGGGGTGAGGGGAGGGTGGGGAGTACACACACATAACCCCTATCTTTATGAGGCAGAGAAACTGTTTCTGAACCGAATCTGAATAAACTCTTATCAAATTATAGTTTGTGGAAAATAAGAGGTGCACCATATTGAGGCTGAACGGTTACTGAGGGTTGAGGAGCATGTGTGTAGGATGGAGACAATTCAAAAGAGAAGCTTTGTAGGATCATACACAAAGCCATTTTTGCTTCTAACATGGCAAAATTTTGTCCAATGCATATTCTTGGACCCCAGGAAAATGGAAAATATGTAACTTGACCCTTTGTTGCACTTGATATTCCTTCTCTAAATCTCTCTGGATTGAACTTGTTTGCATCTTCACCCCATATCTCTTTATCATGATGCAATAACACCATTGGCAATAAGACTAGCACACCAGCTGGTAGAGATAGTTCTCCTAGCGTAATGTCTTCATAAATCCTCCGGGAAAGTGTTGATATCGGGGAATATAGCCTTAATGACTCGTACAAGATCATCGGTACCTGTAACAGAAATACTCCTCCATCAGTTATATCAAGCATGAATGAGACCTGTAAAAATTTACCATTATATGTGGCCGCCATTTATTGGAGCTTCAGTTGTTGGCTCTCCTAACATCAGGTTACCAACTTCCTTGTTACCATTCCTTCTACTTCTAGTCCAGTATTATCAAAGTCCTTTTGAAATTCAAGCACTCAAGTAATAGAAATAACAATGAGAGTACCCATGGCACAGAAATTGAACCAAACAACAAGAATACTTACAACTTTTAGACGACTTAAACCATCAAAATCTGGTTTCTGACTTCCAAAGACTTGCAAGACTTCTTCTCTAGCCTGTGCCTGCCAATCTTGATATCTGCTCAACAACACCAGAGTCCATAGGAGCCACACCGATGTCGTTTCTGCGCCAGCAAAATAGAATAGCTTGCATTCTTCAATGACTTCTTCGATGCTCATTCCAAAGTCCTTGCTTCCCTGCTGTTCAATTTCTTTAAAATTTGATTCCAGCAATATGCCCAATAGATCCTCATTATCGGCCTCCTCAGCTTCCATTGCCTTCAATCTTTTATCAATAATACCTCTAATCAAGGACCGAACATCCTGTTTTATTTCCTTCATTCTTCTGTTCCTCTTCGTTGGCAAAAATCTTTCACAAAACAGAAAACCAACATGCATTCACAAAAATCAGAACTAATCAATTTACACTTCCTACAGCTACATTTTCCAAATTCTTAGGAAAATTAATTTACCTCCATCCTGGGATATAAACTGAGCGTATAGCTTCGAGAAAATGCTGAGCTTGTTCCTTTTGAAGTTCAAATATCTTTCTACCTTCTTCGTAACTACTGCCAAAAGCTGTCCGAGAGATAACATCACAAGTCAATTGCTGCAGGTGATGCCATACATCTATCTCATGAGAGCCTTCAACTGAAACGTCGTCTTCCCATTTGCTCAGCATCTCACTGCAGCTCAAGTAAAAAGCTGGAAGCATATGCTGTTGGAGAAAATGGTGAACAAGGAAAAATGTCAATGACACTAACACTTGAACAGAATTAGGAATACTTATATCAGTGCCATCACCATCTAGTAAATACATCTAAGAAATTATTCCACCAAACATAGTCATCTCTGGATGCACAAAGAGCAACATGGACTAAATGCCCTGTCCAAGAAGCCAAGGAACTTACGCAAAGAGAGTTCTGACAAATGATGATCCAGACAAGATTCGACTTTTTTGAACCATAAAATCATTCTCTGATTGTCTAACTCAAGCTAGGTAGCAGAAATCATTCAATATAGTCATTTGTGGAATACATGCAAGTTAAGTTTGAAATATAAAGAGGAAAGTCAAAGCGGAAACAAATCTTTAGCCGGAACATTATCCAGAGAAGCACGAGCCAGCATATTATCGATCGCTGGATAAACAATCTAGAACATTAAATGATGATCCAAATGAGATATGTCACTATAGAACCACAATGCTTGTCTACTTCAAGTCAGATAGCAGAAATTACTCGAAATAGTCATATGACATAAAAGTTTAGACTGAACAATGAGGAAGGCAAATCAAAGGAGATAGAAATACTTAGCCAGAGCAGTACGAGGGAAGCAAGAGCACACATTTTAATCATCGATAGATTAAGAATTGCCCAACAGAATAATTTCTAGTTGACCAATAATGAAGTTGAATGACAAACCTTTAACTTCTCTAGATGGAAGGCGGGATTGATGATTTTTCTATGTTTTGCCCATTTGTCTTTCTCATAGCTTACTAATCCTTGTACAAATAAGGTGCCTAATGGATTTCCATGAGGCTTTTGATACAAATAGGTTTTCGTGAATACTTCCTTTATAAGCTCAGGGTCCATGATCAATACTTGTGGTCTTGGACCCATCCATATAAAAGATTTTTTCCCTGCAAGCATATATATATATCATGATTAACTACTACTAGTACAAATTTTGAAATAAAACATTTATACAACCAAAAAGAAAGAAATGAACAGAGTGATCTTCGTAAGATAAACATAATCAGGAGAACAGGCTCATTACAATTTCATTGAATTCGAAGAAAGTTGAAACAAACTACATACACCCTGCAAAAGTTTCCTACACATAAAGGTAAAGAAAATTGAGTAAAATCTTGCAAGGAAACTTTTTTTTTTCACACGACTAAACAACAACAACATACCCAAAATCCCACTAGTAGGCTCCGAGGAGGGTAGGATGTAGGCGGACCTTAACACTACCTTATTGACAGACATAGAAAGGTTGTTTTTGAAAATTCATCAGAAACTGTGATTTCAATACAGGGCAATCTTATCCTACATTTCTATAAATGATTGTTTCTACCCTTTGAACCCGTGATAAATCACATGCCGTCAACTTTACCAATTACTCAATAACTAAAAAAAAAGGGCTATGTATTCATATCAAGATGAAAACTCATAAACTTCAATAGATTAAAGTTATATACACTATCAAAGAGTAAAATTTAGTAAATTTAAATACACTATAACAAGTTAGTTATAATTATTGAATAAATGATCTAATTATGTAAATAAATTTATTTATTTATTTTGGATGAAAACTTACCATATTTCTTGATGGTTTCAAGAAAAAAAGGCACCATTCTTGGTGCTAAATCATGATCAGACAGATTCATAGGCTTTGAATTAGCTTCCATAATCATCCCAGTAAGATCTTTCATGTCCCCATACAATAATCTGTATGAATTTCCTTTTAGCCCTTGTTTCCTCAACAATTTCTCCAACTTCTTTGGATTGAACCAAACCCAATTCAGTACTTTCCATAAACACACAAACAAAGTAATTGCTATGGCACAACAACATATTGTTACTATCATTTCAATTGTGTCCATTTTTGTTTTTCTGAGTAAAAATTAGGTCTAGCTTCTTACACTTAAAAACATCTAGCATGTTTGTTGGAAGTAACAAAATGATGTCGTCATCAGTGACGAGTATTATCTAAAGATTTCTGTTTGAGCACGCGCGGGGCAATTATGGCAGGAAAATTTTAAAAATGACACCGTGAGTGGATGTCTGATTTTATTGTATTTTATTATACTAGAACCGACTATGAGCCCGTTTGAATAGGCTTAAAAAAAATAATTTTTATGTATAAAGTGTTTTTAGAACTTTGAAGTGCTGAAATTTATTTTTATAAATAAGCAATTGAGTGTTTGGATAAAAGTGATTATGATGTGAATTTTAGGGTTAAAAGGATAAAAAAAGGTAGTTTGAGAATTTAGTTAAAATATAAAGGATATAAAAGTAATTTTCATGGTCAAAGAAAATGACTTTAAGCACTTTGGAAAAAAAAGTTAGGAATCTTAACTTTTCATTTCTGACTGACTTTAAGAACTTTATGGCTTAAAGTCAGCATTAGGCAAACACGTCCAAAAGCTAGAAAGGAGCTTCCAAACGGGCTCTATGAGAACACAATTAAATATAATATATTTGTTATCCAAGTGGATGTGTGGATGTCTAACTTCCACCTTTTCACTCCACATTCGGCTATAATAGCCACTGCTATTATGCAAATAGAATGACAGAACATTTCTGATGTGTTCCTTCTTATTTTTCTTTAATTTCTGTTTTTCATTTTGTTAAGTTAATTTATTTATAACATATTATTAGCATGAATTTTTATTGTTTTAAGCTATATTTTTAAGAAATTAATAAAAGGGGTTAAAAAATTATTTTCTTTAAATGTCTAATATTTTTAAACTTAAATTTATTGCTCTTGATATATCTGGAAAAGGCTACTCATCATTGGCACTAGATGTCGAAATACATCTAGAATCAATGGGTCTGACAGACACCATCAAAGATGACAATACGTCATTTAGTCAAGACCGTACCAAAGTCATGATATTTCTCCGCCACCATCTTGACGAGAGATTAAAATTACAATACCTCATATTAAAAGACCCCCTTAAATTGTGGAAGAATCTTAAAGAAATATATGACCACCCGAAGTTAGTCACCCTTTTACAAGTACATCATGATTGGCTAAATCTGAAATTAATAGATTTTAAAAATATAACTAAATATAATTCTGTCTTGTTTAGAATTATAACTCAGTTAAATTTATGTGGAGAAGAAATCACTAAATAAGATAAACTTAAAAAAAATACTCCACATTTTCACCCCTTGAATATGCTCCTAAAGCACCAAAATCGCGAAAAGAGTTTTAAGAAATATATCTGAATTACTTTCTCATCTTTTGATTGATAAACGTCACAATGAACTATTAATGAAAAATCATGATAGTCGGCCCGTTGTTTCTTTGTCACTCCCTAAAGTGAATCAAGCAAATTATAACCAACGAGAAAGAGGTCATGGCCCCAATCGTGGTCGTGGTCGAAAAAGAAATTATAATCATGATGCTCGGTTGGCACCGAAAAATGATCAGCAGTACAAAAAAGAGTGAAAAGCCAGGAGTTTTACCAAAGAAAAATTCATAAAATATATATCATAAATGTGGAGGTATGAGGCACTGGTCACGAACATGCCGGTCATCAAAACGTCTTATTCAGCTATATCAGGCATCCTTGAAAAAGGCAAAAAATAATTCAGAGACAAATTTTATCTCTGAAGATAATATTGAGTCTATGCATCTGGATATAGTTGATTTCTTTAATTTTTTAAAAGAAAATATGAATATTGATAAGCCTAATAATATTTAAATAATTTCCTTTTTATTTGTATTTTTAATCCATGTAAATAAATAAAAGTTGTATAATAAGCCATGTATTAATTATAATATTTGTCTTATTTCATTTTGAAGAAAAATATGGATATGCCTCAAATTTTATTTGGATCAATGATCAATCACGAGGATATTTGTGTAATTAATAGTGGAATAACTCATGTCATTTTTAAAGACGAGAAATATTTTATCAATTTGCTTGGAAAAAAAATAAATGTTACTACAATTTCTGGTAATTCAAAAATGATTGAATACTCCGGAAGAGCTACTATATTTCTGCCTAAGGAGACAAAAATTATTATAGAAGATGCAATATTCTCTTCTAAATCTCCAAGAAACTTGTTAGTTTTAAAGATATCCGCAAAATGGATATCATGTTGAGACACTATATGAAATGAATGTTGAATACCTTGGTATAACCAAAAATGTCTCAGGCCAGAAATATATTTTGAAAAAATTACCAACTTTGTCGTCTTGCCTATATTATGCACAAATTAGTGCAATTGAAGCACATATGATCATAAAGTAGAAGTTTACTGATCTAAATACATTTGTGCTATGACATGATCGAATAGGACATCTTGGATCAATAATGATGAGACGAATCCTTGAAAATTCAACTGGACATCCGTTAAAAAACCAGAAGATTCTTACGAATGATGAATTTTCATGTGCTGCTTGTTATCAAGATAAATTAATTGTCAGACCATCGACCTTGAAGGTTGGCATCGAATCTCCTGCCTTTTTAGAGCGTATACATGGAGATATATGTGGACTTATTCATCCACCTAGTGAATTGTTTATATATTTTATAGTCCTAATAGATGCATCATCTAAATGGTCTCATGTGTGCCTCTTATCATCTCGCAGCATGGCATTTGCGAAGCTGTTGACACAAATAATAAGATTAAGGGCGCAATTCCCAGATTATCCAATTAAGGCTATTCGCCTTGATAATGCTGGAGAATTTACATCCCAAACTTTTGATGATTATTGCTTATCAATTGAGATAAAAATTGAACATCATGTTGCTCATGTTCATACTCTAAATGGCCTTGCAGAGTCATTTATTAAGCACTTACAATTGATAGCCAGACCTCTACTAATGAAAATGAAATTGCCAATTACTGTTTGGGGTTATGCTATCTTATATGCAGCAGCACTTTGTACATCCCATATTGACACATTATAATAAATACTCTCCTTCATAATTATTGTTCTTCACACATGATCTCCAGAAGAATAGTGATATTGATGTACAACAAGTTCGTTCAAGTGATAATCTTGCAAATTTATTCACAAAGGCATTACCAATATCACCTTTTGAGAAACTAAGATATAAGATGAAATGCGTCGTCTCCAAAATATCAAATGAAATTTTTATCAGGGGGAGTAAAATACGCGTTGTACTCTTTTTTTCTTAATCAAAGTTTTGTTCCACTGAGTTTTTCTGGTAAGATTTTTAATGAAGCAGCACTCAAGGCGTATTACCAGATGTGTATACTCTTTTTCCTTCACTATGCTTTTTCCCACTGGGTTTTTTCTAGTAAGGTTTTAACAAGGCACAATATTTATGAATGTTTACGATAACTATGTATATTATTTTTTGTAAAAATTTTAATAAGACACATTACACATGAATATCCAAGGGAGAGTGTAATGCAAGTGGATGTGTGGATGTCAAACTTCCACCTTTTCACTCCACTTCAATTTGTCTCCTTTTCTGATATGCTCCTTCTTATTTTTCCTTACTTTCTGTTTCTTATTTTGCTAAATTAGTTTATTTATAACAATATTGATGTTTATACATGATGTTTTCGTAAAAGCTCGTTGCAATATTAGCGAAAGAATTATTGAGACCCCTTATTCCTCATTCTGTTTCTTCTTTTGGTTATTTTATTCTGAGCATTAGGCCAGGAAGGTAAATATTTATCTTCACCATATATTTTCACTAAATCAATATAACTTATCATAATTAAATAATTTAATATATATATATATATATATATTACTTAATTATATATATTAATTATATTTAAATAATAGTTAAAAAAATATGTGTTATATCATTATTAATTTAATATAAACACTCAATCAATAGAGTTGGGTTCAAAATAAAACACAATCTCAGTTCAACCAAAACATATTATTTTTAAAAAGAAGGAAAATAAATAAATAACATAAACAGGAATTACTACTAATTTATTGGACTAGCTGTGGACCCACTCATCTTATCCACTTATTGAACTGGACATTAATACTTATCTTATAGGGCTACGTTTACTACAATATAACAACAATAATAAAAATAACCGTAGAAATTCACAAGTGGGAGAATAACGTGTAGGCAGATATTTTCAATATCAAGTTTTTTAAAGCCTACTGTAGGTTACTTTCCAACGGAATTCATCTGCTTCTTCGTCTCTAACGAAAGTGTAGGCCTTCAGATTTCCATCAATTTCAAGTCTAAGATATGTCAATGTTGTGTTGTAATTAGTAAATGCCATCACATGTGAACTTCTCTGTGTTGATTTTGCAAATCTATAATCCAATTTCAGCCTTTGATTCCCACTGTTCAATTTTATGGATTCCAATGTATTATTCCCATAGTCGAACCAAGCTAATTCCACATCTAACTTGGTCCTGTTGTAGACAGCGAACAATTTCGGCTGCACCACCAGGCTGTAAGGCCCGTTCACATTCTTTTTCACCGAGGCTCGGCTCACGAGCTTATTCGGGCCTGACAAACGGAGAGTTTGGCCCACCAGTAAAGTATCAGTAGGATAGTTGAAACTTTGCCAGACGAATTTACCCTTAGAGTCATGTAACACCATGTTACCATTCGGTAACAACTTGAAGCCTGTCACGCCTTTATTAGCCGTGTTGGTCTGCCAAGCGATTCGACCGTCAGCATCTGCCAAGACGAGATTTCCGTTAGTTCCAAACGTGAAGGTCGCGTTTTCCTTAACGGGGTTTCCCCTGTTTGCTTCCCATACCCAACGCATGAGTGATTCGGAACGGACAGTGCCCATTCGCAATGCTAATGTCCATGCATTAGGAGTTGTGTTGTAGAAACAGAGCTGAAATGGGTTATTGAAAACACGAAGAACGCGATAATCTGCTCTGTATTCTACAACATAAGGTCCTAATTCGCCTTCATTGACGAATTTGAAGGTGTTTTTAGCTGGAACTTGGGCAATGCAAGAAAATATTTGAGAGAAAAGAAAGAGGGAGGCAAGAAGTATAGTAGGCCATGAAGGAGACATGATTAGTTTCTTGTTTTAGCTTGTTTGATATGATAAATTTGCTTCTTGAGATTGGTATTTATAGATGGATGGGGAAGAATAATTATATTAGTTATATATAATGTTGATTAGAATCCTTAAGATTTTTCATTGACTAAATATAATAAAGTATACTATGATCATAAATGTATAATTAATTTATACACAAGTTGAAAAATCAATTTAAAATTGGTCAATGTTGAGGTGCTGTATGCGGAAATAAACAAGTGGATATATGCCTTAAAATTTGCCCTTTCTTTTGTCCATGGAGGAGGAGATGGTACGAACGTACAAGTATTCTATGTGCATAGTGCATTTATTGTCTCAAATTCTAGATGAAAATTTTATTTGCACCCGATATTTTTATTAAATTATATTATTTTATTTAATTAATATAAATATCAAGTACATATAAGTTTTTATCTAAATATATATATATAGAAAACTGAAGATAATTTGGATTAAATTATATGAAATTTCATATAGAATATTATTTTATATAAAACAGGGTACTTGTCTTAATCATATATAGTACATAGATTAAAACCATAGAATAACAAAATTAACTCTCATAATAGTATTTCTATATTTATTTAAGATGTAAACACACATTTTATATTTTATTTAGGTATATTCTAATTTGCATACATATATTAACTAAACATCTAAGGCCTAATTAATTTGTATTTGAGTTGGAAAGTCCCGCGTCTTTGAAAATTGAACACTCTCTATTAAATATAATTTATTTTCTAAAGCTAGAATTAAAAATATATTTAATTAAATATATAAAATACTTTTTACATTTTTTCTAAACCAGCTATCCTCCACGAGTTTTCTTCTTTTTCAGTGTGTAATCCTAAGAAGATAATGAAGATAAAGAGAGATAGTGATCCTTCGTTTTTTTAATAAAAGGGTGGTCCTAACAGCCACAGGTTTGGTCTTTGGATCAAAATGGATTGAGGCGGCTCGATGCGGAAATTGCTAACATTTTATATTTGATTGCTCGATTAAAATTTTTGAATTTCGTCTTATATTAGTGATATAATAATTTTAAATTTTTTTTTATATTAATAATCGAAATAACAATTTTTGAAATTCGCTTTATATCAGTAATACAATAATTTGTGTTGTATATGTTATTGTATCACTAGCAAAAAGTGAATTGTTGTATTATTATTCAGACTATCATTATGTTAGATAATTAGGCCTCCAATAATTGCTATTTCTAAAATTTTCCTTTTATTTATGTATCAATTTCAATTTGCCAAATTAATTTGCATAATCAATTTGTGTCGACGTAACAAACAATCATAATTTTGTCGTAAACCAAGGAAATCCTTTCACTATCAACTTGTTACTTTGTGTATTGAAAATTAAAAATCGCCAACGACCATCGCTCTTTGTAACACCTATGACTTCTCTAGAAAGCAAGTTTTAATATGTCATTAGTGCGAAACTACAATTTTCACTAATAAAATTTAAAATATAAAAATATAAATACATAAAAAAATTAAAAGAGTTCAACATCATATATATAAATATAAAAAAATAATTTTAATTATGTATAAACTGTATAATTTTACATCAAGAAGGAATCAGATAAATCTAGTCGGCCCAATAGATGGCACCGCCCCTGCCTGTCTCAATCTTTTTTGGGTTGTATATTCCACTTTCAAGGGTCAGAATTATTGGTTCTCGATTTTTATTAATGTCGTACATATATTAATAAATTTATAATAGAAAAACTACAATAGTATAAATATTTTTATAACAATACAAAATTACTATTACTGCAAATCATTTTCATTTTGTAATGACAATCAAGCATTTCTCCATTTTATTTTATGCATGGTGTTTGACTAGCTAATGCGCATGTTAGTTTGACATAAATAATATTTTAAAGATGATGAAAAATGGGTAAAAATTTGGTTGAAAAGAGAACAAATATCACGTTAAAGTTAAAGTGTAAATAATTTAATGAAATTTTATATATATTTTTGAAATTTATGAAATCGTATAAAAATAAAATGATAATCAAATATTCTTATATTCTTCAGAATAAAAAGAGTTTCATGTTTTCAACAAAAAAGAAAGAAAAAAAAAAAGGAGTTTCGTGCAAAAACGAAACATAACAAGTTTGTTTGACTTTGATATTTTTTATTTGACTTTTGAAAAGCTAAAACCAAAAAAAATGGTTCCAGCTCACGCTTGCATGGGAGACAACAGACAACAAGGAATGACCAAATTAATTGTCATTATTCTCTTGATCTCAAAATATCAATTGTGTTTTTCTTTGATATGCACTTTGAAAAAGACGTTAATTAGGAAGAGTTTTATTAACTTATATTTATTTATGTCTCAAAATATTATTTTTATTTATTAAATTATTATTCCATAATTAAAATATTTGAATTGCGCTAAGAAACAATTGGACTACTAAGAATTAAAATAGAAAAATAATTATTGATTTTATCTTAAACCAAGAAACTACTAGAAGCCCATGTACTGACAACGACACTTCCACCTAACTTTTTCTAGTACTGAATTCTTCATTTTTATTATTAAACTAATATTCCAAAGCTGAGCATGAATGATTATAACATTATATTAGTGCATGTGCATTGATGACATCTAAACTCAATTCTCTACCACAAAGCTATAATACATAGAACTTATTGCTAATTATAATAGAAAAACAACATAAAATTCACTAATTTGAAGTTTAATTATATGTCTTTTTACGAGTTTTTAAAATTATTATTTGTGTCAAATTTCGATCTTCAAATACATGTATCGGGTGCGTCTAAATACATATGGTCAAAATTAGATATATTTTATGTTGGAAAAGATACTACAATATTGATATTGGACTAGAATTATAAAGCAATAAATAACTTATTACAAACACTGTTCGTGATAAGCCACTGCCTTGAAAGCAATTTCGATCCGATTTCGGTGCAGATCGTTGTAGCCGATCACTCCCCAAGGTTCAACAATTACTTTCAAACTAGTGGCTAAAAGTTTCGAGTTGCACAAATAGTATTGCCTAGAAATTCACAAAAAAATAGGAAGAATGATTATTTGAGACAATAAAGGAATTGATGAAAGAGAGGCTTTTGTATTTTTCTTCCGTATATCTAGCTCCCAAATGGTACTCGTTAAATAGGAAAATCATTTACGTTTTCATCCATCAGAAGAACGTAAGAAACTAGCGTATAATTAATGTGATGAAACATTACTGTTACTTTTAATGACATTTGTCATAATGCAAAGTAACTTAAACCTTCTGAATAATTTCTTTATTTTCTTACGAAGTTAACAAACTTTCACTTGAATAAATGTGAAATATTTATGAAGAAGTAACTTTTCCATTTCACATATACTTATGATTTAGAAATGTCCACATAGATTAATAACGGAGAGTTAAAACATGTTATTTATCCTTTGCATTAAATAAAAAGGAATAATTTCCACAATCCCCCACTAATGCAAAGATAAATCATGGCCTTACACCATAGGGATGGAAAATGTGTTGTATATTGAGACTAAATGGATCCACCATACTATCTCAATCAATGGGTTTTAGCCCTCATCCTCTCGACATTTTAGAATTATTTTCCTTGCCAAAACATTGGTCATAGGATCCGCCTAATTTCTTTCAGACCTTACATATTTCAAGGAAATAACACCTAGTTTCAACAACTGTTTAACTGCACCATGTCTTCCATATAATAGCTCGCATCGTTTTAAATGTCGGTTATGGTCATTTTTCCACAAAATAAATGTTTTAAAGGATATCTATATGATTGATTATGCATGCATTGCATTATGTTTCATATTACATAAATGTTTTAATGTTTCCTCAATGTTCATGCATTCTTGCATTCTTAGTACATTCAAAGTACTAACGAATACTCTTTTGCCTACATGATATCACCATGTAGGGACCGGTGCTCCTCTTCGTTCTCCTCCACGTGGCTATTTGAGATTTCGTTTGAAGACTACTTTTGGTGAGTTCTCATGTTCCGAAAACAATACTCATTTATCTTTCTAGCTTGTTATATGTTGAGATCTTTAGACACTTACTATGACATTTCTTTCTATTATGATTGAGGGTGAGCTAGGGACTTGTCTTAGGCCTGTTAAATCTAAAGTTAGAGGTATTATTGGACATATATAAGTTGAAGATTTACTATTATGATTTCTTCTTGTTTATTTATTGTCATTACCTATGAAAGGCTAAAAGAATGTTAAGAGGCTTGTTTGATGTACTTTCGGATTCCTCATTCGCCATGTCACGTCTAGGCCCTAGGCTTGGATCGTGACAGTAATATTAAAGAAAAACAAATTAAAATGACTTAATGCTACCCACTCTCCAATAACTTTTCCAAAAGAACGTGATGTGGAGGCTGAGTCCTCATGTGTGATCTTAATATTGTTGATTGGTTATGTAATTGTTCATTGTGTTGTCACTTGATCTTGATCTTGTTGGTTGTCACCTGTTAAGTGCTATGGTTGATTTACCGCTATTACTTTATGCATATTGATTTCTATTTTGAGTCAGCCGATGATACCTACCCAGTACATGTTGTCCCGTACTGACCCGTATTTGTAATTTTTCTTTGTTTTATTTTGTGGAGTGCAGCAAGTGTTCCATCGACTTCGACTCGACCTTAGCTCTAGCCAGTGTCCAACACACCAGGTTCCAGGGTGAGCTATTCCATCTAGCTCGTGTTGGATTCTCTCGGGCATGACATGATGTCCTTAGTTTTCGGACACATTAAGTTATTTATTTATTCTGGTGTTTGATATTTTCAGACTTAGTATTTTAGAATTAGATGTCCTTAAAGTGATGACTTTCAGATTTTGGAAAAACATATCTAATAGACTTTAGTGGTTTTATTACTTCTTACTCTCATAAATTGAGCTTTCGCGTTATTGTCATATTTTATAAGTTGGAGTTTGTATCGTTGGTTCTCCCACTTAGGAGGTTAAGGTGGGTATTACTCATGACCCATTTTGGATCGTGACAATATTGGACTTGAATTATAAAGTAATACATAACTTATTGCAAACACTAGTCAAAATTCCTTACTTATTTATTGAAAATAATTACAGTTTAAAAATATTATTAAAAACAATTACATTGTATTTTTGTAGCAAATTAAAGGAATCCTAATTTATTTTCTAATTTTCCTCAACTGATATCCATTTTTTGGGCAAAATTAAAATAAAAAATTATTGCCCACGTTATCTCTCCTCCCAATTCCCTTTCCCTCCCACATTCTCCCTCTTCCCTATTTCCTTTTCCTGATTTATTTCGTAATTTATTTCCTAATTCTTCTCAACTGATACCCATTAATAAATGTATTTAAATCATTCAAAAATTTGAAATTTAGTATCATAATAAGATTAAAAAAAAATTATATTACAAACACATTGCATTCCATGACAAAAAAATGTATTCATTATTGTTATGTATTCCAGAAATAGATTATAATCAACAAAGAATTTATAGAACAACAACTTATTGTATTCAAAATTATTTTGTATTTCAAATATATATCATACAAAAATACAAATCATTCAACCATTCTATTCTCCAAATTGTTTTTTTTTTAGGTGCAATTATGTAAGGTGTAGTGCTTCTTTCCCTATGCTGCCTATTAGTGCTAGTAGAGTAGGACTGACCTCAAAACAGATAAGCATACAAACTGTATTCCAAAAAAAATAACTATTTCAATCATCCACAAATATAAAATTTAGTATCATAATAAAATTCATAACAATTGTATTACAAACACATTGTATTCCGTCTATTTGTATTCAAAATTATTTTGTATTTCAAATATATGACAACCAAAAAATACAAACCATTCAACCATTCTATCCTCAAATTTGTATTTTTTAGGTGCAATTATGTATTTAAAATACATAAGCATACAAACTCCGAATCAAAGAACAAACAACCAAATAAGAATACAAATTCAAAAGATATACACATACAAACATGTATTCCTTAAATTATATTTTTTTATGTCCAAAATGTGTATTCAAATCAAATACCCATACACATCAAAGAGCAAACAAGCACATAAGAATTATAATTCGAAACATACAATCATAAAATTTTGAATTTCTGTATCCAAAGCATATCGAATTTGACAAAAAACTATCAATTACTTGATGTTCGAAATAAATTGAATTCGAAACTAATCTAAAACAAATTCATTATTCATCATAATTTACATTATGTTTTTCATCAAGTTTTTCCCATCGAATCTTCACTGTATCTATCTCCTTTTTTTCCGAAAAAAAAAGTTTGTCAAATGTGTTTCGTAGAAGAATCAACAATGGAGAATACAAACTCGTTAGGGAGGATGAGGAAGACGACCAAATTGATACCTGTAATTGCCAATTGTAAATATTTTTGACTCTTAAAAATTAACATAAGTAATTAATTATTTTCAGTTGTATTTACCTAATTTGCAAGATTTTCTCCATGATTTTCTCTAAGTTGTTAATTCTTAGTTGTATTCTAATAAGTTAAATCAAAAAAATAATACATAAACCAGTCTCATAGCAAGTAAAAATATAGTTATTTTTAATAAATATTAAAAATATAGCTAAAGAGTCCTATTAAATGCTACAGTGTTATTGTGTTGAAAATTTTCCTTACTTTAAAATCTTTATGAGTTATGGGCCATTCCGGATCAATATAACACATAAAATAATATCAACAATTTTGTGAAAATATATGCTTTTAAACTTTTGACAACCCCCCTCCCTCCTCCCCCTCTAACATGACCCAATATTCAAGATTGAAAATTACTCCCGCGGTTATAATTGACGTGATACCGTTGAATTTAAAATTTAAATAATTTAACTTTGATCATAAATTTGAACATTGAATCTTTAAATTTTTTGAAATAAATTTACAGATTTTTTTATAAATAATTATTATAATTAACTTAATTAAGTTTTTAGCTATAATTTGCATATTTACAAGCTGTAGTTATAGTTTAAGCTGTCTCGTTTGCATAATTCGGTGATTTGTATAATTTGTACATAATTGAACTATTTTTGTATAAACAAGAAATAACGAATTTATACAAGCACAACTATGTGATCTTTAAACAGTTATACAAATTATGTTATACAAAATTACACTATACAAAAGTTATACAAATTATATTATACAAATTTTGAATTATATAAATGTGAAAATTATACAAACTTGAATTAACGTTAAATGTTAATGACAAATTATAAATTAGCTAAACTATAGCTATATTAACTAATTAACTAATATATGTTTGTTAAATTACATGATTTTCTCTATTATGTGAAAAGTTCTATAAGTCATAATAATTATAACTAAAATATTAAGAGATCTATGAAAAAATTATCACCATTAAAATTTATTTGAATTTTAAAATTTAAAAAATATCATTGAGATCGAAAGTAAAAGTGTCGGCCATAGAGTACATGTAGGACCCCAGGTGGCATTGTCATCATAAATGAATGGGCTTCTAGCAGAAGTACTTTATTCGATCTATTAAAAAGGTAATTTGATTAACTTATTTTTAATTTAATTTAATACTATTCTTTTCCCAATCATCTTAATCTCTTTCTTTTTATCGAGTAAGACAAAAATAGTAATAAATAGTTTATTATATCATTTTTAAAAAGTAATTATATTCAATTAATTAATTTAATCAAGCACGATAGCTAAAATTGACCAGAAAACGTAATGAATGGCGCCAAATCGCGCAGCCACTCGAAAGCATCAGACTATTATACAGCCCATTACCCATGGGCCATGGCCCGGTGCCTGGTGTCTCTAATGGACCATTCAAGGTGATCTGGATCCATTAAAATTGGTTACTTCTACAAGAGTCAAACAAATATATGTGGGGGAGCTAGAACAGTTTTTCACCCAAGACAGAATCACATTTGAATTTGATTAAATTTAAATTTATGTATCGTAGAATCTATTTTTAAAAGCATATTTAATGTGACTTTTTTCTATTTCAAGGATTCAAATATTAATTAAATATTTAATAATGTGATTAAAAATAGAGGAATCATAATTCATAACTATCTCATTATTAGTCTGAAGTCTCCAAGGCTGTTTGGTTTGAACATAGGATAGTATTATTTAAGCAAACAGTTATCAAGTAATTTAAAATTAATATGAAAATACACATCACTTAATTTTGAATAAGTAATAATTATAAAGTATTTTCAACAGATACTTTGCGTTCATAGTTTGATGTAAATTTCAAATTCGTATACATTTGCACTTAGAACTTTAATTACTTGCTCACATTCAATATTTATATCAAATTAAATAAATTTAACTTTTACAACTAGAAATAAAAATACAGACTCCCACTTAACCATAATTTATTAATAAGTACAATTTCTCCATTAATAATTCCAGCTTCATATTTCATATCTATCTACTGAACAAACTCATAGCGCCTTCATGAAGTTCAAGTGCAATTATTTTTATATCATGCTAATAATTATGCTCCTCCAATACACAATACGGACAGCACATCAACATTGACCGGTTTTGAATTTGACTACCTTTAAGATTTTGACCCAAATTATTAATGTATTATTAATATCCATATACTTATCAATATCCAGCAATGCAAAAATCTTAAAGATTATGATCAACAATAATACAATATATAAAACTAATTAATTATCCTTCCTCATGCATCTATAAATGCCAATCTCAAGAAGCAAATGTGTCATATACCAAAAACAAGCCAAAACAAGAAAAAAAATTAAACATGTCGTCTCCTTCATGGCCTACTACAATTTTTATGTCTATTTTTCTTTTTCCCAAATATTTTCTTGCATTGCCCAAGTTCCAGCTGAAAACACCCTCAAATTCGTAAATGAAGGCGGATTAGGACCTTATGTTGTAGAATACAGAGCAGATTATCGCATTCTTAGTATTTTCAATAACCCATTTCAGCTTTGTTTCTACAACACAACTCCTAACGCATGGACACTAGCGTTGTGAATGGCACTGTCCGTTCCGAATCACTCATGCATTGGGTGTGGGAAGCAAACAGGGGAAACGCCGTTAAAGAAAACGCAACCCTCACGTTTGGAACTAACGGAAATCTCGTCTTGGCGGATGCTTGGCAGACCAACACGGCCAATAAGGGCGTGACAGGGTTCAAGTTGTTACCAAATGGTAACATGGTGCTACATGACTCTAAGGGTAAATTCGTCTGGCAGAGTTTCAACTATCCCACTGACACCTTATTAGTGGGCCAAACTCTCCGATTGTCCAGCCCGAATAAGCTCGTGAGCCGGGCCTCGGTGAAAAAAAATGTGAACGGGCCTTACAGCTTGGTGGTGCAACCAAAATTGTTGGGTATCTACAATAGAACCAAGTTAGCTGTGGAATTAGCTTGGTTCTATCTTCGAAATAGTACATTGGAATCAGTAAAATTGAATAGTGGGAATCAAAGATTGAAATTGGATTATAGATTGGCAAAATCAACAGAGAGAAGTTCACATGTGATGGCATTTACTAAATACAACACAACATTGACATATCTTAGACTTGAAATTGATGGAAATCTAAAGGCCTATACTTTTGTTAGAAATGAAGAAGCAGATGAATTCCGTTGGAGGGTAACTTACCAAATGCTTTAAGATTTTTTTTTTCTTTAAATATATATTAAAAAACATAACTCTGTAAGGTAACGATTTCATATCCAGTAAAATAAGTGGGTCCACAACTATTCTTTTCCTTTTTCTTCTATTTTGGTTTTATATATTGTTTTTGTTGAAGGGTGTATTTTATTATGTTTTCTACTATTTATGATGTTATGTCAAATGTGAAGGGTGTATTATGTATTTCTTCTTTCTTTCTAATTTTTGTTATTATGTGTTTATGATAGCATTCAAATTAACATGGTTAAAAAGACTAAGAAAAAAAGAAGCAAAAGGGCATAATACTCCGCTGCTTATTAAATGTTAGTCCTTAAAAAATAGTATTAATCTAAATAGTTGTTAATTCAATTTCTTAAAAGAAAATAGTCGAATATACATATATTTATGTATATCGATTAGAAAAAATAAATCTGATATGTTATTTGTGTAAATATTTTCTGAGTTGCGTTTCGGTTCTTGGACTTCATTGGCAAACATTACTAGTGTATTATTTAATATAGTTATAGTTTCACATAATTAGGAATCGCGGCTACAATTTAATAAAATTTGCTATTATACAAATTTGGGGACTCATATACAAATCTGAAAGCAAATTAGGTGTTTATATACAAATCTGGAAGCAAATTAGGTGCTCATATACAATCTCTAAAGCAAATTTGTATTTTTTTTTTGTATTTGTATATTTCGGAGCTCATATACAAATATTTGGAGATCATATACAAATATCTAAATATTTGTATTTGTATACAAAGAGAATTTAGGGGCTCATATACACACTCTAAAGCAAATTTGTATTTGTATATACAATCTCTTGAAACCCCAATTTGTATAGCGAGATATACAAACGAGAAAGCCCAATTTGTGTAATCCAGGGAGATATACAAATGGAAATTGGCATAGCATCTGAAACTATAACTATGGAGCGTAATTAGGCAAACTGTAGCTAAGGAGCCTAATTATGTTTCAAGTGTTTGCTATTTTTGAAAGTTTTTCATTTAAACTTGGTTGGGCTTGGGCCATTATTTCCTACATAATTTTGACATGACACATATATGAGAACCAAAAAAATTAAGATGAGATTCATATGCTCCACCATTCTGTCGTTTCAGATGAAATTTTCATCAGACATTAGGAATCTAAGCACGTTTTTGTACTCTATTTTAGTAAGAACATTTGAGATGGTGGTCCATAAAAAAAGGAAAAATGTGAATGAAAATCAATGATGGGATTTAATTATGAGACATGGTCTTAACTAGTGTAGGGTAGAGTGGCATCATTGATATGTAAGGGTTTGTGTGTTACCAGGGATAAACGATAATAATTTCGGATAAATTGTAGGAATATTTAATTTTGCTTTGGTTAGGGTTATTAATAAGATCCGGAATTTTTTTATCTATTATGTGCTACAATGATGAAATAAGTTTTTATTTGTTCTTTTATTTTTTTGAAATTGAGTTAAAAAAAAATCAAAAATATTTGAGTTAGTTATAAATTATGAACTAACATCCCATATATATGGTGGGATAACTAATCCTAAGTTCAATCCCAACGACACTAAGGAAATTAACTAAACACCCATTTGTCCAAAGAAACTAAAAAAGAGCTCAAGTTCAAAACAAGGGAATATCAATTCACCGCGATGTTTCAAGTTCGAGTCCTCTAACTATTTCATGCATGCTCCAATTGGCTGAGGGGATATAGCTCAGTTGATTGACCTTCACTCTTGCAATTGGACTGTTGTGATTACAGGTTGGATCAAATGTCTAATTGTCCAAGCAATAATAATACTATCTTGTATCTGAACTGGTGACTCAATTTTATCACTAATAGGAAAGAAGGCTGAAACGTGCCAACGAAAGATTCTACCGAGACAAAGATGGGTTGTCAAGAACATAGAGGAGGTGTATAGGATGGACAGTTAGTCAGATCTAGTAAGGATCATACATGGACGGTAGTTGGAAACGACCGCTCTCCTAGAGTTCCCTCATCTGAGATCTTTGAAGAAGAGGATCAAGTTAGCCCTTGCAAATATCTTGATGTACTATCGAATCCCTTCAACCTTTGAACGAAATGCAGTAATAAAAAGGAAGGAAAATTCTTAGACCAATCCCATCATCTTAACCCCCATAGGAACTACCATAGAATCATGTTCAATAAGTGAAACACATGAAAATGGAACCGCCTTTAGTATAGAACATTTATTCTATAAAATAAAAGTTTCAGGTGCGAATTTAAATTTATCGAGCTTCTAATCGGATATTGGGTGGAAAATCCTAAAAGAAAAACAATACTAAAAGTGGGTATATCTAGTCAAATTCAAATACCCCTATCAAGGAGGATGCAGCTGATACTTTGAAATGATTATAAGGGATCATTTCCCATTTAACCACCCCTTTTTGTGATTTACCCATGGTATGTACGTTCGAAGAGCAAATGAAACCGTTAAAGCTTGAAGTCAAACTCGCTTCAATATGCAGATGTTAATTCGTGGAGTAATCTTTAATTATATTACGAAAAAATTTATTATTTTTTTCACGATTCATAAAGAATTTTCACTAGAAAAATAGTCTGGTGCATGACATATTTTAAATTTATATAGGATACGAAAAAAGGATGCACTCTAAGAGGATGTGATGTAGGCAACTCACCTAATCATAACACAAACATTAATGACTATTATTTCATAGTATGAACACGTAATTATGTAGGTAAAAAAATATATTTTCTTCTTCTCACTCCAAGATTTGAAAAATATCAAGTTAAAGTTCAACGAAATGTCCCAATGATGCTTGAACACTACATAGATACTAAATTAAGCTAATTATTTATTCCCCATGGTCCAAATTGGTGTGAGATGCGTTTAGTGGCATAAATCTTGCTGTTTATTCGGAATTAATTTCCAACTGAAAGCTTGATTAGGATAAGTTCAAAGATTACACGGATAACACTACACCGCAAATATCTTTCGCGCCAATATAATTAATTAACGACAATAATTTAATTGCCGCTAAATATATTTTTTAGAGACAATTACTAATGACAATTACATTTTAGCACTATTTGTAAATGTAGCTAAAGCCTATAATGATATTGGATCCAATGACAATTAACTAATGCTTGTAAAGGCTTTGACACTCTTTATTAATGTGCATATTTATTATCGTTAAAAACTATTTTTGTTGTATTGCAATTTGGTGCAAATAAAAATGGCAAATAATATGTTACATAATTGTTACTGTAGTTTTTATTTTTCCTACATTCTTGAGTCATTCAAAAAATTATTTATAAGTAAATCTTCTTAAGATCGATAAAAATTAAAAAGTAACCTGATATTAAAAAGAATTCTTTATCATGAAGGCGTGTATAATTTAAACTCTATATTAGTGACTATTAATTCAATATGCACCAAAAGAAACCACATTCCATTAGTTGGCTTGTTTAACTCCATGTGAAAATTGGAGTCATTTAAAGTAAAATGATATGATAATTGATAGGTATCTCATAACTACATGAACTAAATTAGCACTCATGTTGACAAGTTAGCTTGAAATAAGGAAACAAGACACGACGGACAATATTTTAAAAAACCGTATGTATATTCTAGATTTTAGTACAAGTTAAAAAAAAAAGAATCTCGAGGAAGCAAGATGTGATGACATAAGTGAGATCATTTGATTGATAGGGAGTGATTTAATCGTTTTAATAAAAATATTCAATGTGATTCTGAATTAATTGAGACAGTCTCGATTAACCAATGTCTAAAATAAAAAAATAAAATAAAATAAAGTATAAATAAATAAATGAAAAGAAAATTGTTTACTCATAAATCAATACAGTTGAATTTATAGACGTAGTTCAAGGACATATGAATAGAAATGATCAAAACATGTGATTTGTATATTAAAATTTGCTTAATTAAACTGAACATGAAAAAGAAATAACAAGTATGAAAATGACTTGAGATGAACCTGAGTTCTAATGTTGATTGCTAATAGCGTCATCGAACAAGTTTGATGTTATTTATGATGAAAAAAATAATGAGTAATAGAACTTAAAAATATAAGACAACAGTATATTGCTATTTGCTAGTGGGTGAATAAATATCAAATGGTTTACAACGAATGACTAGAAGACTATAATTTATAGCTAAACCCTATGGAGCATTTTTTGTGGAACTTGCACCGATTAAGTTCATTACTTACACCCTTATTGTTACGTTCTGACGATAGCATTTGATATTATTCCTACTGAGTTACTTGTGACTCATTCTTCTTGCCACACATCGCTTCTTAATAAATTGGCTTAAATCTTCAGTCCTTTTTTATCTCATACATACAAAAATATGGAGACAAATTAAAGAAATGAAAAGGAAAGCCGACGAGCAAAAACAAAAACATCACTATGACAGTAGAGTACACTTAGATAATAATATGATTAAACCATTATCAACAGTGTTATGATGTTAATTAGTGACGCTACTATTGTCTCGGCTATTATATATTTGTGTTGTTAGAAATATTATTAATCTCACAGCTGTAATAAGAAACTATAAGGAAAGTTGATTCAGTAGTTAATTGATTAATTATATTTCTTTCTATGTAAGCAAAATCTTGAGAGTCAACAAGATAAAATCCCATATGATATATGATGATCAGTTGATGCTGATTATAATAGTGAAATGATATAATATTTATTTGTATTTCGTGTTTATATTATACCAAACAATTTAACTTTTACAATTAAAAAATTGCAGTGAAAATACATATCACTTAATCATGCATGGTTAAGAATATATGTGTACTGTATGCGTATAAAAAGCACGTATCTTGCACAAAAGCTGATTCATATATAATTTAAAGTTGATTGATTCCTTATAACGATCGACCTCAAATAAATATGTAATAAAAATGGAATTTACAATTAAATACATATAATCGCCTATCTATAATCTTCATTTATTAGCTTAATATATATATTGAGTGCGTGTAAATCTCTTCCATGATCACATAGTAATATTTCCAGTTTATACTTTTATTTATTTTTCTCCCATTACCCATAGAAGGCAAATCCATAGGAGCCAATCAAAAAGCTATTAGCTAGCTAGGAGCCCATTGTTTATTAAATAATTGAAGCAGCCAAGCCATCACTGTATAGTCTCACTGTATAGTTTTCAAATCAAATACAACTTTCATGGTTGTCTTTTTCTAACATATTAGAAAATGACGATCTAGTTGGTCCAACAGATTTTCATCTGTCTAATGGGAAAGTCTTTTCATAGCAGCTACATTTATACATGTTACCTAGCTACTAGGGTTCCTGCCTTATATATACACTCAAATATTGGACTTAATTAAGTTTATTCAAAGCTAAGTTGGTTCACTACTTAAATTTTTACTTTATTAATGAGCATTTAATTAAAAAATAAGTATTAAATGAATTTGATAAAAAATAATTATGAAGCTATATAAGGCAAATGATGGCAAATATGTTGGAATCTTCAAATTAAAAAAATAAAATTCATATAATTGAGATGAAAGAAGTACAAAGATAGTTTACACATATTTTTTTTTTTTTGGCCAAAGTTCTCAGATTTCATATATAGATAGGAAAAAGGAGAATAGAAGAAGGTTAAGCCTGACCTTCGTATTATAAAATTAGGAATCAGGAACTCATCCTTATTCTCTAGCTTGTCAAAGAAACGAAAAAGAAAAAAAGAGTCCGCTTTAATTCTTCACTCGGATTCTAATATTAGGCTTGTCAATTACATTATTCTTCAATATGGATATAATCATAGGAGGAAGACTTATAACCTCAATGAAGAAGGTAGTTATTTTGCAATGCTCTGATCCGCAAAGTTAGCAAGCATATTGTCAAAAACAAAAAGATATGTTATCTTTTTATATTCAAAATAATTTAACTTTAAGTTTTTTATTTTTATTTTACTTTAATGATACAATTCTATGACATATTTAACCATATATTTCAAAAGCCTTTCTTAAAAAAAAAAAGAACTTTGTATTAAGTCAAATCAAATAATATTTCCCATAAAATGTTATGGATATAATTTTTAGTTTTTTGTCTCCTTCATTCCCATTTCTTTCCCCGGGTGCACTAGCAACTTACCATTGATTACACAGTATATAAATAATATATCATATTATTTAAATTAAAATATGTTAAAATTTGAAGTTAACTTTAGTTGGTTATATTATTGCTTCTGTTGTATCAATTGGTTAATCCTAACTCAAAATATTATGATTTTGTATATGTATAAAGGTGTCGATCTTAATCTCTACTAATGACTGATTTAATTTCTTACAAAGCAAACATATTATCATTAAAATGAATTAAAATATGTGTTTATGATCTAAAAATTCTATATAGTTAGGAGAAATACAAGTTTCTTCACCACCTAAAGGCTAAAACAATGGTAGTAATTAACTCAATTCCTCTTTTTACTAGTCAAGTAGGATTAATTGGTCTTTTTTACTTCTTGACTACATACACAAGTTATTAACTAACTGTGTTCACATTGGCTAGCTAACCTTAATAGCTAAGGGTCAAATTAAAGTGCTAAATTTGCTAATATTCTTGATAATGAGTGCTGAGATGATGCTAATACAATTATATATAAAAAAAAGTTAATTATCATTAAAAGCCATACTTATTGCTAATAGTACAATTAAAGGAAGAAAACAATATGGTGATGGAAGAAAAAGAGGAGCTAAAGCACTTCCTCTTGGACCCCATGTCATGTCTTATCAACTACCCCAATTATTTGTTTTAATTTTCATCTTTTCTCCATTGCAATCCTACTCATCTCTATATATTTTTCCTTCTCTTAGCTCAAACAATTCATTAAAACTCAAAACAAATCTCTCCCTCACAAATTCTCCTCCCAATTTATGTTTACTTTTTTTTTCTTTTTAATAAAAAGAAAATAGATTTTTTTTTATAGTATTATAATTTATTACTCCTTTGGCAGAAACGCTTAATTCGAGAAAAATCAAGGTTGCTGGACAAAAAAACCCTTGTTGAGAAGATAGTGGAACTTTCAAAATATGATGTCATCAAGTGAGCAAAGAAGGGAAGTAGGAGAAGGATCATCAGCGACCGCAACTCTAGTACAATCTGATCATCACCATCATCATCAACTATTATCATCATCGACTCAACTGAGTCGTTATGAGTCTCAAAAACGTCGTGATTGGAACACTTTCGGACAATACTTGAAGAACCACAAACCCCCGGTTCCTTTACCGCAGTGCAACTACAACCACGTGTTAGATTTTCTCCGATACCTAGATCAATTTGGAAAAACTAAGGTACATTTAAATGGATGTGTATTTTTTGGACAAGTTGAGCAAGTTGGACAATGTATATGTCCTCTTAAACAAGCATGGGGGAGTTTAGATGCACTAATTGGAAGGCTTAGAGCTGCTTATGAAGAAAATGGAGGATTACAAGAGACTAATCCATTTGCTAATAGTGCTATAAGAATTTATCTTCGTGAGGTAAGAGATTCTCAAGCTAAAGCAAGGGGAATTCCTTATAAGAAGAAGAAAAAGAAGAGGAAAATTCAAATTAATTCTTGTAATAACAATGAGGCAAATTCTTCTTGATTTGCTCAAGAGGGAAAAAAATAAATGGTAAAAAAAATTTCTTTTATAATATAATAAGAGGGTTACTTCAATTTGCTTTTGGGAAATTTATATATGGTCATAGTTTCAATATTATGAGTATTAATTGACTTAACTTCATACATAATGTGAATATAACATTGATTATGTTGCTTTCTCTATGATTTCTTGGATATATATATATATTTATTGAAATAGTAGTATTACTTGAGTTGAGGGTATACTCGGAACAATCTCTCTGTCTTCACAAAGTAGGAATAAGGTTGTGTACGTGCTTTACTTGTGAGATTTCACTGAGTATATTTTTATTGTTATTGTAGTATATTAGATTTGAGGGTGAGCCCTAAATTAGAGTTTTAGAAACCCTAAAATTTTGGACAGCCTCTCTATGGGTTATTTAAACTTTGATCTTCTACTTGAATTAGGAACAATAGGATTAGTAGGCAGTGACAAATTCAAGATTTGAATTATATGAGTTTTATTTTTAAGATTTCAGTAATGACTTCATTATATTTTTAAAATTATGATTTCAGATCTACTATTTATTATAATTTTAATAGATATTTATACATAAAATTTATATTTCGCGTCGAAAGTACTGAATTAAAATGAATCTAATGCTACATCCACCATTGCCATGGCAGAGATAGGATTTTCATCCATTTGACCCTCAACAATACCATTTCAGGTTGTCACAATAATTAATTGATGAATTAAGCATTTTTCTTTTTTTAGAGTCTACATGATATAGACTTACGATATGATAAGCCATTAATTAGTAGTAGCAATTATTATTTGTAGTTAGGCCCACTGCATAAAGAGATTTCTTCATTGAACAAATTTCATATAGTCATAATCATAACCATTAATAGAAAATAATCTTGTGTTGTTGTACGCATTATCTTTGCTCTTGGAGTCCTTTTAATCTGTTGAAAATTTAATTCACATTGTCCTAGAATTCAAACTTATACAATTGAAATGTCAGGACTATGTCATGAAATTTAATTTTAAAAAATCTTAAATTAAGTTCCAACTTATATAAATAAGCTCAAACTTTATGAAAAAATCCTCGAGTTTGACAGAGTTCCTGTATCCCAAGCTGCATGGAGTATATCCGAAATTTTAAAGGTTTGTGTGTACACTACAACAAAAATAACTTTTAGCGGTAATAAATATACACATTAATAAAGAGTGCTAAATCTTTTACTGGCATTAGTTAATTGCTATTAGATCCAATGTCGCTATAGGCTTTAGCGACATTTACAAAGATAATTAATTGCCTCTAAAAAAGATATTTTTAATGGCAATCAAGCTATTATCGTTAATTAATTCCCGCTAAAAATTATTTTTGATATAATGGTATAGTCTAAGATCAAATTATAATGTTATCATACTTGATGAAGGTAAAAAAAATTATTCGCACCTGATATCGAGTAAGTGTTTTAACATAATAGTGGTTGTTAAACAAATGCTCTAATGACTCTAAAATATAAGAAAAGGTAATTTAGAGGGAGCATTAGATTTGGAGATCTTTGTTTATGTGATTTGGTCAACCAGAATCAAAGGTGGCTAAGTTGGAGATTAGCAATGAGACATGCTGGGACAATTTAATGGAATAAGCATCTGGGAGAATTTTGTCTTTTTATTTTTATTTTATACTCCTATTTTAGTTGTCATGTTGCGTTTTTCGAAAGTTAATTTGATTAATTTTTAAAGTTAAATTATATTACTTTAACTCAATATTATAAAGTAAAAAAATTAAATATTCAAAAACTACATGAAAAAAAGTACTATAAGTTACAATTTTTTTCATATCAATATGAAAAATATATATATCTTAAAACGTTAATCAAAGTTAATATAGTTTGACTTTCAAAAAGAAAACCATGACTAATAAAATGGCACGGGAATTTTTGTACTATTTCCAATAGTTCGAGGGCATTTTAGGCCCTTTTCTATAATTAAAATTCTGTTAAATAAATTTTGATTTATAATTAATTTTAAATAATTAAATTGTAACCGTCGCCATGTGTTTAAAAAAATATTCAAATTATTTAATTAAAATACTGTTAAACAAATTTTAATTTATAATTAATTTTAAATATTTAAATTGTAATCCATAGATGGACGCCACACTTGTTTAAAAAAATTATTCAAATTATTTAATTAAAATTATATTAAAGAAAATGTCATTTTTGGACCTAAAGGTGGATGACAAGGATATTAATTTTCAGAATTTTATATGATAATGTTCCAAAAATGACCTTTTCTTTAGCATAATTTTAATTAATAATTTGAATATTTTTTAAACACTTGGCGGTCATCTATTGGTTACAATTTAATTATTTAAAATTAATTATAAATCAAATTTTATTTAACAGAATTTTAATTAAATAATTTGAATAATTTTTTTAAACACGCGCGGCGTCCATATATTGGTTACAATTTAATTATTTCAAATTAATTATAAATTAAATTTTAATTACGGAAAAGGGCCTAAAATGTCATCGAACTATTGAAAATGATATAAAAATGTCCTTCATGCCCTTTTCCTTTTCCTTTAAAGAAAAAATCATTTTTGAACCTAAAGGTGGATGTCAAGGGCATTTTAAGCCTAATAGATAAATGAAGGCATTTTTATATCATTTTCAATTATTCAAAGGCATTTTAGGCTCTTTTCCATATATATACACACACCATAGTGGTAGTTGGGGTCAACTGACATGATCTGGTTTGCTACTTTTCTTATTTGTCTCAAATTGTTAGTCCTACTATGTTGAATCCTTCAAAAATATATTACTTTTAAGAGGATTCAATACGCATTTGATGACAATTTTAAAGAGTACCAGCAATATAAGGAGTAAGCGATGGACTACAAAATAATAAATGAGATCATTACTAAGGTTTGAATCTCGGTGGCTTTTGAACCAAAATTTTCCAGTTTTTCACAAAAACTATTTTTGCTACCAAGAACTAGGAAGAAAAAGTTTCCTACCATACTTTGGAATTTAAAAAGCTTCAATTGAAATTTTTCTCAAACAATTCCATGAATAGTAACAATCGCCTAGTTCATTTGCATGTTTATGTCTTTGCGACTCTTAGGCAGGGGGCAGATGTAGACTTAAAGCTACGGATTCAGGTCTAACTCAGTAGCTTTTGCCTGAACCCTGTATTTCTATCAAAGAAATTCACTTGATAGCAATAAATATTTGATTTTGAATTGACTCTATATCGCTATAGGAACCCATAAACTTCAACTTCTGAATCCGTTGGGGCACTGCATTTGCATGATACTTAGAAGCTATGATGCAGAATCGATCAATTTGCTGCAACTATTGATCACCTTGTCATAAAGCACTGTATAATTTGAGCTGCTTATGTTCCTGGAGTAGCAGCCTTTATCGTTGTTATATTTGTATGTCTGTAGTGTGCTTCCGAGTCCACTGTCTATCGAATGGTCCTTTAAAAGCATATAGCCATGCGCGTTCTGCAGATTATGAACTGAGCTGGCTGAGGATCCATACTTCAACCTCTTTTCATCGAATATCAAAGTCACATTCGAGATAGAAGCACAGCCTTGATCTCCTATCTCAACACCATCAGAGTACATGTGAAGCTGAAACTTTTTAAAGGACTCAACAACTTGAACAGAAAAAGACCGCGTCTTGGCATAAACAGTGTCATTAAACTCAATAGTCTGATCAACAATTTGCAAGTTCGCGTCATTTCCCATTACCATGTTGTTACTACAACTAAAACTCTGAGATGATCTCGTCGTGACTGTTCCATAAGATGATTTTACCCATCTAGTCAATGAGATCGATCTACAAGCATTTAACACAAAGGATCCATCAAGACCAGTAAAAATGAACTACTATACTCCAACAACTTCCCTTCTGTTTTTGCACTCTTTTTATCCAACCAAAGATGCAAATTTACCACACATTCAAAGCATTTGTGTCACTAAATGAAATATTATGAGAACTTCCATCTAAGATCTTCCCTAACAACGGCGTAATTTCAATATCATATGAAGGAAGATCAAATGAGACAATTCCACTTATAGGTCTCCTCAATAGAGGATTGATACCACCAGTATAAATCACAGTAAAAGACCAAACTGCACCAACTACAACATCATCCAAATTTACTATCACCTCTCTAAAAGCACCATTCCCCACGATATCAGTACGATTATTTGCAGTAATATAATCATTTGGCAAATTTCCATACCAAAATTCATCATTCTCATGGAATGACACATAAATTTCCAATACAGCCCTGTATGCATTTTGTGGTATTTTGAATTCTTTTGACTGTACATCTGTAGAATTCTCAATCTCAAACCACAAACCATCATTCAATGGCAAATTTCGCGAAATGGTTACGATTAAATCACTCCCACATTCAAATCCCTTGAAGGAATTACCCGAAATCGATTGTTTTTCAGTAGGATAAAAATGAACAAAAATTTCCACATGGTAAACCCCAGTATATTTACAATCAACAATGTTTCCAATATAAACAGCAAGAGTTTGATTGGTCATAAGCAAAGAATAATATCTAGTAATATCCTTCTTGACAGTCCAAATAATTTCATTTTGCCTTGGCTCTGCAGTGCAACTCCGGAAGATTTCAACCCCACTAAGCCAAATCCCCAAAATTCTATCAAATTGTCTTCCTTTACTCTTTGCTTTCCATTCAAGAATGATTTTGGAGAACTTTTTAGATGGGCAATTTAAAGGGGTGTGTGCAATTTGTGAGAATTGGTGGTTTCCCATATGTGTAGGCAAAGTCATGTTTGAGGATTAAGTTGGAGCACGATTGGGTTTTTGGTAATTTTCAAGGATTTGTGACTTCAAAGTAGGTTGTGGGAGTGTCATTCTTGGGAGAAAGGTCTTGTTGAGTAGTGAATTTTGGTCTAAAGAGAGCTGTTTTGTGGAGTGTTGCTGCGGAAAAGAAGGGTATTTGGAGTATTGAGAAACAAGTGAAGAAGAAGAAAGAGAGATCCATGAATGGCATGCAAGAGAATGTGTGGTTTTGTCAATAGCTTGAATTCAAGATTTGAAGTTAGATTTGAAGTTTATGATGCAGAATTTAAATAAAAATTATGGGAGGAGGAAACAATGTCCCTATGAAGGTACCGTTAATTCCTAGTTTGCCTTGTTCTTTAGGATTGCTTGGAAATTCACCCCAATGATGATAACTTCATTCTAGTAGGACAAAAACTAGCTGTATGTTAGTCTTACAGTCCAGCAACTTGTTGGTCCAGCAACCTCAGCTCGCCGTGCACTACTTACAGAAAAAAAAAGGCGAAGATAGTTTGATATCAATTTTAATATATTTCAAATATACTCGTATTATACAAATGACGTAGGATAAATAATTAAATCTAACAGTTAGATAGTTAATGTGAACCAAATAACATCACATCAAAGGTTAAATTCTATTAGTAAGGCAAATTTAAATCATAGAAATATGATAACATTACAATATTAACTATTGGACGTTTTACCTCCTTTTTCTTTTCTTTTTTTCTCTTTGGAAGTTTGGGGGAAGGGGTGTTGGTAAAAAGCTACAAAACAAATGAAATATACATTTTGTACAGGCAGCTCTGAGGCCTTTACCTGCAGTCTCTCGTATTATTTTGAATTTAATATATAGTGTCAACTAAGATATCGATTCAAGACGACGAGTAGACCGGAGTCTCCATTCAAAAAGAAAAGTTCCAAAGGTACATATGAAGACACAAACACTTCTGATGGGGCGAATCTGTATGTAGGCTGCAAAATCTTGCTACCTTTGGCACATGGAATAGTTAGAAGACGCGGACCAGTCCTCATCTGCCATATCTGCAATGATAAACTCAACTGTCAAAACAAGCATAATCTCTGATGCAACTCCAGATATACAATAAGCTAGAGTTTACTCGAACAATTTTCATCATATACAGTTTTCACAAGCAATCAACAAATGGCACAGATATGTATTTGTTGTTTACGCTAATAATTATTATGCAAAAGATGGTAGTTGTGGCTGTATTGAGTTACTAACAATGAAGTCTGAAGCGCATACTTAAAAATAGGGCCGAAATGAATGAGAAGATGATACAGCATAGAGTGCAGCAAACTACCTCAACAATCCCTTTACGCGGTGCATGAATCGCTAGACAGAGGCAATAATCACTTTTAACATGTTCACGGTAAGAAGATTTAGACGTTTCAATGTCTTTCTTAGCAAGCATCTCAACAAAGAGGCAACTTGCATCACGATAACCCTGCAAACCAATATGTTCATTTTATCAGGTGATAAACCTAAATAGATAGTTGGGGCTTGTTTGCTTTGGATTATTTCATCTGAACTACTCAAAATCATTTGTTAAACTTGTGTTTCCAGTCAATATTGACATTCAGTTTTTATATGAAAAATCGATTCACTGAAGTAATAATCAAACATTATTCTACTGAATGTGCACAAGTATATTTTCGTCGCCATCTAATAATCACTTATATAACCATTAACAATTTGGATAAACCAAACTGAACAGGTACTTATTAATAGGTGAATAGAACAAACCTTCCACAAACGGACCACCACAAGGGCCTGAGTGTCTAAGAGTAAGATACGACCCAGAGAATCAGTTATTGCAGCCAAAGTACCACTAGGTGATAACGTGAGCTTCTCCCCCTTTCTAGGATGATCCTTAAAGCAAGTCAAAGGAGAAGCTGCCATAAATAGAGAATTTACAACGACATTATGTCAGCTAAATTGAAATCCAATTAGATACTCAAAGAGTATAAGATGAAGTCTGAAGTACAATTATGTAAAACAAGGAGCAAAAGAAGATAGCCAAAGATAATTTCAGCGTTCTCCACTTCACAATTCAGACATACAATCTCAATGGGAAAGTAGCATGGCAGGGTCATTACTTGAGTTTTTCCGCTTAACTACAGCATCAACTTTACCAGGTTCAGTTTACTGACTAACAGTCAGCACAACATTGGAAAGTACATTGCCCAAAGCCCAGAGCACACAAACAAATTACCATGGTTTGGTCAAATATTGACCATGTTTTCTCCAAGCGAAGTCCAGAAAGATAATGGAGAGAAGTAATTGAGTTTTTCTTGAAAAAAGGAGCTTGTCATGAACAAATGGCAATAAAACATAGTAAAAATTTTTCTCCACCAAGTGACACAAAGGTTGTCTCTACCTACTTGTAATAGACTCTATGAAGCCGGTGTGGGCACCCGACACTAGTCATTGAGTACAGATCTAGAAGTCAGATTTGTCATCACCTAAATCTTAGGATTCAGGGATACAGATTGGAATATGGATACAGGTATTAATGATACAACAAATAATGTATATCTGACATGTATAAGTATATATATTTCTACAAAGAATTGAAATTAATAAATATTTAAATTCTTTCTAAACACTTGATATTTTAATCATAAGTTATCTTGTATAATAGCTAAGTGTTTCAGTACTTTATGTGAATAGATATGTAATAAACCAAATAACCAATCAACCTATACTTCTTGGCCATATTACAAACTACTTTCCAACTCAAGGATAAACTTGTGAAAAGAACACTTTTTTCAGTCATGATCTCTAGATGGAAGTTCAAATAAGCAAAGGAAGGATGACATGGCGCTTGGAAGGTGAAAAAAATGAGCATTTTTGACATGTAAAAGAAGTGATATGTGATCAACTATTAAAATTAAAATAGAGAGAACTGAATTAGAAATTCTTTCAACGATGAAAAAAGTACCATCTACCTCGAGCAAAAGGCTGAGGCTTTGGTTCTGGTCTTTTTGCAGGAGATGGATCACTTCTCCATAACATTTTTGAGATAGAAGTTATTGTTGAAAAAGTTGCAGGCACAACCTTTGAGAGAATAGCCCCTACTATTGATCTGCTTCGGTCTACAGAAAGTCTTGAAAGTGTAGAGAGAAATTCAATTTAGTAAAATAAAGTACGAAATGGAAGTACGAACAGTAAATTTAGATTAATAAAATTAAATGAACTTGAAAAAGAATCATAATACAATGTACTGCAAACTAACCGATAAGCAGAAATCACAGCATCAGCTCCAACAGTGATTGCACAATAATAACGCTGACTTGACTGCCCAACAATAAAAGCAGCTGAATTCAAATACCAGAATAACTTCAGAAAATTCCGAAAGTCATAGGACAAAAAAAGCATCTCATTAGAACAGTAAAAATTCATTTTGGTGTGTGCAGAACTATAGGTGAAGGTTAAAGGGGTTCAGGAAACAACAAATCCCAGTAGAAAAGTATGCTTTGTATAAAAGGAAGAGAAGAAAGTACTGCAACATGATACAGTGAGAAAGTAAAATACTACCTGTAGCTCAAGCAGAGGAGGGGGCATCAGACCAGTGATAGCAGCATCAACACACGAACCATACTTACTAACATTCCATAGCTGGTATGGAAGCCTCCCAAAAGTATCTGTAGAATTTTCGGATTCTCTCTCATCCCAGAACTGCGAGTGTCTTTCTCTAAACCACCTCTGAAGCATATTCTGCATTTTAATACGGACGTTAGCAGTATGTCATGAGAACCTAAACTTCACGGTTCAAGATCTAAATGGAGATTTGAAATTTAGAAATAAATGTTCTCATACCATAGTTGATTTAGAAAAAATAACATTACTTGTAACCGCGAGAATATTCGAATACCTGAATGTCTGATCCATCAAACCGAGCAATAACACCAGACATAACAACACAGACCTCTTCTGATGATGCATCTTGGGTTAAATCTCTCTTAGTACCACGGACTCTCAATCTGAGAATCTTACCAGGGCTTACTATCTGCCACACAAAAGTTCTAGTAAGTTCGCTAATTATCTTATGCCACTGCTAAAGAAAACAACAAATAATCTCAAACCAAAGGCTTATAAGTTCCAAAAAATCTAGTTTTACTACATAGCATAATCAATTTAGATGTCAAACTAAAAGAAAAAGTACCTAATGACCATCATAAACAAACTCAGTGGCGTCCGGAAAGGGTAGTGTGTATACAAATCTTATTCAAGTGGGGTCTAGGAGTTAAAGAGGTTGTTTCCGACAAACCCTTGGCTTAAGGAGGAGTATATCATTAATGACAAATAAGAAAGCATAAAACTTTTTTTGTTGTTGTTGGTTGGAAAGCATAGAACTTTTAAATAGCAAAATTAAGAGTAGCATGATCCAGTGACAAATTACATTTACGAGTGGAAGAAAGTACTAATTTCTAATGTAATCCAAGCACAAATGCAACTTCACTAAAATTCTTTCTGAACGTGAATTCCACTGCTTCATCAATTACTACAATTCCCTTTGCTACATAATCCCAATTTCCCCTCTCAAATAGCTTCTTCACATAACAATTAAATTCACGACTACATTACTAATTACTGCATTTGCAAACTATGAACGGAAAAGACGAATACCTGTTTATGAATCAGATCACCACGGAGAGAATAAACCAACAAGTACCCACGAGAAGTGCCCAAAGCTAGAACTTTGATATCATCAAACACTAACCACTCGATCGCAGATATATACTCAGCCTCGATCGGAGAGAGATCGGGTACGATCTTCACCCGGTTCCCTACCGGGTCGGATCCTTCGGACCAATGTAGAATGAGAACAAGCGAGCGGTTGGCTAATGAAATAGAATGAGTGTCGAGAGCAGTGAGGAGATTAGGGTTATTTACAAGCCAACCTTCTTTGCCGGCGCCGAGCTCCGTCAAATCGTCGCAGGCTATGCATCCGAGCTCCGTCGTATGGTTTCGTCGGGCCATTACGGGTCAAATGGAGAAGATTACGGGGCCTACTCTGTTATATAATTGTAAATTTTTTTTCTCTGTGTAATTAATTTATTTATACTTTGCTTGCATCATGATTGGACGTTGGACTCAATAGTTAAAAGAATTTTGGATTTTTTTTTACAACTAATCAAATAAGATATTATAATTTTATCAAAAAATAATACTCCCTCTCCTGAAAAAAATATTAATTAAAAGACGTGTTTAGTTATTTTTACTCTTATTTATATCTCCCGTCTTCGAATGTTTCTTTTATGTTGTTTTTTTTCAATATTTTCATCCTAGAGTAGCATTTTACTTGCATTTTTTTAAAATTGTTTCGAAATGACATTTTAAATCTTGAATTTCTTTTAAATGATTTTGAAAATAATAATTAAAAATTATCGAAAATAGCTTTTTTTCTCAATTGATAGAAGAACAGATAATTTATTTTGAACCTTGCTCGCCGTCAGAACTGAATGAATTCCGTTTTGAAGAATAGCTATTTCCACTGAAATAAGAATAAAGTTGCGTATAGTACATTTCAACCTTCTATGACCTTATTTATGGAATTATATGTTATTGGTATTATTGTTATGGTTTTTACTGTATTTCTCCTCAGTAACAAGAACTCCATAAGTTTTATTGTTGATATATACTCGTTATAAAAATGACGAATATATTTCTATATCCTAAATTATGTCGTCTTTTTTCCCTATTTTAATTATGTTATATCTTCCTTTTTCATTTGTTATCTCTTCTGTAAATACACCTTTATCCTATAAAAGAACAACGCAGCTCACTCCTCCTCCCTTGTGCTGTGAAAAATTGGAGAAAAAATGCAGAATCAGAACTTGTCTGTAGCTAAAACCCTAAACCCTGCCTTCTCAACTCTTCAATCACCATCCCTAGCCCAATACTTCAACCCTCTTCGCAGAACACTACCCACAATTCCATCTACCTATAGAACTCCGAAGCCTCTCTCTATCCGAGCCCAGAACCGGGAACTCGCAATTTCCCGGCGAGAATATAGTCACCGGAGGGATATCCGGTCATTTGCCGGCCGAAGCAAAGGAAAATCCGGTGGAACTTCCCCCGGGCGCATTGAGGGAAGCGCCGAATTCCGACGACAAGCTAAACGAAATGCTCGCCGGAAAAGTAAGAAATTAGCTGAGAGCCTTTTCTACCGGCTGAAGAATCCACATGGAAACTACCCGGATAATTTCTCCGAGGAAGAGCTGCAAATGATTGGTTTGGGGTATGATAGAATGGTTAGGTTCATGGAGAAAGATGACCCAAATCTCAAACACCCGTATGATTGGTACAAGTATGGTCAATTTGGCCCATATTCTTGGCGTGGAGTTGTATTAGGGGAGCCTATTCGAGGGCGATTCTCCGACGCATGTGTATCGATGATTGGTGAGGTAAGGGACCAAGAAGAGTGGGAGAAGATTGAGCAACATGAAATGGCTCAAGAATTTCAGAATAGATTGGATGCAATGGATAAAAATGTGGGCTTTAGATACTTTTGGGTGTTTGTTAGGCATCCTAAGTGGAGGATATCAGATTTTCCTTGGCAACAATGGACTTTGGTGTCTGAGGTTGTCGTTGAATCTGGGAATCAGAGGTTGGATAAATGGAATTTGATGGGGCGGCTCGGGAATAAGGCAAGGTCATTGATCACACAATGTGCAGCATGGATGAGACCTGATATTGTATATGTACAGAGACCTGTATATCAGTGTAGGTTTGAGCCTCAAAATGACTTTTTTAAGGCGTTAACGCCTTTGCTTGATCCAGAAACTGAACAGGATTGTTTGTTTGAATTGGAGGATGATGATGGAAGGGTGGAATTCTGTACTTATTTTGGTGGGTTGTGTAAGATGGTTAGAGTGAATCCTAAGGCATTTGTGGATGATGTGGTAAAAGCTTATGAGAAATTGAGTGATGAGAAGAAGTCCAAGTGTTTGGGGTTCTTGTTAGACAATCATCCTGTGCCTTTGTTGCATCCTTATACTAAGGAGTGGAAGGCGAAGTTGGAGGAAATGGAGATGGGTTGTGATGCACCGGATGATGATGATTATGGCAGTAATAACAAGGGAGAGACTGAGATAGTGGACTGGATTGAGGACGCAGAGGATGGTGAAGATGACGATAACAATGAAGATGAGTACGATGTGGATTTGGATGCAAGTGAAGATGAAGATGATGAACTGGGTATCAAGGATGATGACGATTCAGGTCAGGAAGAGGACGCGAGATTCTGGGATGATGAATTTAAGAAGGCATTGGGTAGCAACGAAGCAATGGAAAAATTTGCCAAGAAATATATGGAAACATCGACAAAGTTTTATGAAAAACATATAAATGCAATGGAAGACAAGGGAAAACTAGCAAATGGAGATGGTGGAGATGAATTGGCAATGAGAGGTGTTAGAGCTAAAGTAAGCCCACAGGAGTGGGAGAGTCTTGGATTTGGTTCTTATAGAAGGAAACTTAAGAAAGGTAAAACGCCTCCTGAATTGTTCATGAGAGCTGCAGTCAGACCATTCACTTATAAGAATCTGGTAAAGGAAATTGTTTTAACCAGACATGCTATACTAGAAGGCGAGATCAGTAAGAAGAAATGAGATGTTTACCAGCTTTTGCAATTGGGTAGGAGTAGATACAAAGATTCATTGTGCTACACTGCATATGTCATACTGCAGAAACTATGTATTGTTTAAGGAGCTAAGTTATTTTCTCGTATAATTTCACTTGAGAGTGGACTCTGCAATCTCACCAAGAACATATTGCTATGTATTGATACCAAGTTTTGATCGAAACATTGATCTTTATGTTTCATCATAGAACAAACTCTGTAGATTCTAACGATAAGTAGGTGCAAATTCACTACTGAAAACTGACCAACAATTTCCAATCAATGCATCTCTTCATAATTTTGAAGAATAAATAGTTTCATGCAACCTTTGATCCGCTTCCAAAGCAAAAAGGACTGAGGTATGGCTTTGCAGAAATCTCCGCAAAAGGATGAAAAGGAGATAGAATAGAAGATAATTTAAATAAGAAAAATCTTACTCCTGCAAAGCAAAATCAAAGGTAGAATATGAAAGTAATATTTACATAAATGTCAACCCCTTTGCAGGGAAAGAGTTGTACGCATGTTCTTTCTACTGTAGTAGATGTTACACAACAAATGCTCATTGTCATTGTCAAGTTTCCTTCTCAAAGAATTCCTCCGGAACATAAAATCTCATTCCAATCGCCTGCAACAAAAACACAATGGAACCCCGTATTAAAGTGTGTTAACCATATCCAAACAACCTAAATAATAGCAGATATGGTAGATGCATAAAGGGCAGTCCGATGCACTAAAGCTCCAGCTATGCGCAGGGTCCGGGGAAGGGCCCGACCACAAGGGTATATTGTACGCAGATATGGTAGATGCATCATACAAGTTATTGGGGGTTCAACTGAACCCATCATTTTCGTGACACAAATGTACACATAAAAAATTATTAAAATGTAACAAATATCAAACTTTGAACTCATAATTTCAATATGATTGAACCCGTCGAAGTTTAAATCTGTATCTTATAGCATACACAAGTATCATGCATATCAGCAGAGCAGTCGGTCTGAGTCAAGTAGGGATGTGACACAAGTTAGCAAACAAAGCATAGTTAAAAAAAAGGATGCAAAAGTAATCATCATCTAATGTCAGCAGAATTAGGTACCTGCGCAAATCTAATATCAGCATCACTATGGTCACCTTGTCTGCCAGCAGCATCACCAACATAGAAAGACCTAGAATGACAATAAGAAAAGCTCTATTAGATTCGTCAATGATTAGAAAGTTAAATATTTAAAATTGGGCTATTGACCAAGGAAGAGGAAATAACTCGTCCATGTCTATGGGAACTCCAGAATTGAACTGCTTTTTCATAATATTCCACATCCCAGTCTTAGGCTTGCGAAAGGGATCTTCTGGCTTGATCTTACTCAAGCCACAAGCGATGAAAACCTGCATCAATGGAGCTATGAGAACTATTTACGGAGAATTCCATTAGATTTTTCTCTCTGCTATTTTCATCACTTATGAAGGAACCTGCCACCCCACCAACAAACCACGACCTAGCAACAAACAAAAGCCAAAAAGAGATTAATCTGAGAGAAACGTCCTTTTTCTCCATTTTCCTATACTCTGCTGGGGGTGAGGGGCTGCAGAAGGATCAGGCACTAATAAGCAACTTATCAGCTACTATTTAAAAGAGAATTAACCTTCATTACATCTAAGGAAAAATACTACCTAGATCCAAAATGTAGATACACAAAAAGACCAATCACCTGAATTGGAACACCAGCTACTTTGATAAATTGTTCAAGGCGTCCAATTTTCGAGTCCACAGCTGCCTGCCTACTTTTATTCCAACGCTCAATGTTGGATTCATTACTAAAAATTACCTGCATGTATTAATAAAAATAAGATGGCTAATTTGCAGATAATGCGATGAACTTGTCTAACACACTTCAAATCCACCTAATGACTTAATATACTGCAGCATATGAATTAAACATGTTATTTAGACACTAGAAAAAGGATGTCCACCAGCTTATAGCCATCATTGTACAGGCTCTGCAGCTTCTTCGGGATTGAAGGATGCATCAGAGACCAAGCATCTGCACCAACTCTGAGAAAAATGTAACTCCGTCATATCAAAAAGAGAAGTTTGACTTTAAAACACTTATCTAATTTCAGAATATTTAAAAATACTTATCCAATTCCAGAATATTAAAAAACACTTCAATCTCACTCCAGAATATTTATGACATTGGTATACATAGTCCATCCTAAAAACTAATAAAAAGAGAAAAAGAGAGGATGTTAAAACATAGTATTCACCGGACACGGAGTACTTTTCTTTTTGACACAGTCACCAAGACACTAAATTATGCAAACAAAGAGCTGTGTATTTGGTGTCAATAGAACTATTGAAGAAACAAGTACATCTCCAAGTCCCTTCTTAAAAAAATAAATACTCCTAACAGTTTAAAAACAAAATGGATGACGTGGAGGAATTCCTTACTAAAATCCATAGTTATGAGATTTTGGGTGGAAGATGGCAAAATGCTATGGCTACTAGGAAAAGGTTCTCGTATAAATCATTTAGAAAACCAAGGTTCAAAAAAATCAGTTTTTTCACAAAAAAGTCACAAGTTGACATGCACTTTCATAGCTACAACTTAAAAAAGAAAGGGTAGGCCAAAAAATGGAAGGAAGCACAAATAACTTTTTTACAGTGTGATTTGCCTACTTTATAGAGCTCTATTTACTTGTATTTTCATTACTTGAGTGCATCCAAAAACGGTGAATGAGAACTCAACAACTTGGAGAAATGCAACACCAGGAAGAGAGATTGAATCAGGAAAGTAGTGCCTTCATTCATGCCTGCATGTACATTCTGGGTGACTTACAGAGGAAAAACTAGAAGAAAGAATTATGAAGGAACTCTATGTACAGACAGTTGGATGTATGTCTTGGACACTTGATATAATATTCATCATTGTAACACAGCCACTACTTTGGGGCAAGTAATAACTGTTTAGTCTTATTAAAAACATGACGATTCTTTTCTATTAAATCCTGTGTTTTCATACATTCTAGAATCAGTTTAAGCTCCAATCACAGATTATTTAAAGTTGGAATAATTATCATATACACACTCTCATCTTGAGAGTTTAAGATAATATGAAAAAAAGGAAGAAACCATACCTTTTCACGTTTGTATTTGCAAGACAACCATCAAAATCAAAGGCGGCAATTTTACTTGAAGCATGAAGCCCATTGTCCTAAAAACCCATAAAAGTACATAAAGGTGAAAAGCGAGATCTTTTGATCACATGCCAAACCAGTGCTAGAATAAAAGACTCCACGCCATGCGTCTGGCCCTGTATCTGATACTATTCCATCCCATTAGAGGTCATACAAGTTAAACTAGCACCATTATTAAAAGAAGTATGAATGGATTATTATATCATCATTGATTCATTGACCGAAGTAGTGGTTAAAATAAAAGTTCAAAGAATGAAAAGGTTGAACAATATGTCAACAAGATGTCACATAAAATTGGAGAAGGAAAACTTTAAAGTGTAGAATGAGAATGATGGGAGAGAAATTGCAGCTGTGAGATGTTGGGCAAAGAAGAGTATACCTATACTAGCATCCTACAGAGTGAATATCTTGAATACCCACTCAACAACACCCTGGCCAACTACCACCACAGCAAAATGATATCTTCATGTACTCAATTGAAAACCTCATACAACTTGAGTGTCAACATTTTTGTCAAATAATTAATCAAATATAATCTCAATAAGACTAACCTGTTCAAGATATATAATCGTCCGAAATGCCCTCCACTTTGGTAACAATGTAGCATCCTGAGAAAAAGAAATAGCTCTCCATTAAAACAAAGTGCCAAATATCTGATCAGAGGCCCTTTTTTTTTTTACAAATATAAAACTGCAGAAAAAAATAACAGATAGCACAGAAGCTAAAAAGACCATTCATTTTCATATCGTCAAAATGAGGCGGCAAGGGGGCCATTTAATTAGCTAATAGCTAAATCAGGAAGCAGCTATTTGTTAAAACATTCCGTTAAAATGCCATCCTATGACAAATCAAAACCTAAAAAGAAAAAATAATAAAGCGTTACAAACTAAAGCTTTTCCGGTTCTAACATTTTCATTCAATTTTTGCTGCTCTAGGATGTGGGTAAAGGGGATTACTGATTTTGACATATGCCAGATATCGTACCTTATAAGTGTCCCTCACATCAGAAATAGAGAAGGCTATCTCCAACACAGGTTCCTCTTCAGTGGCCGACAGCTAAAAGAGTTTTGTCATGCAAGACATGCTTAGAGAGTCAGTTCAACTAAAATGAATAGGAGACAAACATAAAGAGATGCAAAAAAAACATGGGAACATACTGCTTAATGTAATTGTGCAGACTAATCAACAAAGTCATCTTTCATTTCAAGATCTATTCAAAGTTTATCGGTGGTCTAAGTTTATCCTATTGCCAACTTCAGTGTGGGATACCGGAAATGAAAAGCAGAGACAACTTTTCCGACTCAGGTAAAGCCTGAAGGCTACCCCGACCTTGTAAGGGAAGATGGCAATCATCTCTCCTTTGTATGAACAAAGACAATTTTAGCTGTAAGCATTTGCAGCGCACCAAAAACAATATTTGCATTCTGGACTGGCTAGATGATTTGTCATGCATGCTAAGGTTTGCCCTGACAAGTGCCAACATAGTGCAGAAAGACCAAATGTAATGACCTTGAGGGTGATTTTCGTAAATTTGTACAAAACACGCGTGAACAGTAACACGCGTGAACAGTAACTTTTTGGGCAGAAAATGCCCCTTTCTTCTCATTTCAATATTTTTCAACATTTGTTTGAGTTCTTGAACTCCTTGAGGTGATTTGAGAAGAGATTTTCGAGGCAAAGTGTTGGGTAAGTGATTTTTGACCTAAAACCTTCCTTTTTCATTAAGTTTTTGACGATTTTAACTCTTAAATTTTAGTTTCAAACCCCAAAAATCCTTGTTTCTTCCCTAATCCGAATTTAAGGAAAATTGTGATTTCCAACTCGTTTTGAGCTCTATTTTTATGGGTTTTTCAACCATGAGTTCCTTATTACCAATAGAATGGGATTGTTCAATAAATTTACAGATTTGACCCTTTTCGAAAATAGTTAATTTTTGGACCATTTTACCCCCGGTTCCGAAACCTATCAATATGGGTGTCATTGGACTCCTTGTGACGTGTATGTTTCATTGTTGATAGTGGGTTGTCATTCCGAGCGCTGAATTCGAGAGTTACTTGTCCGGTGGAGGTATTCGAGTGCGGTTTCGGCAATTGAGGTAGGTTTGGCTATCTTTCTTTGAGATTGAGATGGGGTAATTAATCATTCATATGTTATAGACTTTGGGATGGGGTTGTAGTATGAGTTGAGAATGTTATATATATTATGATGTCCGTGTGGAGGCTTATTTATTAATGTGTTGCCGTGACGGGGTTTATTTGTATTACATAGCCCGTGTGGGGGCCTTATTTGTTATCTTATTTGCTTTGAGAGCATGTGAATTATGATTTGCCTAAGAGAGAGGCTTGAGTATATTATTTGACTTGTGATGCCGCCTAAGAGATTGAGTTGGGGGTTTTGAGCATACTTGAGTATTGAAATATTGTTGAGAAAGGGGTGAATATTTAAATGAAAGTGTGTTCTTCCCGTTACTATTTATTGAGGGTGAATATCATGTGTAGGTTAAGTTTTGAGAACTTTGAACATTATACCACATGTGAGTTGATTATTACTTCCATGCATATGTGTTTTGATGCATTCATCCTCATTCATCACATCATGAAACATGGGAAGTTGAGAAATATGGAAATTCTTTTTGAGAAAGAAAATGAAACACCTTTAAACCTTTGTATCTTGAGTCCCTGACCGAGGCAGTTTTCCGGTAGGGTAGTGGATGCATTGTGATCCCAACCTTTGTATCTTGAGTCCCTGACCGAGGTAGTTTTCCGGCAGGGTAGTGGATGCATTGTGATCCCTTGACCACGAGAAGGTGGCAAGGATAATGAGATATTGTGATTGAGGTATATGGTCTGCGAGACCCCCATGGGTCCTGCTTGGTAGCACAGCTCGGCAGGTGTATACGACAGGCTGTGCGACAGTCTTGATTCCACCGTACCACCACATCATTGCATCATCATATTGCATTGCATTGCATTGACATTTGTGCTGCTTGAATTATTTGATTAATTGTGATTATGAGTTGTTATTATACTTTATTCGTGCCACTATATATATAAACTGGCGGCACCGATGCCGAAGTGGGACTTTTCTATATGCAGGTGGAAGCGTTCCTTAGTTTACTTCATAGGTTTGATTAATTCCTTATACTCAGTCAGCTAAAACCTACTGAGTACATGTGAATTGTACTCACCCCTACTTCTGTGTCCCTTTTTGATGCAGATACTAGTCGGGGTACCCCACGTGGCAGTTAATATTCTAGCGGATTGTGTAATTCTCAGATTAGTGGTGAGGTCCCAGAATTCGGATCGTCACTAGTCTATCTTTATTTTTCAGTCTTTTGTATCATTCAGAGACTTATGTTGTATCTTCAGATTCGAACCTTGTATTAGATGCTCTTTATACTTATGACACCAGGTTTTGGGATAATTTCTTCATTGTTTTTTTTTCTTTTTATTTAAATCGTGGAATCACTTTCCTCTTTGGAAGTCTTGTATGAATTTTATTTTTAGGGTTACACATCAGATTGGGTTTTGAGATGTGTGCCATCATGACCTCAGTTTTTGGGTCGTGACAATTGGTATCAGAGCACTAGGTTCACCGGTCTTATAAGTTAAAGAGCAGGGTGTCTAGTAGAGTCTTGCGGATCGGTACGTAGACGTCCGTACTTATCTTCGAGAGGCTACAAGATACTTAATAGGAGAATTTCTTTCTTTTTACTCCCTTCGTGCGATTTATTCATATCAAGTGTTGTATACCTCTGATCTATTCCTTCTGCGCAGATGGTGAGGACTAGAGCCACAATTACTGAGGGTGAGGCTGCACCTGCTGCTCAAGCCCCAGTACGCGGGCGAGGTAGAGGACGTGGTGGAGTCAGGGGACGAGGCCGAGCAAGGGGAGCGGCACCTGCTCGTGGACGAGCTAGAGAGCTATCACCTGAGCCCATGTATGAGCATGAGGATGACTTAGAGCAGAAGACTGAGGAGGAGAGGCCATCCCAGCCTCCTGTGGTTCCCGATAGTACTCTGATGCTTCAAGAGCTATTGGTTCGATTATTGGCTAGACTGGATGGTGCTCCTACCTCTGGTATTATTTCAGGTACTATAGGTTCTCCTATCACAGTTGGTGCTACACCGCCAGTTCAGGGGCCTAGTGTAGGATTTCAGACTCCTGGTTCATCTTCAATGCCTTCTATTGCACCTCCGAGATTTGCAGCTCCGCCAGTTTCTGCTAATGCTGCCATGTCGGTAGCTGAGCAGAAGAGTTTTGAGAGGTTCGTTCGATTGGCACCTCCAAGGTTTGATGGTAAAGCCGGAGAGAAAGCCTATGACTTTTTGACTGAGTGTCAAGATAGGTTGTTCAACCTAGGCATTTTAGAGGCACATGGAGTTGCTTACACTTCATATCAATTTGCGGGAGTGGCCAAAGAATGGTGGAGGTCAGTTCTTGCTCGTAGACCTATTGGTTCTCCTATGATGAGTTGGGAACAGTTTACTGAGGTGTTCCTTGAGAGATTTGTGCCATATAGCCTTCGTGATCAGCGTAGGGATGAGTTTGACAGACTGGAGCAGGGCTCCTTATCTGTATCTGAGTACGAGACTCGCTTCCATGAGTTATCTCGTTATGCTATGTCGAGTATTCCCACCGAATTCGAGCGGATTCGCAAACTAGTGAAGGGATTCGCCGGTTATCTCCAGGAGGCTACAGCCTCTCTTGTACTGTCTGGGGGTACGTTTCAGAGTATTATTGATCATGCCAGGATGATAGAGAGTATCCGACGTGCTAGACAGGGCGGGGCCAAGAGGTTCCGTCGGCAGGGTCAATTTAGCGATCATTCCTCCAAGGGTAGAGAATATTCGGGTTCAGGAACCCATGGTTATCAGGGCAGACCAGTCCAGGCAGCTATTCAGGGTTCTTCGAGCTCCGGAGGTCGTTTTAACAATTCTAGTTATTCCCCACGGAGTTCAGGTCCTCGAGGTTGTTATGTGTGTGATGAGTTTGGGCATAAGGCCCAAGATTGCCCCAAACGTGCTCCTTCTAATGGACGGCCTGGGGCACCAGTTGTTCATTCTATAGATGCTCCAACTATTCGAGGTTCTTCGCAGAATACTAGAGGTGGCACCCATGGTGCTAGGGGTAGAGTACGAGGTGGTGCTCGTGGTGGTTCGCAGGCTAAGGGTGACCGTCAATTATGCTATGCTATACCGGGTAGATATGAGGCAGAAGCCTCTGATGCAGTTATTACAGGTATTGTTCCAGTTTGCCATCGTTCTGCTTCAGTATTATTTGACCCAGGGTCTACCTATTCTTATGTGTCGACTTATTTTGATGTGGGTATTGATTATGTGAGTGAGTCCCTTATTGTGCCTATTACTATTTCTACCCCAATAGGTGAATCTTTAGTAGTGGATCGGGTATACAAGGGATGTTTGGTGATATTTTCGGGTAGAGAGACCCGTGCAGACTTGATTTTATTAGACATGCTTGATTTTGATGTGATACTGGGTATGGACTGGTTATCTCCTTATCATGCTATATTAGATTGTTATGCAAAGACCGTGACCTTAGCTTATCTCGGTTTACCTAGCTTAGTATGGAAGGGTAATCCGAGTTCATACCCTAAGGGGGTGATATCTTATATTCGTGCTCGTCGCTTGATGGATAAGGGTTGTTTGTCTTATTTGGCTCATGTACGTGATCTCACCACGGAGTCATCTCATATAGAGACTACGAGGGTGGTGAGAGAGTTTATGGATGTATTTCCTACAGACTTGCCGGGAGTTCCTCCTGATCGTGATATCGATTTTGTGATTGATTTGGAGCATGACACTAAACCCATCTCTATTTCTCCTTATCGGATGGCTCCGGCAGAATTGAAAGAGTTGAAAGAACAATTGGAAGATTTATTGAAGAAAGGGTTTATTAGACCTAGTGTATCACCGTGGGGTGCACCGGTTTTATTTGTGAAGAAGAAAGATGGTACTATGAGGATGTGTATTGACTATCGACAGTTGAACAAAGTCACTATCAAGAACAAGTATCCTCTCCCTCGCATTGATGATTTATTTGACCAGCTTCAAGGTGCATCGGTGTTCTCAAAGATTGATTTGAGGTCGGGTTACCATCAGTTGAGAGTTCGAGAATCTGACATCCCGAAGACTGCATTCAGGACTCGTTATGGGCATTATGAGTTTGTGGTTATGTCCTTCGGGTTGACTAATGCCCCGGCTGCTTTTATGGAGTTGATGAACCGGGTATTTCGACCTTATTTGGACTCGTTTGTGATTGTGTTTATTGATGACATCTTGGTTTATTCCAAGAATGAGGCGGATCATGTTAGGCACCTGAGGACAGTCCTTCAGAGATTGAGAGAGGAGAAGTTGTATGCAAAATTCTCCAAATGTGAGTTTTGGCTTGAGTCCGTGACATTCTTGGGTCATATAGTGACCAAGGATGGTATTATGGTTGATCCAGCCAAAGTTGCAGCGGTTCGTGATTGGGTTAGGCCTACTTCGGTTACCGAGATTCGGAGTTTTATTGGGTTGGCAGGCTACTATCGTCGGTTTGTTCAAGGATTCTCTTCTATTGCAGCCCCATTGACTAGGCTAACTCAAAAGACCGTGGCATTTCAGTGGACTGATGAGTGTGAGGCGAGCTTTCAAAAGCTCAAGGAATTATTGACTTCAGCACCTATTCTAGCCTTACCCGAGGAGGGCGTGGCATTTATTGTGTTTTGTGATGCTTCGGGAGTCGGCTTGGGTGGTGTATTGATGCAAAAAGGTAGAGTTATAGCTTATGCTTCTCGACAGTTGAAGGTACATGAGAAGAACTATCCTACCCACGACTTAGAGTTAGCAGCAGTGGTGTTTGTTCTGAAGTTGTGGAGGCATTATCTCTATGGAGTGCATTGCGAGGTCTATACTGACCACCGTAGCCTTAAGTATATCTTTTCTCAGCCGAATCTGAACATGCGGCAGCGTAGGTGGTTAGAGTTATTGAAAGACTATGACATTACCATACTTTATCATCCGGGCAAAGCTAATGTGGTAGCGGATGCCCTGAGTCGCAAAGCATCTAGCATGGGTAGTTTGGCCTTTCTTAAGGCTGTGGAGAGGCCTTTGGCGTTGGAGGTTCAGTCATTGGCTAGACAGTTGGTCCGACTGGATATTTCTACACATCATGGTATTTTGGCATTTGTGGAGGCTAGGTCTACTTTGATGGACCAGATTCGTACACACCAGTTTGAAGATGAAAAATTGAGGGCCATTCGAGACAAAGTGTTGAGTGGTGAAGCAAAATCAGCCTCTCTTGATCAGGAAGGAGTTTTGAGGATTAATGGTCGCATTTGTGTGCCCAAGGTTAGTGAATGGGTACGTATGATATTAGAGGAGGCTCATTGTTCCAAGTATTCGATTCACCCGGGAGTGGCAAAGATGTTTCATGACTTGAAACAACATTATTGGTGGTGTGGCATGAAGAGAGACATTATTGATTTTGTGGCTAAGTGTCTAAATTGCCAACAAGTGAAGTATGAGCATCAGAAACCGGGTGGTCCTATGCAAAGGATGCCCATTCCTGAGTGGAAATGGGAGCGTATCACCATGGACTTCGTGTCTGGATTACCCATGGCATTGGGTAAGTATGACTCTGTCTGGGTGATTGTGGATCGATTGACCAAATCAGCCCATTTCCTTCCGGTGAAGACTAGCTACAATGCGGATCAGTTAGCTAGGATCTATCTTCGTGAGATTGTTAGGCTGCATGGGGTGCCTATCTCTATTGTATCGGATCGGGGTTCAGTGTTCACCTCTCACTTTTGGAAGGCATTACAGCGTGGTTTGGGTACGCGACTAGAGATGAGTTCAGCATTTCATCCCCAAACCGATGGTCAGTCTGAACGGACTATTCAGGTGTTGGAGGATATGCTTAGGGCCTGTGTGATTGATTTTGGTGCCCGATGGGACCAACACTTGCCCTTAGCAGAGTTTGCCTATAATAACAGTTATCACTCCAGCATTCAAATGGCACCATTTGAGGCATTGTATGGTCGTAGGTGTCGATCACCCATTGGATGGTTTGATTCTGTTGCGGTTGATGCATTGGATACTGACTTACTTAGGGATGCTGTGGAGCGGGTACGTTTGATTCAGGGTCGACTATTGACAGCTCAGAGTCGTCAGAAGAGTTATGCTGATAGGAGGGTTCGTTCCTTAGAGTTCATGGTGGGTGATTGCGTGTGGCTTAAAATATCGCCCATGAAGGGTGTGATGAGGTTCGGAAAGAAGGGCAAGCTTAGCCCAAGGTTTGTTGGCCCGTTTGAAATCCTGAGGAGAGTAGGTGGAGTGGCGTATAAGTTGGCCTTACCCCCTAAATTGTCAGCTGTCCATCCGGTGTTTCATGTTTCTATGCTTCGCAAGTACATACCGGATGAGTCTCATGTGATTTCTTATGATGCGGTAGAGTTGAGTCCGGATTTGACTTATGAGGAGGAGCCGACAGTTATTCTAGATAGGCGGCTTCGTAGACTCAGGACCAAGGAGGTCGCTTCGGTCAAGGTGCAGTGGCAGCATCGGCCTGCTGAGGAGGCGACTTGGGAGTTAGAGTCTGATATGCAGGCTCGATACCCTCAGCTTTTTGAGACCCCAGGTACTTTATTTTATCTTATGTTCGAGGACGAACATCCTTTTTAGTGGTGGATATTGTAATGACCTTGAGGGTGATTTTCGTAAATTTGTACAAAACACGCGTGAACAGTAACACGCGTGAACAGTAACTTTTTGGGCAGAAAATGCCCCTTTCTTCTCATTTCAATATTTTTCAACATTTGTTTGAGTTCTTGAACTCCTTGAGGTGATTTGAGAAGAGATTTTCGAGGCAAAGTGTTGGGTAAGTGATTTTTGACCTAAAACCTTCCTTTTTCATTAAGTTTTTGACGATTTTAACTCTTAAATTTTAGTTTCAAACCCCAAAAATCCTTGTTTCTTCCCTAATCCGAATTTAAGGAAAATTGTGATTTCCAACTCGTTTTGAGCTCTATTTTTATGGGTTTTTCAACCATGAGTTCCTTATTACCAATAGAATGGGATTGTTCAATAAATTTACAGATTTGACCCTTTTCGAAAATAGTTAATTTTTGGACCATTTTACCCCCGGTTCCGAAACCTATCAATATGGGTGTCATTGGACTCCTTGTGACGTGTATGTTTCATTGTTGATAGTGGGTTGTCATTCCGAGCGCTGAATTCGAGAGTTACTTGTCCGGTGGAGGTATTCGAGTGCGGTTTCGGCAATTGAGGTAGGTTTGGCTATCTTTCTTTGAGATTGAGATGGGGTAATTAATCATTCATATGTTATAGACTTTGGGATGGGGTTGTAGTATGAGTTGAGAATGTTATATATATTATGATGTCCGTGTGGAGGCTTATTTATTAATGTGTTGCCGTGACGGGGTTTATTTGTATTACATAGCCCGTGTGGGGGCCTTATTTGTTATCTTATTTGCTTTGAGAGCATGTGAATTATGATTTGCCTAAGAGAGAGGCTTGAGTATATTATTTGACTTGTGATGCCGCCTAAGAGATTGAGTTGGGGGTTTTGAGCATACTTGAGTATTGAAATATTGTTGAGAAAGGGGTGAATATTTAAATGAAAGTGTGTTCTTCCCGTTACTATTTATTGAGGGTGAATATCATGTGTAGGTTAAGTTTTGAGAACTTTGAACATTATACCACATGTGAGTTGATTATTACTTCCATGCATATGTGTTTTGATGCATTCATCCTCATTCATCACATCATGAAACATGGGAAGTTGAGAAATATGGAAATTCTTTTTGAGAAAGAAAATGAAACACCTTTAAACCTTTGTATCTTGAGTCCCTGACCGAGGCAGTTTTCCGGTAGGGTAGTGGATGCATTGTGATCCCAACCTTTGTATCTTGAGTCCCTGACCGAGGTAGTTTTCCGGCAGGGTAGTGGATGCATTGTGATCCCTTGACCACGAGGAGGTGGCAAGGATAATGAGATATTGTGATTGAGGTATATGGTCTGCGAGACCCCCATGGGTCCTGCTTGGTAGCACAGCTCGGCAGGTGTATACGACAGGCTGTGCGACAGTCTTGATTCCACCGTACCACCACATCATTGCATCATCATATTGCATTGCATTGCATTGACATTTGTGCTGCTTGAATTATTTGATTAATTGTGATTATGAGTTGTTATTATACTTTATTCGTGCCACTATATATATAAACTGGCGGCACCGATGCCGAAGTGGGACTTTTCTATATGCAGGTGGAAGCGTTCCTTAGTTTACTTCATAGGTTTGATTAATTCCTTATACTCAGTCAGCTAAAACCTACTGAGTACATGTGAATTGTACTCACCCCTACTTCTGTGTCCCTTTTTGATGCAGATACTAGTCGGGGTACCCCACGTGGCAGTTAATATTCTAGCGGATTGTGTAATTCTCAGATTAGTGGTGAGGTCCCAGAATTCGGATCGTCACTAGTCTATCTTTATTTTTCAGTCTTTTGTATCATTCAGAGACTTATGTTGTATCTTCAGATTCGAACCTTTTATTAGATGCTCTTTATACTTATGACACCAGGTTTTGGGATAATTTCTTCATTGTTTTTTTTTCTTTTTATTTAAATCGTGGAATCACTTTCCTCTTTGGAAGTCTTGTATGAATTTTATTTTTAGGGTTACACATCAGATTGGGTTTTGAGATGTGTGCCATCATGACCTCAGTTTTTGGGTCGTGACACCAAAGCATATAAATGTCTCCTAATTACTTTCCCGTATATTCCATAATCCTGTTGTCATGCCATAGAGAATGAAGCTTTTGATTCACTAAAAATCCACAGAAATAAGTACGTAAAATTGGTGAAAACTCTTGACATCATCAATTCTTTGTCACTGATTTCTACTACAGTCCACAAGCTTCTAAGAAGGGTATAAGTTAGAAAATTGTCATACATGAACAATTGCTTCTATAGTTGGCTCTAGGATATCTAGGGAAAGGAGGCAGCACTACAATAACATCTAGGTGCACTTTATCAAACAAATAAAAAACATCTAGGTGCATGATGCTTTTTGGAATGAACATAATATGCTTTAATGTTTCAATGGAGTTTGATTTGTTAAAAGGGATAAAAATATATAATTATTTTCTGGTCATCCTGAAGACACGGAGAGCCTGAAGAAACCTACAAAGAAACAAAGAGCAATAGAGGAACAGCATATAAGAAAACATCTATGAAATGAAAAAATAATGCATTCATCCACAATCAAAATTTTCCATAATTCTACTACTCATATATGCTACATTGATGGGAGGATCATTTTGGCAAACTAGAGTACCAAATAAGCTTTCCATAAGTGAGTACTTAACCTGTTATGCACATTTTCATATACGAACATGACACAGTGAACTCGATACCACTAACTGTACTCAATATAATTACCTATACTCTACAACAACAACATTCCCAGTCAATCCCACAAGTGGAGTCTGAGGAAAGTAGGATATCCACAAACCTACCCTACCTTTATGAGGTAGAGAGGTTGTTTCGGATAGACCCTCGGCTCAAAAGAAAAGAAGAAGAATTTGAAGCATGGTTGTAAGAAAATAAGACAGAAAAAATAACAGGATACAAAGAAAATATGGCAACAGATAGTAATATTAAAAACTGAGGAACAAATAAGACTAAACAACAGATAATTACCTACTAATAATAATAAATCAAAGTAATGCAACTGGATACAAAATAAATTCAAGTTGTGCCTTCTAGTTTCCTTTTACTAATAAAAACAAGTCTACTGGAAACTTCAAGTGGAAACTGCAATAGCTACCTTTAGTCGCTTTTGCTTGCTTAGTTCATGCTCTGAACCTTCCTTCTCATATGTTTACAAGCCAGATGCAGGAGATCAGTGAGAATAAATAAGTAAAAAACAAACACCAGATTCGCTATCACTTAACTTTACCTGTGCACAAGTTTCCTTTTGTTTTCTGTCATTCTTGTCTGAGTCTGCATCCGAAACCTGTTAATTAATCACTTCATTGTCAGCACAAGTGAAGCTCCAACAAACTGACTTGCTAGACAGGTACCTCAGCTTTAGAATTTGCATAATTTTATAAACTTGGGAATAAAATAAGTCCAGCAAAGCTTCAAACTTCAGGAAGTAAAAGCACAAGGTGAAAAAGTTGGCAACTCAACTTGATGACAACATAAGTTGAAACATCTCTCAGTTAAAGAAAACTAGAAAAGGATTTGAAGAGTGACTTGGCAAAACTCATGTTCTTGAGATTTTAAATAGTGGGAATTTTAAGTGGAGTCAGTTTCAGCCTACTATGTTACCATAACAAGCGCTTTATACTTGCATTACAAATGCCTAAAGAATTTAAACACTAAAGAAGATCTCACCTTCTGCAAAGTCGGAATCTCTTTGTTAATCAATTTCTCCAAAGTTTCTTTATCTTTGCTCTGCATAAAATCAGAAAGACAAGCTTAGCTGCAACAAAGAATATTATCACCTTAAGCAGAAACCTTTCAGTTATCAAATAAAACGCCGTGAATATAGTATAGTTTATCAAGATGGAAAAAAAGGCTCCATAATGATACAAAGTTGTTCCAAGTCAGGTGATGCCAAATACAATCAGATGCACGTACAACTTTTTGATAATGATTTTGACTGAGTGCAAGTATATATTTAACAAAAGTTCATAACATAGCCTAGCGGAAGACAGTTTACGCCATGCTCACCTATAGCTACAACTAAAAGAAGACAACTTTTTTCACAAGAATGAACAATAAAATAAACAGCTAAACATGCATTGGGAAATGAAGAAATGGAAAAAAAAAAACTTCATCTGTGGAGAGTGATTGTACAGTAACTACCACATCTTCAACGGATGAAGTGAAAGTATTAAGTGTCATTTAGACAACTTTGTAAGACTTCTTTGCATGAATTCAATTGTGTTCAGATAGCATTTTTCATTAAAAGAAACTTCACTTCCAGTGGTCACTTTTTGATCCCCAATGGTATTTTAGAGGTGAAAAACAACTCTGGCTTATGGTTCCCAACCGTCGTTGTTGGACTTCCAGCAATATTTTCCGAGTTGAAAATGGTCAAATAGTATTTCTCAAATTGAAAAACAGCTTTTGAATTGTTCGCAATGATTTTCAATTTTTTGCACAACATATGTCAAACAAACGCTACCTTAGTCCTTACTGAATGCAAGTATACTACAAGCTCCAAATTAGAAAACAGTACAATAAATCACAATTGTTTAATTTAAAATAATTTTAAAATGCTTGAAAAAATCAGGAAATATTTTTTCTCCTCAAATAGTCATTCCAAAGTTGCCCAAATGTGTGGTTCCACTCCTTCATCTTCTTCACTAAGTTACAAGCTTGGCGGAGTAAGGGTGTATTATGGAAATCCTTGTCTGTATTAATGAAGAATGCCTAAAGTGTCTAGGTTTTTCAAGTTTCATACGTGAACTATCAATACTATTTATTGAAACACAATTCAAATATAAGTTGATTCATTTTCCTACTTGGAATATCACCAAGTTCACGTAGGAAAGAGGAATACTTGATAGTTAAGGTATATTTTGATAAATAATTAGCATAGGTCAGCTAGGTAACTCACACATCTATAGTTAAAAACCAGGGGACAAGTGTTTTTGACATGTTACTCTAAATAATACAGTAAATACTCAACATGCAAATTGCAAAAGGTGCCTAAATTTAGTCCAAGTTCTAGAAATGTATACCTGGAGCAATGACAATCCAGTGACGTCTTCGATAGAGGAAACGAAATCAGAACTGAACGGGAAACAATCGAGATGATGCCATTTCGTCTGGTCAAAGCCTTGAGGATGTTTTGACACCAATCCCAGCCTTACAGATTTCGCCGGAATCTTTTCGTCGCATTTCTTACATGACGATCGACCGGATTTCGCATACTCCACTGTGACTTTAGTAGAAGACGCCATTGGAGAAACAAATAGTAGAAGAAATCTAGGGTTAAAATTGTCGGGTCTGAAAGGAAATTTGAAGAAGCTGGAATTGTTTATGCTTAGCATTTATTAGGAATAAATAGTGGAGATTTTAGGGATTCATTTTCCCGCCATGGAAGATAGTGGTTGGTTCCAATTCCCAACTTCTCATGAGTTCAAAGAGACATTTTTGGGCAAGGAAAACGTTTTTTTTTTTTTTTTTTTTGAATTTCAAGTATTGAGAATGATATTTTAAAATAAAGTACAATCATAAATTACGAACTTTTTTGATATAGTTCGTATATCATTAATATGTAATTTCACTATTAAAATAATAAAATTATAAAATAAATTCAATAATCTTACAACGTATTGATTCAATTCTTCATCGGTATCTAAGCCTCAAACTTATTGTTAAAGTTTTAAATTGAAATGAGAAAATGATTTCAAATATTTGAATTAAGTGAAAGTCTTATTCCCTTATCTTAATAATAATAACTTCCCTTTAAAAAATTTAAAGACCAACACTTTATAGTGCCCTTCCGCCCTTCACTTCTACGCCGATCAAGAAGAAACCAAAAAAACAAAAATGGCCTGGAAAACCGATACTGACCTCGAAAATTCCGACCCACTTCCAGATTCCGGCGATGTGGAGTGGCCTTGTAAACCCATTGTTGAATCGTCAGGCTGGCCTACTAGCTGGCAAAACGACAGTACAAAATCAAGGCTACAAACCCCCTTGCCTACCGCCGAAGACGAGGCTGCAAACAAGAGTCAGCTTCCGGCATTGCTCAAAGTTGCTGAATATTTGAACTCCACACTCAGTCTAGACGACGATGACGAGTTTTCTGAGTATATAGGTGAAGATGGGGATGAGGGTTTTCTGGATGGGGAAGAGGGGTTTCAAGATTATGATTTTTTTGTGAAGTTGTTTAAGCAGGATGATGGGTTGAGAGAGTATTATGAGAAAAATCGTGAGAACGGGGTGTTTTGTTGTCTTGTTTGTTGTGGGGTTCGTGAGAAAGGGTGGAAGAGGTTTAAGGATTGTTCGTCTCTTGTTCAGCATTCCATAAGCATTGCAAAAACCTCTAAGAGACGGGCTCACCGGGCTTATTGTAAGGTCGTCTGTGAAATTCTTGGTTGGGATGTTAATAGCCTGCCTTCCATTGTCCTCTCTGCAGGCGACAAGCTCGGTGAATCTTCTGATAAATTAGTTAAGGCTCAGGTAACTGTTTATTAGTCGTATTGGTTTTAATTGGACATATATATAGCTCAACAATTTAATGATAAATCATCTCCAAATAGATAGATAGACGGTTAGATGCTGAAATTGTTTAAACAGTGGAACAGGAAGGGGAGGCATAGTGGATTGTACTACTCCTTTTATTGTTAGTAAGGTTTTTTCTAGGATGAAGTCTGTTTATTGTTAGTAAGTTTATGTCCCATATCCACTGAAATTGTTTAAACAGTGGAACAGGAAGGGGAGGCATAGTGGATTGTACTACTCCTTTTATTGTTAGTAAGTTTTTTTCTAGGATGAAGTCTGTTTATTGTTAGTAAGTTTATGTCCCATATGTACAAGCTTCGAGCTGTCGTAATGTTTATGTCTAGCACAGTGAAAGAAATATGTCTGTCAAGTCATTACCTTGCCGTGCAAAGCCAATGTTTTATCAGTCTGCGATATTGCAGGGTAATGTAGATGATGGTGGTGATGACAGTTTGAGTGGTCAGTGCAAATCCACAAGTTCTGTAAGTATCAGCGATACTGAAGCAACTCTGTCGAAATTGTCTTTGCTTGATGAAAGCCAAGAAGGAAAAGATTATTGCTCTTCTGAATTAGAGGTTCGTTTGATGGCTAGTAGTTTCTGTGTACTATGTATGAAGTCTACAATATTGAATGAGATTATGCTAAGTGTTAGCTGGTCTGTATTTGTCTTTAGCACAATTCTCTAAGTGGAGCCTCTGTCGATAAAAGCTTGGGAGATCTCGGCAAAGGTACTTCTGAAACAACCAAAGAGAATGCAGAGGGGGGCGTTAACTGTGTGGTGAGTTTTTTCGATATTGCATTTAGTTCTTATTGAAATCTCCTGCTATGTAGAGTCAGGTCTCTGGGCTTGCATGTATGTTACTGTATTTTATCTTTAGCATAATTCACTTGATGCCGGTGCTAACAGAAGTTGTGAAGATCTCACAAGTGGGATTATGGGAACACTAAAGGAGAATTGTAGTGGGGTGTGTGTGAGTGGGGGAGGGGAGGGGGGGAGTAGGTTCAGGGATTGTCCGGTGAAGTTTGGGCTGGTATATCTTCTTTTCAATTTCTTTCCTATGCTTCTATTGAGCCGAGGGTCTTTCGGAAACAGCCGTCCTACATTGGTAGGAGTCAGGTCTGCGTACACTTTACCCTCCCCAGACCTCACGATGTGGGATTTCACTGGGTTGTTGTTGTTGTTGTTGTTGTTGTGATTATTACAGAGCTGGAATTTACACCATTTGATTGGTTTGTATGTTCTTTTAGAAGAATTCTGTGAGCAAAGCTGGTGTTGATGTACTCTTGGAAGATCTCAGCTATCTTACTCTTGAAACACAAAAAGGGAATGCAAAGGGTGCATCAGATTACGTGGTAAGGCTTCGTATCTTTTACTTATTCATAGAATGTGCCATGTAATATCCCCTACCAGGTTACTATCCAATATTTACTTACCTTCTCATCTGCCTATGAAATATGTCACTGTTATTATTTGAAAGGTAAGCTTCAACCATTTTCACAAATGTTTTCAACATATATGTACCTATAATATTTTTTGACACTTTTCATTAAAAATATTATATTTTAAACTTTCACATGTTTCGACCAACCACTCTTGTCCCATATGTAGCAATGGCAAGGAGACTTTAGTTCACATATTCAGTGAATGTACAATTGCAAACATTTCTGGAACACTCTCAATATTCATATACCCTCATCTACCAATACTCTTTATTGGCTTCAGAACTTTAAAATCATTCCCCCTCCCCTACCTCATACCCTATTACAATGGGACTTTTTACTTCCTTTTGTCCTCTGGCATTTCTGGATCAACAGAAACCACAATGTTTTCAACAATTCCCCTAAGGAAATCCCTTCCAATCAGATCACAGCCAGAGTTTTAGAATTCATATACTCCACAAACTCGACAAGCATTTATGTTAAATGGTTTTCACCCACTGCCGATGGTTTGAAACTTAATATGAATGGTTCTTACAATTCGACCACTTCTGTTCAAGTAATAGGTGGAGTCTTTAGAGACAATAGTGGTAACTGGATTAGGTTTTTTTTATAAAAATAATTACTGCGCTAAACCCCACTCACATAGAGCTCAAAGTCATGAAGGACTCCGAACTGCATGCACTCACAAACTCCCTGATAGAAACTGATGCCACAGAGGTAATAGCTCTTATGAATAATCCTCCCCCACTTTATTCTAACATAATTGCTGAATTCAGGTGCCTTGTGAAGAAACTGGGGAATCATCCAATCTGGCATAGTTTCCGTGAAGGGAACAAGGTGGCACACGTTTTTGCAATGGAAGGTTCCAAGAAATCTCTTCTACATCAACCAGTGTTTTTATTGAATGCACCGCCATGGATATTACCAGCCCTACAACAAGATAAAGAAGGCTACTATATTAGGAAAAATGTTTTTAAGTCTCCTGGTTTGTAATAGTCTAACAAAACTTGGAAATCTAAGTATCATCAACTCAAATGTAATAGCTAGTAGTACTGCCAACTATGGTGTAACCGCTACTTGCAGGGAAAAGTATATGATCCCTGGATAGTAAGCATTTGAGATCTCATGTTCTAGGTCATGTCTTAATTTCTACTTTTGCTTGTTTAGATGAATGTAGTTGGGACTTGGGAGTAAATGGTTTTGTATTCAGATGGAAAATCTCTGTTGGATGAATGAAAAACAACGGTTGGTCAAGTGTTCTGGGTGAACCACTTTGTTTAAAAGGACATGATAGTTGATTGAATGGCACTCTACTTGTTTGTTTTATCTCATTGGCTAGGCATTGACTTGACAACAATTGGTCTGAATGCTTCCGTACTAGTGGAAGGTAGCAGGTATCCGATGAGATAATAAAGGTGCAAACAAGTTGTCCCCGTCATCACTATGTTGACGACAATGGTCGGGACGAGCAAGCAAAGTTGACATTTAATGTGACTTCTTAAGAAAAATGCATGATATCTTCACGACGATGGTTTTGAATTCAAAATCCAGAGGGGAGGCAACTCTAATTCTAATTTTTATTATAAGAGAAGATTCTTTAAAGCCTGTAATGAGGGATTAAGAATCACAATTTAAATTTACAGTGGTTTATCCCCCAATGGAATAGCCTACTTGTCAAGAAGTCTAATTTTCCTTCTCTCTCTTCAAGTGGAAATAAATTAAAGGGGATCAAATATAATATAAAATCTTGTATTTTGAAGGAATAAAGTGACCATATTGAAGAGGAGGAAAACAAATTTTACTAAACTTCCAATGGGGAAAAGAAAAAAGGAATTTTAAGAAGACCAATTTGGATAGACCCATAAAGCGCTAAGATGCAAAGAAGAACCCGCAACCAAACATGCCCTAAAAGTATTTCTTTGTCAAAATTAAGTTAATAAATACCTGACATGAAATGAAAAATATTCATACCAATCAATTAATCACTATTCAGACCTAAATATTCGTACACATCTTTAATTTAAAATCATAAATTTATTTTAGAACAAAAATTACATATTTTAATAGTAAATCACTTAACTACACCTGTTGCTAAGTTTTTAGAATCTGTCTATATAAAGGCTAAGCAGAGTTATGGAATAAATTTGAAGAGCGTACTAAGAAAGCGAAACAAAATCAAGAGAGATTTTTCCCGCAGAAGAAAAATAAAATGAGTGGAGGATTATCACAAGACTGGGAGCCGGTGGTGATCCGCAAGAAGGCGCCGACCTCCGCCGCACGCAAGGATGAGAAAGCCGTCAACGCTGCCCGTCGCTCCGGTGCTGAGATCGAAACCATCAGAAAATGTTCGTATTCTACTCGCTGCTTCGTTTTTTTGCATCCCTATATATATATATATATGAGGTTGTTCTAATTTTTAACCTAAGAATAATTTTTAGATTAATCATTTCTTCGATTTCTCGTATAATCTGTTGATTATTTCGATAGAAATTCTTAGCTCGATTTTTATTGATGGCTCTTGTACTGCACAATTTTTTATTTCTCTGTCTGCAGCTCCGATTATGCCAAGTCTTTCAGCTAGGTTTTTCATTTTTTTTAATTATTAGATTGTCGCTTGTTTCTATTTGTTTATCTTTGATTGATTGGTGTATGTGCCTATTTTATGCTACTCCCCAAGCATGTGTATTGTATAGTTGAAATATTTTGGGCATATGACCACCTTTAGGACTGCTGTAATATCTTTGCTGTGTTTTGGGTGCTTATGAAGAGCAAACTTATTGATTATCATGAAAATCAGCTACTGGAGCTTCTGCTCCATTTGCTGGCAATAACTTTCTGCTTAAGTTTGTGTCAATTGAAGTCTATTATCATCCTTCCCATGCCAGTCCAATTTCTATATTTTGTGCACATTCATAACTAGGAAAGTTGAGTAGAAGTATAATTCTAAACGTGGCTGCGTTTATCCTCTCTGTTTCCCTACAGAAACTGGTAGAAAATTACGGGAAACTACAACTACACCTCAATTCCAACCTTTTGTGCTAACTATATGAATCCTCTGCTTTTGTTGTGCTCTATTGGCCCATCCGATATAGATAATTTTTGCCTTCATGGTTTTTTTTAATAGCTTGAAGTTCTCTAAAACTATTCTTGGCAAACACGAGATCTGATGTACTGTTGCTACATTGTGCTTTTATCCCAATTAATTGATATCAACTTTACTGAATTTTTCTCGTCCCATGGATTTTGTCTTAACAAGTCTGCATCTATTATGGTAGAATGTTCTTTGGAACGACTTCCATACTAGAACTTTCAATCATTGTAGTGATGTGTCATGCTACTATTTTCATTTGAAACCTGAAATTTCTTTCATTATTCATTGAAACTGGAAATCTATAGTTGAATATGGAAACTAGAAACTAGAAACCGTGAGGTGTGAATGGAAATTAATTCCCTATTTTGTGGAGATGAGATGTTTGATAGCACATAGCTAACATTTCGTCATTTGGATATACATTCTCCAGTGTTTCACAGTTACTTCAGGATATATTCGTTGTTGTTAGTATGTCAACTTCTACAAATATGAGGGTCCTTGAATGACAATATGATGAATGCTATAGATTATTCTCTTTTGAGCTTTCCACACCCACCCAAAAAAAAAAAAAAAAAAACACACACACAAAAAAAATCTTTCCATCAGTTGGTTTGTGAGTTGACTCATCCGGAGTTCCTTCCTTTTTTTTCAATTTCTATGTTGCCCGTTTTTCCTATTGGTAAAACTTTTGTATATTTATTTTCAAGGGATAATTTGTGCTTACAATATTTATCTTCTGTTGCAGCTACTGCTGGCACAAACAAGGCTGCCTCCAGTAGTACCACCTTGAACACCAGGAAACTTGATGAAGATACTGAGAATTTGGCTCGTAAGTTAAAACAACACTTTTTTACAACTTAATTAGTATGTTTCTTTGAGCATACACATATTTAGACTATGTTGTGTTCTTTTGGTTGAAGTCATGCTTGCTTGTAATTGTTCTTTTGATGTCTCTGGTGTGTTACCTTTGTTCTCCTCTACATTATTTTGATGGCATTATGCTAACTGCTTCTGATGTTTCAAACATATACTTTCACCAGCAATTGTGGTTACATTTGGCAAAATTTTGAAAATTCTTTAAGGTCTGTGAAATCAATTTTTTTTGGGAACACATCAAACACCGTCAAATGAACATCATCCTTGAGCGTTTCTCGACATCTATACTGCTTTATTCATTAGCACATTACACGTAGTCTGGTATATTCATTCTCGCTTGAAATTGTTTTATTCAACATCCACAATCTTTATGCATGTGATGTCACCGTTGCTGGGGGTAGCGGTTGATAGCTTTATTTCATTTGTGATCTCTCTCTTCTCTTTTAGATGTTCTCGTTCTTTCACTCTGATAGATCTCCTGCTATTCTATGATCTAATTATGTTGTTTGAGCTGTTTTGATTTCTGTATCTGTTTCTACTCTTTTGTGTATGCGTTTCATCCTCAGAAAACAATATAGTAATAATATTTTGTACCACAACAAATTCATTCTTTCCTATGAAAACATCAGCTTGTAATTTTTCATTTGTGACCTTGTTGTCAGATCAAAAAGTACCAACTGAACTGAAGAAAGCCATCATGCAAGCTCGACAAGATAAGAAGCTGACTCAGTCTCAACTTGCACAGGTATATACCATTTTTCTGTCTCATTCCTCCCCAAGTGTCCAACAAAAACTTTAAAAGGAAGTAGCTAAAGGGGGTGGGGGGGATGAACAGATTGAGAGTACCAGGTGGCTGATTCCATAATCTGTGTGAAAATGGTTATGATATTCCTTGTTGTTTTGCAGCTGATAAATGAGAAGCCTCAAATCATCCAGGAGTATGAGTCAGGAAAGGCAATTCCAAATCAACAAATCATCTCTAAACTGGAGAGAGCTCTTGGTGCAAAACTTAGAGGAAAGAAATGAAGAGCCTCTTGGCTTCTCAAATCTCTATTCCAGTTCTAACTGTGGTCATGTACATGGACAACTTTTTCTGTTAGCCCTTTTCTATAACCACTGTGGTGCTTATGCCTGTGTATGGATTGATGGTTGTGGATTTCTTGGCTAAATGGGTGTTACTTCTGTGGAAAATAAGGCGTTTATGCTTATGCAAGGGATGTTGTCTTGTGCTTCCTGTTTGCTTTAGAAAAAGTTCTCAGTTCTGAGGTATGACGTCCCCGTAATTATTCAGATCAGCATTTGAGATATAATGGAAGACATAATTGGCATATGGGAATATTCCGAGTATATCCCTTTGCAGTGTGGAATATAATTTGATGCTACAATTCTATACTAATGGAAATGTTACTACCTCTTCTTATAAATAATAATTGGCATATGGGAGTGATTTTGCATGAGCATTGCTCCTGCGTATTCTGCATTCTAGCACTTGTCTACGTGTTTGATTTTCCATGCGTTCCTTGTGACTTTATCTGCCCTACCTAAAACTACTACTAGTAGTAGATGAAAAATCTGCAGAACTTGAGTGACAACATTGGAGATTAATGGTGAGTACGAATGGGTGTCAGTACAACACTTGAAACTTCTGCCTGTAGACGTAAGAATTCATATGCTAGATAGACCATATGGTAAGTTGGTATATATGGTAGTGTTGTGATTAGCCTTACGCAGTGAATTAGATAAGTTAGAATGAAACGTAGAATTAAGTTGAGTAGAGTATACTAGATTAAATAAAAAGTGTCAATGTGAACCCAAAGAAAAAGAAAACAAACTAGGAAAGCATATTACCAACAGTTCTTAAGAATCTATTCACAGGCCAATTTTGTACCAAAACTGGTCAGGCAAATTGCAAACGCTTGGAAAGCAGACAAAGGCTTCCTGTAGTCCATTGTAAAAATATCATCTCCTACTTTCCCAAACTGGAGGATAACTGTATCCTCGTCACCTTTTCCACCAGGTTGGCTTTGGTCCATCGTTGCAACTAGCTGAAAGTTTTTCACAGATGCAACGGTGACCCTGCCGTGGAAATTTAAACACCAACATTGCAAATGCTCATGCCACCGTGGAGCTTTGTTTTTCAGAACTGTGGAGCTGGTTTCTGCGGAACCAGGCTGCTGCTGCTTCGGAGCATCCTGAGATTTGTCCATAACAGCTTCTCCAGGGCAAGGGCACTTGAGTGAACTTATCATCCTCCTTGGTCCTCTTGACTTCAACAAGTTTAACTTGTAGGAAACACTTCCCACTTCAAAATTACCAGCTGGTAACTGGGGACTAATTTGCTTGCTTGCAAAACGTCGACAAGACCGGCTGCTTGATGGCCTTGCCCCATTGTGTGGGGGTTGACTATCATATATGGTAAAATTGGTTCCAAGAAAGTCCGACCTGTCAATTGGATTCAATGGGAAGGTTAGAACACGAAGGAACAAACAAGAATGAAAATCAGAACACATCTTTTCTTCTCCCCTTATTCGGAAGGATACTCAGGAGTTTATCTATCATAGAGACAGGGAAACACAGGTATTATGGTGGGATATTGCAAGTTAAAAGGAAAGATTAAGCTTTTGCCAAGAGATGGGTGACATTACATGTTTTTACTGCAGTTTCTAGTGATGTATTGCAAGTTAAGTTTTTACATGTTTTTAGTGTAGTTTCTCCAGCTAACGACATTGAACACAAGACTCAACGGAAAATCAAGTTAGAAAAGGAGAGTAACAAACAAAAAGGAACTCCAAGTAAAGCATTCAATTTTCTAACCTCCTCTCAAGGACAGAAACCTTAACAACAAAGAAACAACATTAATGGGGCTATCTTTAAGAACCTTCTCTAGGCCACTAAATGAAAAGGGTACCAGCACCCTTTCGTTAAGGAGGATACAGCTGTGTACTTCAAGCTGTCAGCATCATCAATATTTGTACCAACAATTGAACAGATTCCTTGATGGCAATCCATAATTGGGAAGTGTAGATTTCCTACCTTAGTACAGTTCCAAATAAAAAGTGTAGATATCCTTCCTAATTACTGTGTCATATTTCTATTGAAGTAATTGTTTGATGAAAAACTAACACTCACAGGAACATTAACATTGAAGATTACCTTGTCTGCATGATCAAAAGCGTACAATTGCACATTAATTCATTGTATCAAGATTAGTGTTCAGTTACATGGCAGAAAAGATGGATAAACGTCTAGATACCAATCAATTTTATGTTCTGAGACTTGGATATCTTGATGTCATACTTGGAAAAAAAGAGAGGAAGAAATAGCACCAAATTAATCTTTTTAAAGTAAAAAAATTGACAGCACTGTCAGTGGTACTATCAGCAGTTGCCAGCGTAAAACAATTCAGTTCACTCCGGATACAAAAGTAACAACATCTGTGAAATTAGGTAGACTATATCACATGAATTATAGCTAAAGAGCCTGTTTGGATTGGCTTTTGGCTTATGACTAAGTCATAAACCATAAGTTAGAAATTCTAGCTTACGTCTTTTGGCTTATTTATGTTATTTTGACTTAAAAACAAGTGTTTATAAGCATTTTTTTATTTTACCCACACACTACAAAACTACTAAAAAACTATTTTGGCGTAAAAGCATCTAAAATAAGTCAATCCAAACAGGCTCTAAGACTAGCAGAATTTCTATCCTTAAAGAATTGAATTTCACCATGCCAGGATTCTTCTTCCTTGCAAAATATTAACAGAGACATTGCATGGGGGACATCAAAAAGGTACACAAATAAAAATCTAAGGTATGAACCAGCAAGACTATTTGGAATGCCTCACAAATATTCTCATCCCACACCCTCTTCTTTTAGCATTCTTGATCACTAAGCAGCCTGCTCAACCCAATCTGTTTAGTAGCAACATACCAAACCACTCGACCTTTTAGACAAAAATGCCTCACAATTTTGGCTTCTAATTTGTGACACCGAATATCTCCCAACAAAAAAAGTTTTGTATCTTATACACCTAGAAGGAAACACGTTTGACACTATACTACTGACTCTTGTTGCACGTCTAGATTTTAATTTGTCATATGACATCATATGTCAGATGCACTCTACCGAGTTCTAGCCATGTCATTCTATATTTTTCTACAAACATCATTTTTCCTAAATTCTCCATCAGCGTCTAGTCGTCAAGTTACATATATGCAACTAGACGTGTTTGTGAGAATTTTGATATTTCTGATTGTTAGGACTTTTAGGATACAGCCTAGATTTAGCCCTTCAGACTCATTTTGCCTGACAACGTTGAACACATATTACATCAAATAAATGGCCTTCCTCATTCTTCATTTTAAGGGGTCAACTTATTTTTACCTTAACTTCCCAACATACGCCTTACTTCTCTGAGACAAATCATCTGCGTCAAGAGATATTATATATTCAATGTGAGCACCATTTCTGTACCTCCGGGCTGCTAAGAGGAACTTCCCCTGGTCCATTAACGCTGCCAAAGATAAATACCAAGAAAAACATTCAAATAATAGAGAAATCTCTAACAACTAGGAGGAACATACTATAACTGGTGAGTCTACACGTCTTTGAAACAGTATCTGTATTAGTAATTGGAGAATCAGACTCAAACCATCCATCAAGCTGATAGCTGTCGTGAAATAGCAATGAAAAATAGAATACAAGAGACTTTTATTACAAGGAGTCCTAATAAAATGTGAAATTAAAATAAATAATCATGATGAATTTTCATGTCATGTCATGCTTATAAAAGTATAATTAAAACGGTGCATGTCTCTAGACTTTGTGAATAGCTAAGATAGTACAGACAAACTTGCAAGTGCTTTTAACTATTCTAACTTTAAGAGATTAAGATATCAAAACTGATTATGGAAGATTTCAAATCTTGATGAGATGGGAGCACGATAAGGTTAGGTGCCAACATGTAGACAATTGAGACTAAAACTAATAAGTCAATACATAGTTGAATAGTCAATGCTAATGTAAAGTCTAAACAAAAAATACAGACCAAGTCAGTTGACCCAGAAAGATTCAAAGACAATTTAAAGCTTATGACTATTCAGTTGCTTAGTAACCACCAAAAGTACGGTCCCAACCAGCATTTTCAAGTCAAACATCAATTACTGCAGGTAGCAACCAATTTCCCAAGGCTAAGTTCCTGAAAATAATATTTGTCAAAGTAACAACTCACAGGGTGAAAGAGCAAGATACAGGTAAAAGGTTGCGTTCTTCTTGTCACGTTTGATGAAACATTGAAGAGGAGAGTCTCGAGGCCCAGGCTGCAGTAGAAATTGGAGAAGGAAGGCACATTAACAACTGCCTTAAAATATAACAGATATAAAAACAAGAATGGAGTAAACTAAACTCCTAATTACCTATATTATACAGATAATCAAGCTAAGGCATTTCTTTCAGCTGAAATTATCCCTAAAACCAACCCAGTATTCGAAAAGAACTGTAAAAATATTTCCCCTTTTTCATCTATGGGGTTGCTTCATCTACTGGAACCAGTAGCGGTGCACCTTTTGCACATACAGGAAACTCGTTATTGTAAGAGTTGATCAAATTCAGAATGGAAGAAGTTGATCTAGACTAAAAGCGTATCCAACAAGGACAATTCACAGGCTCAGAAAGAAAGTCCCATTATACTCCCAACTCAAAAACAGCAAGTTCACCGGACTACAAAACTACAATCGATCAACTATGCCTTGACCCAAAATAGTTCGAACGGTTACACATATCCTCTGTTTCTATTCCTCTCTAATCATGCCTATTTCATACTTTCACTCCTACCCAAAATTACCAACTCCAGAATTTTCCTTTTTCCCCCTTTCCTCAGTGTTTCACTTATCAGAACACCACAGCAATTAAGCTTATGCAACAATGAGAACAATACAATTAACATACAAATTTTACGCAAACAAATTCCTCACAGAATATCCAAAGATTAAAGCTTAAACGATCTAAAGTTATACTCTTTGAACCTCCAATTAGGGAAAATCACAAAAAAAACCAAAAAACCTATTTTAATTTTCTTCTTAAAACAACAAAAATTGAGGTAAAAAAAAAGTTGAGAGCAATTTGCACCTGCTTAAGGCAAGAAGGGAAAGTAATTTTTCCAGCCTGAAGAGACGACTCAACTACATCCTCAGTAACTTGCCTCCATCTCTTACACACACATCCACAAGCGACGACGTTTTGACGGAGTGGCCAACTATGCTCAGAAGCTTCCACTCTCTGTATTATCTCTCCCAGAATCTCCGGCAACATATTCGACCACGACGACGTCGCATCGCCGGAATCCGATTCAACGGCGGCGCCGCTTTGCTCGTCTCCTAATTTGTTCGAAACAACGAAATCATCTCTCGTAGAAGCTTCTGGAAGTTTGAATTCTTTGAATGATTTTGAAAATGTAAAAGATCGACTGATGATTCTTCGTGAGAGAAAAGAACGACGCAGTGACATATTGATGAATTTTTTGGTTTTTTTGTTTGTATTTTTGGTTTCTTATTTTGTGTGTGAAACTGTAAATTGGAGAGAGTGAAAGAGAGAATAAAAGAGACCAGAAATTTTTGGTTTGTGAAGGGGAAAAGATAAAGTAAACTGTCCGTTATTTAAACTTACATCACTGGTTGACGTGTCATGTGTGTCTAGATTTGGATTTCATTTTTTTAAAAAAATAATAATTAATGATTGATTTGAAAGAAAAGTTTTTGGAGAGCATGTTATAAAATTTTGAAAATTTTTGTAATAAGAAATTTCTAATTTTTGACTGTATAAGCTTGCTTATATGGTTGATTTCAAGTCTAGTAAAGAAGCTAGAATGATGATGGTAGACCAGCAATTAAAGTAAAATTTGTCAATTATGAATATCTAATGTCTAAAATAATTGGAATATTTTTATAAGTAGGGTGTGAATATATATGTTATCTATTAGTTGGAGATATATGTTAGATTTGTTAGAACTTCTAATTAAGCTAGAGTTTTTTATATTACAATCGTCTTATATATAACAATATTTCACTATAAAACTTATGTTTATTATTATATTATAATATATATTTTTTATAATAATATTTTATTATAGCAATCAAAATATTAAATAAACAACGTTATTATAAAAATGTCTAATTGTATTAGTACATCTATACACACATAAATTGACCTAAAATAAATCAGTACAAATTTATACGGTTGATAACAACTTATTAGGAATTGAGATGTATGTGTCACCATGAAGAAGTTTTTGATTGAAAGTTTTTTAGTAAGCGCCTTTGTAGTATAAAAGTAACAATTAGTTTGTCAATGAATTTTATATACTGAATAATTAAGAATTAATATTTTAAATATACAAAAATATGTCTTGTAAAAAAAGTAATTATGGTAGGTAGATTTGTCTTGTTAATGCAACTCACATGTGAGATTAATGGGTTATGATTAGTTTATTTATTGCTTTAAAAGAAAGAGAAAGACTTCTGCTTGTTTGACTATGTTTTTTCTTGTTCGAGTTTAAATGATATGGTCAAAATTAGACGGCTCAATCTCTCAAAATCCAACGATATTTTCGTTAATAATTTTTTTAAATTTTTGAATATATGCATATCAAAAAAAATTAACATAAAAAATTATATATCTAAAAATATTAAAAATTATAATAATTAATAATTTAGAATATTAAAAGAAATATGAAAAAATTGCAATGAAAGATCAATTCGATTGAATCTTGAAAAGCAAAATATATCATGTAAATTGAAATTAAAGGAGAATATTTTCTTAATTTTAATTTATGTAAATCTATTTAAGAGAGAATGAATATTATAGAGAAAAAGTCTTAAAAACCCTATGGTTTTATATATTTTTTAAGAGAAAACAAATTTCTCTTAAATAACTCCAAAAAAAACAAAAATAGATCTCTTTTTGTAAGATTTTATTTATTCAACTCTTTTTCCAAGTACATTAAAACCAAATGAAGATTTTTTAATCAACTCTATTTTCTAATATTTTATTTGTTCAACTCTTTTTCCCTGGTCATCTATTGTTCCACATGCTTCCACGTGGCCATTTGATTCTTCATATAATAACGAAAATAATAAAGGAGGGAATAAGGAAAATTTGATATTGTCCTTGAATGCAGTAGGACACCAAAGTTGTGTATTTCCACTCATTTTCTAAAATATGGACCTAAATAAATTGTGGGAGTTGAACAAATAGAATATTATTATTTTTTTTACGTTAAGCAGATTGTGGGATCTAATTTTAAAACTTTAATATAAATTGTGACGTTATATTAGAAGAAATTATTCATAAAAATCGCAATTGATATATCAGTAGAAGTATTTAGTGAATGAGCCAAATGTACATTGACATATACAGATTCCGATGGTTCATCAAAACTTCAGTACAAATTGTGTCACAACTTTAACATAAATTGTTCAAAACTCTTGATATATAGATTATCAAGCCTTTCACATAAATTTCACTAATACAATGTTGTTTCAAAATTGATCCACATCAAATTCAAATTTGATATCAAATTAATGTAATGTCAATTTCAACAATTTTCAATAATTAAAATCAACTTATAACTCGTCGAAAATCAACAAACCCATTTCTTTCTTCTTCTTCACAATCAAGTTTAGCAAGACCCCAATAATAATGTTGTTCAATTTTCCTTAACCAAACAATAAAATTTCAATTTTAAGAGTTTCCTGCATATCTTTTTTTCTATGTTAGTTGATCCTTTAGACACAATTTTAGAGTTCAATCCTTGCCCTTAAAAGAATTTTAAGATATGCACTTTTTAGAACCAAAACATACACAAAACAATGTGGTTTAAGAATGGAAACATGTTTTTTTTCCTTTCCATTAACTTAATTTTTGCAATCACAAAGTATGATCAACAACCAATTCCCCTTGAAATAGGAAAATTATTTTATAATGCTAGGTAGAAAGAAGAAAATAAGACACAAATAACATACTCACTTTAATATATGCCATTTTGGTGAAAATGTCCTTCAAATGAACTGATTTTTATTTTTCACCCTCATTAATAAGTTTTTTCAGGGCTCACGATATAATTTATAGAATATTGTGATGTAAAAATATAAATTTATGCTCCATGAAAAAATTATTTATTTAAAGAAACAAATAATTAAAGATGAACACAAAATAGGGGAAGAGGTGCCAATGGCGCACTTTTTGTCCTTCTATATTTGCTTGCATAGGGGTTCTTCAGTCCCTTTAAATAGTTGATGAGGTCGTTGTTTCTTATTGGTAAAAAAAAAAAAGGTCAAATTTTCTCCTCAACCATCCAAAAAATCTCTATTTCTAAATTAAAATTAAAATCATTTTATGTTCTGGCTTCGTTAATAACAAATATAAATACATGACGATATACTAAAAGCAACTATGTAAATGGGTCAAAAGTATAACATAGTTAACTCAAATAATACATAGACAAATTTGCACATCCTCTATTCTTTTGTATTATAAGGGGCCGTTTAGTCCCCGGGATAACTTGGAATATCTCAGGATTAATTATCTACTAAATTTTTAGAGATCGTTTAGTTAGAAACGGGTTATTTCAGGATTAATTATCTTGAGATAAGTATTTTATTATGTATGTGGGATAATTTAACCCATCATTATGATATAAATGATGGGATAAATTATCCCAAACTTAGCAGTCAAACAAGACACTAAAATTTTGTCTCTTAACTATTGTTTTTATCCCAAAATTATTTATTTTTATTCCTCACACCAAACAATTACTTGAAATTGGAAATAAGTTATCCCGGATTACTTATTCCGAAATAAGTTATCCACTATATATATAAGAATTGGAATAACTTATCCCAACACTAAAATATAAATAATGGAATAAATAATCCAAAGATTACTTAATATTCTTCCAACTAAACGCAAAATAAAATAATCATATATTTTATCTTGAAATTCTTATACCTTATGCTTCATATCAAACAACTCTCTAATATTAATCCTAAAATATCTCATCTTATCTCGTGTATCTTATCTCGAGTATATTGACCATGCAAATGTGCAATACAGACAAATGACTACTAAGCTCATGGACCGAAAGTTCAGAGTGACTTGTTACAAAGAAACTCGTAAAAGTTGTGTGGGTTAGTCACTTTTGATCCACTTTTTAATATTCAACCAAACTTGAAATGTTATTAAAAAAAAATGATATAGTGTTTATTTGGTTCCATATACTGATTTGATACTTCCAAGAATATTTATTAGAAATTTATTTTATAAAATTAACCTTATTAGTTATAATTAAAATTCTAAATTTTAACTATCACGGTAGTACTTAGGCAGTTGTTAGATAATATGTGATAATATTGCAAGAAAATTATAGATTCACTCTCTTAATTTGCTAAAATAACAAGTAAAAAATAATAATTTTAATATAGGATGGTAAATACAATTATAACTAAACATGCATAACTAATTCTTATATAACTAATTTATTTAGTGTACAACTAATTTCAACCTTATAATACATTCCTTATCATTAGTATAATAATATATGTATAACTAATAATTTTTATGAAATAACAATTTCACCTTTAGAAGCTACACAAAAAATAGCTTTAGTGTACAACTAATTTCAACCTTATAATACATTCCTTATCATTAGTATAATAAGATATGTATAACTAATAATTTTTATGAAATAACAATTTCACCTTTAGAAGCTACACAAAAAATAGCTTAAGTCATTATGAGCCCGTTTGGATGGGCTTAAAAAAATTAACTGTTTTTAGAATTTTGAAGTGATAAAAGTTATTTTTATAAATAAGCAGTTAAGCGTTTGAATAAAAGTGCTTATGTTGAAAATAAGTGTTTAAATTTTAGGGTTAAAAGAATAAAAAGGATAGTTTAAAATTTTAATTAAAATATAAAAATAATTTCCATGGTCAAACAAAATGGCTTTAAGTTAACATTAAACAAATACGTTCAAAAATTAGAAAAAGACTTTAAGTTGATTTTGACCAACTTAAAGTCTATCCAGACGGGCTCTATAATTAACAATTTAACACTCCAAGTAATAACTAGGAGACACAAATTAAAAGAGAGGGAATTAGCAATCTTAAAACATATTTTTCCAATACATTCTGGATTAGTTGATACATGCTCGCCACGTCTTCGTGTCGTGGCAAGCTCTCTGAATAACACGTGTTTTTCTGCATGCGACCAACTGCGTATTAGCTTAACACCTGTCATAGCCACTCATCCACTTGTAAAAAAAACTTCTCTAATTTGAGAAAAAATTCTTCTTAAAAAAAAAACCAAAAAAAAACCATGCAAACTAGTTTTGCATGATGAACCCGATGAATCAAAAACCGGAAAATATTCATGAATTTTCTCTTTGACGGTCATGATTGATTCCCCATCTGCGAACACCGAATTGCAAATGCGCCGATGCTATAAGAAATTCCACTTTTTGTTGTGGCGTTAATAGCTCTACCAAATTTTCTATCGTCTTCATCCTCACTTTGTCCGCCTTCTCTAAAATTTCCACTAGCTTTTCCATCTTCGCATCAACGTCTCCCATTAAACCAATTATCTCGCTTGCACCATCCTGCATGAATGAAATAGTGGACTAAAATTGACATAATTAGAGCAAAATTGATCATTCATATAGTTGGTGTCACTCCTATTCCTGTATCAAAAGTTAGGAAACCAGATGAAAATAAAAAATAGTATTCGATAGGAATTTAATCCTCTTATCCTACTCGAGGTTAGAGATTATTTCCTCCTAAGATAAAACGGATAAACTATTAAAGAATTAGTGATATCTTAGGTAATAGCAATACCTTAGGTATCTTCAATAATTTCAGCGTAATCAAAAGTTGACAACAAAATTACACAAAAATTCAACTTTGTTTATAAGAAAATATATGGAAAAAAAAGGAGAAATTCAATATTCAAGAAAGTTCGACACAATTGGTATTTTTTTTTTGGAAATTGGAAGCAATGTTTTACCATAAAAGAATTCCCCCTTTATTTATTTTACAGATATGGATTTTTTGTCTGTCATTGTCATCCACATCAGAATAAATAGAATTTTCCGAAAAAAACCTGGCTAATCAGATTTGCCAGAAGAGCCGATGTACAAAGAAAGAATCTGTTTTGAGCTAACTATCGAGACTTTGGCCTATCCGGACACATACTTCGAAAGTAACTCCAGAAATAGAGGCTTTTGCTTCTGTTCAATACATAATGACTGAAGCCAACTTTGGTTCGAATCTTTGTTGCGAAGTCAATAAATTAGACAACGACTTACTTCAATTTTGATCCTAGTTACTCTTTGGGGCGGAGTGGAAGAAGGGGGATTCTCGAACGCGAAATTCAACTTTGTTTATAAAAAAATATATGCAAAAAAAAGGAGAAATTCAATGTTCATAAATGAGAAGAAGTTCAATGTACAAAATGAGAGGAATAAGAGAAAAATTCTCTATATAGATACTTATTGTAGCTCATCGAAAAAGTCAGGAAAAGTCACAACCTTTAATCCCTTTGAAAAAATCACAACTATCACAAACTCCTTGAAAAGGGATAACATTTCGTAAAAATAACGTTCACTTCTTTAAAACCCAATAGTTAATCCAACATTTAGATCCCAATTATTTTTAAATTTGGGGTCAAGACAACCAACTCAATTATTTAGAGTATTGTAATCGACAAAGTGGCCTTAATCTCATCAAAATTGAATTCGATAAGAAGAAAAAATAAAGGAAGAGAGATGAAGATGTCGTGCCTGCCAGTCGGAGAGTTCATCGGTGATAGAATTTTCTTCGTGAACAGCTTCACATTGAAGTTCACTAACACGAGCGAGTTGATCAGGCGACAGATCACCGAGGTCTCCGTATCGGAAACCACGGAGAATGTCGATAATGTGAGATTCAAACAGAATGCTTGATTCAGTGTAGATAAGGTGGAACGCCGTAGTCGGTCGCCATCCGGCAATCCATTGGAGAGATCGTTCAAGTGAAGTACACCATGGCGCAGAGAAAACAGAGAGGATGTCATTTTTTGCAGCTAAAGACTTGACTCGGTAGTACTCGCAGTAATGTGATATCAGTTTTTGAACCAGCTGTTGTTGCAATTGGCGGTGTTCATCACTAGTCGCCGGCCGTGGAACTTGGTTAAGTTGCCGTACGATTTCTTTCAGTTGATCGAACCATGTTTGGTAGAAACGCTGGAAGCTCATCTTTCTTTTTTTTTCTCTTCCTTTTCTAATTTTGTTCTATGTTTGAAAGAGGTTTGAGTGGAGTGGTCTTCATTTTATAGTGCTTTAATTTGTATGTATTTGGTTTTCTATTGGGAAGGACCTGTAACAGTTTCAAGCTAAGCTAAACATATGTTACATATGTAATTTAAATATAATATAATATTATATTATAAGTTAATAATATACAACAAGCTGGGAAATCGTGAGGTCTGGATAAGATAGGATGTACGCAGATCTTATCACTACTTCATGCAGATAGAGAGACTGTTTTCGAAAGATAATCGGCTCAAAAGTCACAGTCCCAAGTAAGAGAGAAAAACAATATATATAGTATAATGACAAAAAATAAAAAGCGATACAAATTTTACAAGATAAGAACAATGACGATAGCAAAGTAATGTGATAGTCAATGGTAATAACAATATACATCTTATTATAATTAAAAAGTACTCCCTCCATTTAAAAAAGAATGACCTAATTTGACTTGATACGAAGTTTAAGAAAATAAAGAAGATTTTTTCATCTTGTGCTCTTAAATTAAAGTTATGTCAAATGTACCAAAATATTTCTTAATCTTGTGACCTTAAATATGTCACGTGAAAAGTTGAAATTAAAATTTTGCCAAAAAATAGGGTCATTCTTTTTGAAACAGACTAAAAAGAAAATAAGATCATTCTTTTTTAAAAGGAGAGAGTAATTTCATAAAATAATTTACAATCACATAAAACTGACGATTTCAGAATTGTTTTAAGTCACAATTTTTTAATTTTTTGTTAAAAAATATTATGTCATGTTAAATTGTTAATAAATTCGGACAGAAAAAGTGTTTCATATTAAGTGAATTTGTGAGACAGTGCGTATATATTAAGAAAAACATAATTTGAACTATGTTTTACACTATTATCTTTTGTAAAATCATAAATATAACTTTACAAGTAATATGAGTTATCTCCTAAAAAATATAAAACTTCAATAAATAAAAAAACAAATATAAAAAAAATTCAAACATCTATTTTAAATTTTAACGGGGAGTACTTTGCAATTTGATTCTTTGAATACTTATCAGTTTCCCAATTATTGCTCTACTCCATTGCGGCACCCCCGTATTTATATAATTTTATTTAATTTTAAATAGTAAAAGTTATCACATTAACTGAAACAAAAAATATATACTAGTATTATCTCACCAATTAAGTCTGTGAATATTTATTCTAGGTTATCAAGCCCTAATAACATCATATCATTAGTCAGAATTTTCAATAAAACTTTTTAAATGTAATATAGTAAACACATCAAAATTTAAAAGAATCCAATATCATAATATGAATATAAAAATAATTTTAATCACTTTCCTCTAAATTCTAATGGAGTTTCAATCCGCACAAATTTAAATTAATCAAAATTTTTAATATAAATATCAAATAAAAATTCACAAAAAAAAAACAAAATAAGAACTCCATCAAACAATATACTGAGGTGCCACCGCATGCGCACCTTAGAAAAATAAGAGAATATGGTAAAAACCTGCTGATGCGCGCGGTAGCGGCCATGCCATCTGATTATTTGCACTAAAAAGTTAAATATAAAGTGTATAATATTTTATGAAAGTAATTATAATTTTTTTTTAATTTTTTCATTCGATATTCGGTTCTCGTATTGATATTTCGACAAATTTAGATTCACAACAAAAAATTTCACTTTAGAGATGCAGCACAACATATTAAAAAATAATTTTATATTTACAATTTTAAATTTTAAATCTCTGATTAAAAATGAAACAAATACGCATAGTCCACCACACTTTTTATTGACAATTATAGAAAATGCATTTTCGGATATACTTCTATGCAAACCTATTTCCCGAGGCATAGCTCCAGAAAACAAGTTATGATGCAAAAAATGGGTAGTTCTCTCCAAATCGTCCTCCAATTCTTATCTACTGAGAAGATATCAGCAGCTTTTAATGGTGCCGTCAGACTGTTCATCAGGTTCTTTGAACTATCTCAGCTTAAGCTCTTCGTCGTGAAATATAAATTTATGAAAACTGAAACAAATAATACATATAAAATGAATCTATAAAATCACAAATACAATGAATTTAATGTTAAAAATTTAAAAATTTAAACTCAGCGGATGAATCGGAGTGCATGTTCTTGAAATTCTAATTAACTATTTACTGCTTTTGTATGACGTGCAATCAGGTATAAGAATTATTATTTTTCTAGTTTTAACAATTCAATACTGATTTTTTTTTAATGAGGTTGAATTCTTAATATAATTCTATAAGTAATAAGTTGTCAAATTTTAATTAAACATACGTGTTAGAATCATAAAATATGATTTAAGAAGTTGATAACTTGGTATATCCCCTTTTAATGTGTTTGTTGTAGTCCTTGAAAATTTATGAAGAAATAAAATAGATACTTTATAATTCACTTTGTTCAATACTTTTTGACTATTAATTCATATTTTTGACAGAATATTATTCTAACTTATCAAAGATTAAAAGAAAGAAAATACAAAAAAAGTTTAAAAATATAAGAAGGCAAAAAAACGTTTTCTTGATTTCTCCTATTTGAATGAGGTTAAGAAAAATAAAATAATATATATATTATTTTTAAAATTATTTTTTTAATCATAAATAATTAATTTTTATTTATAAAAATATACACATAATTTGTTCTTCATAAATATTGAGGCCTATGCATTGAGCCGGCCCTGCATGCAACTGATCTCTGCCTTGCTTCTTTTGTATCGTTGATTTTGTTACTCCTTCTGTATTAAGGTTAGCAAACCAGAAACAATAAAGATGAAAATAAAAAAAATAGTATCCGAGTCCACAAAATTCAATGTGTGTCCTTAAGGAATTTAATTCGCTCACTGTACCCGACGTTATGGATTATTTCCACCCAAGATAAAACGGATAAACTATTAAAAAAGTAACGATACCTCAAACTTCAATAATTTCAGCGAACTCAAAAGTCAACAACAAAATCACGCAAAGACTCAACTTTGTTTGAAAGAAAATATATATGCAGAAGAATGAGAAATTTTGATGTTTAAAAATGATAGAAAAATCCTCTATTTATAAACAACAAATGTAGTGTGAATAGGTGTTTATTGTGGCTTATCGAAACATACACAACCCTTCTCAAAAGTCACAATCTTTCAGAAAAGTCGCAACACTTTTTAAAAAGTCACAACTTTTTGAAAAAACACAACCTTTCGAAAAGTCACAATCTTTCATTTTTCATTCACACCTTTAAAACCAAACAATCCCCCATATGAATGGGGAAATGCCTATTGTTAAAACATGTGCATGAAAAACTGTGTGATTTATAAGTAAGAATTAATTGCATCTGGATACGTAGGTTTTCCTTTGAACTTTCTGTAGTGAACATATTTTTGCAAAAAGAGATTCATACTCTCCACCTCTATCATTCTTATCCTTTTTATCTTTTTACCTAACTGATTTTCCATTTCAGTTTTGTATTACCTAAATACTTTTATTGCTTCATCATTACCACTCAACAAATAGACATAACAATAGTGCAATTTGTTATATCCCATATTTTTTTTATTTTCACAATAGGACATTTTTGGGATAACGGTAACAAGTCAAGGGCAAGGCTATGTTTGATTTTGTTGGATACATAATTCTTATGACTAAATTGGAATTTGGAAATATTGGAAAAGTTTAAGGGTAAAATTGGAATTTCACATGTGGAAATACTATAAAAGGTTAAGGACAAAATTGGAATTTCACATATGGAAATACTACAAAAGGTTAAGGACAAAATTGGAATTTCAACTTGAGAATATTAGAAAAGGTGAGGGGCAAAATTGAAATTTTACATGGGAGTCATCATCCAATTCTTAGAAGATTCAAGAGAATTGGAGAAGATAGAAGTGAGAAAAATTGAGGAAAACAAAGAAGAAGAAGAAAATCGGCTAAGGAAAAAAATAGGGAGAAAATTAAAATCTTGCTCTAAAAAATATTTTCTCCTAGTATTCCTACTAATTCAAGGATCCTCTACAACATGATGAAGTTATTTTGGAAGATAGGAGCCTTGTTTGGTTAATTGGGTGTCTTGGTGAAGTGAAAAAGTTGGAAGGAAAAGGTAAGAATTAATCCAATTTCATTATGTTATGAAGTTTGTTTATGTTGTAGTAAGTAGAGATGTGTAGAATCCATGGAAATATGGAAGTTATATGGTTGGATTTGGACATATGAATAAGTTATGTGTATGTAAGATTGTTGGCAAGAAGACTTGAATTTTTGTGTAGTATTTTTGTGTAGTATTTTTGGTGTAGTATTTGAATAGTAGTATGATAAATATTTGATGTTGAAAATGGAAGTTGGATGAAATTAATTGAAGTTGGAAATATGGGTTAGGTGATGAGATGGAAAAAATTAAGGTTGTATAGCTTGTTAATTATTGTTGTGATTCTTGGAACATAAGGGAAGCTTAAATGGTTTAAGTTGGTATTAAAATGGATTGTAGGGAATTATGTATTTTTAGTATGATTTTATAATATTATGGAAGTAAAGTTGTTCAAGTATGGATTGTTGTTGTTGATTATGAAGTTGAAAGAAGGAAATGAATTTGATTATGGAGTTGAAAGAAGAAAATAAATTGTAATAGTTCTGTTGCATTTATGGAATTTTTGGGTGAAATATGGAATTGAGGAATAATGGAATAACTTACTTGGAATATTTTTCACCTATGTTTGAATGGGTTTAAATTAGTTATGAACATGAAATATTCATATTTATTTGGAAATGCAAAGTTGGGTTGAAAGTTATTGCATTAGTTGGAAAAGAAATCAATTTATGTTATGGTGCGTTTTAAATTGATTGTTGATGGTATCGGTGTTGTTGTTGGCTTGGTTGTTGATATGGTGGCCGAGTTGTAATCTCGGGGTTGTCATATATATAAGGGAGATGCTGCCGAAATTTTTTGTAGACAAATATTGGTAAAATTGAATTTTTAAAATCTTGTGAATAGTAATTGGTAAATGTGACCAATTGTAGATTTTGGAGGAAACGGGAGTTGAATTTGGACAAACGTGAAAAGCCGATAAGGTATGTAAAGCTTTTCATTTTCTTCTCTTGGCATGTCCTAGATGTAATAGGAGTGAATACGAACCTCGGGGATCACTCTACTCTTCGAAATCGACGCTCGAAAATTTCCCTTTTCTATTCAATAGAATTGAATTAGGTAATTATGAATAGTTTTGAAAAAATTGTCTAAACTTCTAGATTTTGCACAAATAAATTCCGACTACCTTAAAACTCTTCTAAATAATGTTATAAGGTATAACACACGTGATTTGTATGCGCCACCTCATTTGACCGAGGTGGGCCCCACTATTCCGAATTTTTCTTTGTTATTCCGTTTGGATTATGTTAGGGAAAATTTGAAAGAAACTTTTTGCTATGCTTCCTAATATTATATGAATAATTATTCAGTTAAATTTCCATAATATATTTGGAAGTATTTGTACTATTATTATTATTCAAGTTTCCTTTTATGATTTATTATCGAAATTATGCCATCGAGTCTGTATAAATATTTTGTAATTTAAATTGCATTTAGTTTCTCACTACTCTATTCGTGCATACTGTAACCATTCTTTCACTGAGCCTAGGCCAGGATATGTTTTCGTGCGTATTTCTCTGCATTGTTCGCCGTGTCCCGACGTGAGGGGGCAGGTATGACATGTACATGGGGTGGTAAATGTTATGCCACGGAGTTATGCTGTGTCATGTACATATATGTTTGTGATATGATATGATTTGATATGGTCATCTGATATGATATGATTTGTTACGGAGATATTCCCTACTCTGGTGTTATGCTGTGCCGTGGTGGGATGATGGGAGGGCAACCACACTTTGTTCACCGAGTCCATAATGGGGTCGGATATGGCATATGTCTGTGCATATATGGTTTGAGATTTTGATAAGCATTTTGAAATTCTAAACGTTGATTTCATGTTTTGCATATATTATTCAGATTATGATTTTATATATTACAGTGCATACTTTACATATTCAATACATTTTCCGTACTGACCCCCTTTCTTCGGGGGGGCTGCATTACATGCCCGCAGGTACCGAAGTTCGATTTGCTGATCCATCTGTTTAGGATATTTGCTGCGTCGTTGACAGTGCTCCCTTGTTAGGAGCTTGTAATTTGGTACTGACTTTATCTCTGTATATTTGGATATTTTGGTCAGGGGTACGACGGGGTCCTGTCCCGTCATATGACTATGCTATCATCTGTAGAGGTCTGTAGACAGAGTTATGTTGTGGGTTTTGTATATATGGTTTGGGTTTTGTGTGTTTTGTGACGGCCTATCAGCCCTCGTGCCTACATCTATATTTTTTTGGATCTATTTAGCAATTTGTTTCTAATCACTACCTTTGTTTATTCGGTTAAAAGGGCTAATTTGGGATAAGGGTACGTTTGGGTGATTAATTCGGGCACCAGTCGCGGCCTACGGGGTTGGGTCGTGACACAATTGTCAATAAAAGTTATGAAATACTTTTTTTTCCACCACGAGATGATGTTGAATTCGTATCACAAATTTCAGCGTGAATCAATTCTAAGGGATCATTCTTTTCAATAGATTTACAAGAATACTTAGTATACTTAGATTCAACACAAACTTGACATTTTGATTTATTGCACTCAAAATTAGGTAAAACTTCTAAGTTGACTAGTTCTCACAAGGTGTTGTAATTGACATTTCTCAAACGTTCATGCCATAAACAATTTGACTCAAGCAAATAAGAATGACCAGAAATATTGAGTTTGAAAAGACCCTCCGTGAGATTAATATTTTCCTACAAATATTTTGTTCTTATTTATTACAACCATTGTTTAAAGTCAACACCTTGATAGTTATCCTTTCCAAGAGGACATTTCCATAACCTTCAATTTTGATTGTTGCAGAATTACCCATGAACATTAAATTCCTTAAATTTGTTACTCCTCCTGTATTAAGGTTAGCAAACCAGAAACAATAAAGATGAAAATAAAAAAAATAGTATCCGAGTCCACAGAATTCACTGTGTGTCCTTAAGGAATTTAATCTCCTCACTGTACCCGAGGTTATGGATTATTCTCTCCCAAGATAAAACGGATAAACTATTAAAGAAGTAGCGGTACCTCAAACTTCAATAATTTCAGCAAACTCAAAAGTCAGCAACAAAATCACGCAAAGACTCAACTTTGTTTGAAAGAAAATATATATGCAGAAGAATGAGAATTTTTGATGTTTAAAAATGAGAGAAAAATTCTCTATTTATACACAACAAATGGTAGTGTGAACAAGTGCTTATTGTGGCTTATCGAAACATACACAACCCTTCTCAAAAGTCACAATATTTCAGAAAAGTCGCAACTCTTTTAAAAAAGTCATAACTTTTTGAAAAAGTCACAACCTTTTGGAAAGTCACAACCTTTCATTTCCATTCACGTCTTTAAAACCCAACAGATTTAATCTCAATTTGTTTCCACTTGTTAAATAGTATTGCTGAACTAACACAATCTTATTTCTTGGTTTGGAAACAGAAACTTCTTGTTGAGTTACTCCATTTATTTCAATTTATTTGTCTTATATTTTTTAAAATCTATTTCAAAAGAATGTTCTTTCTTTTTTGTTGGCAATTCTTTAATTTAATTTTTATATATAACATGTTTAAGACAATAAAATTATTGATCATCTGAATATATCTGATTGACATTTCCATTTTATGTGATATCTTTTTTCATATAGTTTCTGCTACGAGTATTAATTTTTATGGTTGAGTTGTAAATATTCTCTACCAAGATATTTGTCGAACATCTGAATCAATATCTCATTGATTTTACTCGAGGTAAGGAGGAATAGCATATTCTTTCGATTTATCAAAAATAATTTTTCTGCCTGGTAAAGTAAGGATAAGAACTGCATATACAATATTCTACTATGCTAAATTTAAATTGTTTGGTTTACATTGATAGCTTTTGTGATGTGAACCAATGAAATAGAATTAGTACCCATGGGTCATTTCTTCAACAAAATAGTCACCTTCAAGAAATTTTAAATTCAATATGGAGTTTCCCGTAGAATTTGAAACTCAAAGCGATAATTTTTATTTATTTTCACTTTATAAACAAATATATTTATTAGATTATGAAAATATTCCTTGGCAAAAATTCAGGAAATAAATTAGTAAAATGATTAGTAAAGATCTGATAGACTAAAATAGAGCGTCTCATTTACTGTAGAAAGACGAAAGAGGGTCCATTTTAAAAGCAGGAAAAACTACAGCTGCCTATTATAAGTAGCCAAAACTTGACTGTCTCAGTTGAAAATGAAACGTAAAAAATTCCCCAATCTTACAAATTTAAATTTTGTCTACGATTGAAATTCAGTTTTTTCTCAATCCTACCTAATATACAATACATATTATACTTGATTTTTTTTTTCTATCGCCATGTCGGAAATCTCAGGATCACTATCACCATCATCACCATCATTGTCAATATCATCATTATCATCGTCAAAACAAGATGATAGTGCACTTGTTCAACTAGTTTCAAAATCGACATCCGAGAGACTTTTGGGAAAGTATTTCGATGCTTTGGAGTTCGATTTTAATTATGAACAGAGTAGCATATGGTCTCCTTTAGTTGTTCCCAAAAGAATTTTCTTGACATCTCCATCCAAGTTATTGTACTCTGAAAAGGGAAATTATTACTGTTTAATCAAGAACCAAAAGGGTACTTCCAAGAAGTCATCACATTGGCTCAAAAATTGTATCAATTCTTGCTTCCGTTTATGGTAATTATTTTCATTCATATCCAAATTTAAAATTCTCTTGCTATTTCATCGATAGTGGCGGAGCCAGAATTTTTTCACTACTTTTTGTTGTCTAGATTGTTTGATGTGCATTTTCTTTTATATAAAGAGCGTGTTTGAATCAGAAAACAAATTATTTTATGGAGATTCAATTTTGCTTTGTAGGTTGTAGCATCCTGAATAGGGGAAAAGCGTGAACAACATAGTTGCGGTGGAATGGTTGATATCTATTCACTCTTAATTAAGTTAGTCCTAGAAATGAAAAAAATCATGTTGAGAGTGTCGTTCTCTAAAATGAGCCTACAATGCCTGAATTGAAATTTAGTTGGATTTCAATGTAATGTGGATACCGAACTTGGAAAAAAAAAAGGGGGGTGTGGTGGGGCGGACATTTGCTACGGGATAGTTGAAGTAAGGTCTTGTTTAGAACCATTCCATGTTTGAAAATACTGAGTCCTTTTTTCTTCCTTTTTTTTTTTAATGGAGGCGGCTCCAATAATATAAAGCGGAGAAAAATAAAAAATAAGGTTTCAAATCCTAACAGAAACAAAAAGTATTAGATAATATTTTCTCATTTCAATTTTGATGGATATAATTATTCGATATATGTATATTAATGAATGAAACATATGCAAACTAGCATGAACATTATTGTAATATATATACACACATAATAGAAAGTAGGGGACCAGTGAACTAGCAAATTTTGGAACATAAGTACTCCCTTTGTTTCAATTTCTTCGTCATGTGTCGATTCGGTACAAAATTTTGAACCATCAATTTTTTTTTGACATTTTAATTCTTAAATATCCTCCTCTTATTATTATTTTTTAAAAAACTTTGCTTCTCTTTTTTGTCCAGAGATTATTGTAGAACAAAGACCAATTTGCAGACATGTCACCGTCACGTATATTTAGAGAATAGTAAAAGTTAAAAACATATTTGAATGGTATAGTGACCCTTCATCAAACATACTCTGAATAAGCTTACAAAAAAGAATTTTCAGTCTCTGGAATTTCAGTTAAAGTCGCAGATTTGCTTTTTTGATATTCAAATTTATTGCCCAGTTGCGTTATTCAAATTCTAATTTGCAATTAAAATTTATTTTAGCTTTTAAAGGCCGCAAAAAATGTGAGATAATATACCATGTCTGTAATGCACATAGATGGCTACCTTGATACATTCAAGGAGTTTATTTATTGCCTAAGCTGATATGCCCAATAACCATTAACATTAAAAATTAATATTCTACATGTTTATAATAAGGTATAGTAATTATGTATTAAGATGGAATATAAATTACATCGATAAACCTGAAAGAATTAAAGAGAGGAAGAGGATGAAATAAATATTTTCTGTGTCTTATTAATGGTATATACCTATGGTTTATATAGGAACATACAGTAGTTATAATAAAGACAAGTAGGGATGGGCTACACTTATTCTATTTGTACAATATTCTACTTGCCCATAATTACATGGGCATAATTATTTTTAAATGCATTAATTTAAATCTACTTGTGGAAGATTATATATATATATATATATATATATATATATATATATATATATATATATATATGTGTGTGTGTGGAGGAAAGCTGTCCACGTGTGTGTCCACGTGTGTGTGTCCAAATAAGAAGGCTGAAGAGTTAAAACTCTTCAGCTTCTTCTTCTTTCTTCTGCGTTTTCTCTTCTCCTTCTTTAGGGTTTTCATCAGTTTTCTTCTTCCTTTCTTTTTCTGCTTTGTGGTAGTATTCTTCTCCAACATCCCCCCTCAAGTTGGAGGGGAGCGTCATTACCTTCAACTTGCGCAGGATCGCCTGATGAGAAACCCCAGAAAGGGGCTTAGTGAAAAGATCGGCAAGTTGGTCTTTGGAAGGAACAAACGAGAGAGTAATCAAACCAGATTGAAACTGTTGACGCACAAAATGACAATCTAGCTCAACATGTTTGGTGCGCTCATGGAATACCGGGTTTCGAGCTATATGGATGGCTGCTTGACTGTCTGAACGTAGCGGAATCGGAAGAGAAATCGGAGCAGAAAGATCTTCAAGAAGGCAAACTAACCAAGTAAGTTCAGCTGTAACACGACGCATGGACCTGTATTCTGCTTCTGCGGAGGACAGGGAGATCGAGATTTGTTTCTTCGATTTCCAAGAAATTGGAGCTCCTCCGAGGGTAATAAAAAAACCACTGACCGATTTGCGTGAATCTTTACAGGATGCCCAGTCTGTATCGCAAAAGGCCAGTAAAGAAAATGATGGAGCAGAAGAAAGTAGGATGCCCTGAGCTGGATCTGTGCTTAGGTAGCGTAAAACGCGTAAGGCAGCCGAGAAATGGGACAAACAGGGTCGTTGCATATATTGACTCAGAGCAAGAACAGCAAAACTTAGATCTGGACGAGTGTTGGTCAAATAATTCAACTTGCCGACCAAGTGACGGTAAAGGGTGGGATTATCCAAGCGAGGACTGTCGTCTGCTCGAAGCTTGAAGGAGGGATCCAGCGGAGAGTTAGCAACAGGCAGATGAGACACGTCGAATTCATGAAGAAGGTCCATGGTAAACTGTCGTTGATTTACAATAAATCCTTGATCCTCCCTCAAAATTTCCATGCCAAGAAAGTGGTGAATATCTCCTAGATTTTTAACTCTGAATTCTGTGTTGAGGAAGCATTTGATATTTTCGAGTTCATTCAAATCGTTTCCAGTGAGAAGAATATCGTCGACATATACTGCTAAGATAGAAGTAAGTGTCCCATTGTGTTTGAAAAAGAGGGAGTAATCGTTCAAAGAGGAGGAATAGCCTTTGAAGGCTAAGGCTCCTGCAAGTCGAGCATACCACTGTCGGGAAGCCTGCTTTAAACCATATAAGGATTTCTTCAGAAGGCAGACATGGGAAGGACTAGGAGGTGTCAGTCCCGCTGGGAACTTCATAAAAACTTCTTCTTGAAGGTCACCATGCAGGAATGCATTGTTGACATCCAATTGTGAAACAGACCATTTCCTTTTAGCTGCAATGGTAAGTAGGCACCGGATAGTGGTCATTTTCACAACAGGTGAAAAGGTCTCTCCATAATCTATTCCTTCTCTTTGTATATCCCCCCTCACGACCAGTCTGGCCTTCAGTCGTTCAATGCTCCCATTGGAAAGATGCTTTATCTTGTATACCCATTTGCAAGGTAAAGCTCTTTTTCCTTTAGGCAGCAAAACGACATCCCAGGTGTGATTGGTTGCCAAGGCCTGAAGTTCGGAGTTCATGGCCTCTCTCCATGCTGGATGTTGGGAAGCCTGGTTATAGCAGCTAGGCTCAGTGATATTAGTGAGGGAGAGAATTAGTTTCTGATTGTGGAGGGACAGGGAGGAGAAAGCATAGCCCTTTGGCTTGTGAGAGTGACCAAAACAAGTTGTCCATGAATCAGTGAATATTACACTATTGCAAATGTAATCTTTTAGATATCCAGGTTCGTGAGACATCCTGCTAGATCTTCTTGGTAGAGCTGTTATAGGAGCAATGGCAGAAGTATCTGGTGATGTAGGTGGGGATGTTTGTTGAGGAAGTGTGGGTTCAGATTGGGGTCTGTAGGTAGAAGCATTAGGTGGAGGTACTGAGGGTGTAGCTGGGTAAAAAGGATCATGATCTGAGGAAGAAGGGTAGTTCAAGAAAATAGGTGTGTGAGAGCTATCAGATGAGTTGAAAGGGAAATGTGATTCATGAAATCTAACATCTCTGGATACAAACACTTTCTTTGTATCAAGAGACAACAATTTATACCCCTTCTGCTGTAATGGGTATCCCAGCAAAACACAAGCAGTAGCCCTTTCATCAAACTTGTTTCTCCCTTGTCCCAGGGTGGAGGCATAACACAAACATCCAAAGTTCCTTAAATGGTCATAAGTAGGTTCTTGTCTAAGAAGTACTGCATAAGGTGTTTGTCCCTTTAGAACACTAGATGGTAGTCTATTAATGATGTGAGTGGCAGTTAAAATAGACTCTCCCTAGTAAGTCATAGGCAATTTTGACTGAAACATCAATCCCCTTGCAATTTCTAAGAGGTGTCTATGTTTTCTCTCAACAGTTCCATTTTGTTGAGGTGTGGCAACACAGGACAATTGATGTAAAATTCCTTGAGAAGCAAGGAATGCTGATTCCTGTGTCCCTTTCCCCAATTCTAAGGCATTGTCAGATCTGATCATTTTAACCTTGACATTGAATTGTCTTTCTACCATGGATAGGAAAGTTTTCAGTACAGGGAAAGCATTGCTTTTAGTGCTTAGTAAGAATGTCCATGTCCCTCTACTGTAGTCATCTACTATGGTGAGGAAGAACCTGAAACCATTATAAGTGCTACACTTGTAGGGTCCCCAAATGTCTATATGAATGAGGTCAAAGATATGTGTGGATTTTATGCTACTAATAGGAAAGGGTTGTCTAGTGTGTCTAGCTCTAGGGCATATGTCACAAACAAGATCAGAAGTGGATTCACATGAAAGAAAACTTAAATGTTTCATTGCTGTAAATGGAAGATGTCCCAGCCTTACATGCCAAAGTTTCACACTAGGAGTAGCATTAACATGTGCTGAATTGAAAACTGAAAATGATTGTGGGATGGGATCTGAGGATACATCATTTGGATTAAAACTACTGCTAGATTTGTCAGTGTTGGAATCCAATAAATAGAGTCCTTCTCTAACTTCACCAAAAACTTGAGGACTCCTCACTGAAAGGTCCTGCAAGAAACATCCAGTAGCAGTGAATAGGACATCACACTGAAACTGAATACAGAACTTGTGAATTGAAAGTAAATTATACTTAAAATCTGGCACAAGCAGTACATCAGTTATGACCTTCCCTGGCAGAATAGAAATGCTCCCTATATGGGTCACACTTACCTTGAAGGAATTAGGTAAATTAATGTTCAAAGGTATGGGGAGAGGTTTCAGAAATAAGAAGGAACTGGGGTCAAAACACATATGTTCTGAGGCTCCTGAATCAATTATCCAAGTATTTTGCTTAAGATTAGTGGGTACAGAATTTGAGTATTTAAGGATGGTACCAGCTACTGCATTTGCATTGATTCCTGCTTGTGTGAACTTGCTTTGCTTGTACATTTGTATCATCTCTGCAATCTGCTGCTTGCTAAACTGTTCCTCAAAATTTCTATCACTGATTTCAGGATCTGTCCTCCCAATATCTTCATCTGCTTGCTGAGTCAAGGTTGCATATGCCTTAATCTGAGGCTGATAATTTCTGGAGTTGGTGAACTCAAAATCTGCAGGAAATCCATGTAATCTGTAGCAATCATCATGCACATGGCCTGTTTTCCCACAATAAGTGCATGACAGGTTTGGATCATATTTCTTCTTTCCCTTAAGCCTGTTCTGTGGCTTATTATGTCTCTGGCTCTGACCTGGATTGGTATACTTCTGGTATGTGCTTGTTCCTCTTATTGCTTGGTGTTTGAATCTCTGTGTATTTCTCCCCTGTCCATTGGCCATGAATGCTGCAAACTCAGCAAATAGTTTGTTGTCCTGTTGTTTTGCTTGACTTGCTGCCAAAAATGATCCAGAATCAGAGATGTAGTTTGTGTTTGCATACACTTCCCTTTGGTTCTCATCCTGCAAAAGTAGTGAATATGCAACATCCATTCCAGGTAAAGGATTCATCATAAGTATATTTCCCCTTGCCTGAGCATATACATCATTTAGTCCCATTAGGAATTGAATCAGCCTTTGATCTTCTAGTGATTTTGTTAATTTTGCTTTACCATCACAATTGCATTGACATGAGCAACAAACAATTACATTTATCCCATCCAATTCATCCCACAGTCTCTTAAGTTTGGTGAAATATCCTGCAATGTCACTATTCCCTTGTATTAGACTTGTTAATTCCTTTTGCAGGTGATAGAGTTTGGCACCATTTGATTTGCCAAACCTCTGCTCCAGACTGTCCCAAAGTTCCTTAGCAGTTTTGGAACTCATTACACTGTCTGCAATGTCCTTAGAGAGTGCATTTGATATCCAACATATAATCATGTCGTTAACACAACTCCATTGTTCAAACTCTGCAGATTCCAATTCTGGAGCCTTGCAGGTTCCATTGATGAAACCAAGCTTCTTCTTGGCTGATAGGGATAGGAGGATGGATCTTCTCCAACCTGGATATCCTCTTCCGTCGAAAATATTGTTAACCAGCGTCATACCAGGTGAGTCTGAATTGTTTAAGTGGTAAGGATGGCTGCTTTCATATGTGTTCCCTTTCTCACCATTTCCTGATTTGATTTGAGTTGTTTCAGGCATTTTGAAGATGATATTGATGTAGATTTTGAAGATGGAGCTGATGTGTCTTACACAGATCTGTGCTGAGCTTAGAGGTGCTCTGATACCATGAAAGAATTAAAGAGAGGAAGAGGATGAAATAAATATTTCCTGTGTCTTATTAATGGTATATACCTATGGTTTATATAGGAACATACAGTAGTTATAATAAAGACAAGTAGGGATGGGCTACACTTATTCTATTTGTACAATATTCTACTTGCCCATAATTACATGGGCATAATTATTTTTAAATGCATTAATTTAAATCTACTTGTGGAAGATTATATATATATATATATATATAAATATATATATATATATATATATATATATATATATAAATATATGTGTGTGTGTGGAGGAAAGCTGTCCACGTGTGTGTCCACGTGTGTGTGTCCAAATAAGAAGGCTGAAGAGTTAAAACTCTTCAGCTTCTTCTTCTTTCTTCTGCGTTTTCTCTTCTCCTTCTTTAGGGTTTTCATCAGTTTTCTTCTTCCTTTCTTTTTCTGCTTTGTGGTAGTATTCTTCTCCAACAAAACCCTTAAACTAGTTCGTATATCTATTTAGATGTTTGAACTAATGTCTATTTCAATTGATAAAGTATTTCTATTTGACACTTTCGACTCACATTTTGAAAAAGATTTTTGTCTGGATTCTGAAGTGTCCATCACATGAACAAGATGACAATTTAAAAAATGTCATTAGATTTGATTATATACATAAGCCTCAATAAGTTGTAACACCTCAAGTTTAATTTTTTCATATTGAGATCGATGTATAATTGAAGGAGATGACGTGTTTTAAAATTTTAACTTATCGATGTAACTGGTGCTAATTGAGAAGCACAAAAAATTTTACAGTTGAACCAAATGATAATTTGAATATTTAAATGAAGTATAATATATTAACAAAATTTAAAGGAATGTCCGTGTATTCCGCCTATTATATTTCTAATTTCTCCCCGTTTGCGCCAAATTCTGTTTAATTAATTCCACATTAATTTCCAAGTCGTTGTAATTCCTTCATTTCACCTTCTGGCCCTCTTAGTTATTATCCTCCTGCTTTTGCCTGGGTCGGATTCTCAGGTGCGAAAGGCTGGTTATAGGGGTATTAGGAGGGGTAGAGGTAGATTGGAAAAATATTGGGGAGAGGTGATCAATTAGACAGGATTTGGCATAACTTTATATTACCGAGAACATGACTCTACATAGGAAGGAGTTGAGGACGCGTATTAGGGTAAAAGGTTAGTAGGGGTAAAGTGTTGTCTTTGCCTTATGTTGTGTATTGTGTTTCGATTATCACACTATTTTACTATTTTATTGTTTCTTTCTTGTAGACTTTACATTGTCTTTCTTATTAACAACTATGTTTTCTTCATTGTTTCTTCTTCTTCTTCTTTTCCTTGGGTTTGATGCACCTGAGCCGAGGGTCCTTCGAAAACAACCGAGATAGTGGTAAAATTTGCGTATATTTTTACCTTCCCCAAACTCCACTTAGTGGGATTTCAGTGGGTATGTTATTGTTGAATCTACATTCTACTCCAATAATTTTGTTTTTTGCGGATTGTGATTTTTCACTTCACTTGTATATATGACAAAACTATACTAGTAGAGAAAGAGAGTCTCTAGAACATGCACATTAATGTTCGTTAAGGAGACATTATATCATCTGCAGTGTTTTAGTTTTGGTGTGCACGCAAAGTCCATCTCTACTTTGAATCTTTTTTCCAAAAAAAGGGGGGAAAATATATGAACATAACTTATAACATGCATTTCAATTCCTTCCACGAAATGAGGATCATAAAAAGTTACGAGTTTATGCTCTTTCACCAACTTTGACACTAGTGACTCACTTCACTAAAAAGCCATATAACAGTATAGTAAAAATGCACTATATATAGAGGCGGGTCTAGAATTTATAGAATATAGGTATATCATTAAAAAAAGAATAAAAATATTAAGTGGATATTGATTTCTATTTCTCTCTATATAAATACCTCAACATTCAAGTGAACCATTCAGATAATATTACATATATCAGCAATTCTAATATATATATATATGTATATATATATACGGAGAAATCATAAATTCACGTGCACCATATTTCGTTCGGTAAATAATATTAATGTTACTCCAATACGTAACTGATCCATTTGCTTAGTGTATGTGTTAATTAATTAAGACCGAATCTACACTTTTCATTGATTGTCCATTTGCTTGCAAAGGTCAACAAGAGAAACAAAATGTCAACAATGCACGGTTGTAATGAAGTGATAGGTGCATTCATCCTTAATTAAGAGGTCTCTGATTTGATTTTCTTTATGTACAGAGTCATTTTTATTAGGAACTGCCTTTGTTAGGGAACATTTTAGCCCTCAATGTGGGACATCCTGACGTGAATCCAATTTTAGTCAAGCTCCAATGTGGCTATCGGATGAAAAACTAAAAAAAATAATCTCAACCATGCATGCAACTCTTCTTATCTTTGTTTTAGCATATGAAGAAAAATATTTTTTTTATATTTGATTGGTCAAAATATTTTGATTTTATTTTTTAAAAGTTTATTAAAAATAATCAGGAAAGAAAATGTTATGAACTCCAAAAGACTGAAATTATTTGTTTTTGTTACTGTTTTAAGTCGTGTAACGCAATGAGTCGATCGTTGTCAATCTTGTCACAGCATGCATCATGAACTCGAAGGTTTTAATCGCATTTCGTGGAAGGAAAATAGAGTTAAGTGTTGACCATATTACTGAAAATTATGCCTTCAAAAATACAAGTCACTGTACATGATATACACATGCCCTTTATGAACGTTGTGCATTTTCTTGACCCTTCTTCGTTTCTCTTCAATTTAATTTTAGTTTTTTTAGAGGTTCGATATTTGTATCGAAGTTTTAATTAATTTGAATTCGTATTTTGTAGGATTCATCTAATAAGATTTTTTCACAGTCACGATTTAATTCCGAAACCTCTACTCAAGTTTTTGCACGAATTATCATTCCTATTTTGAAGTGATATTTAATTTTTATTCTCAAATTAAATGATTTATTTAATTTTTGCTCCAATTGCTCATTTAATATAAAAAAAAAACTGTGAACAAATATACCTTTATCTAACCAGAACTAATTTGTTCAGTTTAAGTTTAGAAAGTTTTTACCTCCCCTGACATAATTTTGTAGGAATTTTTTTAGATTTCATTATAGTATTTAGAAACTAGAGTTATGGATTTGACGCATATTTTAATTTATCATTTTAAGAGGAAAATAAATTGATAGGTAATGTGAAATTTTATGATACGAACTTATAAACTTATGTTACGAAAAAATTATTTATTATTTCAATATTAAAGATAAAGACATTATGAAAATAACCCACTTCTAATTAAAAATAAGCGATATCATATGCATCTAGGTGAAGTGAACATATATCCATAATCCACACAACCATATAAGCAAGTGATGTTCTTTTGAAAACATCTATATAATGGGAACAGCAAATGCTGGCGGAGTAGTAAGCAAGTGATGTTCTTTTGAAAACATCTATATAATGGGAACAGCAAATGCTGGCGGCTTATATACTACTCTAGTTTAGTTCATCTGTACCTACCCAATTTCCAAGACATTTCCTAGGAAACACAAGCAAAACTCTTCTTTTTCTCAATAATTCAATTATTACTAATGACCTAATAAATAACTTTTATAGTCTAGATTTCTTAAACGTTTCGTATTTCGTTGCCTATAAATAACTTCTTTTCTTCTTAATAAACTCACTTCTCTTTATTATTTGCTCCCAATATTAAACTATATATAACTCTCTATTTCTCTACTAGAACTTGCTATTTTAACAATTAGCAATGGCTCGTTTTGCATTATTAATGCTTTTGATTGCTTTGGTTATTATGTTAGTTTGTGTTGTACCGGGTTTTGAAGCAAGAATCCAATTGAATAACAAGGATAAGATGAAGAAGGACGATCTTTTTCCTATTCAAAATGTCTTTCCTAAGTTCAATAACCCGGCTTCTTCGGCCCCAAGCAAAAAAGGTCACACCACATTAGGTAGTACCAAAACACAATATGTTGGTAGCAATGTTGGTCGCAATTTGGAGTCGGTCCCTAGTCCTGGAGTTGGCAATTTTGATCACAATTTGATGTCAGTTCCTAGTCCTGGAATTGGAAATTTTGATCACAATTTGGTGTCAGTCCCTAGTTTTGGAATTGGCAATGTTGATCACAATATGCAATCAGTCCCGAGTCCTGGAATAGGCAAGTTTGGTCGCAAATTGAAGTCAGTCCCTAGTTCCGAAATTGGTCATGTTGATCGCAATTTGAGGTCAGTCCCTAGTCCTGGAATTGGCCATGTTGATCGTAGTTTGGGGTCAGGCCTGAGTCTTGGAATTGTCCATGTTGATCACAATTTGAAATTTGTCTCGGGTATTGAAACTGTTAATTTTGATAGCAATTCAGGCCCTAGTCCTGGAATTGGTCATGTTTATCGCGATTTGAGGTCAGTCCCAAGTCCTGGAATTGGCCATTATGTTGATCACAATTTGAAACCAATCTCAAGTATTGGAACTGTTAATATTAATTTTGATAGAAAATCAGGCCCTAGTCCTGGAAGTTTGAGGTCAGTCCCGAGTCCTGGAATTGGCCATGATGATCGCAGTTTGAGGTCAGTCCCGAGTCCTGGAATTGGCCATGATGATCGCAGTTTGAGGTCAGTCCCGAGTCCTGGAATTGGCCATGATGATCGTAGTTTGAGGTCAGTCCCGAGTCCTGGAATTGGCCATGTTGATCGCAGTTTGAAGCCAGTCTCAAATCCTAAAATTGATCATGTTAATCGCAATTTGAGGCCAGTCCCAAGTCTTAAAATCAGTCAATGATCACTCCATTCGTAAACGGGCAACTTCTGATTTTGCAGTAGGGTGCAATATATTAAGTACAATATTATGTGACAGTTTGTTTATGGACATATATGCTTATTAATTAGTTAATGCGACATTTTCATCATGTATTAATTCTAGTCAGTATTGTGCATGATATAAATATTCCAAAGGTCTTTACCGAATTATATACGGTATTAGAATTCATATAACCTGGCAATCATCTATTTGACTTAGTTATATATCTCAATTACATCAAGATTGATCGTCATAATTATTGTATTTTCGAGGGTTGAATAAAAAGGATATATTAATCTTAAATGCTACGTGGCACGTTTCCTTTTTAATCTGCAAATATATTTATTTTTATAATTTAAAACAATTTAACAATAACATTTTAATTTAAGCTATTCAAGAAAAGTAATTTTTCTTAATTTTTAAAGAACTTGTTTTAGGATGAAAAATGGTTTCCTCCATACACACGTCACATAAAATTTGAAGATGTAGTGAAATAATCCCCACTCCAAAATCCAAATCAAGTAATTAAAGTTATCTTATGGGATAAATTTACATGAATCTCACTGAAAATTACATTAAATATTCAATTAAATAATACTAATATTCTTAATTTGCAGGAAATAGAGAAAAGAAAATTTCTCGCTACTCAATTTATGTGATTTAATTTGACTCAGATATGTAATTTAAGAAAGTAAATGAGGTTTGTAAATTTTATAATTTCAAAATAATGTACATAATATTCCAATTGTCCTTTTTTAAAACTTGTGATCTTAAACATGCCCTTAATGAATGTTGTGCATTTTCTTGACCCTTCTCCATTTCTCTCAAACTAATTTTTAGTTTTTAGAGATTCGATATTTGTATCGGAGTTTTAATTAATTTGTTCGCGTTTCAAAGATTCATCTAATAGGATTTTTTCATAGTCACGATTCAATTAATTGTGAAACCTCTGATCAAGTTTTTGCACAAATTATCGTTCCTATTTCGAAGTGATAATTAATTTTATTCTCAAATTAAATGGTTTTAATTTTTTCTCCTATTGCTCATTTAATAAAAAAATAAATTGTGAACCAATATACCTTAACTAATTATTTTTCGATTTAAGTTTAGAGAATTTTTACCTCCCCTGACTTAATTTTGTAGAAATTGTTTAGATTTCGTTGTAGTGTTTAGAAATCAGAGTTATGCTTTTGATGCATATGTTAATTTATCATTTTAAGAGGAAAATAAATTGATAGATAATGTGAAATTTTATGATACGAACATCTAAAGTTATGTTAGGAGAAAAGTTATTTGTTATTGAGTATCAGAGACATAATTTGTTACGATATTATCTATCTTTTATTATAAAACTTATTAGTATAATGGGAACAGCAAACGATGGCGGCTTATACTAACTCTAGTTTAGTTCATTGGTACCTACCCAATTTCCAAGAGGATACACAAGCAAAACTCTTCAATTCTGAATAAATCAATTATTACTAATGACCTAATAATAACTTGTGTAGTCTAGATTTCTTAAACGTTTCGTGTTTTGTTGCCTATAAATAACTTCTTTTTCCTTAATAAACTCACTTCTCTTCATTATTTGCCCCCAATATATTACACTAGATCACTCTCCATTTCTCTATAGAACTTGCTAGTTTAACAATGGTGATCACTGTTTGAGGTCAACCCCGAGCCATGGAATGGGCCATGTTAATAGCAGTTTAAAGTTAGATTCAAGTCCTGAAATTGATCATATTGATCGCAATTTGAGGTCAGTTTTGAGTCATGAAATCAGTCATTGATCGTGAAATTCGTAAATGGCAACTTCTGATTTTGCAGTAGCATGCATTATATTAAGTACAATATTATGTGACATTTTGTTTATGGACATATATGTTTTTTAATTAATTAATGCGACATTTTGATCGACATGTATTAATTCTTGCTAGTATTATGCATGGACTAAGTATTCCAATGGTCTCTACTGAATGATGTACATAGTACGGTAGTAGAATACATAAAACCTGGCAATCATCTATTTGACTTAGTTATATATCTCAAGTACTTTTAGATTGATCGTGTAAAACTGAAGATTAATTATTAACAACAAAATTTTAATTTAATCTATTCAAGAAAAGTAATTTTTCTTAATTTTTAAAGAACTTGTTTTAGGATGAAAAATGTTTTCCTTCGTACAGAATATAGACGTCACATAAAATTTGAAGATGTAGTGAAAGTAATCTCTACTCCAAACCAAGTTATTATCTTATGGGATAAATTTACATGAATCACACTCAAAATTACATTAAATATTCAATTAAGTAATACTAATATTCTTAATTTGCAGGAAATAGAGAAAAGAAAATTTCTCGCTACATTAGGTTGCATATGTCTTAAACTCACTATAATAATGAAAGCTTAATTTATTAAACCCAAGCAGTATACATATAACAAGTGATAACAAATGATTGAAGGTAGATGAGAGGATTCAGCCATTCAAGAAGGGAGATAAGGAGTAACATAATCTTTTGACCCAATAATATGCATAACTTATTTGCATCACATTTGTTTTTACTTTATTACATAAATAAATTGATTAATGCTTTGATAAATTAAATTTAATGATTATTCGTAAAATTTAGAAAAAGAATTACATTAGGGATGCTTGTATCTTATTTGCTTTTTGTTTTCTCTTTATTTCTCAAATAAACAAATTGACATTTTGATAAATTTAATAAGAGAAAACGTCATAAATAGTTCCTTTATCTATAGGCGTAGATCTAAAATGGTCCTTTCGGGTTTAGTTTTTTAAGTATTCAAAACTTATTAAGTTTGGTCTCTGTTCATTTCTTATGCAAACAACTTGAGTTTATATTAACATAATTCATGTCTCCGTGAAATCAAGTCTTCATTTCAGTTGTTTCTTTCTCTCTGATACTTTTTATTTAAAATACTATTTATGAAAAGAACTCCAACCTCAACGATTCAAAATAAAATTTATGAGAAAAAAAGATATAAGTCAAATAAATTGAAGCGAGAAGTATATATTATTGACCTTGGATCCGAATGTTCGGATAAACTTAGAAGCTGATCAATAAAACTTATACTCTTAAAAATGTATATATGCTTAATTAGTTCTAAAATGTCAGTGTATCTAAGACTTTTTTTACTATGAATAATATTATAGTGTTACTTAATTAGTGTAACTGATCCATTTGCTTAATTAGTGTATGTGTTAATTAATTAAGACCGAATGTACACTTTACATGGATTGTCCGTTTACTTGCAAAGGTCAGCAATAGAAACAAATTGTCAACCATGCATGCAGCTCCACTTATCTTTGTTTTAGCAGGTTCGGAGAAAAATATTTTTTTGCATTTGATATGTTAAAATATTTTGATTTTGTTCTTTTAAAAGTTTCTTTAAAATAATCGGAAAAATAATTTATCTAGTGAAAATATGAGAAAATGTTATGAATCATGTTGACTCCATAAGGGACTATGAGCTAGAAATGGTGAATGAGATTGATTCAATTAAAATTATATTATTGATCTGAATAAAATGTTGGTGAGTTTTATTTGAGAATCAGATTCAATGAGCAACTGAATCAATAAATAATTAGGATAAGGGGTTAGAAAGAAGAGGTTCATGTCTTAACTCTCATTTCCTTTCTTCTTAGCTTATGTTAAATTTACTTCCTATCATTAGTAATTACTTTATAATTTTAGTTTAGTGTTCAGTCTAAGCAGTTCTATTTTCTTTAATTATTTTTTATCATAATATAAAGAAAACAAAATATAAGAAGAGGGACATGGACCTTACCTCCATTCCTATGGTGGTACATGAGTCAACTAGCCTACTAAGGTTTGCCAACTCATCCCCATTACGATACAAAAGCCCCTAGATAACTATTCACCTATGAGAGGAATCCTCTCAATACAAAGCATCTAGGAAAGCGATAAACAAGGGAGACTCTCCCCTTTACAATTTATTCCGAACTAGATAATCTTCTAAAAGCTATAACTACAATTAGATACGGCCAATGTGAAGACATACATAGCACTAAAATAGAAAAGTAAAAAAGGGAAGCTCTTGCACCTTTGAGGGAGACGCTCAATACAATATATCTAAGAAAACGATAAACGAGAGAGACTCTCTCCTTACAATTATATTAGAAGGAAATCTAAACCTATGGCCTATTCAAAATAAATTCGACTTAAATAAGGCAAAGTTATGTTGAATAAGTAGGAAAAGCTACAAATAGAAATAGAGAATTCTAAATCAAAGTACAAAGTACAACAAGTCAAGGGGGTTGTTTAATCCTTTTTAGTCTTCTTCTCCTAAAGCTTGCCATCCCTACCTTATCCAACTTGATGTAGCCCTTGGTTTCTTGTGGAAGTTGTTGAAGGTTGTACAAGTGCTGAGTATTATCAAGTATATGGTTGTACTTAGACAATGTATCAGCAGCAAAGTTTGCTTCTCGAAAGACATGTTTGCATTGGAAGAGGTCCAGCAGTTGGACCAAATTCTGCAGCTCTGCTGTGAACTTGTGAATGCTCCAAGGTGGTTTGATGTCCAGCTTCAGCCACTTCATCACAAGTTCAGAATTGACTTTCAAGATGACTCTACTATAAGCATGTTGGAGGCACCAAGTGATGCCAAGAATGGTTACCTGCACTTCAGCTTGATTATTGGATCCAATTCCCAAAGGAGTGTCTAAACAGTTTTATTAAGGAAGAGAATTGTACATGATATACACGTGCCCGTTGTGTATTTTCTTGACCCTTCTTCTTTTCTCTCCAACTTATTTTCAGTTCATAGAGATTCAATATTTGTATTGGAATTTTAATTAATTTGAATTTGTGTTTCGTAAGATTCATCTAATAGGATTTTTTCATAGTCACGATTTAATTGTGAAACCTCTAATCAATTTTTTGCACGAATTATCATTCCTATTTCAGAGTGATATTTAATTTTTATTCTCAAATTAGATGCTTTTTATGTTTGCTCCTATTGCTCATTTAATTAAAAAAAATTGTGAACCAATATGCCTTTTTTCACTCACAAGAACTAATTTGTTCGATTTAAGTTTAGAGGATTTTTATATATCCTAACATAATTTTGTAGGAATTTTTTAGATTTTGCTGTAGTGTTTAGAAACTAGAGTTATGCTTTTGATGCATATGTTAATTTATCATTTTAAGAGGAAAATAAATTAATAAATAATGTGAAATTGTATGATATGAATATATAAATTTATGTTACGAGAAAATTATTTTTTATTGGTGTCAGACGTTATCTATCTTTTATGATATAACTTATGATTATAAGGGGAACAGCAAACGATGGCGGCGTATACTACACTAGTTTAGTTCATCTGTACCTACCCAATTTCCAAGAGGATACACAAGCAAAACTCTTCGTTTTCTGAATAAATCAATTATTACTAATGATCTAATAAATAACTTGTATAGTCTAGATTTCTTAAACGTTTCGTATTTGTTGTCTATAAATAACTTCTTTTTTCTTAATAAACTCACTTTTCTTCATTATCCACTACTAGTTTATTTGCTCCCAATATTACACTAGATATCACTCTCCATTTCTCTACTAGAACTTGCTGTTTTAACAATTAGCAATGGCTCGTTTTGCAATATTAATGCTTATGATTGCTTTGGTTATTTGCATCTCCAATAATATGCATAACTTATTTGCATCACATCTGTTTTTTCTTTATTACATAAATAAATTGATTAACGCTTTGATAAATTAAATTTAATGATTATTCATAAAATTTAGAAAAAGAATTACATTAGGGATGCTTGTATCTTATTTGTTTTTTTTCCTTATTTCTCAAATAAAAAAATTTACATTTTGATAAATTTTATATGAGAAAAGATCATAAATAGTCCCTTATCTATAGGAGTAGATCTAAAATGGTCCATTCCGATTTAGTTTTTTAAGTATTCAAAACTTATCAAGTTTGGTCTTTTGCCAATTTCTTATACAAACAACTTTGGTTTGTATTAAAATAACTCATGTCTCTATGAAATCAAAACTTAATTTCAGTTGTATCTTTCTCTTTGCTATTTTTTCTTCAAATTACTCTTTATGAAAGAACTCTAACCTCAATGATTTAAAATAAAATTAATGAGGAAAGAAGATATATAAGTCCTAAATTTATTTAATGGAGGATTAAAAGGAAGTATATTATTATTGTTAATAGGGGTGTGCATTATTTGGATTAAACCGAAAAGTCAAACCAAATTAAATCGAATTTTAATTTGGATTGGTTTTTTAGTTTGGTTTCGGGTTTTTTTTGTTAGGTTTGGTTTGGTTTTCTTTATGAAGACCCAATTTGTATAATGCAACGAAATATACAAATAAAAAATTCAATTTGTATAATACAGTGAAATGTATAAACGAAAATTAACATAGCAACTGAAAATATAGCGATGAAACATAATTAGGCAAATTATAGCTAAGGAGCCTTATATTTCAAGTATTTACTATTTTTAAAATCTCCTTTTTAAAATTAGGTGACGAAGGCATGGGTGGCAATTTCAGTCCATTTAAGTAAAATGAATCTATTTAACCCATATTTATTTAAATGAATCACTCATATTTTTGAAATGAATAAATATGAATTGACCTATTTCAAAAGCTCATATAAATATGAACAAAGTGGGTAAAATAGGTATTCATATAGATTCTTAGATCACAAAAAAAAATTGCATTAAAAAATATTTAAAAAAAAAGAAAATTGGGGTGGGCGGGAACGGGGGAAATTTTAAGGAAAAAAATTATTTTTTTTTAAAAAAAAGTTTGGGAAGGGGGGTGTGAGTAGGGGGGGGGGTCCAGGTGGAGGTGGGTGGAAGGGGTCCAAATTTTTAATTATCATTTTTTGCAACTTTTTTGAATTTTTTTTAAAAAAAATTGGGGGTCGGAGGTAGTGGGTCCGGATGGGGGGTTGAGATAGGGTGATGTGGGGGGGCGGGGACGGGGGGGAATTAATTTTTTAAAATTTTTTTAAAGATTTTGGGGTGGGTGTGGGTAGGGGGTCTAGTGGGAATAGGGTGGAGAGAGGATCTATTCAATACTATAGGTAAGAGACTATTTATGATTTTTTCTCAATTTAATAACAACACAAAAAATATTCTTAAATTTTGTGTCAATTCAAACTAACATTATGTAAAGTAGACTACGGGAGTGTTATAGATAAGTGACTATTTATGATTTTTTCTCAATTTAATAACAACACAAAAAATATTCTTAAATTTTATGTCAATTCAAACTAACATTATATAAAATAGACTAAGGGAGTGTTATAGATAAGTGACTATTTATGATTTTTTTCCTGATATAATAGTAACACAACCAATTTTTTAAGACAAATTGACTTTTTCATGTGTCCCTCCCCAATTTCCTAAACACTTATTTTTTCATACAATTTCAATTATTACTATTGACCTAATCTGACCGTTACGCCTTTAGCTACATCTCTTAAACGTTTCATCTATAATTTGTTGCCTATAAATAACTTCTTTTTTCTTAATTTCGTCACTTCTCTTCATTCCATTACTTCTTTTTTAACAATTATCAATGGCTCGAACAATGCTTTTGATTGCTTTGGTTTTTATTTTAGTTTGTGTTGCACCATGTTTTGAAGCAAGGAAACAATATGTTGAATCAGTCCCTAGTCTTGGAACTGGCAATTTGCAATCAGTCTCAAGTCTTGGAATAGGCAATGTTGATCACAATTTGATATCTTTGAAGTCAGTTATGTATCCTAGAATTGGCCATGTTGATGGCAATTTGATGTCAATCCCGAGTCCTGGAGCCGGCCATGATGGTGGCGGTTTGAAGTCAATTCCGAATCTTAGAATTGGCCATGTTGATGGCAATTTGATGTCAGTTCCGAGTCCTGGAGCCGGCCATGATGGTGGCGGTTTGAAGTCAGTTCCGTATCTTAGAATTGGCCATGTTGATGGCAATTTGATGTCAGTCCCGAGTCCTGGAGCCGGCCATGATGGTGGCGGTTTGAAGTCAGTTCCGAATCTTAGAATTGGCCATGTTGATGGCAATTTGATGTCAGTCCCGAGTCCTGGAGCCGGCCATGAAGGTGGCGGTTTGAAGTCAGTTCCGAATCTTAGAATTGGCCATGTTGATGGCAATTTGATGTCAGTCCCGAGTCCTAGAGTCGGTCATGATGGTGGCGGTTTGAAGCCAGTTTCGAATCTTAGAATTGGCCACGTTGATGGCAATTTGATGTCAGTCCCGACTCCTGGAGTCAGCCATGATGATCGTGGTTTGATAAATGCTCGTTAATAAATTAATGAGATTTCTCAATCTACATGAAATTCGATCTATTATTGTTCATGAACTAAATATTTCAAATGTCTCGACTGAATGATGTATGTAGTAGTATACATATAACCTGCCAATCATCGATTTGACATAGTTATATATCTCAAGTGCTTCAAGATTGTTTGGTTAAAATTGAAGAATAAAAAGAATAATCTGAAATGCTAAGTGACACATTTTATTTTTAATCAGTTAAAATAAAGTCTTTTTATAATTTAAAAACAATTTGACAACAAAATTTTCATTTTATATACTTTTAATGAGAATTTTTATTACCACATGCTTAGATAGAACTTTTTCCAATAAATGATTTTAGGCGAATGTTATTTTTCAATGAAAAATATTTTCCTTCATACAGATCACACCCTAAGTTAAGTATCCTCGTTACCTGAAATTACAAGAAGATGTCACATGAAACTTGATGTTGTAGTGAAAGTAATCTCCACTCCAAATCAAGTAATTAGCATGGGGAAATTATCTAATGGAAGAAACTAGAAAGTATACATAAATAACACTCAAAGTTACATTATATTAAATTAAGTAATATTAATACTTTTAATTTGCAGGAAATTGAGAAAAGAAAATTTCTCGCAACATTCGGTTGCATATTTCATGGTTAAGGAGTCGTTAGTGTTAAAAACTTCTTCTAATTAAAATTTTGATTATTTAATACTTCCTCGTTTTATTTGATGTGGTTTAATTTGACTTAGACACATAACTTAAAGTAAATAAATGAGATTTTTGAATCTTATAATTTGAAAATAAACTATGTATAATATAACCAATGGTCTTTTAAATCTAGTGATATTGAAATATATTACACATCTTCCTTTGTACTTGATCTTGTTAACTTTGACGATACTCCCTTAAGAAAGTATTTATTATGGCTTAAACTAACTATAATAATGGAAGCTTACATGATTAAACCCAAGTAGTATACATATAACAAGAAATGATAAAACAGGATAGAAGGTAGATGATAGGGTGCCAGTAGCGAAGTCAAAAATTTAATTAAGAATGTTCAAGTTAAAAATTTTGATTAATATATTTTGTATGAAGATATTTATCACAAGTAGATATTTATCACAAGTTAAAAATTTTGATTAATATATTTTGTATGAAGATATTTATCACAAGTAGATATTTATCACAAGTTAAAAATTTTGATTAATATATTTTGTATGAAGGTAGATGGTAGATTGACCATCCATTGCTACATATGGCTACATCACAAGTAGATATTTATCAATTTGGATCTCAAACATAACCACTTAATATTGATCTAGGCCCATTAATAACATTACTTCTAGTGTCATTCGGATAGAAGGTAGATGATAGGGTGCCAGTGGCGAAGTCAGAAATCTAGTTAAGAATGTTCAGGAGAAAAACTTTGATTCTTCCCGAAGGTGTTCCTTGCATGCTGAAGTGAACAGGGGCGGTACCAATTCGAGCGGTTCCTTCTTTTCTTTTTTCGATGATTTAAAGGCGACAGCTCTTTTCACCAAGGAATTGGGGTGGACAGTTGACCGGAAGATAACTTCGATTCGCCCGGCCAGCAGGCGGGCGGCGTGCTTATCTTGTGTGACAAGCTGAGTAGCTAAGAGCTTCTGGGAATTGAAAAACGTAGTCAAAAAATTTAATTAATGTATTTTGTATGAAGGGTGGTCGATTAACCAACTATTACAACATGTGGCTATATCACAAAGTCGATATTTATCAATTTTGGATAACATAACCACTTAATATTGATCTAGGCCCATTAATAATATTACTTCTTGACATGTCATTCGGCCCAATATCGTTTACAACACATCTTGTCCATATTTTTGTAATTTTGTAGTCGCAAATAATTACCATTGCTTATTGCTTTTTATTTGTTTTTTCTTTATTACATAAATAAATTGATTGATGCTTTGAAAAATTTAATGATTATTCATAAAATTTAGAAAAATAAATACATTAGGGATGTTTGTATTTTTTTTAATTCTCACATTAACAAATTGACATTTTTATAAATTTAATAGTAATTTATATAATTTATAAAAATTAGAAAAAAAAAAGTGCATTCTCTATTTTCCAAAAATTTTATGGCAAAAAAAAATAGCCAACCTCTCAAATGAAAAAGCAAAACTCGACAAGAAAAATTGACTAAAACATTATTAAATCTGCTAGCTTATTGTTTAGCATATTTATTTAGTAGAAAATTCAACTGTATAAAATGAACATTCTTTAATGTTACTAGGGGACCCGTTGGGCGTTGGATCTCATATGCTACGAAAGCCAACATCGTTGAGATTTTATCGAAAGAGTTGAGCAGATTTACTGTTTACTTTTTATGATCGTATACGCAGATTATACATGATCATACAAACATTATGTATAAACTATACCTCCATCATCTATTTTTAGTTTAATCAAAGTGTGAATGATTATTTAGGTTAATTTTTTTTCTTTTTTGGTATGAAAGATGTGTCTATTTTTGTTGGATACATGGCAAATCAAAATCGCTGCTGAAAATGTTGCCAAAATTTCCCAAAGTATCTGCTTTTAAACAATTGGGATCGGTGATATTTAAAGCCATAAATGTGAAAGAATTGTTTATATTAGAGATTTGTTTATTGATGTGCTGCGGACCTAGCACGACAAAATCACTTTAAAGCATAAAATATTTAACTTTTTTGTCAGAAAATTCACTCTATCACCTCTTTTTTTTAACCCGTATTGAACATGAACAAATTAGGTATTTGAGTATTTTTTTTATTCAACTCGCGCATTTGCTACCACTAGTTAATAGGATCAGTTCATCACCCAAATAATTAATGGTGTATATTTTTCCTCTAAACTATTTAGTCAATATTAATAATTAATTCAGGTCTAAGGAATTTGCTACTAGGATGGGATCGTCCACTCTTTTTGACTAAGAAAATGGACGGTATGACCTCGGCCTTGATTTGTCTTCAACCCAGAAAGTCTTTTTTCTCATCACACTCGATATTCGATATTTAGATTATATCCAAACTACAATAACAATAATAATAATAAAATAGAGTTTGAAAATAATAGAATGTACATAAATTTTAATCCTATTCCACACAATAATAAAATAGAGTTTGGAGATAATAGAATGTACACAAATTTTAACCTTACTTATGGTGGTCAAAGGTTATTTTCGCAAAAATTCTCAACTCAAGTAAAATAAATCATTAATTTTTGAGAAGTGACCTGCCCCAACGAAGCTCCACATGTAAGAGTCGAAACCAAAAAACTCTGGAGTAGAAATAAATAACTTAATAAAACCATGAGTGCAGAAATTGTACAATAACAGATGTACGTCAGATATAGAATAAAACAACACTCCAAATGTGCAAAACACAAACATTATTATCAAATATAATATTAGCCGAATCATATTAATCAAATAATGTACACAGCTAAGATTCTTCCACCATCCCTCTCCTAATATAAACAAAATTGGAGGAATGAATTTTCTACTTAAAAAAGCATTACTACTACTAATAGTAATACATTTTCCAACCAAACAAACATATAAAAACAAAGACAATGTTTGGTAACACTATTCCAAGTTTCCACAGACACAAAAATTCATCAACGCGCTTTCCCTTTATTGAAAAGCCATGCCATGCCCCCCACAATCCTGGTCTGTTTGTTCCCATTCACAACATTTAAAAAAAATATATATATAAAAGTTGTCATCCTTGATGTGTTGTGTTGTGGGTCCATTTGTTAACGAAGGAATCTGATGCACCTCCTCAATTTACCATTTCTTCGTCAACATAGGTAAACTTGACACTGAATGACAGTTTTACCAATCTTGAAACCAGGATTCACCGTGAAGCCTACACGAGGTTCGGTTTCTGGCGATCCGTCCCATGATAAGAATGCTTCTTCATTCAGACTTTCCATGTAAACGTCCGAAAATCGACATCCTCTGCTCAATTGGAAGATTGAAGCTACGGGATCGAAGGAGAAAGCCAGGCAGTGTAGTAACCAAATGCGCTTAGCCATTTCGCTAAATGTGGAAAAGAAAGTTGACTCGGGATACTCACCCGAATTGAGTATGTTTCTTTGATCCAGGTTGCTGAAAATGGAGTCTTCCAGCTTGGGGTGGATTAGTTTCAGGTACTTAGCACGACAGAATCTTGCAAATGTTGATTTGGGTTTCCAGGCTAAGTAATCAGCTGGCTTCACAGATCTTAGCTCCGTGAATCTGTCAAAGAACAACCTTTGCCGCTTCTTCTGCTCGGACAGGGGCTCGGTTGAGATCGAAAAGTTTGGACAATTGAAACCATCAAACATCTCTCGGCAAACGAATGACTCAAAAGCAAAACATATGTCATTTGCTTTCAAGAACTCTATACCGGGTTCAATGGAACTGGCTGCATCATCTAACTTCCACCCAGCATATACCATCTCCTTGCTCAGCAACCTAACAAAGCTTCGAATAGACCTAATTGTCTGCCGGAGGAACATGATAAAATGGCTGGGGCTCAAGCTTGAAAAATGAAGATTGTCCAAAGGAGACACAGGCCCGCTGGCATTCAATCTTTTCTCAAGAAGCTTGTTTTCTTTATTAGCCTCGGTCAGTTTCTCTCGAAGAAACATAATTTCTGATTCCTTGAGTTTGAGCTGTGAATCCAGCTTCTTTCCCATGATATCATACGTCTTCAAAACACTCTTCTGCTCCTGAATTTCAGCCAAAAGGAGAGTTTTCTCTGGGGAATACTCATCGAACTGCTTCTTCACAAAGCACTGTTTCAATTCAGACAAGTTTTTCAGCTCGGACACCACCAACTCATCAGCAGATTGAATTCCATCGGGATCATATGGAGACTGAGCAAACTGCAATTGGGCATATGCCGACTTAACAGCTGAGACATTTGCAAACAGCTTGGCAAGAAAAGCTTCTGCAGCTGCTTTTTGAAGCTTTTCATCTTCTTCATTGAAGGACTTGAACTGTGTTTTCTTGAGTAACTCGCTTTTCACTGCGTCATTCTTTACGACATCCTCCTTGACATGTTCACTGAATTTGAGCGTCTGGTTTCTTCCTGTGAGAGCTCGAATGTGCAAAACCTTAGCAAACGTACGAGCCAATTTGCTCTTACTTGGGGTCACAGCAGAACGATTAACTGAATCCATCTGAAGCAAAAATGAGGTTGTGAAACTAATATTATACCATATTAGGTTGGAGGAACATAATCATTTCAGGCTAATGCCAATAACAGTGTTATTTAAAGAGAGAAAAGGAATAAAATGATGGCAATGGCAACTATCTACCAAATGATTAGCATGTTACAGCTAATGAAAAAAGTAACACACTTTTAACTCTTGAATCGAGGATAATTAAAGGCAATTGGAATTTCTTTTTGTTAGCTATTTGAGTATTGCCCTGTGGCCTCTCAATCTCCCTTTTGCAAGTTCAAAAAGTAGAGTTAATTGGAAGAAGAGTAAAGTATGAACAGAGAAATAGAAGAAAAACGAAAAAAAAGTTTGAAAAAAATATCTCACAATTAAAAGGCACATATACATTACACGTTCAAAAATCCTTTTTTATATAAAAAGATACAAGATAGCATCTTGTTGGGGACTGGATATAAAAATGGTTAGTTGGGAACATAAAGAACTACTGCAGTTCAATATTATTATAGAACTTAATAATTTTGAAGCGGCATGATTTGACCCAAAAATATTAATAACTTATCAGCCTCTGCCAAACTTAAAGAAAAGTATAAATTCCCCAATCAATAGCCAAGCCAAAGACATGCGCCACATCAATGTACATATGACAACAAATCATAGCATAAAAACGTTACTGAATTAATGCAGTTTTGCCATAGGGATGAGAAACCCATACTCCTAAGTCCTAAGCAATAGTACTCCAATACTTAGCCATCCATATAGCTAAGTTTTCAGACCCCCCACCCCTATTGACTACTCTTAAAAAGTAAATCTTTGGACAGAATCATTTGAAAACAACCTCATTAATAGATAATGCATACTATTAAAGATCTTTATGGGACAGCAAAGATTGCCGGCCTAATTGGGATTAGGCAAGGCCCACTAACCTAAGAAATTATCCCAAAAACATCCAATCAAACCCAAAATCTTGGGGATGGAGAACATGAAAAAAAATTAAGGATAGCCAACAAACAAACCCTAAATTTGAACTTTATGTGTTCTAAATTCCATAATCAGCATATTAAATACTCCCTCATTTCAATTTATTTATCCTACTTTCTTTTTGATTCGTTTCAAAAAAATGTCTCTTTCACCTTTTCTCTAATTCATCCTAAACTAGAAATTTCAGATTTGTCGTGAAAATAAAATGCCTGGTGAAAAAGAATTCACCCCCAGTGGGATTTTCAATTCAAAGTTTCAAAAACAAATATCAAAAACATAACAGACAGTTGAGAACCAAAAACAATGGGATAATGATCATCCCACGCATCCCCCAAGGCACAGTTAGACCATGATTCACGCAAGACTTTGTGCTCACACCATTCACACCAAAGTTAAACCAAACAAACACGCATTTCTACTGCCTTACACACTTCTAAGTCCTTTTAAGACGCATTAATTTTCCACTTTAAAATTCTTTGACCAACACCTACCACAAAATTAATCCAATTAAAAGACTCAAACCCAATAATGCTTGGCTTGTACTAAATTAGATAATAGTCCAATTACCCTAAAAAAAAGTACTGAATATTCTTCCAAAAGTTTTAAACTTTAGACGTGTCACCACACATGAACAGGTACAGGGCCCATGTTCATAGCACATCATAGTACAGTTATGGACTCATATATTCAGTGGCAAACCAGAAATTTTGTCAAAAATATTTCAGATTTAATATATACGAAATTTTTCGATATAACTCGTATTACTTTTTGTATATATATATAAATAATATAATTTTTCAAAGCAAAGTATTAACCAGTTAAACTATCCACTGCATACAATAACAATAACCCAGTGAAATCCTACAACGTGGGTTCTAAGGAGGGTAAAGTATACGCAGATCTGACTCCTACCAAGATAACAGCTATTTCCGAAAGACCCTCGGCTAAATAAAAGCATAAAAAAGGTTAGATAGGACATATATGAGAAAGCAAATCACGAGAACGACAATGATAAAATAAAATAATCAAAGTACAAAAAGTAATAGATAATAACAGAAATCAAAGCACAAGAAATTATAGTGCGCTAATGCGCCTACTAATAGGGAAAAAAACGAGACTATGTACTAGCCTTCTAACCTAATGTGGGTCTCCACACCCTTCTATTTAGGGTCATATACTCGATAAGCTGTAATTGCGCCATGTACTTTCTAATAACCTCTCCCCAATATTTCTTCGGCTTATCCTTAACTCTCCTGAAACCATCCATGATCAAGCTCTCACACCTCCTCACTGGGGCATCTATGTCTCTCCTCTTCACATGCCCAAACCATCTCAATCTCATTTTCCGAATCTTGTCTTCCACCGAAACCACTCTTACCTTATCCCGAATAATCTTGTTTCTAATCCTGTCGCTCCTGATATGACCACATATACATATCTTTTGAACATGAGAGACCTTAACAGACCAATAATCCACCACATATAACATCGCCGATCTAACCCCACCAACTACCACTGCATATAGTATTAATTTCATCACACGTCACTCAGCATTCTGAAAAGAAATCACGTGGGCCCTGATATTTTTCAGAACTCTGATTTCACACACCATCCAAAGGCACATAAATGTCCGTTGGACTTACTTTGCCTCCTCGATACTCGAGCCCAAATAATCCAACGGCCAAAACTCAAAAGCTAATTTCCCATAAAATGTTTCCCCACAGTAGCAGCAGGTCACGTGACACCATTTTCAGGTGCCAAAACATCCCAACAGCAAGTCACGTGATCGGAAACAGTAATGGGGCACATGGTAAAGCTACTGTAAGGTCGCATACAGTGAAGCAAACACAACAATAAGACCTAAACGTGCACCCTTTTAACAAGGCATACCAATAACTACTGATTCTCTACATGCGGGTGCAGAATAAAAGATTTACACTAAAACTAAATAACTCATCAACTAATCAAATCACCATTCATTGTTCTATTACAGTAATCTCACAGAAAAAAAATTCAAAGTTACTTACCTTTTTTGGGCGAAACCTTCAGAAAAAAACTGGAGAATATTCAAGTCTCGTGCACGAATCTCAATGAAGCACAAAAACACCATAATCCTCCATTCGTAAACAACCTATTTTCACTCTGTATACCAAATTCAACGAACCAAAAAAAAATTAAGAAATCGGAAAAAAAGTTTTCATTGATATCACATATATTAAATAAAATCTAAACACGATACCTCCAAGGAAAAAATTCTTTTCTGTACGGCAACAAAACTCTAAAGTTCGAATGATCGACTACACATACAGAAAAAAAAAATTCCGTTTCAGTAGAAAGGCGGCATTGATGAGGGAGAGATTTTAATGATTGAGAATCTTCAACGGCTATTTGAGGAGAAAATGATGATGGTGAGGGATTGGTGGGTGTTTTAGGGAACAGAGAAAAAACCGGAGCTCGAGGGAGAAGAAATATAGAGTTAAAGTGAGAAAATGGAGAGAAAGAGGGCAAATAGGAAAAAGACCAGGGAAAATGGGCAAGTGTTGGACAACTAAGGCATTGGGAATTTAAAATACTCAGATTTTTTGGTTGGGGGTCAATTTATGGAATATTAAATGACGGAATTGTCCCGTCTAAGGGTAATTCTACGTGGGTTTTGTGGGTTTTGTATGGATGGGATCTTAGCTGGATGAAGGGTCATTTGGTAATTGGATATTTACTACTGACGCACCGCTTTATTCACACAGGTGTATGTGCTCAGGAGGAACATAAGGTGGAGGTTTTTGAAACGTTTAAAATAAAGAAAAAGAAAGAAGTTAAAAACTCCCTCCATCCTTTTAATTGTTACATTGTGTTTTCTGACAACTAATTTAATTAATTTTTAAAATTAAATTATATTATATTAATTTAATATTTTAAAATAAAATTTTGAACATTATAAAAATATCAAAAGTATTAAAAATTATAAATTTTTTTTATATCAATATGATGAAAAAATACATATTTAAATATTAGTCAAAATTTATATCATTTGATTAAAAAAAAAACTATAACAACTGATAATTACACACGTCATTTTGTATTCACACCAAATGAATTAATTCAATCACAATAGTTAAAAATCAAACTAATTACATATACCATTTAATCATGATTAAAAAAAATAATTTATAAAAATATATAAATTATTATTTAAATACTCACATGTGAATAAAAAATATACTCCCTCCGTCCAACTTTAATTGTCCACTATAGGAAAAATAGATGTTCAACAATATTTGTTCAATTTATGAAATCAAGAGATAATTTACACTTAGTTCCTAATTTACCCTTATCATTAGTTAGTAGTCATTTCTAGGAGTGTCAAATAGGCGGGTTGAATTGAAATTGAAAATATTAAAATGGGTTGAAATAAAAATAGGATTCGATCATGACCCGCCCAAATTTACTTTGGGCTCAATTGGGCTAAAATTTGGATTGGATCATGACCCGATTAATCTCAATAATTTTAACATATTATTATTTATCTTTTACAACTACAATTTGAATTTCAACTCAAAAAAAAAAATTACAAATTGATAGCTTAATCCTAAAATATATAAAATAGATAGTAATTCATACCTTTAATATGAGAACATACATTACACCAATGCAAATAAAAGCCTTAAAAGAAGTTGAAATTGGAGATTAAGTTGGGCTCAATTGAAGATTTTTTTTTAAATTGATTAAGGCTTGAATTAGTTGAAATTGAACATAATACACATTATGTTGAGCCCAACCCATAAAAGTTTGGACGGGTTACCTATATTTAGGCCCATTTTAACACCCCTAGTCATTTCCTATTACATTTTCCAAGACATTGTATGTAGGAAAAAAACTAAGTTCATGCCTCATAAAAGCAAAATAATTACAAATAAATACTCATTTACAATTCATACCCCCAAAGCATGAGATTCGCGACCAAGATACTGTCGGAGTATCATATACTGACATAATATCATTGAAGTTACTTCAGTCCTCAATGATACCACCACGGTATATCTATATACCGTCAATATCATTAATGTCTACTTTAATCCTTCAGCTACTTCTCCATAAAACCATCATATACTGATATGGTATCATTAATGATTGTTTCATATAGTCATCGAAAAATGACATAAAATGTCCTCGAACTATTAAAAAGGTACAAAAATATCATCATCCATCTATTGAGCTTAAAATACTCCTTTCTGTTAAAGAAAAAATGTCATTTTTGGATTCAAAGGTGGATGTCAAGGACATTTTAGGCCCAATAGATGGATGAGGCCTTTTTGTACCATTTTCAATAGTTCGAGAATATTTTAGGTTTTTTTAACAGAATTTTAATTAAATAATTTGAATAATTTTTCTAAACACTTGGTGGTCACTTATCGATTACAATTCAATTATTTAAAATTAGTTATAAATAAAAATTTATTTAACAGAATTTTAATTAAATAATTTTAAAAAATTTTAAACACGTGGCGGCCATCTATTGTTTACAATTTAATTATTTAAAATTAGTTATAAATAAAAATTTATTTAATAGAATTTTAATTAAATAATTTTTTAAGCACGTAACGGTCATCTATTGGTTACAATTTAATTATTTGAAATTAATTATAAATCAAAATTTATTTAACAGAATTTTAATTAAATAATTTTTTTAAATGTGTGGTGGCCATACATTGGTTACAATTTAATTATTTAAAATTAATTATAAATCAAAATTTATTTAACAGAATTTTAATTAAATAATTTAAATATTTTTTTGAAAAAATGTGGCGGCCATCTATTAGTTACAATTTAATTATTTAAAATTAATTATAAATTAAAATTTAATTAAGAGAATTTTAATTATGAAAAATGGTCTAAAATGTCCTCGAACTATTGAAAATGATACAAAAATGTCCTCATCCATTTATTGGGCCTAAAATGTCCTTTTCTGTTAAAGAAAATGTTATTTTTGGACCTAAAGATGGATGTCAAGGACATTTTAGGCCCAATAGATGGATGAAGGGTATTTTTATACAATTTTCAATAGTTCGAGGGTATTTTAGGTCTTTTTCCATATAATTATTAAGATGATTTTCATACAAATGTTGAATTATACCATCACATACTATGATGGTATCATAAAGGTTTTTCTAAGTATATTGTACTACCATAGTATATTCGTATATTATCATGAATGATATTACCGTAGTATATTCGTATATTATCGTGATATTGAAAATCATTAATGAGACACTTTTAAAATCCTCAATGATACCATAACAATATATTGATAGTTTATCGGTATCATAAAAGATTAAGCTATTTTCTTAAGAAATAAAAATAAAACAATTAGGCGAAAATTATAAAAATCACAATCTTATTTATTAAACTAATTAGTAAATATATTCTTTGTAATATTCGTCGGTATATTGATACCATATCGGTATCATATAGGACTAAGTTTAATCCTTTATGATACTCATTGGTATATAATACTCTATCAGTATCATGTAGGGTGAGCGCTGACATCAGCATGACGTTAGGGCACAAATTTAAAAATAATTAAAGGGGTACAGGGGTAATTAGAATGGCCAAATGGATACTGAAAGGAATTATTTGGGGATGGGGTATGGACTGGTAAATAGTTTGTTTAAAAGGTCAATTTTATTTAGTTTTTTCTTGTATTTATTATATTCAAATGGTGATATGATAAAATTACTATTTTATTTATAATTTTTTTTAAAATTATCTAAAGTCAATAATAGATAAATATTGTTGGACATAGGAGGGAGTAATAACAACTAAAGATAAACTATGTTTTCTTTAAGCTAAAATCGATTCCCAATGAGGCAAAGACACTGTCCAGAGAAGATGAGAATCTCAAACAAATTATGCACTTGTAGTTGGAATATTTTCCTATCTTTTTCTCCACATCAAACTTAATGTCTATTTTTAGTTTCTGAAAAATCAACTTATTTGTGATAAAAAATATCATTTTATCTTAAAATAAGGTTTTTGCGTTCTTTTTATTTTTATATAATTTGAATAAATAATAGAGCGTTACAATCCAACAACAATGATGATTCTAACTTGATGACCATTATAAAACGCAAACTAGCATGAAGACATTTTTTTTTCTTTTCCTTAAGTCAATTTCATTTCTCACGTGCGCAAATACGTTATTTTTACTAGATTTTTACAAGCACAATAAAGGGTGATTCGATACAAAATAAAAAAGGAAGATCTTTCTAATCAATGAGAAATACTTCCGTTTTAAGTACTTTTCATTTCTCAATTTTTTTTATTCCTAAAAAATTCTTTCATTTTATCAAAAATAGATGATTAATCATTTGTTATCTTTATCGTATTTAGAATATAATTTCATCGTCGTAGTCACTTAAATATATACGCCATTATGCAATCCAGTCGTTGTCATTTTGTTTCAAGACAACCTATAAATTTAAGAATCTTTAATGTTGTGAAGAAATTTTCAAAGAAAATCTATTGTTAAGCTTGTGTAGTTCTCATATATTTGTGGTGATAGTGACGTTTTTTTGAGTGCATGCAATGGAGGCTGGGTGAAGTCACATGGTGGTGGGTACTTCATCCGAACCCCTTTCGATGAAAAATTATATTATTTATATATGGTTTAAATAATTTTTTATGTATAAATAATAGACGTCGAACCGTCTTCGACTAGTTCGTATATCTACTTCTTCAATTTTTGAATTCCTTTATTAAAAATCTTGGGAGGAAAGACGAATTTTCTCATTAAGTTTTCAAGTTTGTTTCTCACATGCGCAAATACATTTTCTTTTACTAGCTTTTATAAGCAGAATAAAGGATGATTCGTTACAAAATAAAAAGGGAATTCTTTCTAATTAATGAGAGATACTTTTGTTGTGAATACCCTTTATTTCTCTAATATTTTTTTTGATGAGAAATTCTTCGATTTCTTTCGAAAACAAATAATTAATCATTGTTGCTTTTGCCGTATTTTATTGTCGTAGTCGCTTAAATAAATTCTTCATTATACAATCCTCGTCTTTGTTGTCATTTTGTTCAAGAAAACCTGAAAATTTAAGATTACTTAATGTTGTGAAGAAATTTTCAAAGAAAATCTAATCTTTAATTTAACCTTGTGTAGTTTTCATATCTTGTGATGATAGTGACATTTTCCTTCTAAATCTCATCAATCAATGATACATTTATTGATGCTGTAATTTACTTTGAAAAAATGGTCCTACTTTTACCAGTTGCTATCTCTGTCAATTTTTCTCCATTTAATGAATTTGCCTCCTTACATGTCATTTTTCTATTATTTGCACAAGGAAAAAAAGAAGAAGATATTTGTCGATAAAATTATCAAAAAATACTATTTATAATATAGGGAGTATTTTTGTCCAAAAAAATTACACCCTTTAAACATTGAATTAAAGTCAAATGGTATGTGTTATGCACTGCCTCATACGCCTTGATTTTCCCTCCCAAAAATATTGCATCACCTTCGAATAAATCATTCCCTCCAAAGACTTGTTTCGTACATTCTCATTAAATTCTCACTTAAATTTGTTTACAATCTCTAACACGAAAATCTTTCTTTCTTAAATTATACTAAATATAAGTAGAAAGTTTTTCGCTATTTGTTCCTTCATAGAATTATGTTATTTGCACATAATTGACGTTAGGAATAGGGGAAAGGTTTCTTGATTATTTTAACACGACATCCATATGTATGAAAAATTTAATTGATTTGTGTTGAATGATATAATCTCAACTAAATATCAATTAACTTATAATAAGTTGACGATCATTTTGTAAGCGGTAAAGGAATCTTAATTCCTCTTAAAATTAAGCATTAGTTTTTTTGTCCTTTTTAAAAAAGTAATGTTTTTTCCTTTTCTAATTTGAGAAATTTCACTTTTGTTGTTCACTATTTCAAGAGGTATTCTAAAGTTACTTTAAAATACACAACAACCAATAGCTAAAATCCAACCTGCTTACGTGTCAACGTGTTTCGTTTTTACTTCAGCCTATTCTATTCAGAAATCAGAATTAAAAAATTATTTTATTACTTACTGGTAATAGATTGTTTTACCTTTCAAAAATGAAACTCATTCCCGTAAATATCCAAGCATTAATGAATTATTAATTGATTATTTTTCCTTTTTATTATTTTTAATAATTATTTGATATTCGATAACAATTGACTTAACTAGTTTGAATTCGCGCCATGTAAAACTTCTAAAAGAGGAAAACACTTTTTATCAAAAAATTCTCTATTTTCAAAGACTAATAAATTTTAAATACTAGACAAAATCTCTTGGTGGTTTTTGATTATTTATTTAAATAAAATATGGCAATTTCGACAATGTTTGTCTCTTTTCCCCTTGGATCTAAACACTAAGGGATCATTTGGTACGAGAGAAATGTGATAATTAATTCATGGATTAATTTTAGGATGAGTTTATCTCATATTTAGTTGAGATAAAATTGCGGGATAACATATTCTAAGTTTGTAATGTTATTTTTATCAACAACAACAACACACCCAGTGAAATGTCAAAAATGAGGTCTGGAGAAAGTAGAATGTACATACACCTTACAACTACCTCATGGAGATAGAGAGGTTATTTTCGAAAGACCCTCGGCTCAAAAGTCACAGTCACAAGTAAGAGAGAATAATAATAATAATATATATATATAGCATAATGGCAAAAAAAATAAAAAGCGATGCAAATTTTACAAGACAAGAACAATAGCGATAGCAAAATAATGTGATAATCAAAGGCAATAACAACACAACTATAAAGGCATGCCTAGACCTACGGCCCCTCTAAACCGACACACGTACGGCATGACACCATTCTATCCCTACTAGCCTTCTCTCCTAATCTGCGATCTCCACTCCTTTCTATCTAAGGTCATATCTTCGGTGATATGAAGTAGCGTCATATATATCTTATCTAATTACTTCTCTTCAATACTTTTTTGGTCTACCACTACCCCTCTGCATAATCCCCAAATCAAACCGCTCGCATTTCATAATTGGGGCGTCGACACCCCTCCTCCACACATGCCTAAACCATCTCAGTCTCACTTCTCCCATCTTGTCTGCCACAGAGGTCATTCCCACCTTCTCCCGAATAACCTCATTCCTAATCTTATCACTCCTAGTATGTCCATACATCCATCTCAGCATCCCCATCTCCGCAACATGCATCTTCTGAACATGAGAGTTCTTTACTAGTCAGCACTCCACTTCATATAACAACGCCGGTCTAACCATCTACATGTGGTACTTTCTTATCACACGGAATTCCAGATGCAAGCCTCCACTTCATTCACGCTGCCTCGATGGATGCGTGATATTATCATCGATGTCTCACTACTCTGAATGATGGATCCAAGATATTTAAAACTTTCTGTCTTGGGAATAGGATGAGTGACAAGCCTCACTTCCATGCCCTCTTCATCTATCGCAACACTAAATTTTTATCCACATTAAAAATAGATAACAATTTTGAGTCAACTAATCTTAAGATAATTAATCCCGAAATAACTTCATGTTGCATCATTATTTTTGGATTCTCTTGAACTAATAAAAACAACCAATAAGTTATTTGGGGTTTCTTATTTAAAAAGGGGAAGGCATAAGTCAGACACCCAATTGATTCTCAATCCTTGTTCTTTTCATTGATTAAATAATTAAGTGGTATCCTCTTGTCATACTTTGTCACGAAATGCTGTGTACACTTGCAAGTTGCTACTTTTAAGGGTTAACAAATAATTTATTAGTTATAATAAGGTCTCCCAGGCGTTGTAACATTTTGAATGAGGACATTGGTTATAATCCTTACGTTGGTCAATCAAACATCAAAATAATATATTTCATTTGTTGTTTGAAGTGTCTGAAAAGTTAAATTAGTTATTAGCAAAGGTATTGATTACTTGAAGCAACTCTTGGAATGGATTGTTTAACCAATTAATAAAGTTAATTATATTATACCAACAAGGATTGTGGTGGAGTGGTAAGTACTCCTTCATCTTTAATCAGAGGTATCACCATTGAATAAGAAAAAAAAAAATATATATATATATATATATATTAGAATCAATTAAAATTATTAGATCCTAAGACATTATATAACTCAAATTATTTTTTCAATAATGATCACTTATACAGACACTATGGAGAAGAACAATTATCAGTCATAGGAGACAACATAGCAATTTTAAATTTAGCAAAATCCTGAATCCTTAAAAAGAATAATGAATACAAGAATAACATTAATGCATATAGGATTAATTGTCATGGGAATCAAAAGATTAACTAGAAAAAATTTAGGAACTAAGGTATTAATTGCATTATATGATGATAGATGGTCAGATTTAAATAAATCTATAATAGGATTAACAGAAGTAGACAAGACTAATAGTGGAGGAATATTTTATATTAGTCCAGACTACATGATAAATTTTAAAAAAATTGAAAAAAATATTAAAATAGGGATACAAACTAAAGGATATAAAGACATGAATAACAGAAATAATTTATTAATGTGCGTAGAATTTTTAGGAAAAATTATTTTAAGTAGTAATACAAAGTTTAAAGTTAAAATCAATGATGTAGTTGAAGTAATGGGAAATAAAGGTATAAACTAATAAAATCAATAAAAATAAATCCAGAAGAATATGCAAGTTTCTTTTCCTCTTAATTCTTCCATGCTTTTCTATCATTCACTCTTTCTTGTTGCATTATGGTTGATGACTTTTTCTTGTCTTTATCTTCTTGTCTTCACATACTAATAGAATAGTTCATCTTTGTTACGTATCCAGGTTATGTAAAACAATTGAGTCAAAATTCATGCCAGAATCATCATCTTCATTGGGGTCTTGAGCATTTTGATAGTAATGGTCTCCATAGCTATCTTCTTCTCTAGTGCTCGGAGACCGGAATCTATTAGATCTTTCTAGACTTTCATTTAAAACTCTGTCTGTATCTGAAATTAATATGTCTAAACTTGGACTTGGACTATCTTTATTGATTACATGTTTATCATGTTCTTATTTTAAAAAAATTGCTCTAATGTCTGTCTAAATCTATTTTCAATTTTTTCAGTTTTTTTCTCTTTGGAGAGTATGTGTTTCTTTTTTAATACCCTTCCCTGGGTAATCGTCTTCGCGATGACGAACCTTCATTTTCACTTTTTGGCAAAATGACAGCCATCAACGGATTTGATGTGTCTTTACTGGCCACCGTTTGAATCGGACTAGCTGTATCTCTATCGAAATGCACACCCTTCGCATTCATTTTTTCTTGAGATGAAAACCTCGATTCTGATGTTTGTGTACCTGTATTGATTTTCTGAATAATAATTGTTCCTTTAAGTGTCTCCAGTTGTTCAACTAGTTTAGCATTCTCTTTGAGCAAAGCCAGAATTTTTGCAGTTTGGTTTTCACTTTTTTCATTCAATCTTTTGAAAGCCTCGGTCATAGAAGAGCAATGGTCACAAAAAATTATTTTATCGTTGTCTTTTTGAATATTATATTGAGGAATTTTATTTGGGCTTTGCCTAAGGGCAGGAGAAGTATAATAGTTTGGACCAAAAATCCTCTAGCATAATCTTATGCTTCATTAAAATCATTAAAATCTTTGAAAAGTGGATTTTTTTACCTCATTTATGGAATCTACTACTTCTATTCATATATGAAAAACACCATTTGTCTTTCCATGTACGATTACAAAGTATTTAAATTTATTTTCTCTGCTTTTGTTTGTAAAATATTGACATAATGCATTACATAATGCTATAAAAAAATTATTGTCTTACTTATTATATGACATTCATAAATTATCTACTAACCATCTTTGAAGTTTATCTATAGTACATTCTGAAAATATATGAAAAGATAAATTAGAATGAGGATAATAAATTAAATTCTTTTCAAAATTTATACGTTCCATCGTAGCTATTGATGTCTGTGGTATAAATTTTATATTACCTTATAGTGTCTTGGAATATGAGTCTGCTGCTGAGGCTACTCCCTTGCCTTTGTCTATTTGACCAGTTGGTCTCATGTCTATTGGTTTCATGCTGAAATAAATATTAGTTAGTTTTTATTTTTAATCTACTTAATTGATCTGCTAAATCATTCTCTTTACCTTTTACATATTCAAATACAATATCATTATATATAGATATTGTATCCATAAAATTAAACCATCGCCTTTTGCTGCTAGCTTTATCATTTATTTTTCGATGAAATTTAACTATAGCCTCACAATCAGTTCTTACTAATACTTCTATTTTATTTAAGATATATAATTCAAAACTATTTAATCCATATGTGATTGCTAATACTTCTACGTCTATACTACTCATATTTTCTTTTTCTTTATATTTTTCATTTTGATAGGCGCATATTTTTTCTTCATGTCTTTATATCCTTTAGTCTGTATTTCTATTTTAATATTCTTTACAAATTTTTTAAAATTTATTATGAAGTCTAGACTAATATAAAAAAATTCTCCATTATTAGTCATGTCTACTTCTGTCAATCCTACTGTAGATTTCCTTAAATCTTACAATATGTCATCATATAATATAATTAATAATACCTACATTGGTTCCTAAATTTTTTCTAGTTAAACCTTTGATGCCTATAATAATTAACCCATATGCATTAATGCTGTTCTTGTATTCATTGTCCTTTTTAAAGATTCTGGATTTACTAAATTTAAAGTTGCTATGTTATCTCCTATGGCTGATTATTGTTCTTCTTTATAGTGTCTGTATAAATGGTCATTATTAAAAAAACAATTTGAGTTATTTAATGTCTTAGGATCTAATAATTTTAATTGATTCTGTTGGAAAATTTGTAAATCCTTGTCTACATTTATTATTTGATTTAATTCTTGTTCTTATTCGTTGTTTGATTGTTTTCTTGATAATATTCTAGATATAAGGTTATTTCTTAGGTTATTTCTTATTATTCTATTATTCGAAAATTTTATTTTTGGTCTTTCTTCTTCGATGGTTCTTCCTGATCTACTTAAAAGAAAGTCCATTTTTGTTGTCTTCTAGTTACCATTGGTCTTTCTTTTTGTGGAGTTATTTTAACTCTTTTTAATTGAGTAATTAATTCGTCTATTTCAGTATTTTTAAATGTTTCCTTTTCAGTTTTCTTCTCTTTGATTAATTTTTCTATATTTGTGTTCAATTCTAATAGTAAGGCTATTATAGTATTATTTTGTTTCACTATAATTTGTCTGAAATACTTGTTGGTTGGTAATTTGAAAAGCCTACTGGTTCAGAATTTGGTTGTGATTTTTTTTTTTTTTATATATTAAGTGGTCTTCTTCATTCATGAAAGGGAAATTTTTTCTTACTTTTGAATTATTCTTTTTAATTCACTTATATCACCAGTTGTTGCTTCTACTTGTCCTGTTATTTTTGTCAATAATTGAGTAGTTCTAATTTCTAACTCTTTAAGTTTTTCTGTTATTGTCTTAATTAATTTTTCTATTTCAATTTTTGTAGGTATTTTTTTAAAATTAAATTTTGTATTTAAATATTAAATCTTTCTATCTATTTCTAGTTCTTGTAATTTGAGAAAAGTCAAAATTTTGTTCTAGTTTTTCTAATATCTTTTTGTGCTTATTTTGGGTGACTTCTATTACTTCTAAGAATCTTACTATGTTTTTATCCTATTCTTAAACTTTTCCACTAAAATTTATTATTAAGTCTATTAATATATTATACAGTTTATCTTTAGAGTTTAATATATGTTCATCTTTCTTGTTTGTTTTATATTGGGTTCACCAAATATAAAATGATTTAGATATATAAAGTAAAAATAGTGATTTAGATATATAAATTACAGATTAAAGAATTATATTAATCAGAAGGTTGTGTGTTCGTTTCACGTTGGGTTCATCAAATTAAAGTGATTTCGATATATAAAGTAAAAATAGTGAATTAAAAGAATTCTTTAATATGTAATTTAGATATATAAATTACAGATTTATATATTTAGATATATAAATAAGAAGCTCTGATACCAATATAAATCTTGTAATTTCTGCTTAGATTCTAAGTATGTCTTAGTATTTTTTTAATGGTCGTCTCATATATAGTTTTTAATTTTTTTTTGCTTTGATACCCGATATGTAACAAAGATGAGACTATTCTATTAACATGTGAAGACAAGAAGATAAAGATAAAGAAAAAGTCATCAACCATAATGCAACAAGAAAAAATGAATAATAGAAAAGCATGGAAAAAAGATAAGACGATAAGATACTCAACATGGATAAACTAGTACCACTTACTATGTAAATAAATAAAGTATGCCATGTGGGTATGCCCACATTTATCATGTGAGTTATTACTTTATCACTACCATCCAAAAAGGAAAAAATTGATAAGCACGCGTCAGTTCGTGTAAAAAATATCAATAATGCATGTGACGATGAGACCCAATGCGTACCCGACTTGTATTATATGAAATCTTATCTTATGACTACGTTTCTTTGTCCGAGTCCACTCATTTCTTTTACCTTATGTCTATATAAGACACTCCTCTTCATTAAAAGACAGACTCAACTTAGAAAACAGAGAATACTTAGAAAGAAAACAAAGCCAAAAACACAACATATTCACCTTTTCTTTATGTTTCCAGGTCCTCTCCAAAAATCAATTATCCTCTCTATGTAATAAAAGTTTTGTATAATATCTAAGTTTGTTAAATAAAGTCTTTCAAGTTTGTAAAAGTTCTTCGGGGGTTCCTGAAAAGGAAATCTCTCTTATTTTAATCATGTAAGTCCTAAATTTTGTTATATTTCTTATATCTCTACCCGCCAAAAATATATTTTTATTTTTGTAGATGTATATTTTTGGATGTATTAAAGTTAGTTGTTCATTATTTGCATATTAGGCACTACCCTTAGTATATGAAGAGAGCTAGGGATTTGATAAAGGTGATAGGACAGGGCCTAACCGCCGCACCGATAATTTTGGGAGGAGGCGGGACACTATGAGGTGGGAAGTTTATCTGGAGCGGATGCCTCCTAAATCCTTTTCTTTTTTTTATTTGGATCGAATTTATGTTGGCTTCGTTGGGAGGCTCGCGTACTTTGTTACGTCAGCTCCAAAAGGATAAGTTGCGTTGGAATTGATAAAGTTCCGTGGAGTTCATAATTGCATAAAAGGAGTCAAAGTAGTGGCCGCGGCGCGTTGAGGCACTTCTTTGACTGTCTTCGTACGTGTAATGACCTGTTAGGTCATTTTGAGAACGAGTCTTCTTTCCTTCATAAAAGACTCATTCTGTACATTTAAATTGTAAATTTTAGACTATTCGATAACTTTATTTAATTAATTAATGGTGATTTTAAATAATTAATTTAATTAATGGGCTAAAGTGTTAATTTATTTAATACTTAAACCACTTTTCTTATATTTAATAAATTAGGTTAGTAGGATTTGTCATTTTAGTACATAATTAATTTAGAAAAGAAAAAGAAGGGAATAAATAATAATAATAATAATAATAATAATAATAATAATAATAATAATAATAATAATAATAATAATAATAATAATAATAATAATAATAATAAATTATATATATATACACACAATCTGATGGCATTAAGCCATCAGATGTGCGGCGGCAAACAAGAAAAAAAAACCCGCAGAAACAAGAAAAAAAATATGGAGGAAGAAAGAAAAGAAAGGGGAAAAGAAAAATAAAGGAGAAGAGAAAAATAGGGATTTTCATTCCAAAACGTCAAGGTAATTATTCTCATCCTTTCCATTAAATTTTCATGTGATTATGAATATATTTTTAGGGTATATTGGTGGAGAAACAATGTTGAAATAAGAAAATATGACCCTAGGGTTCTTCATATAAAATCTTGATTTGGGGGTCGAATAACGATCCGTTTTAGCTGAAATTTGACATGTGAGTTTATTTTATCATGAGTGAACATAATCGGAAAGAAAATTTCAGATTTGACTTCAATGACATAGAATGAGTTAGTTTCCAAATTTTGATATATTGAGATAGATAATTAAATATTAGGTATATTATATTTTATGAATTCCATTAAATTTATTATATTGGGCAAATTAGAACCTAACCCTAGGCTTGAAATTCAGAAAATATGGGAGTTGACATATTAAGTGGCATCAAGATTAGGAACGTGATTATAGATTTGTGTGAGTTTTTGGGTCTAGGCTAGACATATGGTAATAAGGGTGTTGTTAGTTTCGAAAATCTTATTGTGATTATTCATTTTACTAGATTACGTTGATTTGGAGGCCCAACGAAAAGGGAAAGCTCAAGTCCCAGAGTGACTGCTTGATTAATTAAGGCAAGTGAATTTCTAAACCTCAGTTTAAGCTTATAGATGCTTGTATTTCCGTGTCATATATACTAGGAAGTAATGAGAATTGGACTGGATTATTGACTGTATGATTGATCTTAAAAAAATAGAGATGAGGGTATAAAATGGTGATCTAATGACATGTATTGGTGGAATTGATATGTTGTGATTTTGGACATGTGAAATGACTATGTTGATGTGAGATATGAAAAATTATTGTGGTTGTCATGTTATTATCGTGAATTATATGAACATGAATTGATTGCACTGGTTCTGACATATTGTGTTGATACTGAAAATGATATGAAACAAAAGGGGTCGGGCCACACGCTCCGTGGCAGGTAATATGAACAAAGGGGTCGGGCCACACGCTCCGTGGCAGGTATTATAAAATAAAGGGGTTGGGCCACACGCTCCGTGGCAAGATATATATATTGAGGGGACGGGCCACACGCTCCGTGGCAGGTTACATGGACATAAATGTCCCCCATGGGTTCCGGACTGTGATTCAGCGGATGTGTACCGATAGGACAGACATGCATCATTTCATTGCATTGCATTGCACCTTTCTGACATTTGTGAATTTGTGTTTACCCCTATATTGCTCTGTGTATGTTGAACTTGACTTGGTATGATTCATTGATAAGAATTTGTGGACTGTATTACTGTTGTTGATTCATTGATATGAATTTGTGGACTGTATTACTGTTGTTATTGTACAAGTGTAGAGTTGGGCTGATTTTATGCAGGTTGTAGTTAAGGAGGTTCGGTTGGGAGGACAGGAGTACTTGTATTTGTTAAGCTTTGCTTAGTTTTAGTTATCCACTTGCTGAGTACCGTGTTGTTTGATACTCATCCCTTGCTTCCACACTTGTGTAGGTTATGATCCCGGACCTGCTTGAGCTCCTACTATTTTCTACTACATCCGAGGTTATCAATTCTGAGTGTTGAGGTAGCTGTTATATCCATCTAGCGGACACCTCTTACTCTTTTATTATGTTTTAGTCCTACTCTAGTGACAAAGACATTGTGACTGTATTTTCTTTCGTACTTCGGTAATTTATTAGTGGCTTGTATACGTGACAACCAGTCTTGGGGGATTTTGGAGATTATTTATTTGTTTTTGACTAATTTAAACCTTATTTTATCTCAATTACTTCCGCATTTACTTTCCATTGAGTTTTAGGCTGACTTATTTCGGTGGGTTGAGATAAGTGTCATCACACCCGAATTCGGGTCGTGACAGTATGCCTGGCCTGCGATTTGATTCTACAAGCGGTTCAGTACAAACGAAGAAATTTCGAACAAAAGGGTCGGAACTTGCTGATAGAAAAGGAGAGAAAAAGGCATTATTGAAGGAAAGAAATGGCGGGTGGATCAATTGCATTAGGTAGGAGATACAGGACATGTCTTAACCGCAAGTGCATTCGCTATTCGATTCCATCCTAAATCCCACCAATTCCAAAGTGTGTATCTCTTCTTTACTTTTAAGTGACAAGAGGGGTGACAAAGGGTATACTTTCTTTTCTATGTCGTCGTCTCATCAATGAGCATAGATTAATAGCCAAGCCTACCCCTTTGTGCTTGTCAATCTGTATCCCATTCTTCAGGTATAGTTTTCTTTGATCACAGACCAACTGGTGATCCGTCCTTTCTCCCCCTTTCGTCATAAGGCGTGGTCTGACTCTGAGAAAAGAAATTTCTGTGTTTAGGTCCCTACTATGCAGAATTCGTAAACTATGCAAAGGCTCTTTGAAGACTTTTTCCAAAGTTTTTAGCAAAAAAAGCAAAATATGGTATATAATTAACAAACTCTTAAGTAAGGGAGAGGGAGAGGGAAAGCTGATATTTCGATTTCAAGCAAGTTCCGCCACTTCTTACCTATTCTTTCTACTATCTAATGGTTACCTTAAGTAGGTGCGCAACCATGCGATTGAGGTAAGCAGACTCGCCTCAATAAGAAAAACAGCATCCCGTCGGGAAATACCGTAATGGATGGAGTTAGACAAGAAATTGATTCTGTGAGGAGGGGGAATCGGTCGGACTGATCGGGTGAGATGCCCGATCGATTACTCTTTGAGAGTGAGGAAGAGAGAGTACTTCTCGGGTGAGAAGTGGTGTTGAGGTCCGAAATTCAAAGTGAAATTTTGGATTTGCCTGTTCTTAGTCGTCATGGGAAAGAAATACAGAAATAAGAAAGAGATTATTCCCTTAGAGCTTGTCCAATACCACCAGTACCAGAAATGCATCTCCTTCGCCCGCGCGAGAGACTTTTATGCCAATCGGGAATAATGGCTCTTAATCTCTTAATAACAACGATGGATTAACATGTAAATTCCTAAGAAAATTTTTGACGGCTTGGCGTTAAAGTCCGCTTGAATTAAAAGGACGTGTTTGCCTTAGGTCATATTGGGGTGTGTGGTTAAAGAATAAGTTGTTGAGAACACAAGTTAAAAGAGAGAGATGAACAAGGTAAAATATTATTTTTTTTAAAATAAAAATAAAGATAAAAATACAAACGAGGAGAATATAAGTTAATTTCAATAATTAAAAGGCTAAAACATGATAAGACTATACGGGAGAGGGAGTACTAAGTAGAATTTTACAATATATTTGCATACACACCGATTTCAAGCTGCTTGTTAAATAATATATGAAATATACCCGTTAATGAGGGTGATTAGTGAAATGTACAAATTTAGCATAACTTGATAGTTTTGATACAAATTCTATATATTTGTTTAGAAATTTATGGAACACGTACCTATAATAAACTTCAAAACATATATATAAATTTTAAATTCAAACTTATAAACTTGTAATCCTGAATGTGCTCCACCTTAATATAATTAAGGTCACGAGCAATATTTTTTCTTATCTTGAAATTAAGATTCGGAATTTCAAAATAATAAATATGCACTTATTCTTGCATGTGGTTTAATTAGTCAAATACGGCCCCAAACTATATAGATGTCATGATATGATATATTTTTGTCATTAAATTAGTGATCTATGTCCAATGAATTGATTAAAGATGTAATTGTTGTGGGGCAAAGATAGACGAGAAACCATACATTTGCATGCCCAAATTAATCAGGAAGCAATCAGACTAGTTGAAAGAACTTGTATCCATCCAGCTTGCACCAACACTTTATGTAATGTATTGAACGTCGGATACATCACTTTACGCGATGTATCAAGATGTTTTGGAAAATATCCAAATTCCATCAAATTTAATAGATTTTTATAATTTTAAAAAATAAAAATATAATGCAACCAACTCTTAACACTATGAAATTTATGTAGTCCTTCGTAAACTTAACATACAAATATTATGGGGAGATGAATATACGAGAAATGTTGATGTTAGACTATAAACCCTTTCGATATAGTTGCTGTAAAGGCCCTTAATTTAGAGGCCCATATTAATATTGGGCCTTATCAATAATAAAGTCAGGCGCGTGTATCAACAACTTCTAGCTATTTCCAATATTATTATTCGACTTTCATAAGCAAAAACACTTTTTTTTAAGTGAAAAAATAAGCTTTACCCGCACCGATTCTTTTCCATTATTCTCGATAAATGTACTTTCTCTTTTTAAAAAAAAATGGAATTTGTAAAGCCACTAAAACCAAATTAAAGTAAATAAATAAATAAAATAAAAAAACTATCTGCCTCATTCGTCATATTTCCCCAAAAAAATTGTTCAAAAGCTTCAAAGTAACTGAACAGTACTGAACTTAGCTTAAGCTTTTTTGGCTTAGCAAAATCAATGTGAATTTTTCATCTGTAACATACAGCATTTAGCTCTACTTTCTTCTGCATTTTCAGAGATCCCCCCAAAAAAAAAATTAAAAAAAAATTCACTGTTTGCTCTGATCTTTGTCCTCTTTTTGGGATTTTTTTTACTGGGGAGAAAGAGCCATGAGAAATTCCTTTTTATTTTTTAGTTTGATAGCTTTTTTTATTGCTTTTCTTCAATTTCAGGTTCATGCTGCTGCTCCTGCTGGTAAGACCCAATTTTCTGATTTAATTAGTTATTTTATTTTCTTTTTCTGTTGATGTTTGAATTGGGGTGATTTGTTTATGATATGGGTATGCTTCGATTTATTTTAGTTTTCTTAAAAATTGGGGTTGATGAATGTGAAATGCTTAGGGGATTATATGGTAGGGAATCGAATGCTCACCACCAAGGTGAAAGTTCGTAACTCAACCAACTGACCTACTAAGATTTTTCGGGGTATGCTTCAATTGATTTTGTGAATTTGACTGAGTTTTTGTTTATTTTGTAACTCAGGGCCTTTGATTAAGCACTTGAATTCTATACTCAAATGGTCTAAATCTTCTTCTAAAACTCCTCAATCAGGTAAACCCTGTTTTGTATTTTATTTTCTGTTTCCTTCTGTTTAGTTTTACATTTTACATTGGAAATTTGAATTTGAGCAAGAGTTGCTGAATACTAGTATTAATAATTAGCTTTATTTGTGGGGGTTCATATTGTTGTGTGTTATGTTGTTACAGATGGAAATTTTCTTCAATTCGAAGAAGGCTACTTAGTTGAAACTGTTGTAGAAGGAAATGAACTTGGTGTTGTGCCGTATAAGATCCGTGTGTCAGAGGATGGTGAACTGTTTGCTGTTGATGCTATTAATAGCAAAATTGTTCGAATCACTCCCCCGTTATCTCAATGTAAGCATCTTTCGAGTTAGTAAATGGTTGAGAATTACTCCTCCGTTATTTCGTTGTGCTTTTTGTATTTTAAGATTGCGGACTGTGCAGATAGTAGAGCAAGATTGGTTGGTGGTTCATTTCAAGGTCACACTGGCCATGTGGACGGGAAGCCAATTGATGCTCGTTTCAAAAATCCAAAAGGAGCTACCATGGACGACAAGGGAAACATTTATGTTGCTGATACCTCAAATCTGGCTATTAGGAAGATTGGAGAAGCAGGTGCTTGTTATTCATGATATCTCTCGCCTTTGTTTTGATGTTCTTTGGCAGACATATAACATTCTAATTAATCTTCATTGCATTGCCTTTATGTTTTATGAAAAAAATTAGGGCGAACTGCGAAGTTGCTGTATAGAAAGTAAAAGGAAAATGATTGAAATATCTTGTCTATGAAGTAAAGGTCTTCGTCTTTCTTATTTTCAGGTGTGACAACAATTGCTGGAGGAAAGTCTAATGTTCCAGGATACAGGGATGGGCCAAGTGAGGATGCACAATTTTCAAGCGACTTTGATGTAATATATGTTAGGCCAACTTGTTCATTACTCGTTGTTGATCGAGGAAATGCTGCTCTTAGGCAAATTTCTCTCAGCCAGGAGGATTGTGACTACCAGTATAGCTCAGTATCAACTATAGGTTTGAATCCTTTTAGAACAGCTGACTTCTTTGATCTTCAATTACCACCAACAGTATGCGCTATCTTGAAGTGTTCAGTATCCTTGATAAATATGTGATATGAACAATTCTCTAGCTCTATTATTCTCGGACTAGTTATATCCATGCACCTGACTTTAACATCAGTTGGGTACGTAGTGTGCATTCTCTCTCAGCAAGGAATGTATTCTGACTTTTACGTATGTAATTGTAAATCTACTGTGACAATGAGATCTCATTTGGCTAGTATTTCTTTCTAGGCTAAATGTTTAGAATTTAGCAGAGTGAATTGACTATCCACTTGGTATGAGAAAATCAATGCTGATGCAATGCTTTTCTTCTTGAATAAATACAAGTTTTGGGCTCTTTTATTCTGTTTAAGTTACATATTGAGTTGAATTTGTTACTTCAATCCGAGAACTTAGACCCATAATTGGGATTGGATGTCCCTCAGGGGTTTCGCAACTGTCAAAAAAAGAAAATCGGGGTTGGGATAATTTGAGTACCGGGCCTCATCTGATCTGTACTAGCACTTGTTAGTGTCCAACTTTTACCCTGCTCTAAAAGCATATCTTTGCTAGATCCAAGCAAAAAAGTACTAGCACCTAGTACTTACTCTTAGATAAAGATGTGAAAATGGCATAAAGAGAAGAGAAACCATCTCTAGTCTCACACAATCCAACTCTAAAACTTCCATTTAATGAATTGATATACAGTATATTAACTATATGAAGTTTTTCTGTTGTATGTAATTTTAGATGTTTACACTGGTTTGTTCATCCGGGCAATGTATGTAATTGCACTAAGTTGGTTTCCTTTGGTTCTCTCTAACTTCATCTTATACTTGTGGCAGATGTTGTCATGGTTATTGGTGCTATATTAATAGGGTACACTGTGTGCATGCTCCAGCAAGGATTTGGCTCCAAGACGGTAGGTGATTCTGATCCTTGGTCTTCTTTCTTGCATTATAGGTTATGATTATTTTTCTAGCATCCATCTCTCACTCCAGTTCTTGTTGATTTCATATTCTTGCTGACCAAATGAAACATTGGAACGCCCTCGAAGATCAACTTAAATGTCTTGAATTTTAAATGAAATGGAGGATGTACCTTTTAGGAATATCACTGATTGCCTAAAAATATTACTATGTCAGTTCGGTCTATAACTACATCTTGGCATAAAAATAGAAGTCTCTCTTTCGACGCAGTTCTTCCTGGACCTCGTTTGTCAGGACATTCACTTATGAGTTGTTTATCCTTAAGGAATTGCATACAAGATTTGTATGGCCTCAAAAATCATATTGTTAAAATTTTCATGCTTTATATGAAAAGACAGGCATGTGCTTGGCATCACGCTATTCGCTAATCGTGTATAGTTGCAGCAAGTACATGTGGAAGTGGAGCAACAGGAACCTTCTTTATTAAAGGAGAAGCCGACCCCTGTTGTTGAAACTGTCAAAGAAGACCAAGAAGCAGGATGGCCTTCATTTGGACAGCTACTCTGGGATTTGTCCAAGCTTGCAATAGAGGGTCTGGGTTCCCTTTTTGGCTATATCGTTCCATTGCGGTTTAGACACAAGAGCTTCATTAGACATGGACTAACTCCATTGAAAGATTCACTGATCATGCCTGAAGATGAAGATGAAGCTGAGCCCCCGTTAGTCCAAAAGCAGAGGGCTCCAGTGCCTGCTTCCGAGATGAAACATGTCCCAGCTGTCGGTGATAAAGTAGTTCCCGAGGGCAAGCCCACCAAGATTAGGTCCAGTAGTTCAAAAGACCCTAACTTGTCTACCAAGCACAGGTCTTCCAGACGACATGAATATGCAGAATACTGTAGAGCCTCAGGTGAGGTTCCTTCATACGTGCACATGAGGTCTAAAAGCCAGAAGGAGAGAACCAAGCATCGGCGACAAGATTCAAGTGTTGGAGCAGCAGGAGTAGAGGCAAAACCTTCTGATCAAACTAAAACAGTAAACTATGAGGATCCAAAGTTTGCCTATTACAGCATGAGGAACAAGTATGGAGACTCTTTCCCCCGGTACGCATGACTCTAGGCTCACTAATGACTTTAGTTTTATAAGCGGGGAGGGACAAGCCTTTTTTTGTCATGTAAGTTGTAACTCTAATATTAATGGAAGCAAGTCAAGTCATATGTGTTGTATTGAGTAATATGTCACAGATTTTCTTTTACTCTTTTCTGGAGAAAGGAAAAATCTTAAAGTAGTGGCGTACGTCTCGCCGTGGAGTGAAAGTAATAGGAAAAGGATGAGACATTCATGTGATTTCTGAGATTTGAAAGATGACAGCCGTGATATTCTTGATGATCAAAACAGCTTGTGGAGAATCCTCATTCCTATCCCTTAATGAAGCGAGCAGGCAAAACGACGACTCACATGAAAGTGTATTAGTATTATTATTACATAACACTTTTGTGTATGTTGTATGACTCATTTCTCACTACTTGAATAGAATTCTGTCTCATCATTTTTACTATATATATTTTGTAGATATAAATATGATACTGGATAAAGAGTTTTTCTTGCAAAAAGAGAGCTTGTTGAAAGTTGGACAGTTTTAACGTGATAATAATCACTACTAAATAGTGAAAAGTTCCTCTTACCAGTCAACGTCCAGTATGATATTTTTATCACTTCCACAGTGATGGATGACAGGTCTATTTGTGAATCACTAAAACATATTGTATCAGTTGAGAAATTATCGAATAAAGGGAGGCGGTGTGTACATTATAGTGGTGTAATATTTTATTTTATTTTGGTTTCTATCCATACTTGGAACCTGACTAATTAACGTTCGTGTTGAGAAGTTTTATTTTGGATTAAAACTTTTCTTACACATTTTTTGAATTTGAAACTTATAGTTAAAGGAAAAAAAGGCTCAAAATATGCCATTAAATTTATAGAAAAGACTTATTTATGCTATCCGTTAAAAAATTAACTTATTTATGCCATTTTCATTTGAGAAAAGGCTCATCCATGCTATTATTTGTAAACTAAAAATATTTTTCATTTTGTAAAACTATTTTGTACACGTGATCAATTATGATTCAACCACGTCATTAACTAAATTATTTTTTTGAATGGAAAAGGTTCATATATGCCATCGCACTTTGAGAAAAGGCTCATCTATGCCATCCGTTAAAAGTTTGGCTCATCTGTGCCATTTCAGTTAAAAAATAATGACATGAATAAGCCTTTTCTCAAATGAAAATGACATAAATGAGCCAAACTTTTAACGGATGAAATAGATGAGCCTTTTTCTCAAAGTTCGATGACATATTTGAACTTTTTCCTTTAATTAAAAATGAAAGAGTACTTACCATTTCAGTACTACACCTTTTAATGATACTACCTCCGTGCCATATTAGATGAACATTTTCAACTTTACACGGTGATTAAGAAATCATTAATACATTGGAAGACTTTACCATTTTGCCCTTTGTTTAGACCAATGCAATATATATAAAGTATAGAAATAGCTAGTATTGAGAATTGCTTAAATTCAAAAGGCCATATTAATTGTAGGGGGTAAAATAGAAAAAAATTAATTAATTCTATCTTAATTTAGTAAGTATCAAGTAATATAAAACAAATATTTTTAATAAGATGCCATCTAATATGGGACGACGGGAGTCTAATACTAGTAATATTTTTACCATAAAATATCTATCAACAACAACATAAGTATGACCTTTTTTTAATGATAAAACTTATTTGCACTAGATTTGATCTTTTAGGTCAAACCAAAAACTTTAACCTTAACTTTTAAAAATTAAAGTGAAAATGTATCATATATAAAAGTGATAACAAGTTCATCTTTTCTTTTTTATGTTGATCACATTTTTAATTATCTTCCATGGTGATAATTTAGTCTAGCGGCATAAAACGGTGTAGTCACGAGAAAGCAAACTCAAAGCCAACTACCAACATAACTTTCCTCTTTAATATTATCCATAGTTATAGTAGTATAGTATTTCAACCTCGTTATTTTCTTACATCTCATTTTCCATTTTTAGGAATATTTTAACTCTTGACAATTTTTGATAAAGTTGTATGCCACTATGGTTTATGTGTGTAACTATAGGGAATTTGTATGCTAAAAAAGAAACACTATGGGTTCTTGTGGATCATCTCATGTCAAGCCCAACAGTTACTATTTTAATTTCTTGATTTAATTTTTGCTTTAGGTTTGTGAAATTACAAGTTTTCTTTAAATAAAATTCAATGATATGATTTAATTTTGAATTATAGGGACAGGGAAAAAGATAATAAGAAAGCCAAAACCATGGAAGCATCCACAACCAATAACAAGAAGTCAGTTGATGCAGCTGAGGGAAGAGTTTTGGGACACAGCTCCTCACTATGGTGGAAAGAAAGGTACAATTAATCATCTCATTTTAAAAATTAATTTAGTTGCGTTTGAGAGGGCACACTTTTATTTATGTACGTTGTTGATTGATTATATCCCCATGAATCAAGTACATGAAAATTCTTTTTAATAGTATACCGACGATGAAACTTATATTCTAATTAATGCTCTATAAAGCATAGATCATGAAATGATATATAGAATATAATCATGGACATATGCAACTATATAGTTGCGTCCTGCAGGTTTATCTGAATCTAGTACTTTCGACATGAAAAATAAATTTATGTGTGATAATTCATTAAGATTATAACAAATATAGATTTACAATAGGTTCAATGCTAAATAAATCTTGGATCCCCTGTGAGTATAATCATCTCAAACCTCCACCCCCCACCCTTCCAACACCAAACTCATCTAAAAGTTTTTTTTTTTGGTCATACAATTTAACATGATATGAAAGCAGATAAACACACGAGTTTATGTACGTTTGTTTATTAACTATGTAACAGAAATATGGGATGCACTTCGGGCTGCAGCAGAAGCTGATCTAGAACTATCTCAAGCAATTGTGGACAGTGCTGGAATCATTGCCCAAAATACTGACATGACCATTTGCTACGATGAATCAGGTACTTCTAATAAAATTACTAAGTTTGGGGTTGGTTTAAATTAGTCCATTAAATATACATAATTTAGTAAGGTTAAAATTACACTGTTCAATAAGGTTGAAATTTTAGTTTTACGTATATATGTTATAGTTTTGAACTGTTTTTATTTGAGACGAGAGTCTATAAGATATAACTTTTTTATCTTTCAAAGATAGAAATAACGGGTATGTTACCTTATTGTTTTATATATGTTGTATGCAAAATCCCCTTATTTTTTTTGTGCATCTATTTTTGTTTTATATTTTGACATCGATCTCTTAATAAAATTTTTGGCTCTACTATTGATTGCCATGTGTCTAGGAGTGCTCAAGTACTGTATATGTTACACCCATCCTAAAACATTAAAAACTATTTGTTGAGATTCATGAAATGTGTTACTAATAGAAAACATTTGTTGCAGGTACCAAATATGAACTACCAAAGTACGTTTTGAGCGAGCCAACAAACATGATAAGATTTGGTTGACAACATTATTACATGAAGAAAATAGAAAGTCACTTTGGTGGATTATGTTGTAACGTAACAACATAATTATTCCCCACATAACCTCTTTTTTCAAGTTTAAAAGTGGCGAAGCTATAATTTCTACCTAGAATGAACCAATTTCCTTTCTCTTTTCTTCATTTATAGTCCCAACATTTGCTAGGAATATTCACAAGGTCTATGTACACGTCACTTTTTTCAGATCTCACTTGTTATGTTATTGATATTGTTGATTTGCTAGAAATATTAGGAGTTGGGACTCACGTACTCCTCGTAGTATTTGGTTTAAAATTTACCGGAACAATGTAATAATTGTGAGAAATTGGATGTCAATTCCAAACTTTTTGTTATGTGCGTTGCATTATGTTGCGCTTTGGTAAATGTTCATTCAAAGGAAGATAGAATTTTTAGGGCTAAAATGCTAAGGTAAATACTTATACGCGTCCAATATTTACATCTGTCACCATGCTCTCGTTTGAATGTCGAGAATCGTTGCTTTTGGATAAGGAATTCCTCTTCGAAACTACAAATTCATAAATACAATGTGCTCAACGAATTACTCATATTAATTTTAGGATTTGTCGCAAGCTAATTTAGAAATAAAAGAAGTCTACTGATAGCTTCAGTAATTCATTGAATTTTTTGTGTAGTTTGATATTTCACCTATTACTAATCAAGTATACGTATATATTAGGCCTTACTTTTCCACAACATTAATGACTGCCCTTCGCTAACATGGAGACCCTTTAATTGCCATAAAAGTGGAGCTAGTACATGTAATCAAGTTCTAGTTTTTTTTTCCGAAAGCTAGTTCTTGGACCGAATGGAAAAGATGCAAAGCTAAGAGAGTGGTGGAAGACTTACACAACTGAAAGAACATAAGATCGTTCTACGACAACAACTGAAGCAAAAACAAATTCAACCATAGCCGATTAGAAGGCAAGCGTTATTAATTCAAATATTATTACTAAGGTTATATGCATTTCCTCTGCACCTAAAGAGAGTTCACAGCAGGACCGTTGAAAACGTAAACCTCATCGTAACCCTTCCTGAAAGAGCAAAAACATAAATACATCAAATTACTGAAAATTGAAGTGATTGCTAAATAGAAATATCAAAAATGCAGAACTACACTTACCCTGCCTTTCCACTATAAGTGGGATTGTAATTGTAGATGAGATTGTCTAGTACTTTTTGAGCTTCCGGTTTATTACAAGACTTTCTTGCTTCACTGCATTAATGTATTAGAAGTGAAAGCTTTCAACCATAAGTACAATCTTTTGAATAAATGAAAACACAAACAAAATCTATATAGCTAGTACCATAGTTCATACTTGTGGAATGTGTTCCCTTTTTTTGTATGTGTTTTGTAATTGTTAAACCAGAGTTTTTGTGAGTTTCACACTCCAATTATCACTTGTTTCCTCATTGAAGTTTGGTTTTAGGCCACCCATAGTATTGAGCCGTCCGGTACCACTATACCATACTTGTGGAATGTATTTTTATTTTTATGTTTTAAACCACAGTATTCTTCCCCAGAGATCGTAACGAAAGGCTATATTAAGAAAAAGAGGTGTACCTGACAAAATAGTTGGCTACAAATTGAGTCACTTGAACTGCATCCTCAGAATGTGGAATTGCTGATGAACCCCATTCAAAAGCACTTTTCTGCAGTATGAGAACAATTAAACCAAATAAGTTCAACAAGAAAAAATTAAGCCCAAGTCCCAAACATGTTTGAGTCGGCTATATGAATCCTCATAGGAAATGTTTTGAAGTGAGGATATTACCCTTCTTAACAAATTCACTTATACTAATAATATATATGATAAAATGGATGTAATAAGAGAACAAATAATCATGGTACCTCTGGGTGCCACTGTAAAGCAGTTATGGGATAGTTCTCTGCTTTAAGAGTAGAGACATAGACCTGATTCATTGATTAGATCACTCATTGTAACAACAACGACAACAACATACCCAGTATAATCCATACAAAGTGGGGTCTGGGGAAGGTAGGGTGTACACAAATCTTACCCTTACTTCAGAGGCAGAGAGAATGTTTTCGATAAACTCTCGACAGAGAATTAATCATGTACTCAGCATGTAAAAAAAATATTGGAGGAAGAGAATAGACTATGTACCTTGTTGCGTGTGTCTGTGCTGGTAGTCAACATAACGAAAAAGCTAGACAGATCACCATTTGCTTGAATTTTTTCTGGTGATAAACCATACTGTTGCATGAAAGGAACAAAATAAAATAAAAATATTTAATTTTTCCGTTATCTATGCTTGTGGGAGGTAGCAGGTATTTCGTAACATTAATTAAAGTGAGTGCAAGCTAACCGGAGCACTAGAATTATCAAAACAAAATTCTGGGCTAAAGATGTGCAAACACATTTTCAAGGACTTGCTTTATGACTTTGTAGCACAAGGCATTCTTTACTCAACTTCTTTATTAATGTATCTGGGAACCTGCATAAAACATATTAGCAAAATAAACAAGTCCTTAATTTATATAATGCAAAATGCATTTTGCCACTTCGTTAAAAGAAGTTATTAATTAAATTTGCGATTAATATTAGTCTTGTAATTAGTTTGGTGATTAATTACTAGTAATCTTTAAATCCTCCCAAATATTGTATCTTCAATATTTACGGTTTCCACGAAATGGAGTTTGGTTGCCTGATTTGATACACTGAATTTCTCAAGAATGTTGTTGTCCTGGTACAAAGAGGAAAAAAAAACAGCAAAATGTCAGAACTATTGCATACTTAAAAACAACCCTAATTAATAAAAAAAAATGTAACAAATCTGTTACTTATTGTGTTTGAAAAGTTTATGTTGTGACCAATGTTGTGACTTGTGATACATCATTTTCATTGAAAAGAGTCCAAAATCTCTAGCAAAGCAGAACTGCAGTCTTTTTATGTAGTAAGCAACTAAGTTGTCCGGACTCAGGTGCGGGTGTTTGATATGATTCATGTGTGTAATAGGTCGAATTTTTTATGATCATAATTTAAGATTCAGGGGTACAAATTCAGATATGGATACAAATTCCAGGATTCGGCTAAAAATAATTATGAGACATTATATGAAAAACTTACAAGGTATTCCGAGGAGAAAACATTGATCAAGAGGAGAATCCCAAAAGGTGATAAAAGGAAAGACAGAGACATAGAATTTTCTATATACAAGCTATTCTATTTTCTTCAATTTTACCTTAGCTTTTGTTTTGATTACAGAAATCATAGATATTTGTTCTGAATTTTTCCGTCGATTTTGGGCGAAGTATCCAAAATCAGTTGATCAAAACCAGTACAGTTCTCCCACCCACACCCATGTCGTGTCGACATGAGTGTGCGACACCAAAAATGAAAAGTTAGAGCAACTCAGATAAGTAACACATGAATCGCGTTGTACACCATGGTAAGGAATAATGATCAGTATTTTTGCATATAGATCAAATTAAAGATAAACTTATATATATATAATCCAGTGAAATTCCACAACATGGAGTCTGGGGAGGGTAAAGTGTACGCAGACTTTACTCCTACCAAGGTAGGACGGCTGTTTTCGAGAGACCCTCGGCTCAAAAGAAGCATTTTTTGGCTTAGCAAAATACTTCATTAGGAGTATACTATTGTATCTCATGATTAGTTATCCCAAGATTGTTATCCACACCCTTAATGTCGGATAAAAATAACACTACAATCATGGAATAATTAGTCTCGGGATAAATTATTCCGTGATTTTATCCCAACCAAACATGGAATAAACTCATCGTAAAATTAATCCGGAGATTAGTTATCCCTCCTATTAAACGAGCCTTGGAGGCATGCATGGAAGCAGTTGGAAGGAGGTACATGTAATTATTGAAAGTGATAGTATGCCCATACAAAGGAAGCTGCAGTCACCATACAGGGGATCATTAAATTATCGAGCTGCAAGCAACAGGATCTTCACACACTGATCCATCAACTCCCGAGTAGATCTTCATGTGCATCTTAATTAGATTGTGCAGTTGTTATTGCTCAATTAAACTGCTTTGTTTTTCTTCTCTATACAGATAGCTCAAGGCAGAATGCGGAGTGAAGAGATAAACCTCATCATAACCCTTCCTGCAAAACGAGAAACAAAAAAGGAAGAAGACTTAAGTTCCCAAAAATCAGTGCACTAATTCTCAAAACCAACCTGAAATTGCTGTGTTACTTACCCTGCCTTCCCACCATAAGTGGGATTGTAATTGTATATGAGACTATCAAGCAATTCGCGTGCCATTGGCTTGTTAGAAGACTTTCTCGCTTCACTACAATTCAAAATAAGGAAATAAAACACACGAAACTAGAAGCAAAACAGTGATCACAATATGCAAAGTAAAACAGTTTCAATTGAAGAGTAAGAACAATTCGTGAAAAGCATGCCTGAGAAATATGAATTCAACTCAATTATTTCACTTTCTACTTGTGAAATTATATTCTTATTTCCAAAACAAAACGTAGCCTGCAAATCTGAAGTGTAAATGAATCTAGGGATGCACTCAACCTGATTATATATATTACACAAGCATTAGTTTTATTCAATATTTTTTATCTGTCAGTGTTATTCGATATTTCATTTTGCACCTCTGAGCCCCTCCTCGGACGGAAAAGAAAAAAGAGCACCTTATAAAATAGTTGGCAACATGTGTAGTGACTTGAATTGCATCTTCAGAATGTGGAATCCTTGATGAACCCCATTCGAAAACATTTTTCTGCAGTAATATAAGCAACAAAAACATTCAAATTAGGAATTTCAGCTCAGAATAAAAGGTCATGATGAGTTAGCATTAAGATGAGCAGTTCTGTCCAAGGAAAATAATCGTATATACTCTCTTAGTTAAGATAATATTTTTACTCCAATGGAAGCATGAAATTATAAATCATGAGAGAACAGAAGAAATAATTTTTTTTATCGGATACCAAAAGTGCAGCTTAAATCATGTTTCATGAAAATAACCTTTGAGCAGTATCCACCAAAATGTGATTAGGAAAATTTTTTAAAAAAAATATCAAAGCCGCTCAAAGAATAGAACTAGCTAGAAAACAATAGAATGTGCTATCTCGCGTTTTTATATCTAGCGACTATTAATTCACTGCATGTTCAAGATAGAATTGTAAATCCGAAGTCGTAAACCAAAGATGGTACCTCTGGGTGCCATTGGAAAGCAGCTATAGGATAGTGTCGTGCTTGAACAGTAGAGACATAGACCTGAATCAATCAAAACAGAGTAGTTCAACAAGAATCTCTACTAGATTTCATACCAATTGGAAACATTCAGCAGAAATATCCCAATAGCAAAAGGTGGTTAAATTCAACATGTACCTTGTTGTTTTCATCCGTACTAGTTGTCAATACCCTGAAAAAGCTACTCAAATCTTTATTCGCTTGAAATCTTTCTGGTGATACACCCCACTGTTGCAATAATAAAAAAAAATGCAATTAATCAACAGCATAACAGCATATTTAACGCGCTAGTAAGGCCGGAAGCAAACACAGATAAGATGAGAACTGAAAGACAAGTGCAGTAGCTAGCCTGCTCAAAATGTATTATTGTATAAGATTAACATGACTCATTCATCTGAAGGAGTTATCTCTCCTGTATTACATGTTCATAGGGACTTACTACGGACTGATCTCTAGTTGACAGTTTATGAATGATGCAAATATTCACGGATAAATGTGAATACCTTGTCGAAACAAGCTGAAATAGAACTGTAGACAGCTTGAATAAATCTAAGTAATGAAAGAGATATGAAGTACCCCCAAGGCAGGTAACTCAAAGGCCATACTCGAATATTAGACGTTGAAATCAACGTAATAATCTTAACAATTCTGTTGAAGTGTGTGACAATCTCATCTAAAAGCTCAAGTTGTTAAAGAGAGCGCACTTTTATTATTTAATTGTATTCTCAACAATTTCTAGAACTCAAAACTGATATACAGCCTTACTAGATGTAGTAGCATCGTAGAAAAATTCAGGACATTCTTCACGAGTTACCATTTTGCAACAACAATCTCCACTGGACAAAAGAAACATGTAGTAAATCATGTAATGATCACAATTAAGCTAAAAAACTACAGTACCACACCAGGACAAGAAAAAAACTATTTTGTAAAACTTACATGATGATTTTGCATCACAAGGCAATCTATACTCATCTTCTTTAGCAACACAGGGGGGAATCTGCAGAGGAATTGATAGCAAGTTGTATATCAACAAATAAGAATTATTACTGAAACCTGACAATATAGAGTTGACCATGCTATAAGGTCAAATGGTCAATAGGTTTATTAAAGTGCAGGAACGCGATATATAGTAGACAATCCTTCCTCCACTATGCCATCATCATTGGCGAAATCTTGCTCATTTTACACAAAGCAAGGGCAAGAGAATAAAGTGACACTTCTTACAAATCACATTAAAGGCGAGGCTTTGTTATTGAGTATTCCAAATAATATTAGGCTCTTTGTTCATGTACTTATTATGATTTCTCGAACGAAGAGATCCATAATTACCTACTATGATACAGGAAAAATATCACAGGAGCCTTACAATTTTCTAAGAAGATCAGGCTAGTCTATTTACTGTTTTCCTATCAATGTACACTTGGATTTACCATTATGAACGATCTTTTATATTTACCTTTTAAATGAAAGAGAAGGAAGAGGAAACGAGAAAATTGAAAGAGACAGAACAAAAAGAAGGTGAATGCATAAAGGAGCAGAACAAGCATATACCTCCCAAATACTGTTCCTTCAATATTTACATTTTCCACAAACTGTACTGTAGAGGCTTGGCTCGCTGCACTGAATTCCTCAAGAATATTGTTGTCGTTGGTGATGATCATTGTTAAAAGTTCATATCCCAAGCAGATTGCAAGTACAGGGAAGTGCTCACCAGCATCATTCTTCTCCAAAACTTTCTGCAAGTATCAAGTAAGCATTTAGATTTTCGCCACAATTTTCATCAACAAACATTTTTCGAGATACTTTCTCAGATGGTCACTCAACTAAGGTTTCTTCTCTCAGAAAGTCACTCAACTAAGGGTTCTTCTTTCAAAAAGTCACTCAACTTTTTTTAAAATTTGTGTATTGTCAAACTGTTGATGCTTGTGGAAAAGCATTCTGCATCCTCTTCCTCCCATAGCCTTAGTCATCCCCTTCCCAACTTATGTCCCCATGTTTCTTCTTGCCCGGACATTGTTGTTCTGTTTGCAGTGCTTTTATTCTGCCTCGTACTCATGTTATAATATGTTTTTGAATGCCTTGTTTATGTGTGTAAGATGGCTAATATCCTCATACTAACTTACCTTATTGTCAGCAAGGGTGTACTGGGTAGTGTTGCCGAGGGGACATGAGTTAAAATTGATATTGCACTCATTGGATGTTCATCAGGTTCTTTAGTTGTTTATTTTCAATGATGCCAAAAGGAAAGTTATGGTGGGTAGTTAGGTGCATTTCAAAACGAAAAAGAGCTACATTCTGTGTTCAAATTATAAGGCACGGAGAGCATTTCCACTTGATCATTACCTGGAAAATTCCTTTAATAACATCAAAATATAGACCATCTTTGGCCCACCCTCCGGTGAAGATAATGCCATTTACAAGATTAAGCTTCTGCAAAAAGAAATTCAATTAACAAATGTCAAACAATCCATGCTTTAATATCTTGGTGACGATTTGAGGTACTTCCCTTGAATTTCTGAGTACTGACTGACTCATTCAATTAAGCTAGCGTTTGACCATAGATTTAGTTGAAACTTGTAAAAAATGAGTTTTTTTGAAATTGTGTGTTAGACATGCATTTTCCTTAGAAAAAATTTGAAGCTTTGGGAATGGAAATAAATTTCACCAACAAACAATGTTTTTCAAAAGAAAATCTATGGACAACGGGAGCTTAAATTCGAGCTATTCAATAATCATACTTCCAGCATAATTTGCACGGACAAAAATTACAAAGAAAAGAAAGAACCTTTAACTGCCAAATTTGTTAATATGCCCAGTAAGTGAGAAATTGCGAAAATTAAAAGGAAGGAAGATTTATAAATACTTGATTGAGAACTTGGGGAGGCTCGGTGTATATTAGGGGAATGACTCTAGCACCAGCCATTTCAGCAAATTTAACATAGGAAGCTGCAATGTAAGAGACATTAGTGGCGTTGCTGAGTCTGCCCGTGGCGCCATCGCCGGGATGACTCACGATCCCGATGATCGGCCGGTAATTAAGTATAGGGTCCGGCGCGGGACAACTCGACGGGAGAGTTTGCTGGGAAACAAAGAGTTGGGCTTCTGCACTAATAATCCCATAGACAAAAAGGAGAAATGAAATTAACAGGTAGTTGCCCATTTGAATTGTTTTGCTGTGGTATTATTTTTGAAAATTCATTTGCATCATCGAATATTGACTTTTATAGGGACTAACAAAGAGCTAAACGGAAGTGGTTCAGCACATGATGTTGCTCTTTATTTTAAGTCTGGTCTCGATTTCATGTTTAAAATAGAAATGCATTCTAAAAGGAAGGTGTGTATCATATTTGGTTATTTACTAAAATTTCGGAGGACATGTATAGTTAGATTTCATATGTATACTTGGTGAAGTATCGCATATCTTAACCAAATTCCTTGCATGGGCGCGTCTTTGTATGGTTTGAAAAGGCTTACTTATCTTATAGTTTAGGGTTTTCTTCTGAATGTGCCTTACATGTCACAAATTTAAATCAATCAAATTTCAATATAAATATCCAACTTCAAATAAAAATAATAATAATAATAATAATATATATATATATATATATATATATATATATATATAAATACTGTGGTAACTGTATTGCATGAGTACAAGTGATTCCAACTATTAATAGAGGAAAAAGTTTAAAAAATTCCTTATAGTTCAACGATAATTACATCTTATCCTTACTATTTTCTAAGTTACAAAAAGTTCTTAAATTTGGGAGAATCCGGATATATTTCAAAAATATTATGATACATCACGTTTCGGTTTCGGATACATCATTTAACGCTCGGTTCTCGATACATCACTCAACGTTCCGATATATCACATAAAGTAATGTATCCGATTGATATATCTCGTAAATTGATGTATCCGAGAATAAGAGAGAGTAAGAATTTTCTTAATGTTTTCAAATGGTAGAGAATTTTAGTGAATAATGTTAAAATAACTTGTGTATTCAGGTATTTTTTCCTAATTTTAATCCTTTTCACTTTATTTTAATTCTTTTTTTTGGTTTGGGGATCGAGATAGAAGATTTGATGTTAATCTCAAAAACAAAATATGAAGCGAAGGCCCAAGGTTGAAGCCCATGAAAGAAGTCCATTAAAAGCTATGCCATCACGTTATGATTCTCCATTTAAGACGAATAAAACTGATAGGAGGAAGTTGTTTTGATGGTAAGTACCTTTGCATTCGATTTTGTTTGTCCACGATAGACTTCACACTCTCTTTAAATAATATTTTTTTATCTCAATATTTTAAAACTATCTTTAAAATAAATAAATTTTTAAATAGAAAAGTACGTACATATTTGTGGACTTTTTACCAAACAAGTAGGATCCAACATAAATAAAATATTGATATTGTCGTTGAATATTTGTTAAATAAGAAAATATGTTATTCTTTTTTAGATTGACTAAAAAAAAAGTATTTCATATAAATTGAACAGAGAGAACGTATAAACAAAGTACATTAGTATATATTTTATCATAATATTCATATTAATTGGTGTATAATTTTAATGAATTTATAAAACAGTTTGAGGACTAAGTTATTAATATTAAGGTTAAAACATAACTTTTTTCTTTATATGTTAAAATGGACAAGTAAACAAGTACTTCCTCCATTCCGTATTAAGTGAATTTTTGAGAAATTTTTCCTTGTTCAAAATAATTGAATTGTTCAAAGTTCAAGATAGATGTTTGAATCTTTTTTCATAATTGCCCTTTCATTTATTTAAGTTTTATATTTCTAAGAGATAAATCACACTACTTGCAAAATTATATTTATGATTTTACAAAGGATAGTAGTGAAAAGTATGATTCAAATTATGTTCTTAAATATTTTTCTCAATATGTGTGTATTGACTCGCAGATTCACTTAATATGGAATTAAGGAAGTAAAATATTGAAATATTCAGTAACTTTGTGTGCATTGGAGTCAGTGCCTTCCCAGTTGGTGGTACCACCTTGTTTGAATTGGAAGGCTTCTGTCAGCCAGTTGCTGAAGGGACACTGTCATTCAATTTACTAATCCTATCTTCTAGGCCTGGAAAATTATGTGTACACATGAAATGACTCTACGTACAATGATTTTTTATGTGTTTTTTTTACGCAAACAAAATAAAGCCTTAAATATATACACTCTTGATATAGAGGTAGTTTTAAAAAACCTACATAATATAATGATAGTTTGGGATTTTATAGCAAAAATATGCTTAGATAGACTTATTATCTATTCAAATATAGTTAGATTGAGATATTGTATACGTATGGATATATTTATTAAGGTGCCGTTTGGCCCCAAATTTTTAAATATTTTTTATAAAGTTTTATCATGTGTTTGACCATAAATTTTCTTAAGTTTTGGTGAATTTCAAAAAATATTATTTTGTACCTGTAAATTCTAAAAATTATTAAAAATAGCAATAAGTTTGTGTTATCATTTTATAATAAATATGTTCCCTTTAAAAAACATTATAACATAATTGATAACGATCAACAACAACAAAATAACAATATGGGCAAGAGTAATAAATTAATCGAATTAAAAAAAAAATATTATTTTTTCAATCTTGTCACTCAAACTATTCTTTTTTGGGAAGGTAATAACAAACTATTATTTTATAAAATGTTCCCACATTGTATGTATGAACAATCTCTTTCCAACAAGCTTTCATTTCTAGATCAAATGATCGAGAAGACGAAGCAATGGAGTAATCTGATAGATAAATATTTAGTTGAAATTAATAAATGATGTGTATTTTTACAAAATATAAAAGTTTGAGGTAATTTTCAAATTTTTAAAACTTCCCAAGTTCTTATTTTTTCTAGATCTTGGGATTTTTGCCAATTATATTTTCCAAGTAATGATAAATTATATGGACAAACATTAGTTTCCAAGAATTTTTCAAGTAAAAAACTATTGGGGCCAAACGTAGAGATATTATATACGTGTGCAAGCGGTTACACTTATTTATGCAAGCGGATACAATCTATTGTGCTACGTTTTGAAACTAAAATGCCTCTACGTTTCATAATTAAGCAGAACCAATTAACCCATCTTTTAGGTAGTGTCATATTTACCCATGAAAATGTGAATCATTCCATGAAAATTGGTTTTACGATCCTTTTTTTTCTCCATCTGGTGTTCGATATTTATATTGAAACTCGATTAATTCAAATTTTGCATGGTCTATTTTTGAAAACAATCCTCCGAACATGATGTTTTTCTATATCTAGAGCTCCAAATATGCGACTAATGTGCGTATATTTGGAGTATATTGGATCATTAGTAAAGAAAGACAACCTCAACAATTGTGTTTTAAGAGTTGGCGAGTTATTGCCTTCTTTACAATATTACTCATTGATGTGTATATATATCAGCTCTCTCTTGAGTATATACATGTGATGTTTGAACTTTGAAATGCACTTTTCGAATTACCTTTTTTTCACTTTTGTTTACCATTTTGATGGGAAAAAAATAGTGTATGATTGATTGAATATGATAGTGGAGAACATGTAGGTGAGAAATGAAGGAGAGATAATAGTGTATGATTGTATGTGAGAGTGGAAGAACCCCACAAGGTGGTGATAAATGATCTAAGGAAAAGTAGTGAATGATTGAAAGGGAGAGTGGAGACCACTAAGGTGTGATGATGGACATAAAGACATTGATGGGGTTTGCTTTGCCTTTCCCACTTTGACCAATTGCCTTCTACAATCTTATGATTTTTTCTCAGGTGTGGCTAAACCTTATGGGATAATTTGATTGGGAGGAAAATATTTGGAAAAATATTCCATTTAATTATATTTAAAATTAAAAATTACTTAAAATAAGTCAATTCAAATAGGTCTTGAGTAGTCGCGGATCGAAGCAATGTTAATCGATGGGGTTTATTAAATCCTTTAAACATATCCTACCGTGCGTCCAAATTGCAATTCTTGTTTCTATCATTTTTTTTGGTTAATCGGATAATATTATATGAGAGGTATCTTAAGAAGCAGTATTACTAAATAAGGGAGTAGTAGTATTGGTTGCTATCAAATTATTATTACAATCGAAATTTTTCTTGAAAATGTAGCTCCTAGTATATCTGCCTGCTTCTTTTGCAAACACTGGAGGGATTAGCAAAATTCTTATACGATCAAATAATTGTTTCTTGGCCCCTTTCTTGGGTAAGAGACCAAAATTAATATTTGAATTCTAAATTTTAGGTTATTGACATCAGGTGTTTAGTAACTAAATTGTGAATTGAATTTTATTTATATTTGATTAAAAAAATTTAATACAAATAAATTAAAATTATTGGGTTGTGTATAAAGTAATCTGCTCCACCCAACAAGTATATGACTTTCTGATACCATGTTTTATTTGATGTTGGCCGAAGCTTTTTCGTCTTGGCATTTTCCTGATGTGTATGATTATATGGGGCTGTGTTCTCATCATTTAGTGTGTAATATTAGTGGATCAACAAACTTAATTTGAAAACAAAAGCAAATTAAATAGGTTTGCCTTGTAGGTGGCAGGCAGATCATCTGCAATGACAACCTACTTCTCTTTTTTGTTACTCATAAATTCATTGCTCCAAATAATCTGAATCAGAAATTTGACGAAAAATATACAAAATTAGATATATATTAATCTTCATACCCTAAATGATTTTTCGATGAAGAATGTGCATCGGACCACCCTTTATTTAAAATGGTTCCGCCCATGTCGGCCCCCCCACCCTCCCCCTTAGTCCAACATCAAAACAGAGCCCAATGGCCCCAATTTTTAATCTTACAGCTAACTAGAATGCTGGTTTTTTTTGATTTTTTTTTTATGGCGAAACCATAATTACTACTTAACAAAAGAATTCAAAATAAAAATAGGTATATTACTATATCTAAAACTTTTTTTTTAATGTCAAAAGGGATTCAAAAAGTTACTTTATCCTATACTTGCATTTTTTTTAGTCTTTAAGTCACCAACTCGAAGCTTTGTGTAGGTTATGGTTACATGCTTACGTAAGGGTTATTCATATGAGTTTAAATTATATACACGATTAATATATACAGATAAAAGTAATCGTTGATGCTAAAATAATTTACAGCGATATAAATTATCATAAATTTTATTAGAAGAGCACACAATTTGTGTCTTTCTTGGATTTGCTTTTCTTTTAGATCACTATATTTTGTTTATTTATAGTGAGTGAGAGAAAAAGTATATAAAAAAATGGGCCAAATAATATTTGCATTTTGTTGACTATTGAGGTGTATGATATATGGTACTTTTATCACAAGGGAATCACGTGAATGTGGCAGAACTCATCGCGTGCTGACCCCAACGATGTTAGGGGCCACTTACGATTGCTAATTCATGCTAAATTGTTGGAAATCTGTTTTTTTATTATTTATTGTTGATGGCTAAACTCATCTAGCACGTGCACCGAACTCTGTCACGTGTGAAATATTCCACCTATTTGATTTTCTTTTTCCATTTTTTATGGAAAGTCTCGGGAAAAATAATATTAGATTAGAAAAAGAGGTTATTGTTGATTTTTTTTTTTTTCCATTTTGGAGGATTTATAGTGTTTCCACACTTCCCCTCCAGTGTGACTCGAACCCAGGACCTATCGATCGTGGGCGGAGGTGCTTAACCAACTGAGCAATCCTCACTTGTCAGGTTATTGTTGATTCAAATTATGCACCCCATGGGATAGAAATTGAGGAAGGGAAACTATTCAAGATTTTGATACTTTTATAGATTTAATTTACTTTATACATTTTGTTCAATGATTGAATTCTACTACATGATCAAACTTAGAGGATTCAAGAATGATACATTATTAAACTTAGTGAATTCTTATTTATGTTCTGATATATAATGACTCAAATTCATAATCTTAGAATTAGAGGTGGAACAACTTTTTGTCATTCTTTTTATTTTCAAGATTCTTTTTTTAAAGAAAAAATATTTTAAACTTTTTTTTGATTAACTAAATATAAGAATTTTTTTAAAAAAAAATCCTTCATACCAAACAAACATTAAATTAAGGGGTTTTAAATTTTCTTTTTTCACAATTTAGGGGGTTGGTTAGTAGGAAATGTTGGAGTTCTTTGGCACGTGACACGGTTCCGTCATTCGTAATCAGCAGGTCACGCTTCGGTGCAAGTAGCCCCTAAATACTAATTATTATTATTATTTTTTCCTTCCTAAATCCTAATCCACTTACTCATGCTTTTTTTGGTTTATTTTTTAAATTAGTTAATTTAAAGCGAAATCACAAAAATAACATTTGATTTCCTTATAAATATAAATTAATTGGAGGATAATCTATATATTAGTAACTAGTAGAAGATTCATCCCCTCTAGTAAAATTTGTTAATTTATGTGAAGTCAAACTCGAAAAAACTACCTACTTCGTCTTACATAAAAAAAAATGTGCAGTATATATATTCATCTACTTGTATAGATAGTCTGGAGACTGGAGGTGTCCTTTTTTGAGTAGTATTTCTAGAAAACGAAGGAAAATGGTTATTAAGAATAAGGATATATAATATCATTTTCATGGGACTATTATTGAAGATTGTAGATATTTATTAAATGTCAATAAAACCTAGCAAACACACCTGGAGAGAGGCTAATAATAAATGCATTGACTATCTGGCAAACAAAGGACACGAGCATAATGAAGATTTGATTATTTAAAAAATACACTCAAAGACATAATTTAAATACACTCAAAGACATAGAATTTCTTCTCCTGACAAATTTAAGTAGCTAGCATTTCTTTTGAAAGATTAGAAACCTTTTTAGTGTTTTCCATTGTAAAAAAAAATGTATAAGATATTGATGGAAATTCGGCCTAATTACTTAAAATTTTGTTTCTAATTTAGGAAGATTCAATAGTCTTGGTTTAAGAAATAAGCTAGAAACATTTCTATCCTTAATACTCTGTACATAAATGACATTAATTGATCTTGAAATTTTGATAGTACAATGAAATTAATAAACTACATTATTGCTTTTAATAGCTTTGATAATAATAAGATATATTCATTTAATGTAACATTAAATAGGGATAATAATTGTTATACCCCGAAAAAAAACTATTTCTTATTGGACACCCCACTACTTTCATACCCCTTTGTTTTTAACTATCTCGTGCATTTGATACCATGAGAATATATAATATACTCTAATAGTATCAAACAGTTTCACTGAAGCACTGTCTGATGCTGCGTCAACATGACGTAAAATCTGCGGAATTAAAAGGGAAAAAGTGGGATAAGAAGGTAAATAATTTGGGTCATGAGTCTATCAAAGGTAAATAGTTTGGATTAAGTCCAATTTGGATAAATAATTTCACAATTAATCTATTAGGTGAAAATTTCCCCATTAAATAGACGAAGAGTGATTGGAATGTTCTACCCCTCAAACTAGAAGAAAGGTCTTACTCTCCTGTCCATATTAGATGGACATCTTACTAAAAATATTTGTCCCATATTACTTGATCACTTACTAAATCAAAGGGCAAAATGATAAAGTCTTCCAATGTATTAATGATTTCTTAATCACCATATAAAGTTGAAAGTGTCCATCTAATATGAAACAGAGGAAGTATCCATTTTATGTAAACAAGATGAGGTCTGTTCGTAATTCACCCTATAAACTTTTTAATATATCATGTGTATAAAAAGAATTGTCATAGCATACTCTATATGGACAAAACATTATTCCTTAACAAAAATTAAATAAATTATTAAAATTAATTAAAATTAAAAATTAAAATATTATTATCTTTCGCCCAATAAAAAATTATAAAATATTTTTCTTACCTCCATCACTTTCTTTCCGCTTTTATTCCCTATACAGATATTTAAGTGAATATCTCAATGATAGTATCATTTCCTCAAATACATGAGTTATTCTTATGTTTCATGGGATCAACTTTATTTCAAATACAAGAACTATCCAATAATTGCACTTATTGGTTTGTCGTATTGTTCAATAAAATGAATGGATAACCTCCGGATCTTGAGTTTAAATTTCACCAAAAAAGCAAAATACTAAATGAATTCATCTTATTTATCCAAATTTAGATATATAAAATTACTCCATTCCTACATTTTTACTTGTTTATTATATTAAAAATAGATGTTCAATAATATTTATTTAATTTATAAAATCAAAAGATAATTTTAATTTAGTTTCTAATTTACTCTTATTATTAATTAGTAGTCATTTCCCAATTACATTTTTCAAAATATTATATTTATTATATTCAAAGAATGATATTGTAAAATTAGGTACCCTTCTATTTGGAGAGAAAGGTAAAATGTAATTTTGTACTATATGTATAACATTGCCATCCATATTCAATGTGAACTAATATTCTTGTACTTATATTTTGTGTAATAATAAACTAAACTTCTACATGATTTGAAGGTAAGTTTTTAAAAATTGATTCAAAATTTATGGTCAAACGTTAGCTAAAAAAGATTAAATTTTATTTTCAAAATAAATTAGCAATAGCTTCTTTTTATTAGAAGGTATAAAATAAACTAAGGCGATTTATTTATTTTGCATAGGAATTCTGCATTTTTTTTGCCAAGTGGGGCAGTATTGTCAATTACTCAGCAACGTCTGAACGTCATGAAATCCCCTGCTTCTTCTTTTTTCCTTTTCCTCGTATTAAAGTGGAGTCGTCACTATTTCGATTTTCGGTTCTTCAATTATTTCCACATTCTTTCATCAATTTTCAACCATTTCCCTTCTCAATTATACCTTTTCGATTTCATTTCATCTTTCGGACTTTACCATTTATTGCCCATTTGATTGTTTCACTTCTGAGAAGTGTAGTGTTCATGCAGTTTGCTCAGTGCTAAGAGCTTTTAACGGCGTCGGTTTTCTAATCGCACCGATCAAAATGACGTCGGGAACAAGGATGCCGACGTGGAAGGAGCGGGAGAACAACAAGAGGAGAGAACGACGGCGAAGAGCCATTGCCGCTAAAATATTCGCCGGATTAAGGATGTACGGTAACTATCAACTTCCTAAACACTGCGATAACAATGAGGTATTAAAATCCCTCTGCAATGAAGCCGGCTGGACAGTTGAGCCCGACGGCACCACCTACCGCAAGGTAAATTTCATAGATAGAAGCATTTAATTTGTTGCAGCGGATATCACAGCTATCAATTGTTCCTTTTTCCTATCGAAATGATAAAAAAAATGCAACATTCAGTTGGAAAAAGCTAACAACTGATAGCTATGATATGGAATTTGTGATGAAAATAATAATTTAGTGTATTTTTTACCATTAACGTTTTGCAATTATTCATAAGTTCTGAATGTCCGTATTCAAATATCCTTCGTCAGAACCAGTTTCATGTTGCAAGTTAGATGGTTGCAATTTTGTGTAGCAGTAGTACAAATAGCTTTGGTTAATGGCTCAATTTATGCTAATTAAAGTAGCAGTACCGCAGTGTGTACTACGTACTGCAAAGCTTATCCGCACTAGCAGGCGTTTGTTGAGATTGCTGTTATAGTACTTGCGTCATTATAAGATTAGATTCTTCTTTTGCCTTTGCTTTAATCATCTACCTACGTTAGACTAAACAGAGGTCGTTGAACAATTCCTTTTCTTCTTTTCTTTATAACAATACAAATCAATTTGCGTACACTTTGATTAATTTACTAATTCTTATTAACACAACACATAATTTACTAATTCTTATTAACACAACACAAGTATCAGATAACTTTTTCAAGCGAGTGATTGTTGTGAACACTCAGACACCCTTTCTGTTTTGCCTTTTGCTTTATTGACCCCCTGAAGTTGCAAATTTGCAAGATTCGCCAGTTTAGCCTGTTCTCACCTGAAAAAGTGATTTGGTATTGAGAAAGACAATAATACCCCTGCAATAATTTCACTGGAACTTTTGGTATTCACATGTCTGTCTCGAATTAGGGGTGGGTCTTTAACAATGTAGGAGAATTGTACTTGCTTAGGTTTCTTCTTTTCTGCTTTACTTTTGGGCCAATTAAACATTTTTTGAAAACTTTTGAGGGTGAAAGTGGGGGGTTGAGTTTTTCATCCTGCTTAAATGTTGAACTTTTTTCAGATTTAGGGTATTTCCCTCTTTCTCACTTGCTGTTCTGATGAAAAGTTCTTTATTAGATAGCTCCATTATTTAGGGAGTGATATAAGGGGTGTTCAACATTTCTTTTTAGGGGCTCTGCCTATACTATTTCTTTCTCTCTTGCTTAGGTGCTTGTCTTATTACACGTGCCTTTCCTTGTAATCAGTGAAATGCATCAACTAAAATGAGACCAAAGTAGGGGGCTAATTAATTTACATCCTAAATATTCACCTGATATTGAACTAATTATGGGGAGTTTAGATAAAATGATTCTTTTGAGTGAGGAAGGTAGACTTGAGTTGTAAACACAGAAAAGGAGAAAAAATCTTAGGGTGATTTTGATCCAAATGGAAGTTTAGACAATTTGTTTTTGGTTTCTCATCTATTTGGGGTTTGACTAATCTAAATTCGTGCCTAGAAGTCCCACTTTGAGGTAAAACACTTCCAACTAAGGACGATTTCATTCTCAGGACTCCAATTTTAGACGCTTAATTAAAGATGAAGGAGAACTTACCTTTGGTGGTTTAGACAATTTCATTACATGATAGAAATGATTTTGTATATGTCTTTGAGACAGTCTAAAGCCTACCAACCGGTAACCAACACTAAGGATGTCAAGTGAGTAGTATTATTTACTGCTATTTATCTGCTTTCAAGTCTGATACACGATGCAAGATATTATGTTCTTCCTCCTACCATTTGGTTGAACTGATGAAGAAGAATTTAATTATGGTCATTTTTATGTTAAAAGAGTCTGAACTCAGAGTTTTGTCTTGCATCATATAGTAATTGTTTTAAAACAAAAGTACTTGCATAATATGAAGAACTTTAAAGCAGCAGGAAACAATAAATTGATAAGGCTGTTATTCACAAGAAATCAGGGACTGGCAGGACAATTTGAGTGGACAATATTGAAATTCTTGTCTTTTCATAACAAAGATGTTAGCGCCACCTTTCACACACCTCAACTTAAGAGTTACGTACTTCTTAGGAACAATGTAATTAACAGTTACAACTAGTGATTTCAATTTTTGGCTATACCTAGCTTGCTAGATATATAGTATGAAAATGGCTATTGCAACAACTCCTGAGTTTTTGTTGAAATCTTTAAATATTTGCAGGGATGTAAACCAATGGAGAGACTGGATTTTATGGGTGGTTCAACATCATTAAGTCCATGTTCATCTTACCAGCCAAGCCCTTTCACTTCCAACAACCCAAGCCCTTTCACTTCCAACAACCCAAGCCCTGCTTCCTCTTCGTTTCCTAGTCCAGCTTCGTCCTCATATGCAGCAAACCTGAACATGGACGGGAAATCCCTCATCCCGTGGCTTAAAAACCTCTCTTCTGGATCCTCATCAGCTTACTCCTCCAAACTCCCTAATTTTCATATTCATACTGGCTCTATCAGTGCTCCAGTGACCCCTCCTTTTAGCTCGCCAACTGCCCGAACCCCTAGGATTAAAACAGATGCCGGATGGGCTGGATTTCGATACCCTTACCTTCCATCATCTACACCAGCTAGCCCTGGTCGTCAGAAATTCATTGGTGGAGAATGTTTTGCTGGAATAAGTGGACCACCTTCTCCAACATATAGTCTTGTTTCGCCAAATCCATTTGGGTTCAAAATGGAGGGTATATCCCATGGTGGATCTCGTATGTGCACTCCTGGACAGAGTGGCACATGTTCACCTGCTATTGCTGCAGGATTGGATCATACTGCTGATGTTCCCATGGTTGAAGTGATGATATCTGATGAGTTTGCATTTGGAAGCAATGCGGCTCGGATGGTGAAGCCGTGGGAAGGGGAGAGGATCCATGAGGATTGTGTTCCGGATGATCTTGAACTTACTCTTGGGAGTTCAAAGACAAGGTTTGTCGTCATAAATCCTATATTTGTTCAGGTCGCTTAAAAGATAACTACATATGACCGTCTAGAAAATATAAACTACTTACACCAGCATATGTTAATCAAATCCTTTTGTTTTTTATATCTTACTCTTTGGCTTGTTTCTCATAAACAACACAATTTGCAGATAAAAATTGGAAGTGTGCAAGCAAAGGAGAATTGGCTTCTATTGATGTCAAAGTGCGATGGGGTAAAAATGAAACAAAAGTTTTAGGCTTTCACAGGAGGAGTTGTTATTATAGCATCTACCCTTTCCCATCTCCCAATTCAGTTGCTATATAATGGAAAACTTTAAAATTAGTAGCAAAATGTAAGTTGCAGAATTCAATTACTCCACATTATTCGAATGTTAGTTTGAACTTGTGCAAAAAAGAAACGCAATTGCTGCAAGAAGTTGGCTATGTCTATCGTTATTATATCATTTCATTATACTTGAGCGCATAAGATAAAATCTATGAAAGAGGAAATTGAGAAACCTGTAATGATCATAAAATACTTAGCTCTTATTTTATCCATGCTTCTTAATTAGTAGAGGTTCGTCGCATCATTAGCATTGGTAATGTAAGAACTAGCCTCTCTTGTTTGTAATTATTCACGTTCAGGATTTTTACTATTTTTAATAAAAGGCCGCTAGACGTTCTGTCTAGAGGTATAAATTTGTAAAAAAAAAATAGTAGAAGAGGATAAACCTTACCCCTGATTCCTGCTAGTGTAGACCAATTACAAGAAAGACAATAAGAATGGGTCCAAAACTATTTTGTAGTATATCATATATTCAAAGAGAACAACCTACACTTAGGTCAAAGTTGGTGTATTGATATGTTCAATTTTTATGATGATAGAATTAGAGGGAGCAACGGAGTCAGGATTTGAAGTTATGAGTTTTGAATTTATCATTGAGCTATACAATAACAACAATAAAAACCCACTGAAATTCCACAATGTGGGGTCTGAGGAGGATAGAGTGTACGCAGACCTTACTCTTACCAAGGTAGAACGACTGTTTTCGAAAGACCCTCGGCTCAATGAAAGCATAAAAATAGGTCAGATACGGCTAAAAATTCAAATCGATATGGAAAAGCAAATAGCGAAAGCGACACAAATAAAATAGAGTAATCAAAATGCAGAAAGTAATAGATAATAAAAAATAAATAAATAAAAAAATTATAAAGCGCTAATGCACTTACTAATAAGAAAGAATAACGAGACTATATACTAGCCTTCTACCCTAATGTGGGCCTTTCACCCCCTCCTATCTAAGGTCATGTTCTTGGTAAGCTGTAATGCGCCATGTCCTGTCTAATCACCTCTCCCAATATTTCTTCGGCCTACCCCTACCTCTTCTGAAATCATCCATGGCCAACCTCTCACACCTCCGCACTGGGGCATCTGTGTCTCTCCTCTTCACATGCCCAAACCATCTCAGTCGCATTTTCTGAATAGCCTAATTTGTAATCTTGTCGCTTCTGGTATGCCCACACATCCATCTCAACATTCTCATCTCGGCAACTTTCATCCTTTGAACGTGAGAGACCTTAACTGGACAACACTCCGCTCCATATAACATAGCCGGTCTAACCACCACTTTGTAGAACTTGCCCTTAAGTTGTGGTGGCACCTTCTTGTCACATAGCACACCGGAAGTGAGCCTCCATCTCATCCACCTTGCCCTAATACGATGTGTGACATCATCGTCAATCTCCCCGCTGCATTGCATGATAGACCCAAGGTACTTGAAACTACTTTTTTTTGGATGATTTGGTCACCAAGCCTAACTTTCACGCCAACCTCTTGAGGTGTCTCACTGAACTTGCACTCTAAGTACTCTGTCTTGGTTCTACTCAGCTTAAATATTTTTGACTCCAAGGTATGTCTCCAATCCCCCAGCTTAGTGTTAACTCCGCTACGAGTCTCATCAATCAGGACTATGTCGTCCACGAAAAACATACACCATGGAACCTCACCTTGAATTTGTCACGTCAATCCATTCATCACCAAGGCAAATAAAAAAGGACTAAGAGCTGATCTTTGATGCAATCCCATCACAACTGGGAAGTGCTCTGAGTCCCCTCCTACTGTCCTTACCCTGGTTTTGACACCCTCATACATGTCCTTGATCAGCCTAATGTACGCCACAGGTACACCTTTAGCCTCCAAACATCTCCATAATATCTCTCGTGGAACTTTATCGTAAGCCTTTTCTAGGTGATTGAATACCATATGCAAGTCCCTCTTTCTCTCCCTATATTGCTCCACCAGTCTCCTCATAAGATTGAACGTCCCGGCATAAATCCGAACTGGTTCTCTGAAATAGACACGCCTCTCCTTACCCTCATCTCCACCACTCTTTCCCACATTTTTATAGTATGACTTAGAAGCTTGATACCTCTATAGCTGTTGCAGCTTTTGATATCCCCCTTGTTTTTGTATAGAAGGATCATTACGCTTGACCTTCATTCTTCGGACATCATTGAGCTATAGTTATTTTAATTATTGGATTTACAACCAAATATTTAATTTAAGTAAAAGTTATTAAATTTGTCCAAATCTATACCTAATACTATAGCTCCGCCTCTTATTAGAAGTCATTCAAGACCGCGTGACAACCTTGTTTATTTGGAGTAAGATGAAAGTGTGAGAGAGATTGTTCAACAACAGGTTGAAGAGATTAGTAATCATCTCAATTTGGATCGTTATGTTGGCGTATATTTTCTAAGACTCCAACATTAAAAAAACAATTCAGAAAATACTTGTAAATTAAAACCTTCTATTATTTTCTAAGCCCATGACTATTTAGGTTATCTATATACGCAAGCTTTACTAATTTTTAGCACAATTTAATTCATTAAATACAATCTTAGTATTAGGAAATGGAGGACGTAGCTTCTTTTCTATGAAACAAGATTTTTTTTTTACGTAATCCTCCATTGCAAGTACTATTGCATTACAACAATTAATATTTATTTATTTTGCGAAAATTCCACTATCTATTAGTCCAAATTGCCCCAACTCGACTTAACTATTTGACAATAAAAGAAAGAGAAGTTCGCTTGTGTACGGATTTACTAAATCAGAAAATTTTCAGCTCAATTATTTACCGTTATAGTTGGGTCTATTCAATAACCTACTGATTTAGATAAATATCTAATATGTTTTTGATCAAAGAAGTCATTTTAGAGTAAATGGCTAAATTCACCGGTGACCACCTAAATTTGATATCAAGTTTCATTTAAACACCTTAACTAAACTTTGTTCATTTTAGACACCTAATGTCAAGCCCCGTTGTGTCATTTTGATACTTTTCGCTGACTCAACTTAGCACATGTGTTGCACGAATTTTGAGCGCGTGACAGACTTTTTTTCTTATAAATATTTTTTTCTCCTTCTTCTTCTTCATCACTCTTTCTCCCTTCCATCTTCTCCACCTTCCACCACTCTCCATCACCACACAACTTTTAAAAAAATTCTACAAATTATACTAGGTTACATTCTTTGATTCTTTCATCTTCTTTGAAAAATCAAATTTACATCTTGCTTCATTTTAAGAAACAAAACTGATTTCAAGGATACAAAAAAAGAAATCAAATTCTTTCAAATGAAAAAAATGATTTATATTTTACCTTCTCCGTTGAAATTAAGAAATAAAACTAATTTCAAGGGAACAAAAGAAGAAATAAAGAAGCTTCACTTGAAAAAAATAAAAAAAATCTCTTTTACATATCCATCATTGTAAATCCCAATCAAAGTAGCATAAGAAATCAAGTTACTTCAAATGTCATACAAAAACTTGTCGATTTAATAAAATTTAACTTATTCTTTCAATTTATTTTATTTTGTGAACTAATCCCTATTTTGTTATGGGTTTTGGTATTGATCCAAAGGGGAAAAAATAAAGTAAAAGTGAGTTTGTTTTTTTTTTTTAAAAAAATCCATGTGTCACATATTGATTCGTTTATTTTTTTGCATAGGAGGCGTTTGAATGTATGCGCTTAGGCTGATTTTAAAAATATAAAAAAAGTATCAAAATGACATAGCGAGATCTGATATAAGGTGTCTAAAATAAATAAAATCTAATTAAAATATCTAAATCAAAATTGATGCCAATTTTATGAGGCCACCGATGAATTTGGCGGAAAAAAATTAAATATGATCCCTGGTCAATGATATCAAATGGGACAAAAAGGAAGGCCCCACCTTTTGGTCTTTAAAAAAAAATCTTTTTGAAATGTGAAACTGTAATTTCTGAATTTTTTTTCTCAAGGGACTCAAAATTCAAAAACATGATATAAAATTCCATGCACAAAATACAGTTATATCTGAGTTTCAAATCCATTTTCAAATTAAATTTAGAGCTATATAATAATTAATTATAAAGTAAATAATAATCTTGAATTGAGTTATTACCACGCTATTAATGTTTACATAACATCTCATGCAGTGTGAAGATCATGTACTGCCATCAAAATTTCTCTTAATAAATACATACTTGCATCAAGTGTTTATATTATATTCTATAAATTCACTGTACTTCACTAATTTAACAAGGAGCGAATGTAAGTTAATTAACTGTCATTACGTTCTAAAAACCCGTATATCCACACATTGTATATTTATTTGCTTGAGGTAAACACTAATATCAGTAATTTTTGTTATCCATCCTATATTAAAGTTAGTAAATCAGAAATAGTAAATATAAAAAGAGAAAAAAAAATAGTATTCGAATCCACAAAATTCACTGTGTGTCCTTAAGGAATTTAATCCCTCACTGTACCCGAGGTTATAGATTATTTTCTCCCAGGATAAAACGGATAGATCATTAAAGAAGTAGCGGTACGTCAAACTTCTTCAATTTCAGCAAACTTAGAAAGCAGCAATGTAATCACACAAAGACACAATTTTGTTTGTAAGAAAATATATGCAAAAGAGAAGGAAAATTCAATGAATAAAAATGAGAGGAAAATCCTTATTTATAGACAACAAAGAGTAGTGTGAACAAGTGTTTATTGTGGCTTATCGAAAAAGTCACAATCCTTCACAAAAGTCACAGTCTTTCAGAAAAGTTGCAACTCTTTTAAAGAAGTCACAACTTTTTGAAACAGTCACAACCCTTTTAATGAAAAATCACGACCTTTCATTTCCAATTCACATCTTTAAAAGCCAACATTTTTCACCATTTCTCAATAGGGTAGTTTCCAGGAAAAAACATTTTTTTTTCTCCAAAGAAAAAAAAAAATAACTCATGTCGTGTTTATAAAGGGATTAAGATCACCAATCCACGGTTTCTGACCTATAGGCCCAATGGAAAATTATAGAAGGCCTTGATGTCGACAAAATGGGGCCCAGTCGGCCCAATTTGAAAAGATTTTTTTATCTTCAGAACCACAGCAAGTTATCACTGCTTACGTGGCGTTAACTGAGAAGGGTATGCGCATTACGCACCCCCTATTCTCCATGAAAATCCCAAAACATATCTTCCCCCCTCCATTTTTTTCTACTCTCTCCAAATAGCCAAAAAAATCTATTTCATATTTCAATCGTCTTTTACAAACCCTAACAACTTCAACTTGAGGTTTTTGAAGTAGTAATTACTCTGTTTTGTGGATTCTGATAAGGTAATTTCACTGTTTCTGAGCACCGGCGCCGTCGGAAACGGTTCAATATGAGCTTTTGAGCTAGAGCTGAGTTCTAGAAGCTTCTCTTATCCTGGTATATTTCTGGAAACTTCTACTGGTAGTTTATGTATTACTGAACTTGGATTTTAGTTGGTTAAACTTGAGATAGACTATTACTTATGGAATCTAAGTTGTTATGGATTTGGTGACAATCAGCGAGGTTGTTTAAGTTGTGATCGATGCTTGTTGTAGTAGTACGGTTTGATGCTCTTTTGTTATAGATTGGAATTAAAGGGATATTTTGAATATATTTTAAAGGAATTTAAGGGTGATTTTGGTGAAGGAGGTGAAGTTTTAGTGGAAAATGATGTCTGTAGAGAGATCATTTGAAGCATGGGAAGAGGTGCAAAGACATGGGCAGGATTTAGCGGATAAGCTTGCTCAAGGAGTTACCGGTTTGATTCAGTCGCATATTACTCCTCCGTCGTTTCCATGGCCTTATTCACAAAATTCCAAGTTTTTTGATGTAGAGTTGCCAACTCAAAGTTTTATTCCGAGAGATTTTGGGATAGCTGTGGATAAATCTGCAATTGCAGGGGTTTCAGCAATTTTTGATATGGGGAACAGAATAGGGCAAGCTTCCAAGCTTTTCGATGTAGAGTTGCCAAGTCAAAGTTTCATTCCGAGGGATTTTGGGATAGCTGTGGATAGCTCAGCAATTGCAGGGGTTTCATCAATTTTTGAAATTGGAAACAGAATAGGGCAGGCTGGAGCAGACTTTGGGGCTTGCTTGAATGGAATGGTTCACCAGTTTTTCAGGAAGTTGCCAGTGCCTTTTCGGCAAGATGAGAATTTAGGATTGTCTTTGATGGCTGGGACAGATAGCCAAAGAGCTGATCTGAATATTACCCTACAGGAGGATTTGGGGTTGTTGGCCGAAAGATTTAGGGGATATGGCTATGCTGAAAAGGATTCTGCGGAAGATAGACCAAGTGAAGAGGAGTATTTTGGTGTTAATTTGAAGGCATTCAAACACTTTGGCAGATCACAGGTAAAATTTTAGTGAAAAGTGACAGGGTTATGTTCTTGTCTAGTCACATCTATAAATTTCTTCATTTTTGCGCTCAATATGATTCCTTGCTTTGCGTGTTACAAACATTTGGTTGATGCTTGTTTTATAGAATACTTAAGGTGCAGTTTTATGGAATGAAGATTTCCATTAGTTTGATGTTGGATTCACCCCTTAGTAAGTATAATTTTGATTTTGCACTTAGAAGATACTTAAGCTGCAATGATGTGAAATACGGATATTTCCGCCTGTACTCTGTCTATAAGCATTAGCAAATATGACGTATGCCTACAGTCTACTGGTTTAGAATGCAGCACTAGTTGATCAAGGACTCCAGGCAGTGGTAGAGGTGTTGGGCTTGGCCTATAGTGACGTCAAAGGCTTGCTTTCCGATGCATAGTTAGCTTTCCGTCCTAGGGTGTTAACCCTATAATAAGTAGTGACAGTGGTCCCCTTCGAATGTGTGGGGTAAGTTCTATTATTGAATATGTAGGCAGGAGACCTGTTGAAGTATTTTCCTTGCTTCTCAGAGGAAAACTGAGGGAAAATCCTTTGAGGGGACCTAAGGCTAAACCCTGAAAGTTCCTTTAGAAAAATGTGAAGCCAAAGGCAACATATTATGGAGAATAACAAGTTGAATAATTACCAAGCCATTCTGTTTAAAACAGGTGGCTAAAGAACTCTAATCCGAATCAAACAAGGAATCCTTGTAAATCAAGAAACATTTAAAAGGAAAAGAAGTGATATAAAAAACTGCTAATTTGACTGGGAAACAAGCATGGCGTTGTTATCTAAACCAAATAAAACTAAAATTCAAATCCTTAAAGACTCGTGTAGTGCCCCTAGTGTTTAGCTCAATTGAAAAAACTTGAGGCCTTGTGTCTTTGGTCATAGGTCCGAGCCCTACGCCAAGCGAACTAAATCTGGTATTTAAGTGGGGAAGGGTAAAGGGGCAAGCCCATCTTCCCACTGTTTCAAAGGCTGTGGCTGGCCCAAAAGGCCAGCTCCAGACAGATTTCTCGGTCCTTAGAAAAAACTAGAGCAGTATGTAGATAACTGTAGTATGGACAAAACTGGTTTCACATATGAGAAATGAGTATTTCATTTTTAGCCGTTGACAGCCCTAGATTTTCCTTGTTATTTCATATTATTGGGGGACACATTGTAGCATCAAAAGCAACAAAGATTGCTTTTGGATAATGCTTCAGAACTTCTTTGTGTGCTTCTTATTGTTTATCAGTTTTTCAGTAAAGTATTCATCAATGTTGACATTCAGCCACAGCTGATCCAATTCTAAACTAGCAATTACTTTCCAATTATCTTCTGATATGCTGAGTGATCCTTGTTTTAGAATCTTGGCTAGGATGATCCGCATTTAAATGTCAATTTGCTTCTGTAGATAGAAAAAATATCAAACAGATCACCAAGTGACTGTGTGTTCGTCATGTCATTCATCATGCATGTGTAAAGTAACAATTCTCTTGATCCCTGCCAATTCCTTTTTAATGAATTGGGACTGTGGTTCCAGTTGTGGGATTGTATCTGTTCTAAACTAGTGTGGGTTGACTAGAGGTGAGAAATATGTTGTAATTTATGTTCCTTTCAAAAATATGTTGTGATTTATGCTCCTCTGTTGTGGGTTTTGAGATCTTACTTTCTTGATCTCCAAATGCAGGGTACAATCAACTTTTCATCAACATATGAAAGTAGGACCAGGAATGTAGAAAGTTCTGTGGCTGCTAGAGGAGATTTATGGAGAGTAGAGGCATCACAGGGCAGTTCCACATCAGGAAATGAAAATTCTTCCCTGTTCCTTGTCCAACTTGGACCAGTACTTTTTGTCCGTGATTCAACACTACTTCTGCCTGTTCACTTGTCTAAGCAACACCTTCTTTGGTATGGCTATGACAGGAAGGTATGCAAACTGTAACTTTAGAACATTGTTTGCTTGTGTTGAGAAGTCTTCCAGCACTTTTGGCCTTTTGGGCACCGGTTTGGGTGTGTACTGGTTGTATTGTAGTATGTTCTGTTGTACAGACACAAGTCTATCTATTCATGAATATAGCATCTCTAATTTCCACATGATTTATCTACTCTGCTGGAGATGAGATGCCATGAACTGTTGAATCAGATTTGTCTAAGTGATTGGCAGGGTAGCAGCAAGGTACCGATATGAATATAGCATCTCTAATTTCCACATGATTTATCTACTCTGCTGGAGATGAGTTGCCATGAACTTATCTTGAATACCAAGCCTGCCTGATGTCCTTGTGTACCATATTTAGTCAAGAAATTATTACCTTATTGAGTGAATGATTTCAATAACCTTGTGTACCAAAATGACTCATTTTTACATTTGTTGTGTGTATAATAATTATGTTTATTTACTTGTCTCTTTTGATCAATGGACAGCGTGGGATGCATTCTCTTTGTCCAGCCGTGTGGTCAAAACACCGAAGGTGGCTGCTTATGTCGATGATTTGTCTTAATCCTTTGGCCTGTGTAAGTGGAGTTTTATATTCACGTACACTACTGGTATTTGCTGCTATTTTTGTGGAGTTTTGGTTGCTCCCGTTCTTGATTTATTTATCATGTTTGCGCATGACACTTCTATTTCTTGGGGAATTACTTTTCTTTGACTGTATGCTAGCTGAGGACACAGCTGGTAAGAGTAGAATTTTATATTCATGTACACTATTGGTATTTCTGCTAATTTTGTGGAGTCTGTTCCCATTCTTCTTAATTTATTTATCATGTTTGCGCATGCAACTTCTTTTTATTGAAGAATTACTTTTCTTTTACTATATGCTAGCTGAGGACATAACTGGTAATATTCCCCTGGCAGCGATGATCTATTAAGTCTTTAATTCTTTCCAGAAAGATTTGTAAAGCTTGGTTAGTTCTTAAACTGATGTCTTGAATTTTTGAAGGCCTGGAAAAAAAACAGTTATTTGTATCACTAAACTTTCTTGGCCTCGGTTACGTTTAGCTCGTGCTAGAATAGAGACTCAATGATTGGAGGTGACTTGTAAACCTGATATTTTATTCAGGATGTGGTGTTGAAGTATTGATCTTCATTAACTTGTCTGTTGGTAATCATGCTAAGTTTATACACAAGCAAGAACATAGCATAGGGGAAGACAGTAACTTCTGTTGTGCAGAGAATTCTAGATGCTTTTTGTGGACAACCTAATAATCTTTTTTGTTTTCCAATTCTGAAGCTTAGTGGGTATGTGACCATCCTCCACTTAGGTAGCTGACTTGATTCACAAGGATTTGATCTCAGATGCTTTTCTACCCTGTTGTTTTTCTCTCTTTGCAAGCTTAATTACTCAAAATGTATTTTCTTTTAGCAGCTAATTAAACCTCTTTATTTTGCAGTCGTTTATGGACTTGCAGTTTCCAAATGGTCAAATCACTTACGTATCTGGGGAGGGCTTGTCCACCAGTGCCTTTTTACCTCTATGTGGAGGTTTGCTTCAAGCCCAGGGTCAATACCCGGGGGATCTCAAGTTCAGTTTCTCTTGCAAGGTGAGGTGATGTTTAATGTGAGGAAGTATTTGACATTCGATGATTTCTGTACTTTTTCCCACTTTATCAGTTGTTTTATTTAAGAACAATATTCACTTATTATATGCAGAATAAATGGGGAACGTGCTTTACACCGATGATGCATTGGCCCGACAAATCATTTAGCTTTGGGGTTACCCAGGCATTAGCTTGGAAGAGATCTGGTCTCATGTATAGGCCAACCGTTCAAATAAGGTAATACTAGCTGCTTCATATTTATTTAACACTGAACTTTTCTGCTATCTGCTGTTTTTATGGTGTTGGCATCAACATCTGATGGTGCAGTGGCATGAGCAAATATGAAGGTTTCTATATTTTCATGTGAGGCTGAAATCTTCAATTGTCATAAGCCTTTTCCTGGTTTTCTCTGTGATGTGGCAATTGTGTTCATTGCACTTGCATTCTGCTTACATTTACAGTCACTTATCGCTTGATAAGTATTGTTCATCTCTTCCTTCTTTAATGTGGAAACAAGTTTTATCTGTTGCTGTCTCATCATTTTCTTTTCTCACTATACCTATCCACCCATCAGTGTATGCCCGACATTTGGTGGGAGCAGCCCTGGTTTGCAGGCAGACATCACACATTCTCTAAAGGAGGAATTAAATATCATCTGTGGCTGTGCACTTGCAACACACTCTTCTGCGTTTGCATCATTAGCTGTGAGTCAATCCTGTTTCCCTCTTTCTTTTTTTTTCTATTTTTGTGGGGGGGGGGGGGGGGGCTCTCACTTGTTATATGTCGCTTCACCCATGTTCCTGCTTCTTTCTTATTTTGATATAAATCTTTTTCTTGTGCAAATGCAGCTTGGGCGGTCAAAGTGGAATGGAAATGTTGGGAGCTCGGGGGTGGTTCTTAAGGTTGAAACCCCTCTTGGCAACACTGGCAGGCCTTCGTTCTCCATTCAGTTGAACAGCGGGATTGAGTTTTAATAAAATTTCCCCTGTCCAAAAGCCACGTAATACTGCCATCATCTGTAAATAGCCTATGCATGGCAATGGACTGTCACATGTATAGTTCATCTAATCTCTTTACTGGGGTTTTTTTACTTTAATGGCAGAAAGGGGGAAATTAGCTCTTTAATCACAAAGTTAAGCATATTTCTGGGGCCGATCTTTTAATTTTTGTATCCATTTCCTCTTTTATTAGAGTCTTAAGGTCGTTACACCAATGTTGTGCAGGAGGGAAGTTGTGGTAATTATATATCCCTTTTGTTCTAAATTGACTGGTTTGGACTTCTCTTTTGTGCCTTTCATTTTTCAGGCTTTGTTGAAGTTATGACTAGTTTTCTAAAAATGAAATATTTACCTTTTGTTTTATTGTCCTAATTGTAAATATTTAAATCAGATTAGTCATTCAAAGTGTGACAAAGGGTGGATGTTTTTTTCCCCCTCGTAATCCTTGGAGTTATAGGAGTGGAGCAGATTTGTTGCAATAAGTTCTACCTGGCCAGTGCCATTGCTATTTTGCTGCAGATGCGCCCCATTGCCACAAAATTCCAATAATTGGTAGGTAAGAAGATTTTATAGAAACGTAAAGATTGTCACCTCATACAGCTTATCGTTCAATTCATTCAACTTCATTGGATTCTTTTTCATGTTTGAGAATCCCCTTCTTGTCTTAAAAGGATTTTTTTTTTAAATCTATCCCATCTTATTTTGGATATATCTCAAGTCTCGAGGCATGCTAGTGGTTGCTCTGTCTGGTTAAGGTCAAGCGGCCTTTGCCACTAAAAACTTGTGATATCATTGACCAAATAATATCTGCTTTTCGAAAGAACCCTGTCAAATGTTTTCTTTCATGCAAAAGATGAAGTGACCATATCAAGCATGTTTCAGTTTCAGTTGCATTGAATGTTCAACAACCAACATGGGTTGTGATTCAGTGATGTGATTGTTTCACCCACAGTTATGGGGTTAGAGTTTTAGGAATGAAAAAAATTCTGTTAGGAGCGCTACTCCCGAATGGGCCTTGCAGTGCGTGATTCGAATTTAGTCGGGGCTCCACAGGCTCCGAACACCAGGCGGGAAACCAAAAAAAAAGATTGTTCAACAACAAAACAATGGTGTTGCATAATCATTAAAACGAGTATTCATTCCATACAATCCTAAGAATAAATTAATAAAACTTTGCATTTAATATATATATAGAAAAGCCATTAAAATAGTAGCCTATCCAAGAAACTGACGGTTGTAATCTTCATTGAATAGAGTCATTGTGAATGGATCCGTGGAGCCCTTGAGAGGATCATCAATAATAGCATTGAGCTCTTCACTTTCAATTGTCTCTTTTTGGGTAATTGGATCATCTGCTCCTCTCTTTCTTTTCACTCGGCAAAGTACGTAATTTTCTTTATATCCCTGGATTTTTTTTTTGAGAGTTAATATACTAGTAGTAATTATGCCAAAAAGAATAAGGAAAAGAAAAAAAAAACTATGGTGAAATTTTAATGTACTAGAAACTTATAATGTAGTGAGGTGGGTGCACATAGTTTAGATTGCCTTATTTTAAGTAGTTTTTGGCTTTTAAACTTTCTTTTAGAAAACCTTTGGGTTGACTTATAAGTTGCTGAAACAACTTATAAACTATTTTCAGCTTTTTTGAGTATTTGACATGTCAACTTAAAATCATTTTGTGCTTAAAATAAGCCCCAAAAAATAATTGGTTATGTTTGACTTAGCTTATCTAAAACAGCTTATAAGTTGAAAAAAGATAAGTTGGGTTACCCAACTTTTTTTGACTTATAAGCTGCTTAAAATAAGTTATGTCAAACAGACACTAAAACAGCTTATAAGCATGAAAGTAACTTATAAGTTATTTTAGATAAACTAAGTCAAACAGTTAGTTTTAGAGGTGTTTGGAAAACACAAAAAGTGTGATAAAAAAGTACAAAAGAAGTCAAAAATCAAAAGAATACAGAATAATTATACCAATTTTTTCTTTTCAAATCAAAAACTTGGGAAATTATGATGATTGTGAACTTACACGATGTCGTTGACGCAATTTATTTTTGACTTCTTCACAAAGTGAATATTCTTTCATAAGCCATTGTCCATCTTCTGGTGAACCTAAATGTTGATATCTTAAACTTCTTTTGTATCCTAAAATTGAACCTCTTTCACTACACACTGCTTTACCTTTGTCTTGTGATTTCCATGAACCTTTTCCAACGCTTCTAACAAACCTCGTATTTTCTCTCCTTTTTTTCTTTAACTCTGTAAAAAAATACAATGTCCTCTCTTTTTTACCTTCAAAAAATAACCATGGTTCTTTTGAATAAAGATCTTCAGTCCCAATTGGAACTAATGTAGAAACATGTTTATCAATCACATGGTGTAATAGATATTTCATCAATTCTCTGTCCATTGGATGGAATCGAAATCCCTCTATATGTGTTGAATACGAGGTACTTTCCTGTACTTGCGTCATAGTCGTCGTTTGGTACAAGGTTGAAGATTGTCGGGAAGGGAAAAATGTTTATTTTTTTATTTTTTATGGTATAATTGTTGGTACGAGGTTGTTTTGTGTATTTATAGTTTTACGTAAGATGGATGGATTTGGGAATTTGTGATGTGTTCGGACTATAAAAAAAATATACAATTCTTTTAAACTTGTTTGATTTAGGTTTCTTTGTGTCCTAATTTGATAGGACAAGGAAATTCCCAAAATAAAAGGCATTTGTAGAAAACTAAAAACCATAAACCAAAAACCAAATTTGGGTAGGATTTGGTATTGTTTTAACTTTTTTTAGTTCGCGTCTAAATAGGACTAATTTGTAATTCAATTTAACTAGGACTAAATTTTCAGCTTCTAGTAAGTTTTCCCTTTTATAAATAGATAAGATAGTCAATACTATTTATTTTTCGGTGAATAGTCTAAAATGTCTTCAACTATTTAAATTGGTACAAAACTAACATTCATTCATCTTTTGAACTCCAAATACCCCTACGTCATTCTTTTGGCTAAAAAATACACTTATTTATAACGGGTCACACTGATAAGGAGAATGAAAGGCAATATTGTAACAAATTCCAGAGTCTAAGGGCATGTTAGGTCCTTCTCCGTTAAAATAATATTTAATATAATTTGGATTCCAATAGTAAATTAAAAATAAAAAAAGTTAGTCCTCTACTCCCTACACTCACCCTCCCCCCTTCCTTCACTTCCTCTCTCTTCCATTTTTTTTTCCTTCTTGGATCTTGTCCATCATTTTAAATTTTAATTTTTTTTCAACTTGTGACAACGAGAGGAAAATAGGAGGAAAATAATAATGACATTTATATAAAAATAATTAGTTTTATGGAAGATTATTTAATTAAACAACTATATATGTATACTGCATTTTTCTTTTGTGTGTATCAAAAATTTAAAATAAAAGAGTGCAAATAAACTTTTCTCCTATTCTCACCCCTACCATGATAATAATAAAATTAAAAGAATATGAACATCTAAGTCCATTTCAAGTTTGAGTCCGTGATATTTTAATTAAGAATAAAAGATTTTAAAAAAAGAGGGAATGAACAAGACGATTGTATAATTGATAGAAAAAAATTTATTACTAAAAAATAATAATTTTTTTAATAGATGGACAAACAGACGGACGAGTATGAATTTTAGTTGGATCCATAATTATGAGTTGGATTATAATAAAATTGGGGTTGATTTAAAATAGGCCAATAGGAAGATATCATGAAATTAATAATTTTTTAAAAATAAGGGCAAATATGAGTCAAAGAGTTAATATTGAAGGTGTCTGCTTATGTCGATGGTTTGTCTTAATCCTTTGGCTTGTGTCCTAGATAGCTGATACCATGAAAGAGATTAATCCCGTTGATTTATTTCATTAACCTCATCAGTTTATATACACAAAATATAAAATATAATTAGACTATAATAAAGAAAATTAAATATCGATATATTAGAGACTAAATATATATACAATCTGTTACCATCTGTCAGAATATATTTTCATATATTCTAACAATCCACCCATCAGTGCATGCCCGACATTTGGTGGGAGCAGCCCTGGTTTGCAGGCAGACATCACACATTCTCTAAAGGAGGAATTAAATATCATCTGTGGCTGTGCACTTATAAAGAGGTAAATTATTAATAGAAGAAGGTTTTTGTGATTTGTGAGTGCAGATTTGTAGTTTTTTGTTGTAAATTTGTATAATATTAACAATTCGTTGATATTTACACAAATTAGAATAGAAAGTTTGAAGATTTGAAAGTTTGAATGCTTGAAGATCTGAGGTTTGGATTTGGAGGTTTGAAGATTGTATTGAAGTTTTTTCAAAACTTTATTCAATATAAACGACAGTCGTAAAACATTTAGAATTCAATATTATTCATTATTATGTATTCCACAGTTGCTATTGTGGAAAATATATAATAGATTTTGAAAAACATAAACTAATTTAAATATTAATGTTTGAAATTCAGGTATAATACTCTTTTAATACAAGCACACTTAAAATATATTTATAATACATATTGCAAACGTCGCTTCTTTTTTAGTGATACCAACCAAAATAATTTATAAGAAACATATAATACATATTTTATTCGTAAACAATATATTTATAATACATTTCGCAGATTCTTCTTAGTGATACCAAATAAAATAAATTTATAACACACTTATAATACATTTTTAATACATATTGCCTACATCACTCATTTTTCTTAGTGATACCAAATAAAATAATTTATATCACACTTATAATATATGCATAATATATTTTTAATACATATTGCAGATATCACACTTTTTCTTAATAATACAAACTAGAACAACATTAGACACATATAATATAATATATATTTTATTATCAGTGATATTAACCAGAATAATTTATAACACTTATTACATTTATAATAAGTGCACAATACATTTTTAATACATATTGCAGACATCATTCCAATTTTAATACAATCTTCATATTTTTGAATTTTCATATCCTTGAATCTCCATATCTTCAAATCTCCGTATCTTATCTTCATATCTATAAACATTTATATCTTCAAATCTTATCAAAATCAACTCTAATCTTCACCAGATACCTTCAATATTGAGATATAAATTTCAAACGATATACTCAATCATTTGCAATAATATATAATTCAAATAAAATATATTTTTTATAAATCAAATTTAAAATCAAAGTTTTGAAGAATTTTAATATCGATTGTGGAGAATGGATGATTTTTTTTATTTTTTTTTTCAATTTCGAATCGTATACTTTTTTTTTATTTTATATAAAGTTACTATTTTCTTATTTGTAAAAGAGGTAAATATAGTAGTCTGTGGGTAAAAACATAGTCACTGCAATTAACCTACAGACACTTTCCCATTTGAAGCCCTAATTGCTATGTTCTTCTTCTTCTTCTCTCTTTATTGACATTTTTGCTGTTCTTGTGAAAATGATGATGAGGCCAAAAGATGTTGCTATGATGGTTTCCTTCTGATTCACACCTGATCTAACTTTTTTTTTTTGATGATTCTTTGCTCTGCATGTGTGTTTGTTGCCTTGAATAGTCAGAAGATGACCATTCTCGTCATCTTTAGTTTTCTGTCTTTGTGCTCTTCTCCTCTTACTGTTGAAGATGATGAAGAGACCATTTGATTTGATGGTTTCTTTCTGATTCACATCTGATTGCTCTGCATGTGTGTTTGGTGCGTCGAATTTTATTTTGAAGATGAACCTTTTCCTCGTCTTTTTTCTTTTTCCGTCTTTGTGCTCTTCTCCCCTTAGTGTTGAAAATGATGAAGAGACCAAGTGATTTGATGGTTTCTTCTGATTCTTATTTGGTATAGTTTGATTTTGGTGTGTATTCTACCTCTCTGTTGATCTTGTTGCTTTTGTGTGTTTTTTGAATGTTGTGAAATTTGTGATATGCCTTCTTTGCCTTTGATACAAATAAGTGTAGTTTGTAGACCTGCAAAATGAACAAACAATTATTAAAGAAACCAAACTCATTCTCCTTTTCCTGGGTCTCCAGTGTCCCTTTTCCTTTTTCCTCCCTCTCCTTCAACATTTCTTAATTCTTAGATAAGGAATTTGACTCTTATCACTATTTAGGATTCTTCGCATCTGCACATTCAACTCCTCAAACAAATAAGACTGCAGGGGACCCTCATCTAGGGCATAGTTTGCTAAAGCATCTGCCAATTTATTTGCTTCCCTTAGGGTATGTTTGAAAATGACATCCAAATTCCTCTTGTATTCCTCCACCTCTTCTACCCAACCTGCAATATTCCATAGAGGTTTCCATTCTCCGTTCAAAATTCTTTGAATAGTTTGGGAATCTGTCTGAAAAATGATGTTATTTAACCCCTGTTGCTTACAGTACTTCAAGGCTTCCAAAAGAGCCACAATTTCTGCTTTTATACTGGTGGCATAACCAATTTCCTCACCCTTAGTATATGTTAAGTTCCCTTCTGCATCTCTCACACAAAAACCATAGGCACTCCTCCCTGGGTTGCCTCTAGAAGCACCATCTGTGTTGCAAGCACACCAACTAGGTGGAGGTAGATTCCATTTAACTTTTGTTACCTTCACTCTTGCCTTGCCTTCCTCTAGCATTTGGACCAGATTTTTCCATCCAGGAGGGATAGTTCTAATTGAGGGATTTCTATATTGTACTAGTCTTTGGATAGAGATTAAGACTAGATAAATAACTGAACTATTAATCTTTCTATGTCCATGCTTGATACCATTTCTTCTCTTCCAAAGTTCCCACATTATAATTGATGGCACTGCAGCATAAATCTGTTTCAATCTGTTAGTAACTGGTGCCATCCACCATTTCACAATTAGCTGTTGCAGTTGCACCCCCTCCATCCTTATTCCTGCAGCCTTGCAGAAAAAGGACCAAGTCCTTTTAGCTGTATCTGATGTTAAGAATATATGGTGTATAGTCTCCTCTCTAGGATTTATACAACACCAACACTTAGACACCAAAATAAAGTTCATCTTCTTTAAAACATCATCTGTAGGAATTTTGTATTTCCAGCATCTCCACATGAAGAAGAAAATTTTAAAAGGCAAATCCTTTATCCACATGAACCTGTAAATGTCCAGTTTTGGTCCCCTTAGCCTAATAAAATCCCAAGTTGATTTAATTGTAAATTCTCCACTTGTGTCTAGAATCCACCATGGTCTAATTGAGAAAGAAAAAAGAAAGGAGAGAAATAAAAGAGAAGGACAATAGAGAGAGAGAGAGAGAGAGAGAGAGTGGTGCTTGAGAGAGAGAAAAATATGACTAAAAGCATAGTATTGTTATATATTGTTATAGATGTCAATAATTAAAGATTATATTTAAAAATAATAATTAATTATTAAAAAGAACTCATCCAAGTAATTAATCTTAAAATACTACCCCTTCGTCCTATTTTAACGATTGTTTTATCTTAAAAAAATTATCACAAAATAATTATTACTTTAAAAATTCAAGATTAAATTTGGCTATTATTACCAACTACGTCCTTAATATTATAGAAGAATCCACAATATTTAAGCATATGCAACCAATCTACTTTAATAAATAAGATCAACTTAATAAATTATATTTTATATTTGTTATAATGAGTCAGAAATAAGCTAAAACGACTAAGTTAAAATAAGACGAAAGCAGTAATTATATTGGTTGCATATTTTCGTTGTCATTGTTTCAGGATAACTTTAAGCTAATCCAAAAGGTTGTTGGGATTACTATATAAGATGGAATAGGTGTACTAGATAAAATCATCTTATTAAATAGTCAAAATTTTCTTAACCTACTTGGCATTACCCATATTTGGAATCTTTTATGAGGTATACCCATGCATTACGTTTATTAAATACTTAGTAAATCCAAATCTAAATTAATATGAATATAATATACAAATAAAAAAAGTCGAATAAATCAGCGATGAAACAGTTTGAATATAACTATTGCACGTTTTTTTATAACAAACTATTTGACATTTCCTCATTGTTTAAAGAATAACGGTTTTGAAACTATATAAAAGTAAGAACGATATAATAGAGAGACCTTGAAATGTAATACTTTCATATTTATTCATTCAAACTTGACAACGAGAAATACTACAAGGAGAGGCAACAATGATAATAAGCCTAATAAAATGAAGATGCTAAATGCATTCATGAACAATAAATGTTCTACCATGAAATTTTGTTCATTTGGACATTTTTTTTATTTCCAAGAATAGTCGTAATCCTTCTCCTTGGTAAAATCAGGGTCCGACAAAATATCAAAGAAAAACTCAATTGACTCAGGAAGACGAAAATCCCAATCCACACAAAAACAGTTCTTCTCCAAATCCATATGATTTTTTTAATTTTTGGCAACTCTATTTCCACATGTAATGTTGCTGCATAAATTTCTGGTATACCAGCACCGTGTGGTTGGTACTCTGCTCTTTTTTCAAGAACAACTTTAAAACATGCTGTTGGCTCAAAACCTTCAGTGAAATCATTTATGACAAGTTTAAGGTTTTGTACTTCTGATTGAAATCCAGTGACAAGTGGAACTGATTTAATTGCTGTTTCTACTAATCTGATTGGTTCGGATTTGAATTTCAACATGCTTGGATAGCTTGAAGTCGCTGTCACTTTTCCATTTGCTGATAAACAATCCACCCTTACCTTTAAACACAAAACTTATTAGTACAATCGTAACAAATAACTGCCGCTAAAGACTTTGATGATTCTCGATATAATAACGTCAATTCAATTATTACTAATTACAATAATATAATGTCTCTTTTGTTGTGGTGAATATACATCTAATTCTGCAAGAATAAGGATTAATTTCGCGGATTTATTACCAAACTTTAAGGGTTAATTACATGTATAGTATAGTAAGTATTTAATTATTGTACTTTATGTGCCCATTATAATATTGCAATCACTATTATTTTTTTAAAAAGAATTAGCCCAAATAACTGTCTATCCAATAATTTGAACTGAAAATAGTTTTCAGATGCATAACATATGTATAATTCATGTATAATATATATATATATATATATATATATATATATATATATATATATATATATATAATTAATAAATAATTTATGTATACCGACTAAAAAAACAATGAATCGAGGTGATTATTTGTGTAAAAATTCCCTTTTTATCACATTGAAATAGCTAAACTTTACTCACTATAATTATAAAATTACAAACTTTATTCATTGTAATGGTATGGTTACCTAGACAGGTAGGTCAAGTCATTATAGTGGGTAAAACTTAGAAATTCTATTGTTACAGTGGATAGTTATGTTACTCGGACACTTCAAAATCTATTTCAATGGCATTCATGTTAATCCAACTTACCTCGAATACTTTGACTATATAAGGAATTAAATTTTATTAGTTTTAGTTCACTAATTTTATATCGTAATATCTTAGTAGTCGAAAACTTGACTTTGCTACTAGTTGATAAAAATCAGTGACCATGCGTGAGATTAACTCGAAAAAAACAAACAAAAGAAGGCAACTTTAAAAGAATACCTGGAAAATCCCAAGCTTTCTGTTGTACTCAGATTCTGGCATGGTCAATGAAACAGTAAGCTGCAACTTGTGATTATATGGTATGGGCCTGTCTTCACTTTTGGGCTTTGAAATCAATGGAGTAGAGAGCCCATTAGATGCAAGAGGTGCATAAGCAACTGGGCTAGTTTTTGTATAATCAAAATTCAAGGCCTTTGTAGTTTCAATTGGTTCTTCTAACAAACGTCTCATAGTAAGCCCACTTACTACAAAGCCCATCACCAACAGCCCAACTAGCAGAAAACAAACATAAGCAGCCCAAAACAAAGCCCAACAAAACCTTACTGACAACTTTAACAATGATTTTTGGGCCTTAATTTGGCTGAATACAAAAGACATCATTTTCAACCAAGATTTTGTACCAAGATTCATTAGCTGCTTTTTAAAATTCTCTTTGGCAAAAGTTAGTGTGTTGAATGGTAATGTCAATACCTTTATCCATAAATTCATCAAGAAAATTGGGAATGTTAAAATCTTTACTAGTATACTCATTTGAAACCCGAAAAGTTTGAGCATCGATATCGCTAAAAATGAAGTGATATCGAACGATAATTCGTTATTAAAATGCTCTTTACTTGACAGAATTCCAGAGTTCCTAGAGGTTCCACATGCTAATTTGTCATCCAGAAGGACTGATTTGCCTTTGTTTCTCTTTTTTTCGCGAGCGGTCGCCTCATCGGTCCATGAGCTTAAGCTAGAGCTCGAAAATGCTTCTTGAGATTTTCGGCCCATTAAGACCTTTTCAGCTCCAAGTAGCAAAGAATATTTCACCAAGTTTGTGAAATAATTTGGTGATTTTTTGCAATTGAATTCAACAAAATTAGCACCATCATGAATGCCAACAACATTTTCACCAATTATTGCTTGTTCATCCATGGATCTGATGGAAAAAGATTAATTCAAGAATTAGATAGTGGAAAAAAAGAGAGGTGACAAATTAAGAGGGACTTCCCTGTGAAAATTGTTAATAAAGGCAAGAGGCCTATTTTATAAGGAAGGAATTAATATTTTTTTATTTTCTTGGAATGCTAAACAATTGGAGGGTTCACATTAGTAGATTTGCTTATTGCATTAGCCAATAGCACAGTAAAAATATATTATTCCCTCAGTCCAATTTTAACTACCGTTTTATTTTCCAAAATAACATCATTTTAGAAATTCAAGATTAAAGTTGACTATTATTTTCAACTATGTCCTTAATTAAAAAGAATGCATGGTATTTAAGAGAAAATTAAATAATAAATCTATTTTTTATCAAATAAGGTTAACTTAATAAGTACATCTTATATTTTTTTTTTAATGAGCGTGAATTGAGCTAAAACAACAGTTAAAATTGGACATGAGTAATTGGTTGCATTGTCATCTGATGACTGTGATTCTCAGCTCAACTTTCATTGTCATTGCTTCAGGATAACTTTTGCTGCAGTGTGACACACATATCAACACCCCTTTGATTAATTCCATTTAAAATTTGAAAATTTAATGGGAAAAACAAACAAAAGATAAAGAAATAAGAACGCATATCACTGGAATTTATTTCTATTATATGTTGATTTTTTTAGTATCAGCCTTGGTTATTATAATTATCTCAAAAAATGTAGAAGACCCCTAAGGAGTACTTACAATTAATGATTAACCAACTAAATTGGGATAAAAAAGACCAGTTAACAATCTCGTCATAAGATTTGAAAAGAGTTTATATCTATTGCAAATATTCTATGCACTAATTCAACACATTATAATTACTACAATTTATGAGGAGAGCTAAATTTATAAATCACGGATTTAAATCGTGAAATAAGTTATTGATGGTTACATCAATGTAGACTGTTGCGGAGTGGAGCTGCCGCTACACTTCCTTACTGGATCTCTATCTATCGTACATTTGTACTCCATAAATGTGTAGTCCTTACCTAAATTCTAGGTAAACATGAAATGTCTAGTGCATTGAACTTATACTTGTAATTATTTAAGTAAATAGAATATAGTCCAAATGTCAGACGTTTTATGGAATTGGCACGCTCATCCAGAGAAATTGTGATTTGTTTTTGTATTTTTTGGCTGCATGGGATTCCATTACTACCTCAACAACTGGAAGAAGAATATGTACCTTGCATTAAATTATATTTAAAAATATTGCACAATACAATAAATGATAAAAAACCAAAAAAGAATGGTTTATGTTGTGTCACAGAAAGACCATTGCTATGCAAATAATTGGTAAAAGGAATGGAATACCATTTTTTCTTTAGTAAGAAGTGGAAAAAATCTATACAAATTAGAATGGTTCAATTGTTTTTTCTCAACTTGTTAGATTAACTGGACTTATGGCCCATTACAAAAGTTAGTCCAGGTAAAATTCACACAAAAGGCCCAATATCATATCCACAGATCCACTAAACTGTTTGCTATTTCCTTCAACAAGCCCACTGCACCCTACAATAGTGTTTTCACAAATCAACAAATGAAAGATGTGTGTTTTGATATATATATAATTTACTTTTAACTTTTAATCATTAAAGTTAAATTATTTAATTTGATATAATTATCGCGTACGACAGAATTGCACAAATTTGAATTTGTCAATTATCACTCTTTGCATTTTCCTATGACTTAGGGATTCAAATACATCATGTTTACAAAAAGATATAATTCATTGTGTAGTCTAAAGAGCGTGGACCAAAAAAAATAGAGGTTATTTATCACCCCTTTGAATACAGCATAATGTATGCATAATTAATAGGAGATTGAATGAAATCGATAATATAAATTCTCATTTCTTGTTTTATAACGGAGACGTATCTTATTAACTATATAAGTAGTGATCACTAGATAATTGACTAAATATATTTTGCATTTTCGTAAAAGGGCAACCACAACAAATCGTAATCATAATAATAAATTAAAAGACTAAAAGAATTAAAATAAACCAAAGCATTCGGTCCCAACTTGATGACATCCCTGAAAAAAAAAACCTTTTAAGAAATTTGTGCTTTAATCCCTTAAATCTTGAATTTATTTCTTTTGATCCTTCTGCTAGTATATATAAGGTTCAATTAATCGATATATGCCTTTTGATCTCTCTTACTATGTGCCTCCACAATTTAAATAATTGATATGTTAATTTGCCTATGTTTGTCTTCTGTTTCTCTCTAAAAGAGTTTAAGATGATGAAAGCCGTAGGCTTGCGGAGCGGATGGACATTTTTGACACTATTTATCTGTATTCTAATAAGTCTTTTAGTGCTTCTTCTGCGCCGCACTCCGCACAAAAGAAGCTGCAATTTATTCAGAGGAAATTGGATTAAAGATGAAACTAATAATTATCCTCTCTACAATTCAACTCATTGTCCTTTCATTGAGCGTGAATTCAATTGCCAGAGGAATGGTCGTCTAGATAAAGATTACCTTAAATATAGATGGAAACCCCATGCCTGTTCCTTAACAAGGTACTCCTCCTTTTCTCTCAATTTAACTCTCTTACTTCGAGTATTTCCTAAGTTGTTCAACTCTAACATACTACATGATAAGATTTAAATGATATGTACACATTTATAATTTAACATAATAAATTTTTCTTTTTTAAATTTTATGTTCAACCAAATTAAAATACTTAAATTGAGATAGGGGGTTATTTATTGCCCTTTATCTTCAATATGCTTGGTACTCCATGTGCTTAATTATTTTACCGTGAGTTTACATTATATACACTGATTTTATATAAATATTTTTTTCTACTATTATATTGAGTTGCAATATGTGACCCAGCCTCCATATTAAGAGTCTGTTTTGAGTGACTTATTGTAAGTTTTGGAATATGTAGTTAAATTTTTAAAAAATGTTTATAGTCTTTTAACTTATAAGTCAAAAGCTAAAAGCTAATTTGAATAGGTTCTTAACTCTAATAATGAGATGACTTAGAAAATAACTTTGATAAGAGCATGTGTTTGGCTAAGCTTTTAATTAATCTGATCAAATTAGCTTATCTAAGTATTTGATAAATATAAAGTGCTTATAAGTTAAAATAGATCAAACGTCATAATTTGGTCCTCGACTTATAAATTTTCATAATCTTTCTTCAAAAATGCTTAAACACAATCTTTATTAAAGTGAGTCCAGTATGATATATAAGATTTTAATTGTATTTGGTGGGTAGATCAAAAGAGAGAAGAAGATGTAGAATTAATTTTTCAAAGAGTTAATAATATATATAGTGACGCCTGACCAATTCAGAAAAGTTGCAGGATAAATCATATTTTGAAAGACCACTATAATCAATTTTTGCCTTTTGCCTTGTAGTAATTGGCTAATCCATTTCTCTCTTTTCGCACCCAAAAGTGTTTTATCTAAGAAGTATTATGTTCAAATGAACCTGATATTAATATTCTATACGTCTAACTCTGTAAACGACTTAGTTATAACTATTAAAACCCTAGTTGGTCATTTCATTACGGGTCTCACTGAGCTAGACCTACACATAAAATGCACGATCCAATATCACTATAATTGAAGTTGTTAAAAAGCTCATGCATTTCCAACTTGCTAGTTTTCCGTTCTTGATCTTTGTTGAAAGTTAGCTAAAAAGTTGACATCATATATATCGTATAAGGATGCAAGTAGCAATTATTTTATTTTATTTCTTCACAACTCTTAGTGGATTCTTAAAAAAGATGGCTAGCAACTTTTTGTCTTTATATTATATATTAATATACAGATTTGATGGAGGAGCATTTTTGAAGAAATTCAAAGGAAAAAGCATAATGTTTGTGGGAGATTCTCTTAGCAGGAATCAGTGGCTGTCACTTGTATGCATTCTTTACACATCACAGCCCAAAGCCAATTATAATACAACAAGAGTTGGTGATGTCTCCATTTTCACCTTTTTGGTAAATTCCTTTATTCACTTTACTTCCTAAATATTTATTTGCTCCATGTATAGGTAAATGAGTTTCATTTTATTAGGTAATTATACTATAAAAAAAGATTTAAAAAATTGTAGTTGAGTAGATTGGATTATGATTAATTGTTTAGTCCTTCTTGATTAATTAGCTTATCACAACACATATGTAATATTTGGGCAGGTTATACCAAGAAGTTTATGTAGCTTTAACCATCTAGTTTATCAAATATGATCGAAGTATATATACATGATCACATATACATTCGATTGTATATGTTGTGACATGTATAGGTAGGCATATTAAATGTATATTTAGTATACACTATTTATACAATTATATATTTTATAAACTAGATAACCCGAACACATTAGACTCTAGTTTTTCTTTAATTTTTAACTCCGTCTTCCTTAATTTTAGTCTAATTTGCCATTTTAACACCTTATTTATCCCTATATATTCTTTTTTTTGATAGTGAAGGATTTGACTGGACTGTTAGGTCTTCATTAATCAACGGTGCCTAGACAGGACTAATTGCTCTGAATCTTATCTAAATATAATATACAAGTTCTATCTTAAATTTGGGGCCCTCAAATGTGAAATTGACTGAACGAATTAATAAGTAACCCTATCTTAAGTTTGGGGGCCCTCAAATGTGAAATTGACTGAACGAATTAATAAGTAACCCATATTGGGGAGTATTACTAATATATAGAAGGGGCTTGGAAGCAGCTGGCCGTTGTCTTGCCAGTTTGGCGACCAAGCCCCTTCTTTGTACTCCTTTTGCCTATTTTTAATTCATAATTTATTTTTGTCATTAATTAGTTATTATTTTTTTATTATATTTTTCAAGAAATTATATTTATTATATTTAAAGGGTGATATGATAAAATTATCCTTCTATTTATAGTTTCTTAAAAATTGTGCAAAGTTAATAGTGGACAAGTAAAGATGAATGTTTTTATAATAATTTAAGTATTTTCATGTTTTGTAGTGTAGTTTTTTGATTTTGTTTTTACATAAAAAGAGCAGTAAAATTAGAAGAACATCATTAACGTTTTTTAATTATTATTATCTAAAACACTATTTATATTAAAAAAAATAAAAAATTGAAAAACACTTATTTTGAAACGGAAGGAGTGTAACTCACAACTTAAAATATTTTAAAAATATATTAAAAAAATTGATTGACTCCAAATTTTATTTGTATCACATAAATTGAGATAGAAAAAGTAACACATAATGAGCCCGTGCTAGCATGGACCGCAAGCACCTCTTGATTGACGTATTTGCTTCTTGCTGAGGACATTTATATAATTTCTGTATTTTCCCTATTTTATTTTTTAATATTTTTTTTAGTCTTTTGAATAGGGGAAAATTACATATTTTTTTTATTTATGAATCATGATAATTAACAACTTAAAATATTCAAATTTTAAAAGATATAAAAAAAATGATTAACCCTTGAGATTTTATCCGTGCTAGATAAAATGAGAAAGAAGAAGTAACATATATTATTTGAAAATGACATAAAAAATACTATAAATCATAATAATTAACAATTTGAAATATTTGAAAGACATATCAAAATTTGGTTGATTTTATTTGAGAATGAAATAAAAATCTCTATAAATCACAAACAACTTAATTTTTTTGAAAGACATCAAAATTTGGTTGACTCTTGAAATTTTATATGTGCAACATAAATTGGGACATATAGACTAATATATATTATTTGAAAACTATTTAAAAAGATCAAAATTTGAATAATTCTTCAGATTATAACTGTGTCATATAAATTAAAATTAAAAAAAATAGCATATATTGGACTCATGTTAACACGGGCTTAAATTTTTTGTCCTTCTATAGTGACTTGAGCAATTGGGTCACGTATCTTATCTAATTGTTACATCTTTTAATATAAAAAATTAGTATCAGTTTGTTATTTATGAACCACATGCTTAGCCTTCTAGCCCCTCATGGATTAAATTATTTGTTGGAACTGTTACTATCTCAACGGATTTCATTTTCATCTAAAAAATTAGATAGATATCGAATTATTCATGTCAATAATATATGGTGAGATTTGAATTCAAGACGTCGTCACCATACAAAATCGCAATGAAATTATTAGAGAGACGACACTTTTGTTCATTAATTTATTTTAGCTTTTCACATATTTACGCATTTGAGAGTAGCATGGTTGAGAGAAGTTAGAGGCATCGATGAAAGATGTGGAACCATTTAATGGAACTCCCTACCAAAAAAATTGCAAGTATTACAATTTTTTCTTAGTTTGAGCGTTATGTACTAAAAATGTAAACCTGAAAATATACATAATTGGATCGTTTATATAATCATACGTAAATCTTTATGATAATCTCCAACTTTAATAAGAGATCTTGAATTTGAAGGATAAGAATGAAGACGCTTCTAATAGAAAGTAGGAAGTCTTTTACCCCGAGAGTGGGATTTTTTGATCCTCGTGTCTCACAATTTCTCTATGTTTCATGTTTATGTCATGGTATTCCATTCATGTAGAGATGGTCCGCTCAGTCAAGTTAACGTATGAAGTGTCGATAATCCGCTTCACCAAGTTGGACCGTGACAGATGCATAACCACATTAGTCAATCCTTAAAGCAGGTTCTAAAGACCGGACAAAAAAATACAAAAAATAAAATAAAATTGATAACATGACAAATTAATAATTAACCTATCACATGCTATAAAAGCTCACCTTTTTCATGATTTTTTAACTTCTTTTCTTTCTATTCTCCCTCTTAAGTTAACCTCAAAACCTAAAAGTTATTGAAGTTCACCTTTTTTCAGGATTTTGGGGTGCAAGTGATGTTAGACCGGAGTGTATATTTAGTGGATGTTGTGATGGAAAAAAGGGGCAGAATATTAAAACTAGACTCAATTGAAGGTGGCAAATTGTGGAAAGAAATTGACATGCTCATCTTCAACACTTGGCATTGGTGGAGTCGTAGAGGAATCACTCAACCGTTAGTCCACATTACAACTTTTTACCTGACAAGTAATTTGCTTATTATTAACTTTGCCAAAATTTCACAATATTTTTTTCTTATAATCTTTGCAGATGGGATTATATTAAAGTAGGAGGCAAATATTACAAAGATATGGATCGTATGGTTGCTTTTGAGAAAGCCTTGCTTACATGGGCCAAGTGGATTGACACCAACATTGACCCTTCAAAACAATTGGTCTTCTTTCAAGGAGTTTCACCATCACATTACAAGTAAGAGTAATTTAAACACACCAATCTAATTTGCTATCCATAGGGGGAAAAAAGGCAAGTAACTATTTTTCGGACCGCTATAATTATGTTTTAATCAGTATTTCAAAACTATTTGGTGTTTAGCTATTATTTAATGTAGAAATAAAATTTTAAAGAGAAAAAAAAAACATTCGTTAAAAACATGGAAAAATTCAGGAATTTTTTACTGAAGTTTGAACATTATTAATTTGAATTCCATGAATGATTTATTGAAATTTGAATTGATATAGATTTATACTTTATGAATCATTAATGGAAAATTTGAACTCCATAAATCGTTAATGGAGTTTGAACTACCAAAGGTTTTAGCTCCCTGAATTTAAAGTCCGACAAAATTTTATGAAGTTGTTTCGTGCTTTAGTAAGGGGTACTTTTGTCCATATGTTATTTCCACCTTAAAAAGTTAACCAGTCCAATAACTAGCCATCAAGTGAAACCATTATTTTTTAACATCGATTATGAAATTTAAATTTTAAATTCGTCTCTGTTTTTTCTTCTTCTTTCGTGTTAAATAACAGTGGCACCGACTGGGGTCAACGAGGCGTAAAATCGTGCTCGGGGCAGAGGCAGCCGCTAAGCGGATCGACGTATCCAGCAGGTCTACCGCCAGCATTGTCAGTGCAAAAAAATGTATTAAGAATAATTAAAAAGCCAGTGACATTGCTTGATGTGAGCAATCTTTCTTTATTACGTAAAGATGGACATCCTTCAATTTATGGAATGAATGGAAGAACAGGAATGGATTGTAGTCATTGGTGTCTAGCAGGAGTTCCTGATACTTGGAATGAAATATTATATAACCTTGTTATTTGATTGTTATATATTTTGTAACTCATTATACTACTTATAATTCTTCAAACACTTGAAACGATTCTATGGAATCATAGAAAACGAAAAGAATTCATTATTTTGAGTCTTATAGTCTTAAAATTAAGAAATTGAATTTTGTAGTCTTAAATGATTAATGTCATACATATAACAGAATGTCACGATAGGTAAAGTGATTTTGAAATTTAAAACGTACTTTGTATAGGAAATTAGATTTTAAAAAGAGGTAAAATACGTAAATTAAAACAGAGGGAATTAAGTGCAAGGCAAACTTATATTGCATCCTGAATATCATATGAACTACAAAAATCGGAGAGAAAAAAATTGTACTGACAAGAAAAAGATGTGATTAAAGAGAAGGCTAAGGTAATTTCCTAATAGGGCAAACCCTTTTCGAAGTGGATTAGAAGTCATATGGCTAATAGTCCAAAATCATCAAGCCCAAGGAATTTCTAATTTTTGGCTACATATATATATAACGTTAACGGATTCATCGAAAACAACCTTTTTACTTGTAATATAGAAATAATTAAATTTGCATATACTCAATCTTCGTTATACCTTACATTATGAAATTATAATGGACTGTTATTATTGTTGTTATTGTATAAGCCGGGATTAGAGGATGACAAGATTGAAATTGTAATAAATTTACACAAACAAGGTAAATTCTTTTATATTAAATAGTCAACTTCTTTGATTATACATCTTTACTTTTGATATAGAGGTAATTAGATGTGCATACACTCTAACCTCTTCATATCTTACTTTATGAAATTATAATTGTATGTTGTTGTTGTATTGGCCAGGTAAGGAAATGACAAGGTTGAAATTGTAATAAATTTACACAAACAAGGTAAAATTTTATATTAAATAGTCAATTTCTTTGATTATATACGAAGTTCAAAAGTGAAAAGACCATTTTTGAAATTTATGATCTTATACATGTTTGCCATGATATATGTGTGGTTAAAATACTTCAGAAACTTGTAGTGTTAAATATGTTACACTATTTGTGTGGCTACAGAAACTTCTTAATAAGAGTAAAATGAAATGTTTAAGTTTCCTACCCAAAAAAATATGTTTAAGTTAAATTTTTGTCAAATTTAGAAAGGTAATATTTTTTTAAAATATACTAAAAAGAAAATAGAGTAACATAAATCGAAACAAAAGAATTATCGGCTAATAAGGACATTATAAATAAGTATTGGGGGCCATGTAATATCATTTGATAAAAAAAATGTGGAGAATATATATATATGTTTATAAACTTTGCTTAGAAGTATCAATTTTATAAATTGCTGAAACTTCCTACAAACAAATCGTAAACATCAAGCAATAATGAGAACATTTCTGCTCTACCTAAGGTCACTACATAAAGTGAAAAGAATTATACATTCTACCAAAAAGATCATGTCCTAACAATATATATATATACCACCAATATTGATCCAAATCAAGCCTTCAATCTTTTTTTACTAGTAATTTTCCTCTTTTTCAGATTTATTTTTTCTTCTTTTCTCTGCCTTGATGGAAACTAGACATTATTTCAATTTTATTTGTTTAATTTATGTTATTTTGTGCGTAAATTATGAGTCAACTAGTGCTGTGGTACTATTTAAACATTCCAGTCACTCAAGATTATCAAAATCAAGTAGCTCATGTGATTTATTTCAGGGCAATTGGATTTATGATGATTCATATCCATTCTACAATTCATCCATATGTTCTTTTATTGAAGGACAATTCAATTGCCAAGGAAATGGAAGACCTGATAAACTTTATCTTAAGTACAAATGGAAGCCTAATGCATGTGAATTGCCCAAGTGAGTATAATATCATCAATCAAGTATATACAGCTCATTGTGGTTTATTTGCACCATTTTGAGTTTATAAATTCTGAATAAATTATAATATATACATATTATATGGATTTCTCAACACAAACATGGGTGACACCACCATATAATGGTAATTAAAAATAAATTCGGCAGAAGTCAATAAATTTTGGTTTAAATTTTGTATTTGTGTTACAAAAATTCATTCAATATGTACATATAATCTATTCATTAACCAAAAATTGTGGATGAAATTAAATCCATAAACTAAATATTCTGACTCGACTTCTGATTATACAAATACATGATTTTGGCTAAAATTACTTCAGTTTTGTCAAATCTGTAGCAAGAACTCTAGTTCCGTCTCAAAATTAAATTAAAAAAATCCTATTTATTTATTTATTTATTTTTGTGGACAGATTTGAAGGATTGGATTTTTTGAAGAGGGTGAAGGGGAAGAAGATAATGTTCATAGGGGACTCATTGAGCCTTAACCAATGGCAATCACTTACATGCATGTTGCATGCAGCCTTACCCCATCTCAATTACACACTCCAGAGAAAAGGAGACGTCTCCAATTTTGTTTTTCAGGTTAAATATATCCCAATGTTACCATTTTGGACCATACGTGCCATTATCCATTAATGGAATCCTCCTTACTTGTATAATTAGTATCACATTATGTCACGTGGCATTACCTAAATTCTTTGTTACCTACCAACCCTTTTCTCCTCTGATCCCTTTTTTACGAGTAGCATATATGAGCCATTAACACGCCATTATGGCTTGAATATGTCCTAACCTTTACCATTTTGGACCTTACGTGCCATTAGTCATTAACGGAATCCCACCTTATTTAATTAGTACAACATTATGTTACGTGACATTATCTAAACTCTTCCCTTACTTACTAGTTTCCTTCCCCTCTCACCCCTTTTTACGAGTAGCATATGACATATGTGGTCCTTAAAATTGTAGAAGTTAAATTTTTAAATTATTAGTTAATTATATTTGGGAATTTGTGGCAGGACTATAATGTTTCATTGATTTTATCACGAAATGCGTTTCTGGTAGATTTGGTTAAAGAGAAAATAGGGAGAGTTCTAAAGCTTGATTCAATCCAAAACGGCGTCGCTTGGAAAGGTTTCGATATGCTCATTTTCAATACATGGCATTGGTGGCTCCACAAGGGAAGCCAACAATCGTAAGCTTTTCTTAATTATTAATTTATCTTTTATCTTTAATCTTAAGCTTAATTTTGACTTAATTATTTTAAAGAATTCATCTCCCTTAAATTTGAGAGGGTTAATCACACGTTCATTTATTTTGTTCCACTCATTGAATTCATTTAAAAGTTGAGCCAATTTGGCTTAATATATATCCCATATTGTCCTATGAAAAATCTTATCAAAATAATTTTTTAATATGTTAAACATATCCTTAAAAAGAGAAAAAAAATATATTTGCTTTGTTTTGTAATTAAAACTTAAAGAAAAATCAGTGAATTTAATGACGACCATTTCTTAGCTCGTATTGCTTCAATTCATCTCATTTCAAATTATTTTTAAATAGGTTAATTAACCGCTCATTTATTTTCAATCATTCAAATTTAGCCCAACTCCCATTTGATACCTCTAAATTCTTGTGCAAGGTTTTGAAAAATACCCTCTTTTTTCATTTGTTTTATCTTCTCTTTATAACCAAATAGTACCATTAGTTTAGGCCTTTTTTTTAAACATCTCAAATTGATGAAATTATGTTTTTCCCCTAACCTCCATGCTAATATTAGATATAAGCTATATGATATATGGCTTAATTTATTTCAGATGGGATTTTATACAAAAAGGAGATCAAATATATAAAGACATGGATCGATTGGTGGCCTTTAAAGAAGGACTTAAAACTTGGTCCAATTGGGTAGAATCAAATATTGATCCTAACAAAACAAGAGTATTCTTTCAAGGCATTTCTCCTACACATTACAAGTATGATTTTCACTTCTTCTTGTTATTTACACCACATATATAACAGTTCAATAAACTTCACAATAAAGTATAGTGTCATAATCTTTATTTTATTCAATACAATTATTGTATAATTCAATGAAACACTTACAATAAACTAATAAAGTGTGGCTGACATGGGTCCCGTCCAATGAAGAATCATTCAGCTGGATTGCAAATTTTAAAAAGTCTATTTTAAAATTTAAACATGTAAAATGAAATTTTAGGAATTAGGATCCTAAATTACCTCTTTTATTAAATATCCAAAGTTAGGTGGGCAAGAATATAAAATACCTACAAAAACACACACTAGTAGTGACAAAGGTGTCCCCTTTTTCTCCCCTAATATATTTTCGCACATCTATCATTACGACTTTTCGGCAGGGTCTAAATCAAGTCGTAGTGAATTTCGACAAATAAATCTCATTTAACCTTTCGGGTTCGAGTCTTGGATATGAAAAAAATTATGTTGGAAGCGTTATTCCCGAATGGACCCTACAGTGCGTGATTCGAATTTAATCGGGATTTCAAGGACTCCAAACACCAGGTGAAAAACCAGAAAAGTCTGATTATTTTTAAATTTTAACGGGTCAATTAGTACATGAAAATTCTTTAACAATGAGCGACGGTAAATTTCAAAGTCGGAACCTTTGCGTACCTTAGGGGTGGGCATGGTTTAGTATGATGTGTACCAAATTATCATATCATATCGAAATTTTTGATATCGTGGTTTCGATATTATGGTATTTGATATCGTATATGGTATACATTTTAATTTTTTTTGTATTCGGTATGATATTTGGTATTTACAAATAACATACCGAAATATTGAATACCATACCAAAGTATATAGTTACATAAATAACATATATATATATATATATATATTATTAAAATGTAATTGATTAACAAAAGGATTTGTTTATACTGTCTTTTGAATATATATCTCTACATGTGTAATATATTAGTATGATACAATTGAAACTATTTTTTGAATTGTTGAAGTCATAATACTCTATTGTACGAGTATATATTAATCAAAGTTGAACAAACTATGCCGACCGATTTATCATACCGCAAAATATCAAAATCGAACTTCAAAATATTGAGCCATAACAAATTAAATTAGTATGCTAATGATATAATAATTTTAAAAATCGAATATTAAAATTACCGTATCAAAATTTCAAATACCGTACCATATCATACCATGTCCACCTTAATGTACCTTGATATCAATACTGTCTTAGATTATATGACCATCTTATCTAATAAATTTAAGTTATTAGAGAGACTTTTATTTATAAGTAATTATGAATTGAACAAGGGAAATCAAAATTAGTGCATGAAAATATATGATGTACCAAATTTGTCCAAGTTTAGATGAGTAGATTACTCTCCCATATGCTCAAATTAAACCTATTTAAAAGTAGGACCAATTTGGAAAAGTAAGCAGTCTAAATTGACCCATACTCAAAAGAAGAGAAGAAGGAGACCGCGACATTTTTTATTAGTTTATTATACAAAGAATTATTTTTAATATTTAGTAATAGTTGAGCAGGTTGAGTCATGATCCATTATTTAGCTCGTATTAACTCAATTTATCTTAATCTAACTAATATTAAATATGATTTAAATAGTAATTCATTTATTAATTTAACTCATTTCTCGCTCATTTATTAATTTAGCTCATTACTTCTTTTTTAAAAACTTTTTCCATGGGAGCATAAATCAGTGGGCAAGAATGGAGTGCTAGCAAGGCAAGTAGCAATTGCAATGGACAAACCCAACCAATTAGTGGCTCAGTGTATCCTGGGGGACCAATGGCAGCAGCAACAGTTGTGAAGGATATTTTAAACAATATGTCAAAACCAGTGACATTACTTGACATTACATTACTTTCCCAACTAAGAAAAGATGGACACCCCTCAATTTATGGTATTAATAATAATTTCACAGAGACAAAAAAGGGCAATGATTGTAGTCATTGGTGTCTTGCTGGTGTGCCTGATACTTGGAATCAACTCTTTTATGCTCTTCTTCTTAACCAATACAAATCATCAAATACTATATGATCAAAATACAAAGGATTCTTGTTTTTTTTCCGTCAAATTATTATGATTCTAGCTACCTCAAAACTTCTGACTTTGATTATTCTATTTGCTTAACACAAGTCTTATTTAATTTTCACGGACTAATTTAGTGCCCAACAAGCATCGACTCAAAAGAAGAAGCAAGAGAATAAAAATTGCACTTTACCGCATCGTATTCCTCGTTAGCGTCGCACTAAACTAATTATTAAGAAATTTAAAAAGGTCTTGCTCGCTTATTTAAAGTAATATAAATTAAAAACTTTCTTCAATCATTAAATAAGAAAAAAAGTCTGATAGAGGTTAAAGATATAGAAACTCAAGTGCAATAGTAAAAATAAATAAATAGTAATGTTCTCTTAAGAATATTTACATCAAATTAATAAATATTTAACATATATTTGTACATAATTAAACATCTTGAACTAGAACAAGCTAAGGTAGTTTTAAATAAAATGTTTGTTGTCTACCTAGTAATTATCTATATCAAAATTTTCTGAGTGAAATATTTAACTAATATATACCCGGCATATCTAATACTCCCTTCATCCAAAATAAATAAATTTGTAGTAATAATTTTTTTATAATCCAAAATAAATAATTTTTTTCAAAATTCAAGGATGTACATATTGAGTATTTTCTTCCAAAATTACAACTTTAAATGCATTAACTAACTTTCTTACAGAATCTGCCACACTCCAATAATTTATTTATTTTCGATTGAAGAGAGTAAAAGTTTTACACTGGAAGTACAATTGATTAACCGGGTAGAATAGGTTAATTACCTCAATGTTCAAGTTACTTTAATTATTCCATTTAATATGAGTAGTTGTTATCTATAGCTATATTTGAAGTGACATGACGTCTTGGTCGTGAACATAAGAAGTGAAAGTTCTTTTTCTTAAAGAAGTACATCAAGCTGGAAGCTGAAGTGTTTAAAAAGAATATTTTATTATATATTTAGGTATTCAATCGAAATATTATAACAAAAATAATTTTTAGCGATAATAAAATGTATATTTTTCTAAGAGTGCTAAAGACTTTAGCTGTCATACAGCATCACTAGCCTCATAGGTCATACAACATAATAGGTCTTAGCTAGCATTTTTTTTAAGAGTAAAATATGATAATTAGATGAATGAGTAGCATAGCCTCATAGGCCATAGCATAATAGACCTTAATTAGATTAGCATATCCTTATGTTAAAAGCATAGCCTTATGTTAACAATAAATAAATAAAAGCATATATGATAGTATGTCAAATATTTGATTTTATGATATTTCCTATTCTTGGATTTGATTACAGCGTTAATTGATGAGATTATATAACACATTAGTTAGTTAGTTAGGTTTCAGTTCAGATAGGACTAGCTGAAGTTTGTTATTAATTTGTTAGACTTGTTATTCAGTCACTCACACATTTAGTTAGTTAGTCAGTCATAATTAGTTAATTGATTCATTTCATTCCATCCCTATATATATATATATATATATATATATCCATTGTATATCTTATTCATTCATTTAGTAAGAAATGTAATGAATACATTTCACATAATTTTTTTCTCTAGAATAGTTTTCTCTGCATTGGATTCTTCTCCTTCTTTGTCTGAGTTCAACCTCCATTAATGGAGGAACACCTTAATATTCCTGTTTCTAGTTTTAACATGGTATCAGAGTCATAACTGATTGTTTTCATTCCGCACTCAATTCTATTTTTATTTTGTGAGTAAATTCTCTCTTTTTTTCAAAATTGGAATTCATAATTGCGAGATTGAAATTATTGGATTGGGCGAGCTAAAGTACCATTTGGCGACTCGTCAAATAGGTCGGCGAGGAGACTTCCAGCTCATCGAAATTGCCGACGAGATTTATTAAAAGGTGATTTTTCTGATTCTTTCAACCTAATAATATTCTTATACGTTGAGATACTCTCAAAATGCCAAATTCTCCTTCTCCCAAAGATCAAGAACTTCAAGAAAGGGATTTCTCCAATATTGGGAGATCTAAAGACTCTGAGTTCAAGATCTCCTTCACAAATCCATAGATGGGTTACTCAACTTCAAGCTACAAGGTTTCAAACCTAACAATTTTATCCAATAACTCTTAAGATTCAGGTATGTAAGGCTACTCATAATATTGTATTGATTTCATCCACGTGCCCTACATCTTCATTGATTTGATTTTGAGGTTCCATGAGTTGAGTTCTTGAATTATCTATAATTTCTATTGAGTTTTTTTTGTATATAAATGCATATGTATTAATGATGTTCTTGAGTTGAGTTTTGTTGAGAGTATAGATTCATATATTCATTCACATGAACCCAAGATGGAATTTCATTTTTGTCATAATTTGTCTTGAGATTGAGATTGATGATTTTCATGTAATTGAACATAGAGTTAAATGAGTATTTTGGAGCAAGATATTTGATGATGATGTAAATAATGTTTAGTTTTAAAAAAGGTAAAATGATTAATGAAGAAGTAGTGTTAATGATGATGTCTTGACATTGAGTGAATTGGAGTCTAATGTAATTACATGATATAAATTGAGTTTTGAAAGAAGGTCCAATGAGACTAGATTGATTGAATTTTGAAAAGAGTCCAATGAAATTAAATGAGTTGATTTGAACTAAGTCGAAAAGAGACTAAATGAGTATTTTGAGTATTTTAATCACTTGATAAATATGAGCATATTGAGTCTTGGGAGGAGTATTGAGCATCGAATTGGATAAGAGTATAGTCCATACTCGAATTCCATAAACTACGTAGCCAACGTAGAAAGGGATTGAATTGTTAAAGTTGAATATTTCCCTATTTCACTGTCCTGACATTGTAGGACTTGATTGATTGATGGATCTATGATTGACTGATTCGTTCATACCGTGGCAAAGTATGGACAGATGTGGCAACAACGTCGTTTTGTTGCACATCACTGCCTCATAGGTGATGACTGTCGATTAGAAAAACTCCCAAATTGAGTAAATTGTGCATGATATGATTGGTTTGATTTAGATTATAAATGATTGAGTCGAATTATCAAACATTTCTAAATTCTAATTTGCATATCTATTGAGCCAAATCCTTTAAGTTTATTATTAAGTTGATTGAATACTTGGTTGATTAGTTTGATTGATATTATAGATGATTAAGTCGATTTGTATAATATTTCTAAATTCTAATTCATATGTCTATTGAGTTGAGTCCTTTGACTTTATTCGTTGAGTTGATGGTATATGATTGGATTAGATTGGATAGTATACGATTGGATTGAATCGGATTGTATATGATTGGATTGGATCGGATTGTATATGATTGGATTGGATTGGATGGTATGTGATTAAATTGAATTGGATTGTATGTGATTAGATTGGATTGTATATGATTGTTCTCTGTCTAAACCATATTCTTTCTTTAGACTTATGACACCTTGATTGAGTCTCTCTTATTTTTCTGATTTGAGAAATCTGAACTAATATTATTCTACCTTGATGCATGTTTCATTCTGTTATATTATATACTCATACATTTCACGTACTGACGTCCATTTGGACATGCATCATTTTATGATGCAGAGACAAGTTTAAGAGATCATCAATAGGTGCACCGTTGAGGATTTGTTCACACTCAGCTTATTGGTGAGTCTCTCTTACATTCGGAGGATACCACTTATGTTATTCTTGCATTGAGTTTAGTCTTTTCATTCTGATTTGAGGTAGCCATGAACCTGTCATTGACACTAATTAGATAGTAGTGATAGAGGCTTCATAGACTAGATAGTGATAGGTCGATTGAGTATTTTATTTTCTTGAATTGTTCTTATCAGACTATTTAATGACATAGATTAAAGTTCGATTGTTGGCCTATGACATTTCTTTCTTGAGGTAGATTATTGATTGGAATTACCCACTTAATTACCTCATTATTTTAAGTCTTCCATTTATTGAATAAATGAACGGATGTGTGATCATGCCAAGTGGTTCACTTGGGAGTCAGTAATTATTTCTGAGTGTCGGTCACATCTAGGGTACTCTCCCGGAGTGTGATAAACTTGGTATCAGAGCACAGAGTTCAAGAATCTTAGGAAATCTATGAAGCCGTGTCTAGTAAAGTCTTGCTTATGGGTGTGTTGTACACCTATGGCAAGAAAACTAAAATGCCTTTTCCATAAAGTACCAACACGGCCAGTAGGATTTTTGAAATACTGTGTTTTGATATATAGGGACCATATCACATACCCACTTATGATGGTTATAATTACTTCTTGACCATGGTGGATGATCGTAATATGGGGACCATACCACATACCCACTCAGATTCAAAAGCAATGCACTGGAAATTGTGAAAGTTTTCATTTATCTCATAGAGATCTAGTTTCAAACTAAATTAAAGACCATCAAATCTGGCAGTGGCCTAGAATTCACAAGTGATGAGGCAGCAAATTTTTTCTAAGAAAAAAATCATGCCCCTACATACCCCAATAGAATGGGGTTATGGAAAGAAAACACAAGTATCATTTGAAAACAACAAGAGTACTCTTTTACCAATCAAAGTTGCCCATGAGATATTGGGGAAAGTGTTTTTAATTGCCACTTACCTTACTAACAGACTACCTACTTAGATACTACAAAACAAATTATCATATGAACTATTATACCAAAGAAAGCTCACATATTCTCACCTTAGGAGTTTTGGATGCCTTTTTTCCCCATCACTCTAAAAACTCACAAAGACAAATTTGAACCAAGGATAACACCACACATTTTTATTGGATATCCTTTCAATACAAAATGGTACAAAGTCTTGGATTTACCTACTAAGAGAGTTCATATATCTAGAGATGTTCTTTTTCATGAAACTGTCTTTCTTTTTGTTGTTGCTTTTGAGGGTTCTAGTTTTAATTCTATTCTAAAAATGCTTGTTCATCACTCTGATAAATTGACTTGTATGCCTGATAGAACAAATACTTTTGTTACTGATGAATTGTTAGATACAACTACAACCCATACAGTTAATACTAACCGAACTGTCAACGGAGTTCCTGAACACACACTAGATATAGAATCACAATCACTCAACCATGTAACTTCACCACTTAGCCTTCACACTATTGTTTCTAGTGATGCTCCACCGGCACCAGCATCTAAGAGGTCAACTAAACTACCTTATACTCCTAAATACCTTAAGGAGTATAACTATACTTTACCTAACTTGCAATCTACACCTGCACCTAACAATCCATATCCACAACGTTCCCTCACTTCACTCATATCAAATCATGATCATATTTGTTTTACCTCTCTATGTTCTGATAGTCAGCAGTTGGTAAAAATCATTTCGCATGAGTGTAAACCTTCCTCTTATGAAGAGGCAATCCTGAATCCTATTTGGTAAATGGCAATGACACAAAAGTTTAAGGCATTATATGCAAATGATACATGGGATCTGATTTCTCTATCTATAGGAAAGAATGCTATTGGGTACAGATGAGTGTACAAAATTAAACATAAGGTAGGTGAAAGTGTGAAAAAGTTCAAGACTAAGTTGGTAGATAAGAGTTACACTCAACAAGATGGAATTGACTATACTGAAACATTATCACCTGTTGTTAAAATGACCATTGTTAGAACTCTGATCTGTTCAATTGTGAAGAAGGGATGAAGCCCATATCAGCTAGATATAAGCAATGCCTTCCTTCATGGTGATTTACATGAAGAGGTGTACATGGCATTACCACAAGGTCTTATGGTAGAAGGTGACAATTTGATCTGTAAACTCAAGAAGTCTTTGTATGGGCTAAAACAGTCTAGTAGGCAATGGTATAACAAGTTGGCCAGCAACTTTTGTTCCAGAGGATAAAAACATTCAAACAGTGACTACTCATTGTTTTAAAAAAGAAAGGGATACTCTGTAGTACTTGTTGCTGTCTATGTGGTTGATGTAATCTTGACTGGAACTGACTTAGAAGAAATTACCTCCTTAAAAGTTTTCCTACATGATCAATTTAAGATAAAAGATCTTGAAAATTTGCACTATTTTATGGGATTGGAAATATTGTACAAACAAGATGGTATCATCATTTCTCAAAGGAAGTTCACCACTCATCTTTTGAAAGAATTTGACCTTATAAATTACAAGCTTGCTATATCACCACTTGACTCTAATAAGAAGCTCAAAGCTATTGATGGGAAGCTATTGTCAGATCCTACTCATTATAGAAAGTTTGTTGGCAAGCTTAACTTCCTTACAAACACAAGGATGGCTATAACATTCAGTGTCTAGTATCTTAGCTAGTTTATGCAATCACCTAGAGAACCACACATGAAGGTTGTTTATCATATCCTTAGATATTTGAAACAAGATCCTACATTGGGAATCTTCATTCCAAACAAACCTGAACTTACTGTGAGTGCTTATTGTGACTTAGATTGGATAGCTTGCCCTGACTCAAGGAGATCAGTTAGTGGATATCTAGTGCTTATGGGTGATAGTCCAATTAGTTGGAAGTCCAAAAAAAGACTATTGTGTCACTGTCATCTGCAAAGGCAGAATACAGAGTTGTGAGACAGGTAGTAGGGGATCTGGTATGGTTTGAGAGATTACTTGATAAATTAGCAGTACCAAGTTCTTTGCCCATTGTCTTTTGTGATAGTCAAGCAGTAGTTCATATAGCCAAGAATTCAGTTTTCCATGAAAGAACAAAGCACATAGAAGTGGATTGTCATTTTATTAGAGATAAGCTTCAACAAGAACTAATTACACTTCACTACATCTCCAAGATTCACAATTAGCAGGCATCTTCACTAAAGCCTTGACTGGAGTCAAACATTCTACAATTTTAAACAAGTTGTCCATGAATACCTCACCTCCAACTTGGGGGGAGGGGGTGATGAGACTATATAACAAATTAATTAGTTAGTTAGGTTTCAGTTCAATTATGACTAGTTGAAGTTTGTTATTAGTTTGTTAGACTTGTTACTCAGTCACTGACATAGTTAGTTAGTTAGACATAGTTAATTGATTCCTTTCAATCCATCCGTGTATGTATATATATACACTCATTGTATGTCTTATTCATTCATTCAGTAAGAAATGTAATGCACACATTTCACACAATTTCTCTCTAGAATAGTTTTCTCTGCATTGGATTCTTCTCCTATGAAAACAAAAAATAATATTCAAAAGGGAGTAGGTATCATAAACGATGTTCCAACCAAACATTTTAATTATGTATTTGATTTGTTATTTTAGGTATATTCATAATTGGTTTATGATCTCACCAAAGCCAACTAATTAATTAATTTATTTTTAATTAAAGACCACAAGGGTCGAATTAATGAATTATGTTTTATAATTTATTTATTTTTAATTATAGACCACAAGGGTCGAATTAAAGAATTAAGTATGTTTCAAAAAAAAATGAATTAAGTATGTGCCTTGATATGACGTCTTCTCAATCAAATTAACAATATTTAACCACTTAATATTTATTTTATAAATAAAAATTTAAATGGAAATTTTGAGATCTAAAATGCAATTAATTACGTAATATGCTATATATATTGGGACGGAGAAAGTAATAGTAATAGTAATTTTGCATCCTTCTTATACCCTTTATTACCTTGTTATCTATAATCTATTATGTTTTACTATTTCTTCCGCTCCATTTTATATATACTGTTCGTCTTTTGCATGATCCTTAAGAAAATATTTGTTGTTTACTCAACGCTTTATCAAGTATATTTCGGATATTTTTTTCCTTTATCATTTACTTCATGTATTTGCTTATTTGGATTAGGATTAAAATATTAAAGAAATTAAAGATTTAAGTATAACCCGTTTAAGGATGACAATTTGTAACGACCCTTTAGGTCATTTTGTATACTATGACTTTTTATTTCATAAAAGACTCACCCCGTAAATTTTAATGGGTACTTTGGACTAATTGATAACTAAGGTTATTTAATTGAGGGGTAACTTTAGATATTTAATTTAAATTTGTGGTTAAAGTATTAATTTAATTAATACCCTATACCACTTATCCCCTATTTATTTAATTAAAATAGATTAGGGTTGTATTTTTCTTCATGAGTTGCTACAACTGAAACAAAAAAAAATGAAACGAAAGAAGAGGCAGAACCGTGAAAAGGAGGAGATAGCGAGCAATTACATTCAGGTGGCTAAACTCAATTGCTTTCTGCATGCTAATTCCTAAGTTATGTAAACATATATATAGTCAGCGCATTATTTGTGTTCTAGTGTACCTAGGCATTATTAGAATGTTATTATTATATTATTTTCATTCGGTTTAGATGTTAATTTACGTAATGTTGTTGTTGATTCAAAATTGTTCTTATGGTCATAATATTGTAATTCAAGTTTCGACATATTGAGATATGTAATTAAATATTAGATGTAGTGTTTATATGAAATCCATCAAAGTTATATTATTTGGAGGAATTAAGACTTAACCCTAGGCTTGAGTTTTAGGAAATTGATAATAGAATTTGGTGAGTTGTTGGGTCTAGGTTAAACATGTATATAGTAAGGAGGTCTACAAACTCGTTTACTTATAAGTATGGTATACTTGATAGATTGGAAACGTTTTGAGGCATCGAAGAAAGGGAAATCACCGGTGAATTAGCTTGCTTGACTTTGGTTCTTCGGTGGAGGTAGGTTATGGTTTTTATTCTATATCATAGATAGATTCTTAATAGTGATTGATAGTCATTGAGTAATGCGTGAAGCTTACTATGCATTTAATTATTGTGGTTTGGATGATTGATATGTAGTTGTGATTGGTCTGAAATCTCGAGGCCATAAAATCCATAATCTTGAACTTGCCCTATCAAAAATGGTGCCATGAATAAAGAAGGCTTGATGAAATATTGTTAATGAAGTGGAATGTAATCATGAAGAATGATAAATTAATTATATTTGGATCGGGTGTCACGTTCCGACACGGTATATTTAGATCGGGTGTCATATTCTGACACGGTATATTTGGATCGGGTGTCACGTTCCGACATGATATATTTGGATCGGGTGTCACATTCTGACACGGTATATTTGGATCGGGTGTCACGTTCCGACACGATATATTTGGATCGGGTATCACGCTCCGACACGGTATATTTGGATCGGGTGTCACATTTCGGCACGGTAATATTAAAGGAAAATAAATTAAAATGACTTAATACTACTCAATCTCCAATAACTCATTTTCCAAAAGGGTGTGATATGGAGGTTTGAGTCCTCATGTGTGATCTTAATATTGTTGATTGGTTATGAAATTGTTTATTGTGTTGTCACTTGATCTTGATCTTGTTGGTTGCCACCTGTTAAGTGTTACGGTTGATTTTCCGCTATTACTTATTGCATATTGATTCCTATTTTGAGTCGGCCGATGATACCTACTCAGTACATGTTGTCCTGTACTGACCCCTACTTGTATCTTTTCTTGTTTTATTTTGTGGGGTACAGCGAGTGTTCCACCTACTTCGACTCGACCTCAGCTCTAGTCAGTCTCCAGTTCATAAGATTTTAGAGTGAGCTATCCTTCTAGCTGGTGATGGATTCTCTCGGTTATGGCATAGTGTCTTTAGTTTTCAGACACATTTTATTATTTGTTCATTTTGGTGCTTGATGTTCCAGACTTAGTTTTAGAATTTAGATGTCCTTCATGTGATGACTTTCAGATTTTGGAGAACGTTATGTAGTAAACTCTTGTGGATTGTTAATTCTTACTTCATAAGTTTGAGCTTCCGTGTTATTGTTATACTTTATAAGTTGGGGTTCACATCGTTGGTTCTCCCACCTAGGAGGTTAAGGGTGGATGCCACTCACGGCCCATTTTGGGTCGTGACAAACTTGGTATAAGAGCTTTAGGTTCGGTGATCTCATCATACAAGGACATGTCTAGTAGAGTCTTGCGGAACGGTACGGGGACGCCTTTACTTTTCTTCGAGAGGCTACATGACTTTAGAAAAACTCCATTCCTTCTTTCTTTCGTGCTGTTACTTGAATTCAATTGGTACCTTGGTGATACAAATTGGTATCTGACCTTCTTCACTCTATTTTTGCAAACGTTCATAACTAAAGCAACAACAACGACTGAGCCATTCGTTAGAGTTGGTACTATAGTACAACACTGTAAGGAGTATGTGAGATTTGATAAATCGAGTAAGTGTACGATTGTAATGGGGACCAGACTGGTTGATTGTGGTTGGCTAAAACTCAAAGAGGTGGAGTCAGATGAGTGCAAATGTTTGATATGGCACTATGAAAGTAGTATCTTATGTTATTCGACCTTGGTTTTGTACATTCTTATGTGACCACCTACTTATTTTGGAGTATGGCTTGCTATATATGCCCACATGTGTTTCCATATCTATAGGTGATTTCTTAGTGGTAGATCGGGTGTACCGATCCTATGATTGTCATCTTGGCAGGATGACATCCTTGGAAAAACTTAGACATTTGAGTTATGGCACATTTGGTATTGTTTGAGATAGTTGAAGTATATAAATGGTTTTATACGTACCAGTTTCCTTATAAGAATATATAGAAGAGTTACCATGAATACATACTATTTTCCGATAGTCTTAAGATTCATCTAGTCGTTGGGGTCACTTCTTGGCTATGTGTGATTGAATATGGGGGTCATTGAGTCTAGTTTTGTCTCTCTTAAGGATTGTTTACAATCATAGCTATTGATCTAATGTATTTTGATAGTATTGTTAGAGGTTTTGTATGACTTAGGCAACGTCTTCTGACTTCTTTGTAGAGAAGTATATCCCCCAGACCTTGAGGGACGAGAGGGGAGATGAGTTCCTAAATATAGAGTAACGAAAGATTTCCATTGCAGCCTATGGGGACATATTTTGTGCCTTATCTAGATATGATACTCACCTTTGCTTCTGTCCAGAAGAGCATATTTCACCGCTTTGTGAAAGAATTGAGGTTAGAATATCTACTGCGGTTTCATAGATTGAGTGTATATCAAAAAGGGACATGATACGACTACTACAACAATATCGATGCTTACTTAGTTAGAGTTATGGATTGTGTTATTTCTGCTAGTGACCTGATCTACGAAAGAATGAATATCTCTTGGGCTAGAGATGGAACACATTTGGTAATGTTTTGCAGCTATTCAATGGGTAGAAATGTGTGGGCCATTTGGGTATGATCTTCTCAATAGGTATAATGTGGTACTAGTTGTATATGGAAATGAATATACTGATTATCAAGTGTGAATACTAACTACTTAAGGAGTTATTAATTGTATCACATGCTCATATAATGAGATTCGATGTTGCATTCACAGTTGAGAAACCAACTAGTTTGTTACTACGGACGCTTGGGTTAAGCATTATTTATAAGAAAAATTTTAATGGTGGATCTTTGATAAGATTAATGTGTTTAGATTGTTGAGTGTATCATGAGGATTCTAAATGAGGACCGGTGATTTCATGATAAGCTCCAAGGAAGAAGATCGATATATGAACGATAAGATTATGGATAAAGAAAGTCCGAGTGAGTAAACTTGGGTAAAGGCTATATGCCAAATTCTCCAAGTATGAGTTCTGGCTTGATTCAGTGTCTTTCTTAGGGCACGTGGTTTCTAAATATGGAGTAATGGTGGATTCCCAGAAGATTGAAGCAGCGAAGAGTTGGGCAAGGCCCACTAATATCTCAGAGGTAAGGAGCTTTATTGGTTTGCCTAGCTACTACCGCAGGTTTGTCAAGGGATTTGCTTCTATTGCTTCCCAACTGACTAATCTGACCAAGCAGAAAGTTCCATTTGTGTGGTCGGATGAGTGTGAAGAGAGTTTTCTGAAACTCAAGACCTTATTGACTACTGCACCGATTCTTGCCCTACTAGTAGAAGGTAAGAATTTCATTGTTTATTGTGATGCATCATATTCTGGTTTAGGTGCAGTGTTAATGCAGGAGAAGAAGGTAATTGCCTATGCTTCAAGGCAATTAAAGGTGCATGAGCGTAATTACCCCACTCATGATTTGGAGTTAGCTGCGGTTGTATTTGCATTGAAGCAGTGGAGACATTATCTATATGGGGTGAAGTGTGAAGTGTATACAGATCATCGCAGCTTACAACATGTGTTCACTCAAAGAGACTTGAATTTGAGGCAAAGGAGGTGGATGGAATTGTTAAAGGACTATGATATCACTATTCTTTATCACCCCGGAAAAGCTAATATAGTGGCCGATGCCTTGAGCAGAAAAGCAGGGAGTATGGCAAGTTTAGCTCATTTGCAGGTTTCCCAACGCCCATTGGCTAGAGAGGTTCAAACTCTGCCTAATGAATTTATAAGGCTAGAAGTAACGGAGAAAGGAGGATTTTTGGCCTGTGTGGAGGCAAAATCTTCTTTCCTTGACAAGATTAAAGAAAAGCAGTTTGATGATGAGAAGCTGAGCCGGATTCGTGATATGGTCTTGCAGGGAGAGGCCAAAGAGGCTGTGATCGATGAGGAAGGCGTCTTGAGGATTAAAGGGCGGGTATGTATGCCCCGTATTGATACTTTGATCCAGACTATTCTTGCAGAGGCTCATAGTTCGAGGTACTCTATACATCCTAGTGCAACCAAGATGTATCGCGATCTGAGACAACATTATTGGTGGAGCAGAATAAAGCATGACATTGCTGATTTTGTTGCCCATTGTCCAAATTGTCAGCAAGTAAAATATGAACACCAAAGGCCTGGAGGGACACTTCAAAGAATGTCCATTCCTGAATGAGAGTGGGAAAGAATTGCAATGGATTTTGTGGTCGGCCTTCCAAAGACATTGGGTGAGTTTGATTTGATATGGGTGATTGTTGATAGGTTAACTAAGTCTGTTCACTTCGTTCCAGTCAAGGTGACTTATGATGCCGAGAAGTTATCCAAACTCTATATCCGCGAGATTGTTCGATTACATGGAGTTCCGGTTTCTATCATATCAGATAGAGGTACGCAATTCACTTCTAACTTTTGGAGAACCTTGCATGCCGAGTTAGGTACTAGATTGGATCTTAGTACTGCATTTCACCCTCAGACCGATGGGCAGTCTGAGAGGACAATTCAAGTGCTAGAGGATATGCTTCGGGCATGCGTGATAGATTTTGGTGGTCATTGGGATCAATTTCTACCCCTGGCAGAGTTTTCGTATAATAATAGCTATCACTCGAGTATTGATATGGCTCCGTTTGAGGCATTGTATAGGAGGAGATGTAGGTCTCCTATTGGTTGGTTTGACGCATTTGAGGTGAGACCTTGGGGAACTGATCTTTTGAGAGAATCACTAGAGAAGGTGAAATTTATTTAGGAGAAGCTTCTAGCAGCTCAGAGCAGGCAGAAGGAGTATGCAGACCGAAAGGTCAGGGACATAGAGTTTATGGAGGGAGAGAAAGTGTTGTTGAAGGTTTCACCCATGAAGGGTGTGGTGAGATTCGGTAAGCGAGGTAAGCTTAGTCCGAGGTATATTGGTCCGTTTGAAGTTCTTAAGCGTGTTGGAGAGGTGGCCTATGAATTGGCTTTACCTCCAGGTTTATCTGGAGTGCACCCAGTGTTTCATGTGTCTATGCTAAAGAAATATCATGGAGATGGGAACTACATTATTCACTGGGATTCGGTCTTGCTTGATGAGAATTTATCTTATGAGGAGGAGCCTGTAGCTATTCTTGATAGGGAGGTCCGCAAGTTGAGGTCAAGAGAGATTGCGTCTGTGAAGGTCCAGTGGAAGAATCGTCCTATTGAGGAGTCCACTTGGGAGATTGAGGCTGATATGCGTGGAACATATCCACATTTGTTCGTCGAGTCAGGTACCCTTTTCTACCCTCGCTCTTCTTTGATCATTCGGGGACGAACGGTGGGTAAATTGGTATCTGTTGTAACGACCCTTTAGGTCATTTTGTATACTATGGCTTTTTATTTCATAAAAGACTCATCCCGTAAATTTTTAATGGGTACTTTGGACTAATTGATAACTAAGGTTATTTAATTGAAGGGTAACTTTAGATATTTAATTTAAATTTATAGTTAAAGTATTAATTTAATTAATACCCTATACCACTTATCCCTTATTTATTAAATTAAAGTAGATTAGGGTTGTATTTTTCTTCATGAGTTGCTACAACTGAAACAAAAAAAACGAAACAAAAGAAGAGGCAGAACCGTGAAAAGGAGGAGATAGCGAGCAATTACATTCAGGTGGCTAAACTCAATTGCTTTCTGCATGCTAATTCCTAAGTTATGTAAACATATATATAATCAGCGCATTATTTGTGTTCTAGTGTACCTAGGCATTATTAGAATGTTATTATTATATTACTTTCATTCGGTTTAGATGTTAATTTACGTAATGTTGTTGTTGATTCAAAATTGTTCTTATGGTTATAATATTGTAATTCAAGTTTCGACATATTGAGATATGTAATTAAATATTAGATGTAGTGTTTATATGAAATCCATCAAAGTTATATTATTTGGAGGAATTAAGACTTAACCCTAGGCTTGAGTTTTAGGAAATTGATAATAGAATTTGGTGAGTTGTTGGGTCTAGGTTAAACATGTATATAGTAAGGAGGTCTACAAACTCGTTTACTTATAAGTATGGTATACTTGATAGATTGGAAACGTTTTGAGGCATCGAAGAAAGGGAAATCACCGGTGAATTAACTTGCTTGACTTTGGTTCTTCGGTGGAGGTAGGTTATGGTTTTTATTCTATATCATAGATAGATTCTTAATAGTGATTGATAGTCATTGAGTAATGCGTGAAGTTTACTATGCATTTAATTATTGTAGTTTGGATGATTGATATGTTGTTGTGATTGGTCTGAAATCCCGAGGCCATAAAATCCATAATCTTGAACTTGCCCTATCAAAAATGGTGCCATGAATAAAGAAGGCTTGATGAAATATTGTTAATGAAGTGGAATGTAATCATGAAGAATGATAAATTAATTATATTTGGATCAGATGTCACGTTCCGATACGGTATATTTGGATCGGGTGTCACGTTTCGACACGGTATATTTGGATCGGGTGTCACGTTCCGACACGATATATTTGGATCGGGTATCACGCTCCGACATGGTATATTTGGATCGGGTGTCACATTCCGGCACGATAATATTAAAGGAAAATAAATTAAAATGACTTAATACTATTCAATCTCCAATAACTCATTTTTCAAAAGGGTGTGATATGGAGGTTTGAGTCCTCATGTGTGATCTTAATATTGTTGATTGGTTATGAAATTGTTTATTGTGTTGTCACTTGATCTTGATCTTGTTGGTTGCCACCTGTTAAGTGTTACGGTTGATTTTCCGCTATTACTTATTGCATATTGATTCCTATTTTGAGTCGGCCGATGATACCTACTTAGTACATGTTGTCCTATACTGACCCCTACTTGTATCTTTTCTTGTTTTATTTTGTGGGGTACAGCGAGTGTTCCACCGACTTCGACTCGACCTCAGCTCTAGTCAGTCTCAAGTTCATAAGATTTTAGAGTGAGCTATCCTTCTAGCTGGTGATGGATTCTCTCGGTTATGGCATAGTGTCTTTAGTTTTCAGACACATTTTATTATTTGTTCATTTTGGTGCTTGATGTTCCAGACTTAGTTTTAGAATTTAGATGTCCTTCATGTGATGACTTTCAGATTTTGGAGAACGTTATGTAGTAAACTCTTGTGGATTGTTAATTCTTACTTCATAAGTTTGAGCTTCCGCGTTGTTGTTATACTTTATAAGTTGGGGTTCACATCATTGGTTCTCCCACCTAGGAGGTTAAGGGTGGATGCCACTCACGGCCCATTTTGGGTTGTGACACAATTAATAGGGGTAAATAGAGGTTTTCATCCCTGAATTATTGCATAATTTTAATTTTAGTTCTTATATTTTTTGACTATGCACATTTCACCTTCAATTATTTGAAGTGTGCGTTTTGGTTCTTGATGTTAACAAAAATTAATTATTTAACAAAATAATTATTTGAAAATACATAAATTAAAACAAATTGAAGGGTTGGTGATTCTAATTGCTTGAAGAATTATGTGTACTAAAAAAATTGAATTTAGTAAAAATTAAATGTTAAATTTTTGAAAGATTGAAAGTTGTTAGGACAATATTGATAGCCTTAAGGAGTATGTCCACCTACTAAATTTTCAAAAGTAATTGTATTTGATCTTGATTAGTGACCATTAAAAAAGAAAGGAAGAACGAGTTGCTAATAAATCAAAAACAGAGCAAACAGAGAAGCAAATGGAATCATTTTATATAGTTAAAATAATCATTCTAATTGTATATATTTTTTAAAATATATAAAATATTTTAATTTTATATACATAATTCTTCAAGCATTTATAATCACCAACCCTTTATTTTATTTTATATATTTTTAAATAATCATTTTTAAAAATAGTTATCTTTTTTAACTTGAAGGACCAAAGCCCGCACACTTCAAATAATTGAAGGTTAAATGTGCATAGTCAAATAATATAGAGACTAAAACTGAAATATGCAATAATTCGGAAACTAAAACCGCTATTTTTCCAAATTAATATCTAGAATTATTTTATGGGTCCAAAAGGAATTTATATTTTATTCTCGTCATTTGTAAGAAAATAAATGCTATCCTTATGCGAACTTAATTATTAGACGCCATAATTAAATCCCGTTATAAGATTTGGAAATCTACTGATGACAAGACTATCGTATTTAAATAGTCCAACTTGATATTTAATACTATCCTTTTGTCCATAAAATGGATTACATTTTCTATACTTGGTCAATAGAGCATATTGGGGATATGAAGTTCGAAGGATAACCTCGATTACGTACTATCATAAGTAAGAATTTTATTCTTTATTTTTATATAATAAATTTTTTATTTTATTTTATTTTATTTTATATTAGACTTAAAATATATTGGGATGAGCTAATATTAAGAATTTGAATAAATAAAAAATTATTTTTTAGAATAAATTAAAAAATTAACTAATTGGTAAAAGAATTCAATTCAATTAAATTTGGTTTGAGAGTAATTTTAGAACAAGATAGAAGGAGGGGTATCTTTGAACCAAAAATAAAGTTGGGAGGGGGAGGGGGGGAGGGGGGTATTTTTAGACCAAAAAGTAGAAGAGGGTGGAGGTATTTTTGAGTCATTTCTATTAGGTTAGGAATATTTTTGGACCAAAAGGTGAAAGATGAATATTTTTGAGCCATTTCCAATCGATTAAAAATATTCTTGGCTCTTTTCCCCTTTTATATAGAAGAGGCGGGGATCATATTTAGTAGTTTTACCTAATATTCGCATAATATTTTTATCCTTCCATTTTGCTACTATCTACTTTCTAGTTTTCTTTGTTTACCTTGCTATTGCTATTTTTCTTTTTGCCTAGCTTTGATAACACTTTTTTTATGTTGAAGATCTGTCGAAAATAATTTTTTTATTTTATAAAATTACATAATTAATATGTGTTATATTTTACCCCTCCTCAAACTCTATTCGTGAAATTACATTATATATGGGAGAAGTTGTTGTCCATAGAGCATTTTGCCTCGTGGTTGAGTTACTATTTAGTTTAAATTATTGCTTTCTCTTTCCAAAAATGGCTACTCCTGGTCCAATTTCCATAGAGTAGTAAGTTATTGTATTTTTATTTTATTTGGCTTGAGTATGTGAACTATTGATTTTTTAATTTTATTTTATTGTCGATCAACACCTCAAAACTTTAAACTTCTTTATATTTTCCCTTTTTGAATGATAACATTTACGTGATAGGGAGAAAGTTATAATTAATTTATAATGATACATAACATATTTTCACAAGATAAATGCAAATTTTACCTTTTTTATTTTTATGAGACGGTATGGATCTTATTTCTGATAGACCTTATAGAAAAAAAGCTAAGAGAAGAAGCTAGAAAGCAACAAATAGTACTAATATACATTGCAAAAAAGAAAGAAAATACGCAGTACTAAATAATATTTATGTAACGACTCATTAGGTTGTTTTGAGTTCTAGGGCTTTTTATTTTATAAAAGACTCACCCCGTAAAATTTTAATGGGTATTTTGGACTATTTGATAACCATAATTATTTAATTGAGTGGTAAATTTAAATAACTAATTAATTAGTGGGCTAAGTTGATAATTTATTTAATACTCTATACCACATATCCTATTTTATTAAAATAAATAAAGATCGAGGTTTGAGTCATAACTCAAAACCAGCCGCAACTCTGACGAAAAGAAATTAGACGAAGAACCGGAGGGGATCAAGTAAGGTAACAAAGCTTTATGTTTATGATTTTACATGTGAATAAATGGTTATGTTAGGTATTATTATCATTATTATTATATTAATAATTAAAGTGGCTGAGAAATTGAAAGTGTACACTTCGTAGGGCCACCGTAATGTTATGTTTGTTTTGGATTTTTGAGGGGGAATTTTAGTTTAATCATTAACTAATGATTAGGCCATGATTGAGTAATGATGGTTGGGTTTGAGATATAAGAATGTATGGCGTAGGGTTGAGATTCTGGAATTGTTGTTTCCAGTAGATTGTTCATATTTGGTCTTTGTTGTTTTTCTAGATTTTTCCTTAGTAGTATCACATTATAATCCAGTTTTGATATATTGAGATGTGTAATTAAATAATAGGTGTAGTATATTATATGAATACCATTAGAGTTAGGAAATTAGAGGAATTGAAGCTTAACCATAGGCTTGAATTTTAGGAATTAATTATAGAGTTGGGTGAGTTGTTCGGTCTAGGTTAAACATATTTATAATATGGTGTCTACGGACTAGTTTACTTATAAATATTATATATTTGATAGATTGGAAACGGTCTGAGACATTGAAGAAAGGAAAGACATTGGTGGATTAGCTTGCTTTACTTCGGATCTTCGATTGAGGTAGGTTATAGTTTTTATTCTATATCATAGATAGACTCTTAATAGTGATTGATATTCATTGAGTAATGTGTGAAGTTTACTAGGCATTTAATTATTGTGGTTTGGATGGTTGAAATGTTGTTGTGATTGGTCTGAAATCCAGAAGCCATGAAATCCATAATCTTGAACTTGCCCTATAAAAAATGGTGTCTTGAATAAAGAAGGCTTGATGAAATATTGTTAATGAAGTGGAATATAATCATAAAGAATGATAAATTAATTATATTTGGATCGGGTGCCACGTTCCGACACGGTATATTTGGATTGGATGTCACATTCCAACACGATATAATTGGATCGGGTGTCACGTTTCGACACGGTATATTTGGATCGGGTGTCACATTCCGGCACGGTAATATTAAAGGAAAATAAATTAAAATGACTTAATGTTACCCAATCTCCAATAACTCATTTCCTAAAAGAGCATGATGTGGAGGCCTGAGTCCTCATGTGTGATCTTGATATTGTTGACTGGTTATGAAATTGTTCATTGTGTTGTCACTTGATCTTGTTGGTTGCCACCTGTTTAGTGCTATGGTTGATTTCCCGCTACTACTTTATGCATATTGATTTCTATTTTGAGTCGGCCGATGATATCTACTCAGTACGTGTTGTGCTGTACTGACCCCTACTTGTATTTTTCTTTGTTTTATTTTGTGGAGTGCAGCGAGTGTTCCACCGACTTCGACTCAACCCCAGATCTAGGTAGTCTCCAGTTTATCGGATTGCAGGGTGAGCTATCCTTCTAGTTGGCGATGGAATCTCTTGGTTATGGCATAGTGTCCTTAGTTTTCGGACACACTATGTTAATTGTTTATTTTGGTATTTGATATTTCCAGACTTAGTTTTAGAATTTAGATGTCCTTCATGTGATGACTTTCAGATTTTGGGGAACGTCAAGTAATAGATTTTAGTGGCTTTTGTTATTTCTGACTTTAATAAGATTGAGCTTCCGCATTATTATCGTGATTTATAAGTTGAATCATTAATGTAAGTTGAGATTTGTATCGTTGGTTCTCCCACCTAGAAGGTTAAGTATGGGTGCCACTCACGGCCCATTTTGGATCGTGACAATTTAATATTGAGAAGCAAAGAAGAGGAGACTCTCGCAATATCCCCACATAAAAATGTGATAATACTTAACTATCTACTACTTTTCTATTATAATCCTCAATATTCTTACCCTTCTATTTAAGATCATACATATCTTGTGTGATGAAAACTTAAAAGAGGCACTCCTTTAATTAACGATATCAAAGTATTGGGGTACTTGAAATGTTTAAAAGGACATATAATTAATTAATGTGGAGTGGTGGAGGGTAATAAAATTTAAAATTTACATGGACACACATACATAATATATAATAGACACTTGTGCAAATTAAAGAATTGATGGTGAAGGAGTCTTTCTCAAGTTTATATGATTTTGCTTTCTTTAAATTGGAGAAAATCAAGTAGCCTAATCAATAGATTTTGCTTCTACTTAGAAGTAATACAAAATTTAAAAAATGCACTGATTTTTCTATGTATATGTGCGCGTATAGTCCTATATAACCTAAAAAATAATAATATAGATATTACTCTATTAAATAATACATTTAAGTTATAAATTTAAAGACAAAAGTTGATCCTATTTAGCTAAATTGCTAATTCAATAAAAAAAATATTGGCAAATCTATTGGACTAACTTGATTTAGTGTTCAACACAAAAGGATTAGATATTTCTTGAATTAGCAAAGTTGAACATCTCAATTTAGTTAAGTTGGTAAGATGTATAGAGACATTAATTTGAAGTTATTTGGTACAAATAAGTGTTATGATCGTGTTTCGCTTAATACTTTTTTATATGAGATGTTCTTTATTAAAATTACCATTGTGTTATATTTATGATATATATTGTCTTGACGTAAAATTCAATACAATTAAGTAATATTCAAGTAAATTCAATTCTAACATATCAAATATTTAATTTGTAAAAAAATAATGGAATAAGGTATGTTAATTTATTTATTTTTAAAGAAACTTCCAACAATTTATGGAGTCATAGACTTTTCATTAGACAAAAAATGTTGACCATTTGAGCAAAGTTTAAATAATCAATTAATCATAATGTAACAAACAAATTTCATCAATATGGTACGAAATACTAAGTAGGTTTTGGCCATATATTCTTTTTTTTTACTTTATTTAAAATTGGGATATGAAATTGAAGTTGAAAATAAAGTTGTGTTTAATTATAAGTTTTGTCAATTGTGCCTTTTCCTTTCTTTATTTTCCAACACATGTACGTCTATGAAGGAAATAGAACAGAGGAAGTAATCAGTACTCAGTAGTATTAGGGTGAAACGAAAAAAAAATTGCTTTAATTTTATAAAATAATAAATATTTTGAGATAAAGTTTTTTTAGTAATTTTGATAACTATATAATATGAGACGGAGGGATTTGTTTACTGCTATAAAAAGATATATATTAATTTGTCTGAAGCCTGTCAGCTAATTGCATCATATCTTGCATTTTGGCCTTTTTAACTTTTTTATTTACAAATATACTCTCTTATTAGACGATTTTACAAACCTTACAATTTTTCCACATAAACATGTTTATTATTTTAGGGAAAATTATATAAAATGGATTCTTTAAATAAATTATTTACCACTCCATACTCCTTCTCTAAATAATTTTTTTATAGACTCCTTCGGCCAAACTAATTACCCCTGTACTTTTTTTAATTATTTTTAAATTCGCACGCTGACATCATACTGACGTCACCGTCCTCCCTTGATGATACCGATAAGGTATCATATATCGATGGAGTATCACAGAGGATTAAGCTAAGTTCTAGATGATATCGATATGATATTAACATATCGACGGAGTATCACAAAGAATATATTTACTAATTAGTTTAATAAATAAGATTGTGATTTTAATAATTTTCTCTTAATTATTTTATTTTTATTTCTTAAAAAAGAGCTCAATCCTTTATGATACCGACAAGGTATCAATATATTGTTATGGTATCATTGAGGATTTTAAAAGTGTCTTATTAAGGATTTTCAATATCATTATAATATACGAATATACTATAGTAGTATCATTCATGTGATATCAAATGAATTAAGAAAATCTTTATGATACCATCATAGTATATATACTTTGATGGTATCATTCAACATTTGTATGAAACGATCCTTAGTGATACCATGCTAGTATATGATAGTTTTCATGGAGATGTAGCTGCAGAATTGAAGTAGATATCAATGACACCATGACAATATATAGATATATTGTGGTGGTATCATTAAGGACTGAAGCAGCCTCAATGATACCATGTTAGTATATTGATACTGCAACGATATCTTGCTCGCGAATCTCATGTCTTGGGTATGAATTGTAAAGGAATATTTATTTGTAATTAATTTACTTTTATGGAGCATGAACTTAGTTTTTCCTTTATTTTATCAGAGACAGATTAATCCCCGTTTGGACTTTCGGTCCACGCTTCAGTTAGGACTGACGTGAAGGGGGTGTTATAGTAGGTTGAAAAGACCACAATTGTTGAGAAATAGACTGGTGGTTTGTTTATATGGACTTGAAAAGCTAGTTTTTAGGGTTGAGTTAGACCCAAAGGTCATATCTTTACGATACTCTTTATTACCTGCATGAAATTTGAAAATTTGAATTTAACTACTAATAAGTTATAAAATATAATTATCTAATAATAAATATTATTGAATTTGTAAATAAAACGGAAAATTTATTTTTAGTATATTAGACTAAGTAAAAAAATCCGAAGGGACTACATTTTTGGACGAAATTTACAGAATCTGTCAAACCAAAAGTCAAACATTTATGATCAATTAAGTGAAAGGACTGAAAATTAACAAAATAAAAAAGTAGGATAATATGTGGACAGAAACAGCATTGGTATATCACATAATCTAAGGTATTGTTTGGAAAGCCATTTAATAATTGGAATTGATGTAATTACTAGGATAGTAATTATTAATTTAATAATTACATAATTTAATAATTATAATGACATATTTATTCGTCATAATATAATTATAGTGTAATTACAAGTGTAATTAAAAAGTTATATTAAAATTTAAAAATAAAAGTTAATTATCTAAACTTAAAATTCATATTAGACAAATAAAAGCTTTTATAAATGATATTAAATTAAATATTTAAGATATATATTGTCTTTTGAAAATATATTAATTAATATACATACGTTCTTACTAATATTGTAAAAATAATCTATTTTTATTTTTTAAATTAGTATATTGTTATTAAATTAATCATAAAAACTAAAAATACAAGATTTTCTTGAGCTTCATGAAATGCATGTTTGACAAAAATATTAGTATTATAAATATAAGTCATAAAATTATTAAATCATTTGACAAAAAGATAATTTATCAAATCTAACTAAAAAATAAATGACTTGTAATGTAAAATATCAAGTCAATACTCCTAAAATAAATGAAATTGAAAATATAACATAAGTTCTAAATTCAAAATAAAAGTTTTAATATAATTCTATTGTTATGTCAAATTTCAACGAAACATACATAAATATGATTTAAAAGAAAAGAAACCATAAGTCTATAACTTTATTCAATAATGACTTCTACTTTAATTTAAAAATTAGAAAACTAATAAAATTATGCTTATTAAAAAAAAATATAGAATTAAAAAAGGGTAATACGAAAAATTGCATGGAATCACATGAAGTAAATGTTGAGAATGAGAATGAAATGAAATATAAATTATAAAAAATATAAAATATATTTTTAAAAAATATTAGAAAAATAAAATTTAAAATAGTAATAAAAATAAATTAAAAGAAAAAAAGAAAAAATAAATAAAAATAAAAAATTTAAAAGTAATCAACTTGTAATTACACTAATTCACAACCTCCTTCTTTGAATTAGAGAGTGTAATTATCCTCTATCAATTACACTTAATTACCTGCTGATCATATAATTACATGGCCAACCAGGCTTAAGAGAAAAAGTAAGTAAATATTATGGCACATTGATCATGTGACTGTTTTACTTGTGCCTTTTATCTTTCATTATTTTATTGTCTGATTACTCTGTTATACATTTAAAAAGTTCCTTAATTTCATTGATGTTGAGAGCTGAAATAATTGCTTTATAAATATAATACTTTCCCACGTACGAAATCCGAAGAGATCTTATAAAATCTCGATTAGTTCATCGTATTATAAATAAATAAAAAATCATCTTGAGCTAAAACAAAAAAAATAATGGATGATTCCGAATTTGACTTTGGCCAATTAGATCAACTATTCAACTTTCTTTCTTCTCCTCCTCCGCCACCTCCGACTACTCTTCAAAATCAAGATTCATCATTTTCATTACAAACACAAAACTCTAATTTTGTCATTACAAGTACTCATCATGTGCCTACAAAGAAACCAATTGTCACCAATCATGTGATTAAAAAGAAACCAATTTTGATCAAGAATATTAATATTATTGTTGATCAAGTTCAAGATAAAGAAAAAGTAGTGGAGAAGAAGAAAGTTATGAGAAGAGATGTTGAAAGGCAAAGAAGGTGCGATATGGCTAAGCTTTACCAACGTTTGCGCCTTCTTATTCCTTCCAAGTATCTCATGGTGAGTACAACATTTTATTTATATTTTGTGTGTGTGTTTTGACACAAACATAAACATAAAAATATTTTCATTAATTTTTTTTCAAAAAATGTTTTCCGTGTTTGCTTGGTCAATGAAAATATTCTTTGACAAATCAAACATAGCCGAGTTTGTTCCACATGAGTTGTGGGAGGCTTGATTGGTTGCCGGTCCTCACCGTTCAACTAGTGTTTGAAGTCGACTTATGCTCAATATTCATTTCTTATCAAACATCAAATTTATGACTTTTTTTATGAAAAACATTTTCCCCAAACCATACGCGTCAAATGGATTAAGATCTCTATCGTGTTAAATATATTATATGTGTCAAAAACACACATAAACTATCATTTTTTATGAGTTTCATACTTAAACTATCACTTATTACTTTCAGAAACACATCTCATAGTGTATGTAATACACTCTCTACATGGATAAAATATTACACCTTGACAAAAATTAAATAAACTATTAATATTAGTTAAAAATTAAAGACTAAAGTGTTTCTATCCCAAAAAAAGAAATTATTTTTTTATAAAAGAAATTACTTTTTGAAAAAAAATTAAAATTAAAAAATATTTTGCTCACGCACTCCACCATCTCTATTTTTTTAAAATCTCTTTTATAAAATATTATAAAAAAAAATTCATACTTCACCCCTTCCCCCACCTCTTCCTAAAAAATGTTATTATTTTTATTTTTTATTTTTGAAAATAAAATTATACTCACCTAATCTATCCCTCCGCTCTTAATTTATATATATATATATATATATATATATATATATATATATATATATTAAATATTTTTCTCATTTTGTATTAGATATGTACATAAATGTTTAGGAAAATATTTTTTCTACTTGCGTACCGAATATAACAGAAATAAAAATTTTATTTGAAGAAAAGTATTGCAGCAAATAAAAAATATTTTTCAAAAATCATATGTATATATCTAACACAAAACAAGAAAAAAAAAATTGAAAACGGAGGGTTAGGAGGGGTGGGGTAGAATTTTTTTTTGGTTTAAGAAAATATCTAAATTATTCTATGAAGGGGAGCGGGAGGTGAAGTAAGAATTTTTTAAAAAACTTTTATAAAATAAATTTAATAAATAAAATTAAAACTAAATAATGGGGGGTATGATGAGAGAAAGTGGCGGAGTCAGGTAAGAAAAATATTTTTATTTTATTTTATAATTTTTTTGGGCGGAAGATAGTAATACTTTAATCTTTAATTTTAACTAATTCTAATAATTTATTTAATTTTTGTTAAGGTGGAATATTTTGTCCATGTAGAATGTGATGTGACAAAAAAATTTATATGAAAGAGAGAGTGCAGTACACACACCATGATGAGAGTGTAATAAAATAGAGATGTGTGTTTCTCAAACTAATAAATAACAGTTTAGGTATGAAACTCAGACTCCCAATAGTTTAGATATGAAACTCAAAAAAAAAGGATAGTTTAGATGTGTTTTTGACACTTATCTCTTATATGTTCCAAGTGAGAAACTATTACAGTCCAACATTGGTATAAGATGGGCAATTTGTTTTCTTATATTATTTTTGAACATTCTCATCTCAAGCTAATTTGTTGAGATTGAACTACGATCAAGGTTCATTTTTTATCATGGTATTATTGTTAGTCAGCAGGTCCATCCCATTTTGCTGTTTATCGGTATTGTGCCCCATATATTATATTGTCCATATTTTAGATGTTCAATTTTAATTACATGGTAATTTATTTTTATATCATCTTGTAAGGCAATTGTCATTTCAAGAACTAGTTTTTGTGGTAATTCTTATAATATAAATCATTTTTTTTCTAATGATGATACAGGGAAAGAGATCTATATCTGATCATCTAGAAGAGATTGTGGATTATGTAAAAGACTTGAGGAAGAATATAGAGGACTTGGAAATAAAAAGAGAAAAATTGAAAGATATAAAAAATGTTATTTGTAGCTCTCAATTGGCACCATCTTCTTCCTCTATGAAATTAAGTGACGATGATGGAGATAGAATAATAGTGAAATCATGCAATGGAGGAGTGGAAATTTCAATAAAAGGAGGGATTTCTCTTTCAAAAGTGCTTAAAGTTGTTATGAAAGGAGGACTTATTGTTAATTGTTGTGTTTCCTCCACAATTAATCGAAGGCTTATTCACATCATTCAATCTAAGGTAAGCTGCTAAACTAAGTTATTTCTTATTTTTGTGTAGGTGAATACAAAAAAAAAAAAATTATACCATGTATATTACTTCGTTTATTTCATTTTATGTGACATATTTTATTTATTAATTAATTCAGAAAGAAATGACACATATTTATATTTAAAAATAATTAACTTTACACTACTCATGTTTCCCTTATAGTGAAAAATTCTATCTCACCATGTGAATGTTATTGTATGTTTAAGGCTCCAATTTTCAAAAGTTTTACAGACATACAAATATTATGATATATAGTCGAGTCTATAAATTTCAAAACTCTTAATTTATTTCTTGAACTGAGATAAACTGTCACAATAATTAAATTGAGGTGAGGGGTAGTTAAACCCTATATATTACTCCTTAGCCATTTTAATTTGTTTTTCCTATTTAGTTTTTTCCTACTTTGTTTCAAAAAGGATATTTATTGTTTTTGCAACTCTTTAATTCTAACTTTCAGAGTGACATGCTTAAGATCATAAAATTAAAGTATATTTAATATATTTTACATATCTTTAATTTAAAATCATAAGATTTATAAAAAAAAAATTACTTTTGTAAACTCCATGTGAAATTAAAATCATACAAACAAAATGAATCGGAGAGAGTACTATTGAGGAGAATAGAATCCTAGATTGACTTTGTGTGTGTTGAAATCTCAATCTGTTGAGTCTAATCTTTATATGCAGTGACCTAATTGAAAGAACTGAATATATTTGGAACTTATTTATGTGCAGGTTAATACAAGAGGGGATATTGATCTTGCAATGCTACGATCCAAGTTAATGAGTATATCTTAGGCATAATATTTCGGGATTTTCTGAATTTAAACTTTTTTTGTTTGATGTACATTTAAATTATTATTTTTCATAAGAAAAGAAATAAAAAAGTCTATTTATTTTTTTCATAAAAATATTTCTCTTCATACCGGACACACCTTAGTGATTCTCTTTTGTGTTTACATAAAAACTATTCCTAGCTACTTATAAAAGGACAATTTCAAATATATACAATAAACTAATTAGTTTACAATAAATATAGTCATATTTTATTTACATAAAAATAGTCAAAAATCATAAAAAATATACAGTGACTATACACTATAGCTTGCCAAAAGTTATAGAAGTATACACTGACTATACAATATGGATAACTTATACATGAATTATACACTGAATATACATTATGGTACATTCTATACATGAAATATATACTAAATATACATGAATATACACCAAATATATATGAATATACACCGAATTAAAAAAAATTTAACAATTAAAATGACCAAATAACTATCTACTGTTATTATCCCTTTATAAAACCAATGTCCTCATATGTCAAAATCATTTAAAGATCGAACTTTTTCTACCGATGTCCCCAAAGGAACCTAATATCATGTTGAGAAAAAAAATAAGAAGTCCACGAAGGCACAAAAACTGAAAAAAGGATAGGGACATCACTTATCTTATTTATTTTCAGGATGAAGAATTATATTCTTTTCTTCTGTTCATATATATGATGTTTTTAATTTTTTTAAAAAATATATTTTAGATAATTAAAAAGGTATTAGCTTTTTGTCAAATTTATTTTTATTTACTTAAACAAAATTTTAACATAATTGAAAAATAATATTGATAAATTACTTAAGAAGTGTGCTCAGGTTAAAAATATCATAAAATATAAAGGAAAATTACTTGAGTGGGTATTTTTTAATAATTAATTACTAATTCTAGCGATACTTTTTATTTATTAATTATCATCTATAACAATACATATCAATACTATGATAAATTTGTTATGTATGAAAAGTGAATTATGCATGTAATATAAATGTGTTTTAAAATATAATAGACTTGTTTGATAAGAAATTGACACAATGTATTATAAGTGTATTAAAGTGTATAATAAATATATTATCTATGAATAAAACTTATATTATATGTGTTTTATAAATTGTTCTTTCTAATATATATTAAAATTGTATTATAAATATCTAATAAAAACATAATACTATAATTATAATTAATAAATATTTTTTTAATATCGCATATCCACCTAAGTTCCCCAAATATAAATCGTAGGAAGTATCTGGAGTATATGAAACTAACGCACAATGTTGGTTGTATTTGTCGAAAGTCTTCAAGTGTTCAATAATTGTGTCACATCTTGGTAGAGGCGGAATAATAGAAATTCAATAGTTTGATTTAAATTAAAAATTTATTTAATTAAAGCAATTTATATATAGTGCTATTACCTAATTTTTGTGAACTCTTTTTTTCCCAGGTCATTTTAGCCACTCCCCCCCCCCCCCCCCCCAGGCTCATCATTTAGGTTTCGGACTCTTATTCAAGTGAAAAGAGTGAATGAAATATGGCATTAAAATGGATTAAACGTGAGAATATTAAATTCAATTATTCTACCTACTTGTGTTTTTTCTCTCTCATAAATGATTTTATTAGTATGTCGTATACTCTATCATGATAGAAAAGAATTTTTTATTGTAGGGGTAACTTTTTTCAAATTTTAATTTTTTTTTTGTGTGCATGAAATATCAAACTGAATTAATTCGATTTGATTCAACGTTTTTAAATTTGATTACTTCGATATGAATCCGATTAATGAACTATTTTTCTGCTTGTATACTAGACTACATCCAAAATTGAATTCAAAATGAGCTGTGTTTAGTAGCAGCCAATAACAATGCAATGTAGCACAACATAGAGAAAGGAGCCCTCTCTATTTTGTGCATGCAGTAGTTGGATTTTACTAAGCAAAGGCTTTGGACATGCAAAATGAAAATCATGATTAATCAATGCTTGAATATGTAATTTTTAGATTATGATATCATATTTTAAATTCTCAAAAAAAAAATTATTTGAGATTTCAATTCATGATTTTAAAGACTCATGCTCCATGTGAAGTGATTGTCTACTAAATAATAATTAGATACTACTATTATTGTTGACTAATATATTTTTATAAAATTGTGTGTATTTAAAACTGTGCAAACACAAACATTTGTGGCGCATTAAAATATTCCTATATCTTGCTTATGAATTATTGTTGTTTGCGCATTCGGTAAGATTGTATTATAAGAATTGGGGAAATTTAGATAATTTTCTTGTGGACTTTTTATGCTTATGAGAAAAAAATACAATTTAAGAATTCAACTTGTATGGCTATAAATCATTTCATTAAGAGTAAAAAATGATAATTTTAAAATTAATTTTTTCTAATATAAAAATGTGATATTTTTAAGTGGAATTTTTGTAACTCATCTGGTTAGCTACCTGAATTTTCACCTTATTTGTATGACTATAAATCATTTCATTAAGAGTAAAAAATGATAATTTTAAAATTAATTTTTTCTAATATAAAAATGTGATATTTTTAAGTGGAATTTTTGTAACTCATCTGGTTAGCTACCTGAATTTTCACCTTATTTGTATGGCTATAAATCATTTCATTAAGAGTAAAAAATGATGATTTTAAAATTAATTTTTTCTAATATAAAAATGTGATATTTTTAAGTGGAATTTTTGTAACTCATCTGGTTAGCTACCTGAATTTTCACCTTATTTGTATGGCTATAAATCATTTCATTAAGAGTAAAAAATGATAATTTTAAAATTAATTTTTTCTAATATAAAAATGTGATATTTTTAAGTGGAATTTTTGTAACTCATCTGGTTAGCTACCTGAATTTTCACCTTATTTGTATGACTATAAATCATTTCATTAAGAGTAAAAAATGATAATTTTAAAATTAATTTTTTCTAATATAAAAATGTGATATTTTTAAGTGGAATTTTTGTAACTCATCTGGTTAGCTACCTGAATTTTCACCTTATTTGTATGGCTATAAATCATTTCATTAAGAGTAAAAAATGATGATTTTAAAATTAATTTTTTCTAATATAAAAATGTGATATTTTTAAGTGGAATTTTTGTAACTCATCTGGTTAGCTACCTGAATTTTCACCTTATTTGTATGGCTATAATTCATTTCATTAAGAGTAAAAAATGATAATTTTAAAATTAATTTTTTCTAATATAAAAATGTGATATTTTTAAGTGGAATTTTTGTAACTCATCTGGTTAGCTACCTGAATTTTCACCTTATTTGTATGACTATAAATCATTTCATTAAGAGTAAAAAATGATAATTTTAAAATTAATTTTTTTCTAATATAAAAATGTGATATTTTTAAGTGGAATTTTTGTAACTCATCTAGTTAGCTACCTGAATTTCCACCTTATTTGTATGGATATAATTCATTTCATTAAGAGTAAAAAATGATAATTTTAAAAATAATTTTTTTCTAATATAAAAATGTGATATTTTTAAGTGGAATTTTTGTAACTCATCTGGTTAGCTACCTGAATTTTCACCTTATTAGTGAGAATTCAACTGTATACCTTCTTTTGCCCCTCCTCAAAATTTTCGCACTTTTTTATTTTTCTAATGATTGAAACCCATAACTTTAAGATTGAAACTGATTGTCATTTACCATTCGAACAATCCCGCTCTTATCCTGAAAACCTCGATTAGTTCATCCAATTATATATAAAAGACCAATAGCAATAACCACAACTAAAAATTAAGTCATCTTGGGCATAAGAAAACAATGGATGATTCGGAATTTGACTTTGACCAATTAGATCAACTATTGAACTTTTTTTCTTCTCCTCCTCCTTGTCTTTCGGCTATTAGTTTAGAAAAACATGATTCATCAATTATTTCATCACAAACACAGAACTCTAATGATGGAAAGAAGCCAACTATCACCACTACTATTGTTGATGATGATCAAAGTCAAGATCCTCCTAAAGAGAAAGAGAAGAAGAAAGTCTTACGCAAAGATGTTGAAAGGCAAAGAAGGCGCGATATGGCTAAGCTTTACCAGCGTTTGCGCCTTCTTATTCCTTCCAAGTATCTCATGGTATGTATAACAACAACATTTACATTTACACGATTGATTTTGATAGGAAGAAAGATATTTTTCACGAAAATTATTTTTATTTTTTTCATGAAAAATATTATCGGTGTTTGATTGGTGAGTACAATGCAAACACTCTCTATCATTAATAAAACGTCAGATCTATGCCGTACTAGCTTATATTTAAAAGAATCATTTATCTATAAAATGATTCTCATTTGATAAGTGTACGTACTACATTGGAGTATGATTTTTGTTAATTCTCTTCTCGAGAGTTAATTTAGTTGGTCTATCTCAATTCTTTGTTTACCTGATGGTGAGCCCCATATTATATTATTCACACTCTAAATATTCAATTCTAGGTATAAAGGGGTATATTAGAGTCTCCAATTGGTGTGGAACATTTCGAGAATTAGCATTTGTGATAATTCTTATAATATAAATCTTTTTAATACAGGGAAAGAGATCTATATCTGATCATCTAGAAGAGATTGTGGATTATGTAAAAGACTTGAGGAAGAATATAGAGGACTTGGAAATAAAAAGAGAAAAATTGAAAGAAATGAAAAATAATATTTGTAGCTCTCAATTGGCACCATCTTCTTCCTCTATGAAATTAAGTGATGATGATGAAGATAGAATAATAGTGAAATCATGCAATGGAGGAGTGGAAATTTCAATAAAAGGAGGGATTTCTCTTTCAAAAGTGCTTAAAGTAGTTATGAAAGAAGGACTTATTGTTAATAGTTGTGTTTCCTCCACAATTGATCAAAGGCTTCATCACATCATTCAATCTAAGGTAAGTTGCTTAATCTTCTCTTTTCTTAATTTTCAAATAGTACGTACATTTTTTTAAATAATTTGCTTAACTAATTTGATGTTTAATCAAGTGTCTTGTGCCTTCTAACTTTTATTAATTAATACATTATGTACAAACTCGTGGCCACCCTTGTTTTTGTTTTGTTTTTCAAAAATGAGGGGAAATTGCCATAATACATATATAGTGCCACTAAGTACGAATCAAATAAAAGACGATAATAATAGTAATAAATGAATGCTTATTCATCACAAGACTAAGAGGAAGAATCAAATTACTATACATTGTTTGAACTATACATCTACAAAAAAATAAGGCAGATTATTTGTTCCAACAAACATAAATAATTTAATAGGGTAAAAGTTTATATCCCAAACACTACGAAAAAAACAACAGGATTTAGCGAAATAAATTTTGTAGCTAAACAGCAAAATTCGTGGCTCATTCGATTTAGCAACGGATTTTTTTTCGCTCCTAGAAAAATAGTTACAGATTAGCGACGAAGTTCATATATTAATTCAGTTTTTCTTTTATTTTTTTATTTGGTGTTTGATATCTGTATTGGAGCCTGATTAATTGAGATTCATGTCGGGTAGAGTCCATTCGGGGAATGGGGATCATAGCACTCTCTATCAATAATTTTGTCATACCCTATGACTTAAAACCAGAACCTCTTATTAAGGAAGAGCAATATCATTCAACAACAACAACAACTCAGTGAAATCCCACAACATGGGGTCTGGGAAGAGTAGAATGTACGCAGACCTTACTCCTACCAAGGTAGAACGGTTGTTTTCTGATAGCAATATCATTCACTATACCACATATATATATATTCAAGATTTTTTGGCGAATCTATTTCTTTTTAGACATATGTTTGCTAAATGTTTACTTCCTCTATTTCAGTTTGAATAGTATTACTTTTTTGTTAGTCCATTCAAAAAATAGTGACACATTTTTGTATTCGAAAATAATAAATTTTAGACTACCCATTTTTTTTCCGGGGAAAAACCTCTAGTCACATAAATGTTATTAAACTCCATTTTAAAACAAACTATGTCACATAAATAAAATTAAAACAAGCTTGACTTTATGTGTAGTGAAAGAACTAAATATATTTGAAACTTATTTATGTGCAGGTTAATACAAGAGGGGATATTGATCTTGCAATGCTACGATCCAAGTTAATGAGTTTATCTTAGGCATAATATTTTGGGATTTTTTGAACTTGACACTTTTAGTTCAATATATATTTAAATTGATGCTTGTCCTAATTATCTCTCTGAACTTGTTTCCGCGATTTGAGAACCTTCACCCATATGAATGTTTACATATAAAAGAGCGTGAATGCATGATTACACTTTCTTTTAAGCATAAAAACAGAAAATATAGCTTCTAAGTAGGGAACTTTAAAAATTTTAATTGCCACATAATCATATACGTAAAATGGTTTATTTATTCCAAGTTACCTATATTTTCTTATTCTTAATATGTCACACAGATTTTATCTCAACTTTATATTTTTACATTTCTTATTTTTGGTGCAATATATTATTTGTTTCAGTCGTGTACTTTTTTTTTCTTTTTCTGTCCAAATATCTTTAAACACATAAATGGTTTTAGCCAAAAATAATAAAAATTTTAACTCTGTATTTCTTCTTTTTATACTTACTTTATTAAAAATAATTTTTAAAAAGGGCCTAACTAATGCAATTTCAAACAAATTTTTTTTACAAATTTGGCACGTAAAATGATCTAAAAAAATAATTAATTTAAAAGGTAAAGGTAAAAGAGATGTTTTAATATTACTAATTAATAATGATTTTTAACAGCTGTGTAGCAACCTTTTTGAACCGATCATTCGATATACGATGTCAAGTTTAGGGAAGTCACGCAATATTAAGACTTTATCTTATAAACTGTGAATTATTTTTATTGATTTTTTCTTCTGTATTCCTCTATCGTTTCAATTATTGTCACGACCCAAAATGGGTCATGAGTGGCACTCACACTTAGCCTCCTAGGTGGGAGAACCAACGATACAAACCCCAACTAATAAATATGACAATAACGCGGAAGCTCAATTAAATACGTTTTTCCAAAATCTGAAAGTCATCACATGAAGGACATCTAAATTCTAAAACTAGGTCTAAAAATATCAACACCAGAATAAACAATTAACATAGTGTGTCCGAAAACTAAGGACGTCATGCCATGACAAGAGATTCCATCGTCAGCCAGAAGGATAGCTTACCCTGCAATCCGATGAACTGGAGACTGACTAGAACTGAAGTCGAGTCGAAGCCGATGGAAGACTCGCTGCACTACACAAATAAAACAAAGAAAGATACAAGTAGGGGTCAGTACAGGACAACATGTACTAAGTAGGTATCATCGGCCGACTCAAAATAGGAATCAATATGCAATAAGTAATAGCGGGAAATCAACCGTAACACTTAACATGTGGCAACCAACAAGATCAAGATCAAGTGACAATACAATGAACAATTTCATAACCAATCAACAATATCAAGATCACACAGGAGGACTCATGCCTCCACATCACACTCTTTTGGAAAATGGGTTATTGGAGATTGGGTAGCATTAAGTCATTTTAAGTTATTCTCTTTTTATATTACCGGGCTGGAATATGACACCCGATCCAATAATACCATGTCAGAACGTGACATTCGATCCAAATATACCATGTCAGAATATGACACCCGATCCAAATATACCATGTCGGAACGTGACACCCGATTCAAATATAATTAATTTATCATTTTTCATGATTACATTCCACTTCATTAACAATATTTCATCAAGCCTTCTTTATTCAAGGCACCATTTTTGATAGGGCAAGTTCAAGATTATGGATTTCATGGCCTCGAGATTTCAGACCAATCACAACAACATATCAACCATCCAAACCACAACAATTAAATGCGTAGTAAACTTCACACATTACTCAATGAATATCAATCACTATTAAGAGTCTATCTATGATATAGAATAAAAAACCATAACCTACCTCAACCGAAGAACCGAAGTAAAGCAAGTTAATCCACCAATGTCTTTCCTTTCTTCAATGCCTCGGACCAATTTCAATCTATCAAATATATAATATTTATAAGTAAGTTAATCTGTACACCAATATAATATATATGTTTAACCTACACTCAATAACTCACCCAATTCTATAAACACGTTCCTAATTTTGATGCCACTTAACATGTCAACTCTCATATTTTCTAAATTTCAAGACTAGAGTTAAACCTCAATTAAATTGAATAATCACTTTAAAACTTGAGCCTTTCGTAACACTTTCGAATGATCAAACTCTGTTCTAATACATAATCTTCATAAGAATACGAATCCAATGACACCCATATTGCTATATTTATTTTCGGATCAAAAATTGGGTCAGAAAATTATCCCGAGTCATTGAAGTCAAATCTGAAATTTTCTTTCCGATTATGTTCACTCATGATAAAATAATCTCACATGTCAAATTTCAGCTAAAACAGATCGTTATTCGACCCTCAAATCAAGATTTTATATGAAGAACCCTAGGGCCATATTTTCTTATTTCAGCGTTATTTCTCCACCGATATACCCTAAAAATATGTTCATAATCACATGAAAAATTAATGGAAAGGATGAGAATAATTATCTTGACGCTTTGAAAATGAAAATCCCTATTTTTCTCTTTTTCTTTATTTTTCTTTCCCCCTTTCTTTTCTTTCTTCCTCCGTATTTTTTCAGTTTCTACATTATTATTATTTTGGTTTACGCTGCCGCTCATCTGATGGCCTAATGCCATATATATATATATATATATATCTTTTATTATTATTTATTTTCTTCTTTTTCTTTTCTAAATTAATCATGTACTAAAAGTGACAAACCCTACTAATCTATTTTATTAAATATAAGAAAAGTGGTATAGGGTATTGAATAAATTCACATTTTAGCCCATCAATTAAATTAATTCTCTAAAATTATCCCTCAACTAATTAACCAAAGTTATCAAATAATCTAAATAACCCATTAAAATTTTATGGGAAGGATCTCGTATGAAAGGAGGAGGACTCGTTCTCAAAATGACCTAACGGGTCATTACAATTATTGTTTTTTGAGTGGATCGAAGTGGACTTGTCAATTTCATATTTCTTTTATCTCTTCCCTTTAATTTATCCTATTCATGTCACTTAAAAATAATCTCACGCGCACACACACAAAAAAAAATTAATTAATAAGCATGAATTTATGACAAAAAATAATTTGTGAATAACTTGGTATAATAAGTAAAGTTTTTCAGACTATTCGTGTATATAACTTATTAAATGTAAAAACAAAACATGAAAGAAGGTTTATTTAAGATCGAACTGAATCGGTCGATATCTATTTGTTCTGATCAATCTAAATTACTCCTATGTCTTATAGTTTGAATTACTATAGTTTTTATTTTCAATATGAATCTCGATATCTATTGAGAGTACCAAGATCGGAGAATCAAAAGATAGGTCTTAATCTTCTTGAAAGCACTCTGCATAGTCAGTCTAGGGCATCGTTCTACTCAATTTCTTCTTCCTCAAAAGCTTGAAAATAGGAGCTTGTGTCACAATCCGAATCCGGGTGTGATGGCACTCATCTCAACCCACCGAGACAAGTCAGCTTAAAACTCAATGGAAAGTAAATGCGGAAGTAATTAAGATAAAACAAGGTTTAACTTAGTCAAAAAAATAAATAAATAATCTCAAAATCCCCCAAGACTGGTTGTCACGTATATAAGCCACTAATACATTACCGAAGTACGAAAGAAAATACAGTCACAATGTCTTTGTCTTTAGAATAGGACTAAAACCTATTAAAGGAGTAAGAGGTGTCCGCTAGATGAATGTAACAACTACCTCAACACTCGAGATGATAGCCTCGGATGTGGTATAAAACGTGAGGAGATCAAGCAGGTCTGGGCTCACAACCTACACAAGTGTAGAAGCAAGGGGTGAATACCAAACAACACGGTAATCAGCAAGTGGACAACTAAAACTAAGCAAAGCTCGATAGATACAAGTACTCATGTCATCCCAACCGAACCTCCTCAACTACAACCTCCATAAAACCAGCCCAACTCCACACTCTACACAATAATAACAATATAGTCCACGAATATTCATCGGTAGTCTTATCAAGTGAATCATATCAAGTCAAATTCGACATATACAGAGCAATAAGTGGTAAACACGAATTCACAAATATCAACAAAATGCGATGCAATGCAATGAAATGATGCATGTATGTCCTATCGGTACACATCCGTTGAATTACAGTTCGAAACCCATAGGGGACATTTCTGTCCATGTTACCTGCCACGGAGCGTGTGGCCCGTCCCCTCAATATACATATCCTACCACGAAGCGTGTGGCCCGACCCCTTTGTTTCATATCATTTTCAGTCTCAGCACAGTATGTCAGAATCAATGCAATCAATTCATGTTCATATGATTCACGATAATAACATGACAACAACAATAATTTTTCTTATCTCACATCAACATAGTCATTTCACATGTCCAAAATAAATCTATAATCACAACATATCAATTTCACCAATACATGTCGTTAGATCACTATTTTATACCCCTCATCTCCATTTTTAAGGCCAATCATACAATCAATAACTCAGTCCAATTCTCATTACTCCCCAGTACACATAACACGAAAATACAAGCATCTACAAGCTTAAACTGAGGTTTAGAAATTCACTTGTCTCAATTAAATTGAATAATCACTTTAAAACTTGATCCTTTCGTAACGCTTCTTAACAATCAAAACCTGTTCAAATACATAATCTTCATAAGAATACGAATTCAATGACACCCATATTGCTATATTTATTTTCGGATCAAAATTGGGTCAAAAAGTCATCCCGAGTCATTGAAGTCAAATCTGGAAAAAAAATCGATTATGTTCGCTCATGATAAAATAAACTCACATGTCAAATTTCAGCTAAAACGGATCATTATTCGACCCCCAAATCAAGATTTTATGTGAAGAACCTTAGGGTCATATTTTCTTATTTCAGTGTTATTTCTCTACCAATATACCCTAAAAATATGTTTATAATCACATAAAAATTTAATAGAAAGGATGAAAATAATTACCTTGACGCTTTGGAATGAAAATTCCTAAAAAAAAATTCTCCTTTATTTTTCTTTTCCCCTTTCTTTTCTTTCTTCCTCCGTATTTTTTTTTCTGCGTTTTCTTCGGCTGCTTTATACTCACGACTTAATGCCATCAGATTTTATATATATATATTTTTTCTTTTCTTTCATTATTATTTATGTATTAAAGTAACAAACCCTACTAACTTATTTTATTAAATATGAGAAAAGTGGTATAAGGAATGAAATAAATTAATACTTTAGCCTACCAATTAAATTAATTCTCTAAAATTATTTCTCAACTAATTAACTGAAATTATCGAAAAGTCCAAAAATATTTCAACTTAAATTTATAAAAAGGATTTTCTATGAAAGGAAGAGGACTCGTTCTCCAAAATGACCTACCAGGTCATTATAGCGTGGATGCAACTGAACAAGATTGGGTGAATGCACGCGTTATTTGTTGCTCTTATCATTTTCAATTGCTAATTGCCACGTAATCATATAAAACTCCAACGGTATGTTTAGTCTATTTTTTCTACATTTATGTACCTAACCCTGGGCCCCGGCGTAAAGCTTTGACAATGATTGTACCTTAGGAGATTGATTGGTGGTTGATCAACATAAATTAGATAGGAAAGAATTTATGTATTATTTTACGTAGAAATTAATTATGATATAATTCAATTATTTAAGATGCATTGGTGATTTTATTATTGTCTATCCTGTATAAAATAATGCATAGATATCCTCATAAGTTATAATGTATACATGTATTAGTTATGCAGATTTCTAAAATCAGAAACCAAACACCATATTAATTGGTAGTTGGAACAGACTTTTAGAGTTTATCATTTCTACATACAAACATAAAAATTTGGCCAAAAGATTGTTGATATGAAAGACCTTAGCATCAAATCCAAATTTTATTTATTTATTTATTTTATCCCTCCCCGGGAGCTCCCACTTTTTTTACACCCTTGGTGACTCGAACTCACAACCTTCGGGTTGGAAGTGAGGTGTGCTTACGATCCGAGCATTAAATCCAAATACTCCTGTCTCAACAGATTAAATGAGTTTGAGAGGGTTGGGTAGGGGCGGCGTGGTGGAGGTGGAGGTGGAGGTTACACTAACTAGTCTAATTAGTCTTTAATCATACCGGCGTCATTTGTGAAATAAAGGCATATTTAGACCAATTAAATAACCGGAAGGCATAATTAGACCCAACTATAAACAGAGGTCAAAATATTGTGAATTTCGCATACAAAATTAAAACCAGAAGATAAATGCTCATTTGCTTAACAAACCAAGCTACACAGACAAATAAAGCATTAAAATGAATGGTGAATGACAGGTACAGCAATGGTGTTAAGCAGTTAAATTATGTCTGTTGAACCAAGAACAGCTGGAAATGGGAAATGAGAAAATGTAAGCTGATCTCTCACCGTTGCTTTTGTATTCTCTTGTCTCGCATAGGCAACTCCATTGGCTTCTGCGCGTCATGAGGATAAAGTCTCTCTATCTCCCAAAGGTAGGGATTAAGTCTGCGTACACTCTACCCACCCCAAATCCACTTGTTGGATTTACACTGGGCGTGTTGTTGTATCACTTTCTTAAAAGAGGAGGGAGTATATGTACAAAACAATCATGATGCATAAGAACACACAAGTTTGCATAACTACTTTTTTCCTCCTTAATCCAACACAATCCGTATATATTGCCTAATATCTCCCCGCTTTAATTAACATAAGAAAGAAACCTAAATACAGATCGTTGTATGAATAGAATCTCCACAAACATTAATGCAGAATAGCAGACTTACTCTCCTTTTCTGGAGCATGCCGCGGACAGCATGCTCAATAATTCTTTCTGGAATTCTCTGTTGAAGTTGATCAAAAGTCTCTACTTTCATTCCACCGGGTCTCCCCGAGTGCCTCCTGTAAAGTTTTTGGATCCTCTTCTTCCCAGATACAGCAACCTTCTCAGCATTAACCTTTAGATGTTCAATTACAAAGAACATTGTTCAGACATTAAACCAACTGTGTAAATAACAGATACTTTACAATTAAAGGAGCTCAATGATGTAAAGGCACTTATCATGCAGGGAAAGGCATAAATTAACAACATATATTGCTTAGGTGACTTTAGGAAGGCAACATAAGAAGCGTCTTGACTCGAAATCCATCTCAGCAACAAGATGATAGAAGGAATGGGCCGGAAAGTGAGAATCACCAAGGTTCTTATGCACAAGAGATTTCAACATAGTTGAACATAAAATATGCATAATGAATATCCATATTATTAATCAACACTAGTTAGATAGGAGGGAAACAGAAAGGACAAGGAGAAGCAGTGGACCTCTAAATAGAAATCACATTCCATTCTTATGAAACTTATAGAAGCAGGGAACTGTGTACGTGTCGTTACAAAAACTTGTGGCACATATCAAAATCAATTTCATACTGATATAAAGATCGAACTTTTTGTAAACCTAAAGTTTTTTTTAATCAGATGTCCCCTAAGGGACCTGTTACATTTTGGAAAAAATGTCCCTGAAGAGACGAAATCTTAAGGTTTGCTTGGATAGAAAATTAAAAGAGCACAAAAGAAGTTCCGAATTTCCTGAACAAAACCTATATAAATTAAGAAATTTAAACTAAAATAGTCTACATAAGCTCAGGGAACTAGAAGAGAATGGATAATTCCACTTGAACGATTATGAAAAAGGAAATAAGATTGCATGAAGAAACCTTCAGAGGATGTACGTACAAGCATAAAGTTATGGTGGATTAGCCATTTATCACGATAATGTAAAAGGGAAAAGATTCAATTCCCACATCATATTTTCAAGGCCTTTTACCTACAATCAAAGTCTTTTAACACTACATGTCCCATATTCTTTTAAGACTCAAAGAGGCCTTAATAGAACCAGAAAGTCCTACAACGAAAATAGGACTTGTCCGGTTGTCCCTTCTTTCTAATGCAGAGAAATGAATAAGCATTTAGCACAGGAGCATACCACTATTACAAATGCACCTATGTCCACACTTGGAGTGTACGTTGCCAGATTCTTCCCTCTGATATGTATTGCTATAGTTGATGCCAATCTTCCAAGAATTTTATCGGTGGCATCAACGATATACCAAGGTTTGTCTGTGTTTACATGGTCTGCACCTTTGGGATAACATGTTTCATTCCAAATGTCCTGGAGGCAGGAAGAACACAGTGATATGCATCAGATAAAAACTCTTCTATGCACACTCACTAAGATCAAAAGATGTGTAGAACCACTGAAGCATAATTAAAGCAAAGAAATATGTTCTTTGTTAAGTTTGCTTCTCAAAAGAACTGCCCCACAGCCTTTCCCCCCTTTTTTTTCTTCTTTTAATGCTGCCGGAAATCTTAATCGCCCCAAGTAGGTGATGATTGCTATACATTAGTTTGATATGGTCCTTTCCATCTAGTGTTTCGGGTATCAGGAGCACCATTGAGGCATTGTCTGCAGTAGCTAGCATAGGTAGACTGGATTAAAGAAAAAATGGCACAGCAGATCTTGTTGGTTGTTTTGGATTCTGCTGCTTTCCACATCAAGTAATATATTGTGGACAAGAGGGGTAGAATAAGAAGAACTCAAAGATATCAACTGTGAGGTTCTCACCAACAGAAAAAGTACCTCTAAAACAACTAACTGGAAATTTAGCTCAACTCGTGAGTCTCAATGAACTTAAAGCATGGTATTTGTGCCAACAACCTAGGTTTCAACTCTCACCTATAGTTCTCCTCTAAATCACAAACTTAACAAATTCTGCCCCAAAAATACATATATAACAACTTGCTCAAAACAACCCCAAGCAAAGTCCAACCGAACACCAAATTAAATGAAAGTTGAAGTCTTTTACACATTTAATGTCGAAAACAAAGTACTCCTATGAACCAAGAAGAGAAAATGATAGTCTATAAAATTATCTAACTGGAAGCTGAGCGCAATTCTTGATTCTCAATTGAACTTAAAGCAGGGTATGTGTGTCACCTACATAGGTTACAGTCTGACCTATAGTTCTCTTCTTAATCACAAACTTAGCAAATTCGCCAAAAAACTAAATAGATAACATCTTGCTCAAAACAACCCCGAGCAAAGTCCAAATCCATACCAAATTAAGATGAAAGTTGAAGTCTTTTACACTTTTCATATGGAAAACTAAATACTCCTATGACTCAAGAAGAAAAAGGGATAGTCTATAAAATTATCAATTTTCACAATAACCCAAATATCCCAGAAAAAAGTACCTCCAACTGGAAGCTGGGCTCAATTCTTGACTCTCAGTAACTTCAAAGCAGGTATATGTGGCAGTTACCCTATCAATATTAGTTGTACGTTGTCTAGTTTTCCTTATCGGTAATATTAATATTACTCTCCTAGTATCTTATTCTTCGATATTTTATTAACTTTTGCTTAGGTTATCCTTTTATTTGTTATTGCTATCGTTCTTTTCTCCACTATTTTCAGCATGATTTCTTCACTGCTATATTTCCCTTGCATTTTATTTATATATGCGTTACTTCGATCGAGAGTCCTTCGAAAATAGCCTCTATCTTCTCAAGAGTAAAGAGCGTACACAACCTCCCCGGATCCCACTCGTGAGACTATACTGAGTATGTTGTTGTTGTTGTGTTGCCAGCTACCCTTAGTTCTCTTCTAAATCACAAACTTAGCAAATTCGCCTAAAACTAAATACAAAACATCTTTTCCTCAAAACAACCCCAAGCAAACTCCAAATACATACCAAATTAAGAAGAAAGTTTAAGTCTTTTACACCTTAAATGACGAAAACTAAGTAGAGAAGAGAAAAGGGTAGTCTTTAAAGTCCTTAATTTTCACAATAACCCAAAAATCCCAGAGCAAAATCAAGACAAGTAATCGACAAAAAGATAAAAAGAGAAGAGTAAATATTACAGGGCCATTGATTTCAGACTCTTGGAACATCCATCGTTGTTCCAGAGGAATAAGAGCTTCCTTTTCTTGGCAACTAATTTGATTAGCTCGAATGGACGTCTTTGAAGAGAGGAAGAAACCCAAGAAAAGGATCTTTTTGTGTGAGGTAGAGAAAAATTTTACTGGTGAATCGTGAATGCGATGCAAATATTACAGAAGAGGAAGAGCATTGCACAAGTTGGGTTCCAAAGGTGCAAATACGAAAGGCTGTGATATTTACCAAGAGTTGCGGTAGTTTTGAAAGGTTGTAATTTTTTTAAATTTTATAATTTTTCGAAAGGTTGTGAATTTTTTAATAAAAGCTATGATTTTTTTGAAGAGTTGTTGTGATTTTTGCGAAGGGTTGTGATTTTTCTAATAAGCCATAATAAGTATCTGTTCACACTATCTTTTGTTATTTATAAATAAAGAATTTTCCTCTCATTTTTAAACATAATCAAATTTCTCCTTCTTTTGCATATATATTTTCTTTCAAACAAAATTGAGTTTTTGTGTGATTTTGTTGTTAGCTTTTGAATTCGCTGAAATTATTGAAGTTTGAGGTACCGCTACTTCTTTAATAGTTTATGGAGGAAATAATTCATAACTTCGAATACAGTAGTGAGGGAATTAAATTTCTTAAATACACACAATAAATTTTGTGGACTCAAATATTATTTTTTTTTATTTTTATTATTTCTGATTTATTAATCTTAATACAAAAGAGTAGCGGCACAGCCATTGTTAAGGAAAATGGCAGCACGGTATAGAGTGGATAAGAAAAAGAAAGAGCAGGGGAGTTCTTTTTTTATTCTTTTGATTTTATTGCTCCATTATGTTTACTGTTATCATGAGTAAAATTTTCAAACAAAGTAATCCCTCGATTTCATTTGGCTTGATTCCAAGTACTCCCGCGGATTTTTTTTAAGTAGTACATTATTTCGATTATTTTTTGTATATAAAAAATTTTATATTAAAATATCAAATTAATATAAAGTAACTAATTCTTAAAAATTAATTAAATTGACTCCCAAAAAACATAATATCACAATCTAAAAGAAACATATGGAGTATAAAATAATGTTGGTATGAATTTAGAAATAGTTAACAAAATATCGGGAGACAGGAGCGTTCAATTTTTATATTACATTACTTTTAACTAGGGTTGTTCAAAATAAAATCGAAAAAAATTATTAGTTTATCGATAATGGTTATTGACTTAGCGGTTTTGATAATGAATCTAATCTTTCTTATTATCGAGTTATCAATTGTTAACGGTTTGAGTTTTTTTTTAACGAGTTAACCGATAACCTGATAGTAGATTAGTAAATTATATTGATACCATTCGGTATGTAAAGCTCTTGACTTAGAGTTTAGTTTCATACTTTTATTTTTGGTTGTCTCAAACTCTCGAGTATTCTACAATGATTCAATATATGCTTTTGAATAAGATGCAATTTGTTCACTCATGTGCAGAGTTTATTTGGTCTGTCACCTTATTTCTATAAGTGAATTTTTCAATGAATTTTTTATGTTAAATATTAACGGTTAAATCGATAACGATTTATAATGGATAAACCGATAACTGATAAACAAATATCTTAGTGCTTTTATAATAATTTAACATGTCTACAAATAGATAACTGATAAGTAGTACTGATAAACTTTAAAATTGAATTGAATCCATTGATACGCAACATTACTTTTAACAAGTTTTGGAACAGTGATATTATATAGTTGAGAGTCAAATAACAATAAACACATCATAAACAGAAATACAGTACAACAATTAAACTTAATTATTACTTTAAATTTTGAATTGGTTGAGTAACATTTTAAACATGTTGGGGGTCACAAATGATAGACAATGATAATCCAAGGGTCTAATGTGCAAATTACCCCAACAAGAATCTTAGCTCCGGTTTATCGACGATTCCACGGCTTCCGGATTCTTACGTGAGAAGTTCTAAAACTTTTTAAAAAATGGCTTTTTCAAGTCTTTCAACATCGGGACTTCCATTACTTCCCCATTTTCAAAAACCAAAGCTTTCATTTTTCACTTCAAATCTCCAAACCCCATTTGAACCATTTCCTCAATTGTCGACTTTAAACCCTAGACATCATCAGAAAATGTCAACAATGAAAGCACAAGCATCAGTTACTGATCTTGGAATTGTCGAAAGAGCAATACAATTGGTTCAATCTTCACCACCCACGTGGAAATCTGCTTTGCTGAGTAATATCATCATCTTTACTGTGGGTTCTCCACTTTTAGTCTCTGGTTTGTCACTTTCTGGTATTGGGGCTGCTTTCTTGCTTGGTACTCTTACTTGGAGAGCTTTTGGGTCTTCTGGGTTTCTTCTTGTTGCTACATATTTTGTTATTGTAAGTAAAAAATTGAACTTTCTTCGTGCAAGTGTTATTTTGAGGATTCTATTTTGTAACAAATTATGGTTATGTACATTTCAGATCAATGCAAAAATGAATTGGAATACTTAATCATGAATACTGCTTGCAGATCCCTCTTTTCTTTGCTTAAGTAAATAAAATAGTCGATATAAGTAAAAAAAGAAAGAACAAAGAAGAAGAAATTGCATCCTCTTGATAGATTAGTGGAACCTCATAAGTAAACAAGAAAATGTACTGATATTAACTGATCTAGATTGTCAAATTAGGTCTCACACCCCAAAATCTAACTCAAACGGAGTAGGATTGACTAAGCCATACAACTCTAAGGAGTTCAGGAATCTCATTCCTCACCGGTGTGTTATATTTCTCTCCAGCCTCCCCATGCCAAGACCATTTTCCAGACTAGAGAGTGTATATTCATGGACCAGGGGTATATCCACCCCCTCTCAATCGGTCTGGGACTGGGGGTAATCTCCCCTACCCCACCTCAATCGGTATAGGGCCCACATCTGATGGGCCTAACTTTGATACCATGTCAAAGAAATGAATGTGGGTCTAACTCAACCCAAAAAGCTAGCTCATGAATGTGCACTTTCCAGTCGGGAAAAGTGTCTAGGCGTGAGGAGGTTGTTGAAGAGAGATATACGACATTCCTGGACTCCTTATATAGCTTGGGAATTCCTCCTCCCTCTCGGGCTAACTTTTGGAGTTGAGTTAGACCCAACATCCATTTGTCAACATGGTATCAGTGTAGACAGAGGTCCTGGGATCTAATCTCACGCCACTCATTATAAAAAAGATTTTACCACATGCTTGGTTCATGAAAAAAATATAAGAATCAAGCCCGCATGTGAGGGGGCTTGTTGAGAATATAATAAATGTGTGCTCTCTCTAATTACTTAATCTTTAAGATAGTCAATACTTCAATGTAGATAATATTTGGGATGTCTTTCGACTGGAAATAATGATGGATAATATTGGTATATTTTTTCCTGCTTAGGCTGATGATTATGGTCAAAGATGTCAGGAAACTTGGACTAATAAGTTAAACCAAACAGGGCACCGCTGTGACTAAGGTGAAAATGGCTCAGAAAGAGGCTCAAGGGGTTGCAGAGAAGAGGAAAGGAAGGAGAGGACCTGGAAGCGTGATAGGCTCCAGTGCAGCCGGTTGTGTTTGTGCATTCTTATCAATTAATGGTGTTGGTGGGGAGGCGTTTACTCGCCTCTGGGAGCTTGCATTTGTAGCCAGTTTCTGTACCAAGTTGAGTGATACTGTCTCGAGCGAGATAGGAAAGGCATATGGTAGAACTACGTGAGTACAGCCTCTTCACCTCTGGCTAACTACTAAGAGAATTTGATGTACTGAAAACAGTGACTTGTTTACGTAGAAACTGGAAATACATTCTTTAATTGTATGGAATTCTGTTAATTCTTAATTTTAGACCTAGTGAAAAACACACTAAGGTATTTTACATGTAAAAAATGAAGACTGAAAATTTATCCTTTGAAAACCCAAGGACTTGGAAAAGTGTCATAATATAGTAGAATTGTCGGTCGGGTCAGCTTGCATGTACCTCTACTATTTCGACGGGTACTTGCTACCTCCCACCAATACATGTACCAGTTAACTCCACCCATCAAGGCTTAGGTAGATGGAAAGAAATCACCTAGTATTTTTTAACTCAGTTGGGATTTGAATCATGATCTCCAATGTTTGCACTTTGCACCCACTTTGTTGACCATTAGGCCACACCCCTACGTGCTAGAATTGCCAGTCAATATTGCAACATGCAATTTTACATAATTTAGTTTTCATTTTAGGTAGTTAGGTGTGTGATAAGCTCTGTGACTTAACACTTCTGTGGACTGCTATTTGTAGTTCATATACAATTTTAGATAGTACTAGCTACAAAGTTATCTCCTTTGGAAGGAAATCGTAAGCGACGCAGACCTCTTCTCGCTTTTATCTGCTCAATTCTGTCATCGGCAGGAGCAGATGGCTCTCTTTAAGAATTATCTGCTGAGAACTTGCACAACAATTGCAGGTATCTTGTCACCACATTCAAGATAGTGCCTCGGGGTACTGAAGGGGCTGTGAGTGCTGAGGGAACCTTAGCTGGGCTTCTTGCTTCAGTTCTCCTTGCTTTTGTTGGTTATCTAAAGGGTCAGGTATGTCTTCCATAAATGGTTGTAAGTCTTGTAACTTTTTGCTTATGGATGTACCGTGTGGGTTCTGTTCTATATAGCAGGATAACCTGGAGATACTAGTCAATAATGGGATTAAGGATGTGGAAATAAAAATGTCACGTTGAAATTTTTTGCATCTAGGTGTTAATATATGATTTAACTCTTAAAACACATTGAAATTGTTGTGGGGAGTAGATGTAAAAGAATTTTTTTATAAGGACTGGGGAGTAGTTGTAGAAGAAAGTTTTGGACTAACTGTGGGCTCAATGGAAGGGGATTGATGTTTTCACGGGACTTTTGGCTTATTGCTTGAGGTTGTGAGGAAGAAAGGATCATCCTTTTGCTGCAACAACAACAACAACAACAACCCAGTGAAATCCCACAACATGGGGTCTGGGGAGGATCCTTTTGCTGCAATAGCATAAGATATTGTTTCTGTTGTTGAAGTATTTCTTCTACCCTCAAATCTCAATTAATGTGGATTGTTCTGCCTATAAGTATCTAATCTGGCGAGGATTGAAGGTTATGGGTCTCATATCACTCTTGATGGTTTCCAAGTTACCATAGTTTTTATTGTATTTTTAAGTTACAAATGCATCCTTTTGAAACCTTGTTGATAAAATCAAAAAGAGCGTAAATTGGAAGTGGTTACATTGTTTTAGCAATCCTATTATTCTCCTTTCCCTTCTGGGATTTGTGTGAAGATATTGAGTTTTTCGTGCTATGAAGGTGTGCAAGGCTGGATCAATAATTATGTGTAGTATTTCTTCAACAAAAAAAAGTGTGATAATTATGTGTAGTGGTGGTTTGGTTCTTGTTAACTTGAGTCTTGTTTTATGATAATTTGTTGGGAGCTTATGTATGTTGATTTTTTAAGGAAAGGCATGCTCTCATATAGTTGGACCTCTCTAGCCATGCCCTCCGCGAGGTATACTTTTCCATTAGAATGAGTTTGTAGTTTGTGGAGTTGAGAAAGTTCTCTTTGAATATAATTTTCAAACATTTTAATTATTAAAATGTTGTTATTTTGGTACATCTTTTAAATGTACATACTAAATATTCAAATTTTATTTCAAAAAAATTAGGGAATTGATCCCGAATTACACTGGAAATTAGATGCATGAGCTCATACTCCAAACTCTTCTATTTTTTTTTCCGGACAAAGAGAGTAGTACTAACTATTTTTCCATCCGAATATACTATGAAATGGGTGATTTTCGATGAAGCCTTGCATTATATTACCTGATTTATAGCTTTATCTTGCCCGTGCTGAGAGACAGATACAAAACCATTTATTCTACTCGCTCTTCATCTTTTCGTTTATAACTTTGATTCAACTTTTAGGAAGACCTATTCCGTATTCTGACCAGGAAAATTGTTTCCAGATTAACGGACCTGGGGCTGCAATATGTGTAATAGCCGCCCAGATAGCAAACTTTGGTGAAAGTCTAATAGGTGCTTCACTTCAAGAGAAAGAAGGATTTCGTTGGGTATGTAGTTTTCTGAATAGATTTCTTAATGTTTACTCTGAGATGTTAAGTAATTCACTCACCTTTTTTTGTCCCTTGATGTTCAGCTCAACAATGATGTTGTCAACGTCATCAACATATCCTTGGGAAGTATCTTGGCCGTTCTAATGCAGAAAATTATACTCCAAAGTTAGCTTACTTAAATCTATGCACATACTTTTAGTATGGAGCTTGAATTGTCGCCTTTCATTGCATACAGTGTAGGTGGGACTTAAAGGTGGACAGAATCATCCGATCTAGAAACAAAGATTTGTTAGAATATTCATGTTGTTATAGTTGAGAAACAATTCTGATAAATCACCCCTCAAAATTACCTAATTATTCCAGTGGCAAATATATTGTTTCCAATAGTATTGTACAGTGCTTTATGTTTGGTTACTCACAAAATAGTTTTTGTAAGATCCAAAACGTGTTATTTAACTTGCATTAGCTGACATTTATGCCTCAACTTTGGGTGTGTACAAGTAGACATTTAAAACTTATATAAAATTGAACAAGTACACACACATGTCTTGCGTGGTATAATACACCTAGAACGCAAATTGCACGAGGACGTATGTGTTTACTTGTTCAACTTGAAATAAGTTTAATTGTCTATTTGTGCACATTTAAAGTTGGAGAGTGTAGATATCGATTGAGGTCAAATTAAATGATATGTTGATGCATTATGTCAAGATCCAAATTGTTAGCATCAAGTTATGAGAGACAAATCAAGTTATGAGAACTATGTAATTGTCTTTTACCTAAAAAAAATCACTTACAATCAATAGTTTAAGAATCCACATGTTTTTTATCCTTCTTTTTTTGTAGTTGAAGCAATTGTCTCTTTCGAGCCATACAATTTGGAAGTTTTAAAAGTAAAGAGAGATTATATAAAAAGATACGTTGAATGTGTGATTGTAATATATTACTTTAACGATTATAATTTTTATATAATATTGTTATGGGAAAAGTTACGTGGAAGCATCGATCCACCAAAGAGGATGCAACAAGACAAACTCATTACTTCCGTCGGTTCATTTTAGTTGTCGTTATTAAAAAAAAATTGTTCAAAATTAGTTCTCATATGCCTTAATTAATCTCCACTTATATATTATGATTTTACATATGACAAATTCAAATATGTGATGTGCCCATCTAACAAACGTATCCCTTATGCACTCACCGATGAAGTAAAAAATATTTAAATTTTAATATATATTTATTGAAAGTAATTTTTGATCTATATAATATAATTTTCTGACTAATTTTCAACTAACCACCTGTCAATCTATGTGACACTGCCACTAGACTTTCACTCTACTATTCACAACCCTTCTTCGGAAAAAAAAAAGTACCTTGTGTAACCAAGTAAAAAACTAAAAAGTTCTTATATTATATGTTGAATCCAACTAAGTTCATTATCTATTTATTTTATATTTTGATTCTCCTTATTAGAAATTTTGACTCCGTTATTAGTGGTGAATTCTTATTTCTTACTTTGAACTTTAGAATGTTTAGTATTAGGCAGGGGTGGCAATTGCACGGGTTGAGTCAAGTTTGAACGGATCATAATTGATTTAGATAATAATTGGATCAATACCCAACCCAACCCAAGTTAGATTGAGTCAAAATGAGTGAGGTAATGAGTTATATAACGGGTCAAGACCCAACCCAACTCACTTTTTACTTAGCTTAATTGTTTTATTAACTATTTTACTACCTAATAAAATTATTGTTTTTCTTTATTATGGTTATATATAACATATCAAATTGAAAAAAATAAAAATATTTTAATGAAATTTATCATGAGGCAATTCGGGCTACATATCAATCCAATTTTTTTATATGTTGAAATGAGTTGAGCTAATGAATGGCGAGTCAATAACCAACTCAAACTTAAACGAATTGAATTGGATTGGATGGGTTGAGTTTGATTTTGCCACCCCTCCAGTATTATGGTATCTGAAATTTTAGTAGTTTTTGTTTTTATTACTACTATTATTTAAGTAATTGTAAGTGATGAAAAAAACATGTAGAGAAGAGTTGATACATCATATATTTATCAATATTTCCCAAATTAAAATCAGCACAAAGTGTCCAATTAAATTCTTGTACAGCAAACAGAAGATGACAGCTAAACTAGTTGACTATTCAATTTCAGATCCAAAATGAAAAATAGCGATAGATGAAAGTATTAATTTCAGGGTTTGCTTTTTTCAGTTCAATCAAAAAGATAGAAGTTTTATTTGATAAATTTTAAGTAATTGACACTTATGAATATGAAAAGGAGATAGCAACGTCAATTGCGGGGAAAAGCATTCTTAGTATTAATTATTCTCTCGATTTATCTTACATGAAGGTATTACTATTTAGAGAATTAAACAAAAATAAATAAATTATACTTTCTCATTTTTTAAATAATATTTTGAAAATTATTAGCTCGGTTAACTACTTATCGTGTAATTTTAAGTATATCAATTTTATTTAAGAAATTTATAATTAAAATTAAATATTTTAACTTTAATACTTGAAACTACTTCACCTAAATTGAAGTAGAAATGATTACGTATTTATCATTTTATTGTGCCAACAAATGAAAAGATGGGAATATGACAAAGAAAAAATTAGATGGGAGCCACTGCACGATTTTTACAATGCTAATCAGTGTAAAGGATTAAATTCCTTGCTAATCCTTTAGTTTTTGTATTGATTTGACATCTTGAACTCATATTATTTCACATAATTTAGATTTGTACCTAAAACATCTAATGAGAGTGGTAAATCGTCTTATCACAAATATTTTATTTTTGGGATATCAAACTTAAAATCTCAAAATTAAAAGTGAAAAAAAAATGCTTATAACCCTTTAAGTAATTAGGGATGAATTTATGTAAAAGGTGTGGAGTCATCCCCTCTAGTTATGTACAATAGTGTTATATAACTAATATATATAGTTATAGTTATTTTGACTTTAAAATAATTGTTTTTATTTCACTCAAACACTATAGAAGTGTTTTATAGTTATTTTAATTTTTTTAAAATAAAAACAAGCCAATTCAAACAAGCTTTTTCAAAATCTCTAAAAAAAAATGCTAAGTTTCAAAAGATTTAAGTATACACTTGATAAAGTCGGGAATGCAATCGCTAGCTAGATAACAATTCAGAACAAATAAAAGAGTCTTTCAGACTATTTTATTTTTAAAAGTTACTTAAATTTATATGACACAATATATTATAATAACGAGAATAACATATTTAGTGTGATTTCATAAATAACAATGTAGGAAGGATACATTCAATTGATTTATAGTGTTTTCCATGTAATTTTAATATCAATTTTTTAAAATAAATTTATAATTTCTCGTATTTTAAACAATTTTCACATACATTAAAATGGGATTTACAACGCATTTATTGCGCCAACAAATGAAAAGATCGGAATATAACAAAGGAAAAATTAGATGGGAGCCACTGCGCAACTTTTTCAAATGCTAATTAGTGGAAAAGATTAAATTCCTTGCTAATCTTTTAATTAGTTTTTGTATGGATTTGACATCTTGAACTCAGATTAATTCACCTAATTTAGATTTGTGCTTAAAAGATCTAATGAGAGGTAAAACGTCTTATCTCAATTTTTATTTTTATTTTTGATATATGAAATTTAAAATCTCTAATTAAAAGTGAATTTTTTTTAATTATTTTATCATATATCAATCTTTTGATGGTTATAACCATTTAAGCAAAGGTGAATTCATATAAAGGGGTGTTGCATACGAATTATCTATGATAGAGTTTTCGATTTCATAATGTGAAAAGAAAGAAAGAAAATGATGAAGGTGTGACCTAATTCTAAAAAGACAATAAAGATAAAAATAAGTTGAGTTCAATATGCACTCATGATCTTCATCTTAATTATGTATAACGATGATATATCCGTACAAAATTATTTAAAAAATATATGTGCAAATTCAAACTTAAATTTTTTTATAATATAATGATTATTGGATATAAGTTGAGTTCAATATGCACTCATGATCTTCATCTTAATTATGTATAACGATGATACATCCTTACAAAATTATTTAAAAAATATATGTGCAAATTCAAACTTAAATTTTTTTATAATATAATGATTATTGGATACACCTTGATAGGTGAAGTTGGAGATTCAAATAATTCCATTTTTCTCTCGTTATTTTTTCCATTCATTTACTAGAACTGGAGATACCACGACAAATGAGGCATCTCTAGCGTCCCCTCTTGAGTTTAAATAAGTACTACTTTTTATTCTTCTTCTATTTTTCTTCATTTGGTCCACTCTTTCAAAATTCCTAAAAAAATCTATATTCTTCCTCGGTCACTGTAAAAATTATATAATTAAAAAGAATATTTAGTAATATTTTGATACAAAGTATACATTTCTTCGGAAGTTTATCGAAAATAGTATTTCTATTTTGTAAAAATAGAAGCAAGATTTGTGTAGACCCTATTTGACTTAGACCCTATTTATGAAATTACATTGAATTATTATTTTATAATAATAAAACAAATTTAAACTCAACCCATAAGAAAATAGGTAGACGTTTGGATATGTTTTATTGTGAAAATACAAAAAATAATTTATGTTTTTAAAGTAAAAAATGATATATGGAAATTGTCAGGTTGTATTTGACCATGAAATAAATTGGAGTTGTCTTTAATTTTTTGTGAGTGATTTGGAGTGAAAAAAATATTTTCTGAATTCTTTTTGATAATTAAGTGAAAACAATTTTTTTTAAAATTTTATGTCCAAACTTGTTTCTCGAAATTCAACTTTGGGAAAAAAAAAACACGTTTTAATGTACCTTTACGCAAATAGTACATCATCTCCATAAAATCTTAGATCCACATAGCCTTTAGTTATTCTTGTGTTGGTCTTTGATTGAGCATAACTTTATATTTTGGTAGAAAAAGGCAAACTCTTTTAAGACAATTTTCTTGGTCAAAAAACCATGCTTATATTTAATGTGTCCTATATGATAAACGTGGTTTGTTAAAGTGAAACTTCATTCGTTCTCTATCTATATTTTTCTTTTTATTTATTCAACAAACCCAAAAAAAAAATTAAAAATTGGGAAGAATTCGATGTATGAATTTTTCGTCCCTTATACAACACCTAATCCAACATTTTCAATATCTTACGTGGGATGTTTGTCAGGATTCGTTAGTCTTCTTGATTTGGTTGGTGCCTCAATCATGAATATTAGAAAGAAAAATACGAAGCAACTACAATATTGAAAAATAAAACATTTCATATTTAATTTGCACTAAACCCAAAAAAGGGTATACTAGGGATTAAGTTTTTCTTAAAAATAATTGGGATAATAGAAGAATTCACATATTGAATTTATTGGTCCATATTATATTGTTTACGCTTCAATTGAGAGACTTGAACGTACAAGGAAGTGTTGAGTTTCCTTCCTCAATTATAAATATGATTTGAGTTAGGCGAAAATTTATTTCTTTATCTGATTGCATTTTATTTATTTTTTCATCATTCTTTCTAGGGTGGATACCACTTATAACTTTACATTATTCAGTTTTTCATTCAACATAGTCGAATTTAGGATTTTAAAAACAAGAATTATCAAATAATATACCTTTCACTAACAACAACAACAACAATAATATACACAGTGCATGCAATCTCATTATTGAGGTCTAAAAAGGATGATGAATACGGAATCTTACTCCTATCTTATAAGGTAGAAAGGTTCTTTACGATAGATCATTACCTCAAGTAAAGCAGATAAAAATCATTAGTATGAAAAAAAAAACAATAGTGAATAAGTCATATCAAAAAATAAAGGAGAAAGAACAAGAGCAACAACAAATAAATACGATAATTGAAGCAAAGAAAATTAATACATAACAATAAAATCGAAGAGCATATAGCAGGAGAGTAGTATTAATAATAGTGATTAAGAAAACTAGACAATATTCGACTATCTACTAACCAGGGGCGGAACCACCTATTGCTCATGAATTCATTCAAACTCTCTTTGGCGGAAAATTATACTATTTATATATGATAAAAATAATTTTTAATGTATATATAGTAGATGTCGAACCCCCATCAATAAATTCATGTGTCTACTTCTTCAAAAAATTGAACGCCTAAAATCAAAATTCTGACTCCGTCACTGCTACCATAATCTCCAGCCTTGATATCCTCTACTTAGGATCATATCAATCGATAAGATACAAGTATTAATCGATTATTCACTATTTATTAAATATGAATATCTCATATAACTAAATTTTCGAAGTTATTTTAACTATACATAATACGTAGGTCATTCGATAGTGATTGCACCGACACCAATAAAAGTGAATTCATATGAGTAACTATTCACAGAAAATATTTTATAAACTAATGTCCAATAAGCAGTGACACACGGAGACTGATGGGACTATGGATTTGATGGGTTTAATTACCCTCATAATAAGTTTTGATATGAAATATAGTTATGCATGTTAAAATTAACTAAAATCTTTACAAAATATTGAATAATTAAAGTGCATGAAGAGAACTTTCCAGAGTAAATCAATCAGTTTTAAATCCTTGATTCAATAATAAGCACGGTAGTATAAATTTTAGAGATCACGTTTCAAATTCTAACTTGAACAAAAAAATAATAATTAAACTTTAACGGATAATTCTACTTATATGTAATCTGTTAGGAGATAATAGGATCGAATTGAATCCCCCTCAGGCCTAATTATCTTCACCCAGCTCCACCCCTACTTATATAGCTTCATATATACCGTGTAAATAGGTAAAGAATCATTTTTCTATTATATAAAAGTTACTAAATTTTCTTAAATAAGAAAATATTTCAGTATAATAATATAAAAGGTCGAAAGTTACTACACTATTTCGTCACTATCACCAGATATTGCCATTTATCTAAGATGGGATTATAATTTTGCCCATAAATTCTATAAAATTCAATAGTTTTACCGCAAATCCTACATCTATGTTTAATAATTCAATTAATATGTACAATAATTTATTGAAAATTCAACAAATAAACTTTTAAAAAATCTAAAACTCGTAAACTCAAAATTGAACTCCGCTATTTGGCATGACTCACCAACCCAAAAGAATTTGAAAAATTTAAAAACAAATATATATATATATATATATTGTTCTTAAAGTGGATGAAAGTGGATGAAAGTGGATGTTCCACTAGGGCAAGTTGTCCACCATCTTTTTTCTTTTCTTGGCTGTATATTGCCATATTTTGGCAATGAAAATGGCACACACAGATATACGAATTCTTACTATCTGTCTCTTTTCTCTTACTCTCTTTCTTATTAATTTGTTAAGTTAGTTTTATAACACGTTATCAATACGAGACTCCATCACTTTGAGCTATTTTAAGAAGGTAACAAAATGGTAAGAATTTTATTTTCTTAAGATGTCTAATATCTATAAACTTGAATTTGTTGCTCTTGATATGTCTGGAAAAAGGCTACTCATCATGGGCACTAGAATCGATGGGTCTGTCAGATATCATCAAAGATGAAATTACGGCATCTAGTCAAGACCGTGCCAAAGTCATGATATTTCTCCGTCACCATCTTGACGAGGGGTTAAAATTACAGTACCTCACATTAAAAGACCTCCTTAAACTGTAGAAGAGTCTAAAAGAAAGATATGACCAGCTAAAGTTGGTTATCCTTCCACAGACACGTCATAATTGGCTCAATCTGAGATTAATAGATTTTAAAAATATAATTGAATATAATTCTACCTTGTTTAGAATTACAACTCAGTTAAATTTATACGGAGAAGAAATCATTGAGCAAGACAAACTTGAAAAAACATACTCTACATTTTCACTCGCGAATATACTCCTGCAGCAGTAATATCGTGAAAAGGGATTTAAAAAATATTCTGAATTACTTTCTCGCCTTCTTATTGTTGAACTCTATAACGAATTGTTAATGAAAACTCATGATAGTCGGCCCGTTGGTTCTTTGTCACTCCCTGAAGTGAATCAGACAAACTATAACCAATGAGAAAGATGTCATGACCCAGTCGTGGTCGTGGTCGAAGAAGAAATTATAATAATGATGTTCGGCTGACATCGAGAAATGTTCAGCAATATAAAAAGAAGAGTGAAAAGATATACCAAAAAAAATTCAGAAAATATATGTCATAGATGTGGAGGTAGGGGGCACTGGTCACGGACCTGCCGGTCATCAAAACTTTTGATTCAGCTATATCAGACATTCTTGAAGAGAGCAGAAAATAATCTAGAGACAAACTTTATCTTTGAAAATAATATTGAGCCCATGCATCTGGATGTAGCTGATTTCTATAATTTTTCAAAAGAAAATATGAATATTGATAAGACTAATAATATTTAAATGATTTTCTTTTTATTTTGTTTATACTAAATAATATGTTTGTGTTTTTCTAATTCATTTAATAAATAAAATTTGTATAATGAGCTACGTTTTAATTATAATGTTTACTTTATTTCTTTTTGAAGAAAAATATAGATATGCCTCAAATTTTATTTGGATCATTAATCAATCACGAGGATATTTGTGTAATTGATAGTGAAATGACTCATTCCATTTTTAAAGATGAAAAATATTTTTTCTACTTGCTTAGAATAAAAGCAAATGTTACTACAATTTCTGATAATTCAAAAATGATTGAAGGCTGGGGACATTGTTATAGAAGATGCGCTATTCTCTTCTAAATCCCAAGAAACTTGTTAAGTTTTAAAGATATCCGCAGAAATAGATATCATGTTGAGACACTAAATGAAATGAATACTGAATACCTTGGTATAACCAAGAGTGTCTCAGGCCAGAAATATAATTTGGAAAAATTACCAACTTTGTCTTTTGGCTAATATTATGCAAAAATTAGTGCAATTGAAACACATTTGATCGTAAACCAGAAGTTTAATGATCTAAATACATTTGTGCTATGGCATGATCGAATAGGTCATCTTGGATCAATAATAATGAGACAAAATCTTAAAAATTTGACTGAACATCCGTTAAAAAACCTGAAGATTCTTAAAAATAATGAATTTTTGTGTGCTGCTTGTTATTAAGGCAAACTAATTGCCAGACCATCAACCCTGAAAGTTGCTATCGAATTTCCTAGCTTTTTAGAGCGTATACATGGAGACATTTATTAAGCACCTATAATTGATAACAAGACCTCTACTTTTGAAAACAAAATTGTCAATTACTGTTTGGGGTCATGCTATCTTACATGCAGCAATAATTGTACGTCTCAAGCCGATAAATTATATTAAATACTCTCCATCTCAATTAGTTTTGGTCATGAGCCAAATATAGTCCATCTATGAATTTTTGATTGTGCGATATACGTGTCTGTAGCACCACCACAACGTACAAATATGGGCCCTCAACGAAGGTTGGGCATATATGTTGGGTTTGACTCACCCTCCATAATTCGCTACCTTAAACCGCTGACAGGAGACTTATTTACTGCTCAATTTGCAGATTGTGGGTTTGATGAAACAACTTTCCCAAAATTAGAAGGAGAGAAAAAGGAATTCGAAAGAGAAATTACGTAAAAAGTTTCATCACTATCTCATTTTGATCTACGTACCCGCACATGTGAGCAGGAGATCCATAATATCATCTACTTACAGAACCTAGCAAATCAAATGCAGATGCATTTACTGATTTACAACGGATAACTAAGTCACATATCTCTACAATGAATGTGCCTATCCGGATTGATATCCCAAAATGACCATCTACTAGTATCATAGCTTCTGAATCCTAAACAGGCCTGAAGCGTGGTAGACCATTGAATTTAAAGGATAAAAATCCAAGAAAGAGAAGCGTGATGTATAATAAAAATGTTACTACAAAAAGAATCTTCTGCAGAAGGTCAAGATTTGAGTAATTCTGATATTCTTGAAGAAATTAGTGAACTTGAGACTCAAGTGAATGAAGAACTTTCAATAAGTTCTACCAGTGATGAGATAAATTTAGATCGATCAAAAATCATGATTAATAATGTTTTTGCATATAATGTTGCACTTAACATCATGCAAGATAGTGAAAGTCTCGAGCCTAAATCCGTCGAAGAATGTCGAGTAGATGTGATTGGCCAAAATGGCAAAAGGCAATTCAATCAGAATTAGACTCACTTGCTAAATGTGAGATTTTTGGATTTGTAGTCCAAACCCCTAAAGGTGTAAAACCAATTGGCTATAAATGAGTTTATGTGTGAAAACAAAATGAGGAAAATGAAATTGTAAGATACAAGGCACGCCTTGTTGCACAAGAATTCTCTCAAAAATCCGGGGGCAACTATGAAGAAACATATTCACCTATTATGGATGCAATAACTTTTCGATATCTCATCGGTTTAGCTGTACAGAAAAATCTTAAAATACAACTAATGGATGTAGTTACAATTTACCTTTATGGTTCACTTGATAATGAAATATACATGAAAATCCCAAAAGGATTAAAATTGTTTGAATAATATACTAAGTCTCGGGAGATGTACTCAACCAAATTGCAAAGATTATTATATAGTCTAAAACAATCAGGGCGTATGTGGTATAATCGCCTTAGTGGGTACTTGATAAATGAAGGTTATATAAATGATGTTATTCGTCCATGTGTTTTTATCAAGAAAACAAAATCAGAGTTTGTTATACTCGCCGTTTATGTTGATGATATAAATCTTATTGGAACCCCTGAAGAGGTCCAAAAGACGATTGAATATCTAAAGAAAGAATTTGAGATGAAAGACCAAGATAAAACTTTGACTGGGTCTACAAATTGAACATTTAGAAGATGGGGTATTTTTCCACCAATCTGTCTACACTAAGAAAATCTTAAAATGATTTTACATGGATAAAGCACATCTATTAAGTACTCCAATGGTTGTTCGATCACTTGAAGTGGGAAAAGATCCATTTCGACCTCCAGAAGAGGATGAAGAACTTCTTGGTCCTGAAGTACCATATCTCAGTGTTATTGGTGCACTTATGTACCTTGCTAACGCAAGCAGACCTGATATAACATTTTCTGTTAATTTACTGGCCAGGTATAGTTTGTTCCCAAAACGGAGACATTAGAATGGTATCAAAAATATTTTGTCATACCTAAAAGGGAACCATTGATATGGGTTTGTTTTATACTAACAAAGGTTGTGCAGACCTTATTGATTATGCAGATGCAGGTTATTTATCAGATCCACAGAAAGCTTGATCTTAGACAGGCTATCTATTTACATACGACAGAACTACTACATCATGGCTATCTACAAAGCAGTCTATTGTTGCTAATTTTTCAAATCATGCTGAAATAATAGCAATTCATGAAGCAAGTAGAGAATGTGTGTGGTTGAGATCAATGATACAGTTCATCAAAGAAAGATGCGGACTGGAAAATGATGTCAAAGTACCCACAGTTATATTCGAAGATAATGTCGCGTGCATAGCTCAATTAAAATGTGGCTTCATAAAAGGAGATAAAACAAAATATATTTCACCAAAATTATTCTTCACACATGATCTTTAGAAGAATTGTGATATTGATGTACAACAAGTTCGTTCGAATGATAATCTTGCAAATTTATTCACAAAGGCATTACCAACATCAACTTTTGAGAACTAAGATATAAGATTGGAGTGTGTCGTCTCCAAAATATCAAATGAAGTTTTCATCTGGGAAGTAAAATATGCGCTGCACTCTTTTTTCCTTAACCAAGGTTTTGTCCCATTGGATTTTCCAGGTAAGATTTTAAATGAGGCAGAACTCAAGGCGTATTATCATATGTAGATACTCTTTTTCTTTTATTAAGCTTTTTTTCACTGAATTTTTTACAGGGAAAAGGTGATTAAACAGGACATGGTGCAGTTACAGCTTAACGAGGACATGACCTTACATAGGAAGATGTGGAGGACCCATATTAGGGTAGAAGGCTAGTACATAGTCTCGTTATTCTCCCGTATTAGTAGGCTCATTAACGCACTATAATTTCTTGTGCTCTGACTTCTGTTGTTATCTTTCTAGTACTTTCTGTACTTTGATTACTCTATTTTATCCGTGTCGCTTTCGTTATTTGCGTTATTCATTATTTGCTTTCACATATCGCTTTGAACTTCTTAATCTTATCTGACCTCTTTTTATGCTTCTTTTGAGCAGAAGGTCTCCCGAAAACAGCCGTCCTACCTTGATAGGAGTAAGGTATGCGTACACTTTACCCTCCCCAGATCCCACGTTGTGAAATTTCACTGGGTTGTTGTAGTTGTTGTATTTTACTAGTAAGGTTTTAACGAAACACAATATCTATAGATATTCAGGATAACTATGTATATTATTTCTTGTAATTTTTTTTATTACACGTGGACATTTAAGGGGGAGTGTTCTGAAAGTGGATGTTCCACTAGGGCAAGTTGCCCACCATCTTTTCCCTTTTCTTGGCTATAAATTGCCGTAATTTGGCAATGAAAATGGCACACACAAATATAAGAATTCTCACTATCTCTTTCTTTTCTCTTACTCTCTTTTATTAATTTGCTAAGTTAATTTTATAATATATATATATATATATATATATATATATATATATATATTACAAATTGAAGGAAAAATAGTAGCGCCTGCTGAGATGTCACTATTAGGCTGAGTTGACCATAAGATCCAAATCTCCTTGTGTCTGTCTTCATGCCTTGTATAGACTTTTTTTCCTTTTATTTTAATTACTACTTACCCCTCTGAAAACTATGTACTAACTACAATTTATTAATTATTAATTGTACTTATCTAATCAAGTGTTGGCCCCTTCACGTTTTATAAACTTAAAATTATGCATTTTGTCATTTTAATTAGTCTTACTATGTTGATTTGATTGATAATTATTGACTACTATTCTCTCCGTCACAATTTATATAACATTATTTGATTTACACAAAATTTAAGAGTAAAAAAAAATTGAAATTTGTGATTTAAAACAAATCTTAAATATTTATTTGATTATAAATTTTATATTTCAAATTCTCTCTAATATAAAATATCCCTTTTAGGCCGGATTAAAAATGAATGTATATCACATAAATTGAGACCGAGAGTAGTACTTCTTCCCATTATTTATTTTTCAAAATAATAATCTTTCTCCTAAATAATTGCACTAATTAAAGCAATAGTTATTCTTTACTAAATATATTTATGAATAATCTATAGTAGTAGTATTAATTTTCTGAAAAGCCTGCGTCTCTTCAAAAAAAAAAAAAAGGGGGGGGGGGGGGGGCAGATGACAGTTTATTTAATCAAATCTCCCTTACAATAAGTGCTATTAAATGACTTTTACATGAATGTGCTAAAATTATGGTAGATAAAAGGATAAATAGAGACTCTCTCCGTCTTATTTTAATTATCATGATAAGATTTTATACAATTTTTATAAAAATATTAATTAGAATCGTTATTTGACTAAAATATCTCTTATTAATTCTTTGATATCTATTTATGTGTCTCTTAATTCTAGAATAATTAATGTTAAGGATAAAGTTGAAAAAATATAATTATTTGTCTCTTAATTGTTTAAATTAACAACTATTTTTAGTATACATGACAACTAAATTGTGACTTATTTCAACTGAACAAGTGAATTTCAAAAACATTTCTATTTCTCTTCTAGTTATTATATATAGAAAACATAAGGTGCGAAGATTATAAAGTAGAAAATTCAACCATCAATAATCTAAAATGTTCACGTAACCAATCAACTATACTATTAAAGTTCTCGTTTCAAAATATTTTGGTATTGTTTAATTTTTGCACATAAAAACATTATTTTTTTTATCATAACTTTTGAAAATGACTAAATTCTTAGAGAAATACATATGATTTTTTGGTTGAAAGAGTAATTGACTTGGTAATATTATTTTGACATATAGTCGCTGAAATTTTTATTTGGTAGTGTATGTCACGTTTTTAAAAAACCAACAAAAAATATAATAACAATTGAATCGGTGCAAAAACGACTTAATTAGTATTCCAATATTTCAAAAATCAATTATAACTCCTAATTGGTTTGATTTCCGTTAAATAAAAAACTGACTCAAACTAAACCCTTAATACAAGGTGTATAATTTATCATATAACTTCCATTTCTATATTTATTTGTTCATACTCTCTCCATTCTTTTTTAATTGTCATGTATACTAAAAATACTTATTCCAAAATAGTTGTCAATTTAAACAATTAAGAGAGAATTAATTATATTTTTTCAACTTCTCTCTTAACATTAATTATTCTAAAATTAAGAGGCACATATATAGATAAAAAAATTAAATAATTAATAAGGAAAATATTAGTCAAACAACACTTCTAATTAATTTTTTTTAAGGATTGTGCAAAATTTTATCATGACAACTAAAAAGAGATCGAGAGAGTATTTGATTTGAGACACTTCTTAAAAGTAATAAATTAAATAATATTTTTATTATATTATTTTTAATTATTATGAGTTATTTAATGTTGAGAAATAAATTCAAAATAATTAATAATAAAAGTAATATAGATACAAGTTTTGTAAATAATCTCTTAAATTTTTAAAGGCATAACACATAAATGTGCATTTGCAGCTTAGTATTAGTTGTTATTTATGTTCTCAAATTTTTGATGTGCATAAGTAAATATTTAAATTTGTATAAGATTGAACGAGTAGGCACACGTGTTTTACGTGACATACTATATGAAGTATGTAAATTGTTATGTACATGTGTCTACTTATTCAACTTTATTCAAATTTAAGTCTATTTATATTGCATACTTAAAGTTGAAGGGCATAGATCCAAGTTAAATTCAAGTTAAAAGACACATTTATATGTTATATTTTAAAATTAGATAAGTAAAAGTAAACATTTGATTTTAATATAGTGAATAATTAAAATAAACGAAAAATACTACTCTTTTTGTTCTATTTTATATGATATTTTTTTCTTTTTAGATTGTCTCAAAAAGAATCACATCTAACTATAATTAGAAATAATATATTTTTAAAATATTTTGAATGATTTTTTTTTTAAAATATCGTGGTAAATCAAATGATTGACAAGAAAGCATTAAATAGCCTATTTTAATCCAAGTGTTGCCTTTCCGAGTCACCCCCTTCACATTTTATAACCTTAAATAAACTATTCATATTCGCACTTTTATTATTCCTACTATGTTGAATTTTTTAATCATGTCTCCACTTTTATTTTTAATCTGTATAGATAGATGTCTTGTTTTAGAATAAAACCCCTGTTGGATCCTGTTGCTTCCATGGAAGCCTCACCTTCCAGCACTGTAAAGAGTAAAAAGTTGTCAAATACTAAGAAAGTTTCAAAATCAAACGACTCTACTCATAGAAATGGTCTATTTGTCTGTAGGTGGTGGGGTTCTTTGTTCACTTGTTCCTCTTTCCCTTCATACTATTTCTTTTCTATAATATTTCTCTTTTTCTCCATTTCTTCTTCTTCTTTCTCCTTTGCTTCATCACAACCCTTAGTAGCCACTCCACCGACGAAAGCCCTTTATAATACTGTTGATTTTGTTCAGACCCATAAGCACAAAAACCCATTTACTAATAACAGAGTAGTTGTTAGTATTTCAGTTTTGGGTGTTTTGGTGTTTGTTTTCTTTGCTTTAATGGCGTTGTTTAAGTGTTTGGGATTCAGGTTAAGGCGGCGGGGTGGGGGTACTGACGCTAGGGTTGCTGGTGATTTGGAAGAAAATGGGGATGGTGTGAAAAAAATCGAGGTGAGGAGGTTATTTACTTGTGATGAAGTAGAGAAATTCACCATGAATTTATCGAGGTCGAGGTTGATTGCTTATGGAGGATTTAGCACAGTGTATTTAGCCCAATTTCCTGATTCAATGTTGGCTGCTGTTAAAATCATGGATTTAAGCAGTGAGCGTTTCCAGAGAGTTTACAAGCAAGAATTAGACATTTTGCTTCAAATTCAACACGAAAACATCGTGAAATTTCTTGGCAATTGTGATAATGGAGAAGAAGGTATGTTAGTTTTTGAATATGTTCCCAATGGAACTTTACAGGAGAAATTGCACGGCGCTGATGGAAGAAAATCACTCTCATGGAGAAACCGTATGGCTATAGCATTTCAACTTGCTAAAGCTATTAAATATCTCCATGACAAATGTCCACTCCCAATAGTTCATGGCGATATCAAATCTTCGAATATTTTACTAGACAAGAAATTTAACTCCAAACTCTGCGATTTTGGGTCAGCTAAAATGGGATTTTCTTCGACGATCTTACCACCGTCAGCAAATCGTATGATGCTTGGTTCTCCGGGATACACAGATCCTCATTACTTGAGAACTGGTATTGCTTCAAAGAAAAATGATATATACAGCTATGGCATAATTATTCTGGAATTAATTTCTGGATTTGAAGCACTTTCATCTGACAATGGAGAAAGATTAACATCAAAAGCTGGTACTATATTAAAGGATTCATCTAAAGTAGCAGAAATGGTGGATTCAAAGCTCAATGGAGCTTATGATTTGGAAGAAGCTAAAGCTATGGTGTCATTAGCAGGATTTTGTCTTGGTGATTCACCAAGCCTTAGGCCTTCTGCTTCAGAAATCTTGGATACTATAACAAGTAAAATTTCTTCAATGTCCTTTCTGGTTTCTCATGATCAAAAATGTTAAAAGACTCATTGTTATTATTATTATTAGTATCCTTTAAAAGAGTGAATAACAAATATTGTCACTGGGAGTGATGATTTAGGTGAATTTCTGTAAATTAATATGTATAGGGTGATTCTGCCATGTTTGTTTGAAACAAGGAGTTTATACTTAGTACTCATAGTGTAATGAATTCAGTTCAAGCAATTCCATGTTTGAACTTTGGAATTTCAATGGTTAGTTATTTAATTTCTATTATTTTTTTTGTGCTACAAATTTATGGGATGCAATTGCAGTTGTCAACAGTTAAGTTTCTTGAGTTTTCCAAGGTCTTCCAAGTCAATCTTGCAGGCATACATTAATGTGAAGGCACAATGTCCCTGACGCATAATAATGCACCTACATATGTGACTGTCCTAATAGTCAATAAAACTGATTGAAAAATATCAGGTCTGAAATTCAAATTTCTGTAGATATTATGGTTCTTCTTTTCATTTGTTTAAGTCTTGATAAATGAATCTGTACTCGTGAAAGATGGTAAATATTCGATAAAATGTAAGGTCTAACATTCGAGAGTGTGATCTAGTAATTGAAAATCAAGAGATCTCAAATCAAATCTTAATAGAAACAAAAAACATTAGATAATTTTTCATGTATCCTGTAAAATTTGCTAGAGTCTGTGAAAATTGACTCTTGACACTACAATTAATACGAAAAAAACAGGTATTCCTGACGCATCATAAATTACGTATAACAAAAGTGACCCCCCCCCCCCCGCCCAAAAAAAGGAGGAGAAAAATGGCTCCCAAGCACATGATGGGCTACCACAACTTAAAAGATTCGTAAAGTAAAAGGCTAGCACGTTTATTATGTCTTTTAAGGCTTTTTAAAGCATCTAAAAGAATAATTTATATTATCAGCAAATCATAAGGCCAATCGGACAATACCACTACAGCAAACTTTCAGTCATTTGCTCAATGCAAAAGCCAATGTCCTTGCTTCTGATACAGAGTTTCGAAGCGTACAGTCACGGAATTAGAAATTTTATCAACAGAATTCAAAATATGCTATAGGGTTTAGAATCGACAATGACAAAATCATGAATTCTATTAAGGGAATTCAATAATGTATCTTATGAAGAGATTTAAGTTGAAATCATTTCCAATAGCTAGCTTCCCCACTCGAAGCCAACCATTCCATGTGTTTTTTATATATGGAAATTATATAGTCAAAGTCTAGTATTTACCCAAGTTAGAAGCCTAAATTTGCAAATTTCTCCCATGTGGGGGGACCTTAGGTTAGGCAAAGGCATGTGTTAACAAAGATGAGCAAATAGTAAAGCTTTTACAGCTCTTCTTTACAATAATTGGTAGTAGGTACCACTACCAATGAGCTGCCTCTTGATTTCGACCACTTATTACTTCATCCACTTTGAATATGATTTTATATATAGAAGTTAGAACGATAAGCAAAGCTTGGACAGGCACTTTTACAGCCCATTATGAGTCTATGGGAATGATGAAGCTAAAGGACTCGGATCAGATATGTGCAGGTTGAAAATAGGTTAAGACAAAAAACGATCAACACCTGACCCACCTATATTTAATACGGGTAAACAATGCATTAAGTGCCGGAGAGTGCAGATATCCATATTATCTATGACAGTTTGAAGTTTGAATATATATGTTTCTTTTACATTAAGAAACACAAAAGGACAGTCCGGTGCACTAAAACTCCCGCTATGTGTAGGATTCGGAGAAGGGTCCGACCACAAGGATCTATTGTACACAGTCTTACCTTACATTTCCGCCAGAGGCTGTTTCCAAGGCTGGAACCCGTCACTCCTGATCACATGACAGCAACTTTACCAGTTACTCCAAGACTCCCCTTCTACATTAAGAAACATGTGCGTATATATATAGGTTCTTTTATGTTAGGAAAAAGAATAAGGATTTATTTTAAGGTCAGCATACATCTTACCTTCCTCAACCTCCACATGTGAAATTATACTAGATATATTTTTGTTGTATTTGATCAGCTAAAATACAAACATTCGACAGCATGAACTACAGAGCACAATTCTGACAATGCAATTTTGAGTCGACTAGAAGAAAAAGTGAAAGAAAGGTAAATTAAGATGATACAATGGCTGGTTCCAAATTGTCGGAATTCGGTTTACACAACCTCATTTCTTGTACAACTTCTGGGCATTGAAGTAGAATTAATACACTTTGATGTAACTGCAGCAGACAGTGCAGATTACTTACAAATTAAAGGAGAAACACACACTACTCATTACTCAAATAATTTCAACTACCACACACTGCTCTATCTAAACACCTATCACTAACGTTAGTGAACAGCTTAGGGATCTGAAACACCTATCACTAACGTGAGCGAACAGCTTAGGGATCTGCATTACCTATCACTAACGTGAGTGAAAAAGATTAAAGTAAATGCATTAACACTGCCTTCTTCGTTTCAGATGAGTACCACTTGGAGGTTGCTGTTTAAGGCTCGATGAAGGGGAGTAACTAATGTCAGGCACAAACACTGCAGAGTCGAATGGATTCTGGTAGGTTTTGGGCCAGTAAAGTCCAGAGGCCGTAGGTGGGGAAGGAACTTGTGGCACTGCCCAAGATGTGTCTGGCACCTGACCCAAGCACTCATCACCATCTACTTCTTCATCTTCAACTCTTAAGATTGATGAAGAGTCTGACTCTCCACCAAGCTTGCCATTATCCGCCTGATAGATTTTAATGCAGGAACTAATTTAGAAGCCATTGAACATAATCCCTGTGCAAATTATTGATTATCTAAGTATATCCATCCATTTGACTTATAGCAAAGAGGCAAGAGATAGCCACTGAAAATTTCCTTTGGGAAAATGAAACAGCATCATTGCTGTCAAGCTCTTGACTAAAATACCTTTGCCAACATCAATCCCCACCTTTGACTACAGCCATATCTAACAAACATATGGTCGAAAATGTATCTTCACATACTAAGCACCATAGAAACAATAATGTGACTGACACCTAGGCATATTTTCTGTAGCATGAATGGCCAAAATAAAAGGCCCGACACAATAGCTAAAGTTGCTTCTTTTTGTCACAACCACAAGCAAAGTTGTTGATCCAGCCACATGCTAATAATAATGGAGCGCTTTAAATGTCTATATTGAACACTAATTGAGACACAGAATTTCAATCATTTGAGAGGCCGAAATTTACTTGGCGAAGTGCAAGATAACCAATAGGCAATATGGTAATACTCCAACAATCTTTAGCACCGATGGGTTTGTCAGATGAAGGGGAAGGGCAAGTTCATGGCAAAATGTGTCTGGCCAATCAAAAGATTGAATTGGGGCTAACAATATCCATTTCACATTAAGTGTTCCTACCAACAGATAGTCCAACCATAAACTCATTTTTTCAGTTCCATGTCTTCAGATGAAGATTATTCTCTGGTTTCTTGTTGGGGCAAATACACGCTTACGACTTCACCCCTTAAGTATAGATAACAGAGCATGCATGACACACGACTGTTCAGGCAGGAATAGACTCCACCAGGGATTTTTCTCGTTTGGGTGATAGTCCAAATACAACCAGGTCCAGCGAAGGAAATAACAGAAATAAAGATGCTAATTACTTAAAGAACAACTAATGAAAGGTAAGATCTAAACCATACCTCAAATGATCAGTCATCCATTGTACCCATACTTCTGAGTGAAATGCAGTCCAAGAAATTCATCTAATTTCCATTGTGAAATACTACAAACAACAAAAGCTACGACTTAAACCATACCTTAGATAATCCATCATCCATGTATCCATAATTCTGATTGAAATCACTCAGACCAATAAATTCATCGAACTGCCATTGCGGCATACTTCCAGCTGCAGAACCTCCAGCAAACGGAGACTTAATAGGAGCAAAATCTCCAACCCCACTAGTCTGGGGAGGTAATACTTTGTTAAATTGAGCATCCAACAATACTGGGGCATTTCGTTTAGAAAGTGGAGCAGACTCTGGCTCAGAAACTTTCAGAATGGACTGTGACATCCCTGAGGATGATGCACCACCAGGATCTATAGGTTCAAGCCCTACTTTCACTCCAGTCAGCAAAAATCTTTGGTGAGCTGCAACATGAGGATTAGCTGTGTGAATGGCAATATCACATTTTCGACAAAGTAAAGCCCGATCCTCGAGACAAAAGAAATAGCCAACTGTTTCCTGCACAAATAGAATCCTTTTATCAATATTTAGAATAGTAAAAACAGTAATAAACTGAAGATAAGATTTAAAAAAAAGACAGATAAATAAACATGAACTATACACATCTAAAGTCACTCTGAAGCATAGAAGAGAAGGGACTTTCATTAGAAGGTAGCAAAATTTCATAAACTTGGGGAAATATAACTGCTTTGGCTACACAAAGGAAAGGAAAATAAAAACCTTAGCCATCAAATCAAATCTCCAGAAGAAAAAAAATGAAATCGCTTTTGCTAAGCCAAATAGGTAACTTATGCTTCCTGTGACTGTACAAGTTCAACTAATAACCACAAATTCCTTAAGGTGATTAATTTTTGCAATTACAATAGAATAAAATCCCAGTGATGTTCATGATTTGATATCATGAGCACTCCAGATGATTGCATAAGCATTACATATCTGAACAGGCACATTTATTTAATCCTATGTGATACTAAAACTTTCAACCACTAACTGAACTTCTATATGTTTTTTTAAACATGGAGCTGCATCCTCCTTAGAGAAGTAGTTTTTTCTTCTCTTTTATCTTTTAAAAAAGAAGAAATTATATTTTGAGAAGTGGATCAGCTTAGAGCGAAGGTGTGGGTTGCAAAAGCTAACAATAGTTTTCTGTCTATCAATATTCATAAGGGAAAAGGGTCACAAATGCTCTTAAACTATCTGAAATGAACAAAAATGCCCTCCATTTATAGTTTTGTCCAAAAATGCCCTTGCCGTCAATACTTTGGCCCAGAAATGCCCTTATTGTTATTTAATGGGTCAAAATTACCCTTTTTCAAATAAATATATTATTTATTTTCTTTTTGAACATATTTTTTTCCTAATAATATTTCTTTTATTAGCAAATGTTTATTCTACTTCAATTAGAAAAACTTAAAAAATTAAAAATATTTCTTATTTTATTATAATTATTTTTTATCGTTATTTGAATAAAAATTAATGATGAATTTATTATGACCTTATATATATGGCATATATTATCCGTTAAAACTTAGAGTACATGAAATTATTCTTTTTTAATTGATCAAATGAGATTACGAAGAATAAAATAATTTTCTACATTTTTATTACTCCACTTTAAAAAAGAAACAAGAATAGAGTTCCTTAAAAGTAATATTTTTATAAGGAACAAGATTTTTTTTTTAAAAAAATATATATTTATTCGGAAAAGGGCATTTTTGACCCATTTTGTAACAATAGGGGCATTTTTGACCCATTAAATAATAATAAGGGCATTTTTGGACCAAAGTATAAACGGAGGGCATTTTTGTTCATTTTAAATAGTTTAAGGACATTTTTGACCCTTTTCCCTATTCATAATTATGAAGAGGAGAACAGGTTATGCTAAGACTCCAGACTAAGGTTTCTGCTTTATAAGAGGGAAAATGCACCCTCCCCTCCCCTCCCCTCCTCCCCCATCCCAAAACCTCTTTTTGTTCCCTTTTTTCAATAAGGTAAATAATTTAAGGAGACTGGAGAAATCATTATAGTGAATGCTCAACCTCAGTATGTTTTTCCTCTTCAGGAAAATGTACAAATGGATTTTCCAACTAGGTCCTTGACTCGCAATAGATGATCCTTAGCCATTGAACCCTTATGTGAACAACATGAAATCATAATGAGTGTTCCTTCTTGATATGTGTAATACACTAGTTCTTCTGATGATCACATGTTTAAACTGAATTTTATCATTACATCTCGAATTCCAGTTTTATTCCTATATCATGGGGCACTCAATAATGCATTTAATTATATCTTATAAACAGATGTTGAGAAACTTCTAAGCAAAAAAGTATGAATCTATCACCTCTTACTTTCTTAATCTCTCACCCAAAAGGACTGCCAAATAAAGGAAAAGGTACCCCATAGTTTAAAATTAAGAACCTCTAGACGAGCTCTCCACATGCCATATGCAAATCATATCCTACATAATTTCCATGAATCAGCAGCATTCCATGGAACCATAACCAATCAAGAAGGCAGCAGAAAATTTCAACTTGGACCTCCATATATCCATTCATAAACAAGATTTGCATATCTCCATAATGTACACAGGAAGGAATACCTCTAATCTTTCTTTATTTTGTTCTTTCCTTCCTCTTTTGTGGATTTCCTTTTTATTTTCTAAAGGGAATCAAAGACCAAATATGCAATTTCTACTGAAACAACATGGATAAATGAAATAGATTCGCAACTAGATATCAACTTTACTTGCATACCTTTCCACAGGGTAAAAAGTCAGTTCAGTAGCACTCAAATTTAAGACTTATATAAACAATAGTATCAGGTATAGTGTGGCTAACTGGGTTGTTTAACGTCATTTTAGGACGTAAAAATGCTTGAAGAATAAAGGTGGAGTACAATGATCTCGTTTTTACAAGAATAAGGAAAATATTCAAAATTGTGACAACAATAGGGGTATCAAGTTGTTAAGCCACACTATTAAATTTTTTTAGAGGGTAGTAGAGATGAGGGTGAGAAGGAGTGTTTCTACTACCAAAAACCAATTCTGTTTTATGTCAGGACGTTCAACAACATAAGTCATTCATCTTGTACGGAGCAGTATAGAGAGAGGAAGAGGGACTTACGTATGATGTTAATCACTCTATGAAACATATTACAAAGTCCCTAGGGAGGTTGTGTGGAGATATTTGGAGGCTAGAGGTATACCGATAGCTTACATTATGGTGATTAAGGATAGGTACGATGGAGCCAAGATCTGGGTAAAAACAATGGAAGGAGACTCAGAACACTTCTAGTTGTGATGGGGTTGCACCATGGATCAACTTTAAACCCATTTTATTTGCCTTGTTGATGAATGAACCGAAGCAGCATATCCAATAGAGGTGTTGTGGTGTATGCTATTTACAAATGACATAGTATGATTGACAAGACATGCAGCGAAGCTAACGATAGGCTAGAGGTTTGGAGCCTGACCCTGGAGTTTAAAAGGTTCATGTTGAGCATGACCTAGACATAGTGCTTATACTGTAAGTTCGTTGATGTAACTCAAGAGTCAGATGTGGAAGTGAGGATTGATACACAAATCATCTCCGGTAGAAGAAGTTTCAAATAATTTGGGTCAATAATTCAAGGAAATAAAGATATTGACGATGATGTTACACATCGAATCGGAGCGGGACGGATGAAATGGAGACTCTCATCTGGATAAAATGTGTCATCAACACATAAAGGTAATTTTATAAAATGGTTGTTAGACCAGCTATGTTGTATGAGGCAGAGTTTGGCCCGATCAAGAACTCACACCTACCAAAAGATGAAAGTAGCAAAAATGAGAATATTGAGATGGATGTGTAGGCATACAAGGAGAGATAATATTAGGAACAAAGATATTCAGAACAAAATGGAAGTGACCTCCATGGTGGACTAGATGAGGGAGAGACATTGAAAAGATTCGGGCATGTGAAGAGGAAATGCACATATACCCCAGTGAGAAAGTGTGATTGATTGGCTATAATGGAGAGGTAGAGGTAGGCCATGGAACATCTACGACTTATCGAGGACATGATCCTAGGATACAGAGGTCGGGGATTCGGATAGAAGGTTAGTAGGTAGTCGAGCACCGCCTACTTTCCCTTATTAGTATCATTATTATTACTCCCATACTATCTTAGTCTTTGATTTTATTATTACATGTTGCTTCCTTTGCAACAATCATTGATATTGTTTGTTGTGACTATTGTTCTTTTTCTTCTTTATTTTCATCATGGCTTCTTCATCCCTATATTTTCTTTTCATATTGTTTGTGTTATGCTTTATTTGAGCCAAGGGTTATTGGAGACCACCTCTCTGACTTCCCAAGGTTATCCCAAGGTAGGAGTAAGACCGCATACACACCACCATCTGACGCCACTTGTGGGATTACACTGGCTAATGTTGTTATTGTTCTATAAACAGTAGTATCAATAAACCCAAAATATCTATCATTAACTGATTCTACTACAAAACAAAAAAAAGTCAATAATCACGATTTTATCTATGTTTACTTGAGGCTACAACAAAACATGTAGAAATCAATACAAACTGACGCAGCTGAACCGAATTCCAATATCCACATAATCCGTTCAATCAACGAGATGAGTAACATATGAAGAAATAAAAATTATATACCTGGCAGATGTCACACATAGGCATAGATGAAGAAGAACCAGAGAGAGGAACTCTCTGGTGCTTACTAGCAAGCTTATTAGCAGCATGAACCTTCTCATCACATGACCAGCACAGCGCCGCCTCATCGGCGCAGCACAAAACGTTCGCCTCCGCAACCTCACAAACGTTACACTGAATCTTCATCACCTCTTCCTCCTCAGAACACTCTAGAGCGAGCAACAAGCAAAAGATCTGAAAGTGCAAGTGGATTTATGCAGTAAATGAACCGAATAACGGTGCCTGCAGTGAGTGGGGAAATGGAATTTTGATGTTTTTAGTATTTGTACGGTTGCTTTCTGAGAGATTTGGGGGAAAATAAAGAAATGGTTGATTTTGAGAGAACGTGTCGGGTTTAGAATGGTGACCCGCTGAGCTGGATGTGGGTACTGTAGGAGATTTTATTCTATGTCCCAATGATATTTGGTATAAATAATCATATAAATATTATTGGTTTCAATAAGAAGACAAGAATAATATCCATTAGAGTACTCTATCTTAAAAAATATATATTTTTATTTTATAGACGTAAGAACAAAGATTATAAGTAAGTTGATAATATCTATGTAAGAGTCAAATCAAGGACTAAAATATAATAATATAAAAGTTTTTTTTCCTACTAAATTGAAATAAAAAATAACTGAATCTCAATGAAGTGTGACAACAAGATCACTCTAATACTTACAAGATCAATCACGTGCTTAAGTGATTGCAAAAAAATTTATTCGGATGGGTGGAATTTGTACTAAAAAACTTGATATTGTAATGATTGGTGTTGAAATAACAATTTTTCAAATTTTAAAGTATTTATTTAAATAAAAAAAATTAATATATATGAGAAGCTTTTTCTTATGTGTGATTTTTTTTCTAACCTATCACTTAGTATAAATATTAGATACCTTTGTAAGCCAATTTTTTTATTTGCCTAATGTTTTTATTTTTAAAATTTGAATTTGATTATTGATTACTAGGCATTCTATTATGCAATGATATAATGATAATACTAAAAATAATGGGGGGTTTCTGGTGTAGTTCGTATACTAGTGGGGAGGGCATGGAAGACCCACATGTATATATCATAAATTCACTCTTTTCCTATTAAACATTATTCAAAATAATTTATTACATTTTACAATGGCAATGAGATATTATTAATTTGAAGTATTACCCGTTTGAAATATAGTGCATAACTCTCATTTATCACTTATGGGTATGTTTGAACATGGTTTGAACTCATGTTGATTTAAATTAAAATTTTGTTTGAATATGTAATTTAAATTTTGTAAATTGTATTTTTTTTATGAACGTGAAAGTTATACAATTTATGAAAATTATTAAAGTTTCTCCAACTTATATACAATCTTATCAAATGAATAAATCATAATTTATAAATAAGATATCAGAATATTTTAAGATACCGCATTAATAATCGCATGTCTCCATATTTTTTTTATAAAAAAAATAATATTTATCGATTACATGTTATTTACGAATATTATTTTTTAATATTATTTTGCACATGATACATACAATCTATTCATGTCCTTCCTAGGTAAAATGAATTCGATTCTTTGCTAGTGGAGGGCAATAGTTTTAATGAAGCCGACACGCAATTTAGTGTGGGTGCCAATCTGAATACCTCGTTACTGGCCTGCGTGTGTTTGTCACAACCAGTGAATTCATATTTTCTTCATTGCAATTACTAAGATCTTCAATGCCATTTGACATTTACACTTTGGTCTGATGGTTATGATGTATCGTATTGTATCGTACTGTATTGTTTTAATGAATACAGTATTTGGATAGATTGTATCGTTCTCCGGTGTTACATAATGTCACACATCCATGATTCGAATGATAAAACTTACAAGAAAAATAAGGTACGGAGTAGAGTTACTATAAAAAGATAGGGCAAAAGATGAAATATAATTATTAAATAATAAATAAAGACAAAATGAGAAGAAAATATTAAGGTAACGACGTGAACACACCAAATCGTTCGTTACAATAAAATGGGTCTTTTCGGCGTTACGTAACAATGGATTTAAACGATACGATACAATATAATTTAAGTAACAATCAAAATAAATATTATATTTAAACTAACGATATAATACAATACAACGGAAAATAACCATCCAAACAAGGTGTTAACATCGCCCCCACCCTCCCACCACAACACACATACATTTTTTTTTTCCATCAATTTATATAAAGAAGAAAAATATCACAAATGGTATAAAAAAGGTAACTTTAATACAGTGCAGGGACCGATCCTTTGAACAACTTGAGTAATGGGAGAACGACAATTGAATCTTGTAGTGGTAGAACCTCGTGAACTTGTAAAAATATTGAAGAATCTTTTGTGAACTTTTCTTCTTAAAAAATTTCTACTGAGATTGAAAATGAAAAAAAGAATGGAATAGTGAATCTTCATATGGCAATTGTCACTGTTAATGAACACGCACTTAGGTGATCTATTCATGAACAGGATGAAGGAGAAACCAAATGGGGGTCCTTATTTGCAGTTTTTCTATCTGTTATTTTAGTGATGTATAATTTTTCTGTTTTATTGCATGAAATTTCGATGATTTAGATCTATAAGAAATGCGCATAAGTTTATGCTTAACCTCAATGGGGAAACAACATTTCATTAGTAGCAGCAAAAAATCTTAACCAAACAGAATGCTTGTTTTCACAAATATGTCAGTGTCTATGCATTGTATCCCTATCTTCAATGCCAGAATTCTCAGAGCAAATTTCCATTTGTTTTTTCTTTTTGAATGTATGTGACTAACTCGGAACCTAGATAAACCTCATAACACTTCCCTAAGGAGGACTCAACTCTGACACCTCGATGTTCATACTATAACAATGTTACAAGCCTATAAGCCTCTTCAACCAGAAACTACCTTTTTTGCATGATTAGAACTACTTTGAAATGTGATCCACATCTCCTAGTAATAGGGTTTCTGGAGTTGCAATCTAGAGAGCAGAATCCTAGGCCACAACCGTCTTCCCTGTAGCTTTTGAGCTGAGAAATTGTAAAACTATCACCATTTAGCAGTGTGCACTATTACGAAAGGGTTGCAAGAGCTAAAAGGGAGAATCTGCCAAACCCTTACATCTTCATGTAAACAAATTTACAAGAACTCAATTCTGTTATGTACTCTCAAGATATCAAGTGAGATGGCAAGAAAACTTTCAATTTTGGAGCTTTGGAAGAGAGTTCAATGATATCCCCATGTTGAACAGAGTGAATAAGATGAGAGCCATCAATATAAATCAGCCCTTCTTTGCAATACCATGCAATTTCCATCAACTCCTCAGGCTTCACAGTACCGTGCATCAGGCTATTATAAGCTCCTGGAGCAATGGGTTCTCTCACTATATACTGGAGATCTTGGGATAAAATTGGCATTGCAAATCCACCTGCTGAAAGCATTGCAGCTGTTGACCCAGCAGCTGTTGACACTCTAAGTCCACTTGATCTGCAATGCACCATAGAAGAACAAGACTGGTCCTCTTTCTTTTTACTGTCAAGAGAAAATATCATTAAGCACCACCTCAAAGGAGAATAGACACGCAGTATGCTTCATATGCTACAACAAATAAAACCTTCACCTGAATGAGAATCGAGAAACTGTAGCAGGGCAAGGATGGGCAATCAAAACATCATTTAATGCGTAAGTCGGAAGTAGCTTTGAGTTGAGAGTGACTGACATCCTTGAGACTTCAGAAGGTCTAGCATGATTTTCAAGGATATCATCTATTATCTGCAACAAAAGGTTATTAGTTAAGATCTTGGGCAGCTCTAGGAAATTAATCCCCAGCCACAAAAAAAAAAGGATCCTAAATCAAGAGTTGTGGCAGCAGCATGGTGAAAAAGTTGTGTCCCTATGTGAAAGTGAATTTGCTTCAGTGAGCATGAAATGATTAATTTTATCGGGAGTCACCCCTTTTATATACATAACTCCACATGAGAAGAGCCTAACATTACTCCAGCTGAAGCAAGTCAGTATAAACGAGCAAGTTAACCATTATAATGACAGCCTGATCCCCCTACTGAAATTAAAACATGACCAGGATACAACTAGGATATATGTAGGGACATCATTCTGTTGAAGCAGACAGTTTCATGATTTTTGAACCACAATTTGCACTTTTTGACACCTATGCACGTTGCTCGGTGGTAGTCTGAAATAAACAAGTTTCTTACGCTCCAGGTTTTTATGAATAAGATCTTTTGGAAACTTTAAATGCACAAATAGAAGCTAGAGAACAAAAAACAACTATGTTGCTCTTTTTAAGGGTGAGGCATAATCCAGTGTGGGAGAATCATAAAAAAAAACTACTAAGGGCAACGTAATGGAACATGACATAATAATTCCAAACAGTTCGACAAAATCAGTAGTTCTTTTTTTTTCTTTCTCAAAAACATAAAATAAAACGCATCTCAAGGTTATGAGGCTCGGTTGCCACAGCAGCCAAGTCTCACTGGTGATAGCAAGTCTACTAAAACAAACTTTAGGTGCCAGAATGACCAGAAAATCAACCATTATACACTGCACACTAGAATTGTATCAATAAGAATACACTTGAATTTATTCTGACGGGTATTATTATTCAGCAATATTTTCACAAATTAAACTAATCATGAGCAATCATACAAAGTCATTAGTATATTTATGGGAAAGCTTAAATAATAAGTAACAAAGTCTCACTTGTTCAAAGTTCTTGACAGTTGCCGCACAAAGATATCCTGTACTCCTTGTAGCGTCAAATTCTTTATTGTATTCTTCAACCTAAACCACATAAGAAATGACTTAGCAACTTGCAATAGAATTCATCACAAGTGGACTTGAATATGGATTCTGAAGAAGTTGATAGACACAAACCATAGAGAATTGCAAAATGAGCTAACCTCTTCTGCTTGAGTTGGGTCAGAATTTACTCCAAGAACAGGAATGGAATCATCCATAAAATGGCTTGCCTGGAGTAATGTACCATCTCCCCCTATTGTAACTACTAAATCTACATCACGGATCGGCCGACATAGATTAAAACGATAAACAGCTTCCCAATCAACAAACTTTTTCCTTAAAATGTTCTGACAGAAGTTTATAGCCTCCTTGTGAACCAGACATCTACTGTCTAGATATTTTAATACCTGCAATAACTGCAGGAGAAGAAGTCTCACCCTACTGGAGCATCAAAATTTAAGAATTGAGGCATGTGTAAGGGACTTCAAATATTTGCAGAATAACGTGTGAAAGAAAAGAATATCATGTTCAAAATGATTGGAGTGCAAATTATCTGCTACTAATTAGGGGTCAATTAGTCTCAGGAGTCAAGAAATGTTCTAAGTTTAAAAACTTATTACCTGGTAAAGACATGATAGCTACCAGAATCAGCCAGGTGATATCATTCAGTTGCTTGAATACTTTAAAGTTCTAGCACATAACTAATTATGCAAGTAACAATCAACAAAAGAAAGTACAACTTTCAAAGGAAAGGGAGGGGAGTATTTGAGCTGTCAACGGCTATGGATAGTCAAATAATTGCCCCCTTTGTACAAGGACTATTAATTTCTTCTTTTCTGTTTATCCAATGGTGCATGTTAATTCCGGTTCATACAATTCTACTCTGTTGAACAACAATTTCATGCACAACCAATGATTGAGCGATGGACCCAGGACAGTGGCAAAATCAGGAACTCTCTAAGGACATCCAAACTGTGAAGAAGTAAATAAAAGTTTTTTTTCCAATGAATGGGTGCATCAAAAATTTAAATTAAATTATGTAATATTTAACTAAATATCCAAAAACACTTAAATAGAACTAACAATTCTACAAATCAACACCAACATAAAGAAGTCAACAAAAGAATATTTGCTTTTGAAATTGGTAACATGTAGAAGTCAACAAAGCTTTGAATTTCACTAAGCGATATATAAGAGAATAAGTACAATCTTTCTTTGTCACAACTAGTTTTCTCAAAAGATCACCAAGGCCTTCTAACGGAAACCTTTTATCAATATATTTTACCAACATCAACAGTATAATTAGCAGCCTAATTCGCAAAGGCAGGGGTAGAGATACAGTGACGGCGGAAGGGCGGTCAGTTGAATAGGCAGCTTCAACTACCATCCTTCAACCATTGTAGTTCCATCTGTGGACACGGAACACCACAAAGCGGGCTACCCCTGTCCATTGCCTCAACCAGTACGAATATACAGGAGTTGGAGTATGGAGACAAAGCCTAGAGTCTAATGGTTTCAGGCAGAGTAGGGCTAAAACAGAGTACTGGAATACAAATTCAGTGTCTCATCACAGGAGGTGGATGGGGAAGTGAGGATTGATACACAAGCCATCCACAAGAGTAGAAGCTTCAAGTATCTTGGGTCTATAATGATAGACGAGCATGTCGCACATCGTATTGTAGCGAGGTGGATGAAATACAAGCTCGCATCCGGTGTACTATATGATAAGAATGTGTCATCGAGACTTAAAGGTAAGTTCTATAGAGTGATTGCTAACCCACTATGTTGTGCGGATATAGTGTTGATCAGTCAAGAAATCGCACCTTCAGAAGATGCAAGTAGCAAAAATGAGGATGCTTAGATGGATGCCCAGTCAAGAAGATATATGGGGCAAGGTGAGAGTAGATACGGTGATGGACAAGATGCGGAAATCTATATTGAGATAATTTGAACACGTGAGTAGGAGAAACATAGTTGCCCCAATGAGGAGGTGTGAGAGGTCGACGGTGATAGGTTTGAAGAGATGTAGAGGTAGACCAAGTAAGAATTGGAGAGAGGTGATTACACATGACATGACACATCTTGAACTTACCGAGGCCATGACCCTGGAGATAAGAGAGCATGGAGGTCGAGGACTAGGCTAGACAGTTAATAGATAGTATAACGTTTAGTGGCAGAGTAAAGTTCTAGCTTGGAGTATCAATTTGTTCCCTTCCCGGTATTATTAGTATTACGCTCTTTTACTTTGGTTATCTTTAATATTTATGTTGTCACTACTTTTCTTTCTTTAAATTTTCATCATAGCCTTTTACTCTAGCATTTGTGGAGTATAGTCTCTCTACTCCACAAAAGTATAGGTAAGGTTTGTGTACACTTCACCTTCCCGAGACCGACTATATTGAGTATGTTAGTTGTTGATACATCAGAGCAAAAGTAACACGTTTCTTTGTCACAACTAGTTTTCTCGAAAGTTCACCAAGTCCATCCAATGTTGACCTTTTGTCAATATAATATCATGAACATCAACAATATAAATAGCAGACTGATTCTCAAAGGCAGGGCATATTATGCATACAACTGGCTTTGGCATATTATCAAACATCTAAAATACACAACAATTAGTTACTTTAGATTACCTTAGCGTTTCTGAAATAAGAAATGTCATCAGAATGGCGTGTTGGTAACACATCGAATGGCTTTAATAATAGCAACAATCGCCTCCTCGCCATTGTGAATTTTCTTTAACTTTCAGTAAAACAGCGACAGTGTCACGGAGAATTGTGATGCCTATTGTTTTCTATAAGAAACGGGTCGAACTTCTCGGATCCCACTCTGCTAATCCGGATTTAAATTAACGGGTCATTAACCTGTTTCAGAATTTTCCATGCTTCCAGAATTACCCCTGGCACTTCACGTCCAAAACAAATGAATTTTTGGGTTTTGGCACTTCTTCTATATTCGAAATTTGATTGAATTTTTCTAAGTCGTGTATAATTTTTGTTAAAAACTTAAAATTACCATTCTCTTTAATGAGTTTTTCAATTATCTCTAGCTATCAAAAAAGATTGGGAAGAAATAAAAGCATAATATTGACATATTATCCAAAAATTTATTCATTTTGAAATGGAGGGAATACTTTCCAAATTAAATTAGTGTCTTGCAATTATACTCCAATTTTTTTTTGGCTTTTCGATCGGTATTCGATATCTGCATTGGAGCTCGACTAATCCGATTTGGCTCTCCATTAGGGAGAAAGCACTTCCTACCAAGTATTTTTTTATATTCAGAACTCAAATTCGAGACTTTTAATTAAAGGAGGAGCAGAACCATCCACTGCACTAGTGGTTCTACCTCACTTTGCTTATTGCATCAAAATCATAAACTAATTTTTATAATGTAAAATCAAGTCAACTATATTCTATGTAAAAGAACATAGACGATGTAAGTATGATTTCAAAAAAATACAAGTAAGCTTTCAATTTAACAACTCACTTTATATAACATGTAATTTGATATCTAAAAGATAAGTAAGATATAATTTCAACTCCTCCATTGACATAATATTCGTGTGGCATGATTTAGAAAAGATTTGATGTGTACATGGTGAAAGATAATTGATATAGATTGGATTGGATAACTTTTTTTTTTTTTTGTGATATTTGGTGAATATTAAGTAAGGTGAGTTGTTAACATAATAATATTTACATGATAATTTTATATGTGATGGCAGTTTACATGTTTTGGGGGGATTGAATTTAGTGTTTCTCAATGTCTTTTATTTTCGTAAAATATACCCACTGTTGAGTTTTTTTATTTTTTTGTTTTAAAGATTAAAGTTAAGATTTTTGTGTAATAAACTAAAAGCCGGATAACCATATGTAAAATGCGTATTATAGCAAATTAGATTTTTTTGTAGTGAAAGTTGAAGGGGTTCTAAAAAATCTTATTGGTGAGTTCCTTTTCCCATTAAAAATGAAAACGAAGAAAATGAAGTCGTTTTAAAAAAAATTATCTCGAGATAAATTTATATCTTCAATCAAACAAAGAATAAATTTAATCCAAATATCCCACGTTATTCCATCGAACTAACAAAAATCTTATCCTACCTTTTTAGTGGAGTAAATTAATCCATAAATTATAATCTAAAAATATAATTTTGAGATAACTTAATATACGAACCAAATAACCGCTAAATTGGTTTTGTTAAAGAGTCTAATAGGACTGAAGGCTAAGGGAAACATGATATGACAATTTAACAAGAAGGTAATTTCAAATCTTCATGTTCATCCAATAGAATTGTTGATTAAGTTTGTTAGTGTGAGCATTTTAACATTTTATTATATTGCAATTTTAGCAATTGTCCATTGATGATATTTAATGTTATCTTTATTATTCTTTCTTTAGTGCATAAAAATGTCTTTCATTATCATCTTTATTTAGTGCAAGACTAAATCATTCCATTATGTATTTTTAATCTAATTATCAATAATAAGTGGTGCACTAAATCATAATGGTGCACTAAATCATAATGGTACACTAAATGATGATAATGATGGCATTCTATTATTTTTTCATCTTTGTATGATTTTCTCTCCTATAAATAGAGAGGTCTTCTTTGTTTTGAAAGGAAGACAAGAGAAGAAAAAATTGAGAGAGTTAAATTTATATAAAAAAGAGAGTTCTTATTAGTTGAAGGGAGGTGTTCTTTGTGTAGAGCTTTAAACTCAACTCTTGTCCAGAGTTTGTTGAGTTACATTTTTGTGATAAGGCTGTTGTATCCTGGAGGGGACAAGTCAAGAGGACTACTGCTGGACCAGTGAAACGATTTACTGCAGTGGGCTTGAATCTCCTTAAAGAGAGCGAAATATTCGCGCCTCAGCCAAGAAGTGAAGTTAATTTCTTCATTTTATTTTTCAATTGTAATTTGTAATCTTATAATTTCACCAACAATTTTAAGGAGATTCAATATGGCTATAATTGAAAAATCCACGGATATCAAGATGGGAGATCTAAACAAGTCATTTCGGTTCAATGGTAATCATTTCAAGAGATGGAAGGGTAAAGTACTTTTCTACTTAAGTCTTCTCAATGTTTCATATGTGTTAACTCAAAAAAATCCTAATAAAATTGACATCCTCTCCATTGATAATGATGAACTTATTTCTCATCAAGAGAAAGTAGAAAAGTACAATAATGATTCCTACAAGTGTCGGTATTATATTCTTAATTGTCTATCTGATAATTTTTATGATTATTATGATAGAACTTACTCTAGTGCAAAGAAAATATGGAAAGCATTGCAGAGTAAATATGATACCGAAGAAGCTGGAGCGAAAAAATATGCTGCTAGTCGATTTTTTCGTTTCCAAATGATGAATGACAAATCAGTGATAGACCAAGCTCAAGATTTTATAATGATCGTTGGAGAGCTCAGGTCCGAGGAAGTCAAAATTGGAGACAACCTTATTGTTTGTGGCATAATAGACAAACTTCCACCTTCATGGAAGGAGTTTCAAAAAACTATGCGCCACAAACAAAAGGAAACCTCTCCTGAGACTTTGATCATGAAAATACGCATGGAAGAGGAGGCAAGGGTCCAAGATGTACTTTTACAAAATGAAGAGAGCAACATCACAACGAAGGTAAATTTAGTTACTTCAAAATATGCTACTCCTGAATCTAACAAAAATACCTCTTTGAAGCCTAAGAAGAAAAAGTTCAAGAAAAATAATGGTAGACTTCCCAAGAAAAATAATGGTGAAAATAGCCAAGCACAAAATCAACAAGTTTATGATAAAGGACCGTGCTTTGTCTGTGGCAAGAGTGGGCATATTGCTCGATTTTGCAGATACCAAAAATGTGGTCCTATACCTCAAGCAAACGTTACCGAAGAACCTTTTGTGGCAATGATTACAGACATAAACATGGTTGAGAATGTTGATGGATGGTGGACTGATTCTGGTACAAACCGTCGTGTCTGTTATGACAAAGATTGGTTTAAAAAATATACTCCTTTTGAAGAGCCCAAAACCATCATGCTCGGTGATTCTCATACTACTCAAGTGCTTGGAACGGGAGATGTCGAATTGTGTTTTACCTCTGGAAGGATATTAACTTTGAAAGATGTACTTTATACTCCTTCCATGAGAAAAAACTTGATGTCTAGTTTTCTTCTTAATAAAGCAGGCTTTAAACAAATTATTGAATCTGATCAATATGTAATTGTGAAAAAAAGTATTTTTTTGGGAAAGGGGTATGCTTGTGATGGGATGTTTAAACTGAATGTTGAAATGAATAAAATTTCTTCTTCTGTTTACATGCTTTCTTCTACTAATTTTTGGCATGCTCGTTTGTGTCATATTAATGATCGTTATGTTGGAATCATGAGTAATTTAGGATTAATCCCAGTGATTAAAAAGAATTTTGAAAAGTGTGAAGCTTGTAGTAAAGCAAAAATCACTAAAAGGCCTCATTTTAAAGTTGAAAGAAAAACTGATTTATTAGAATTAGTTCACACTAATATTTGTGAACTTGGAGGAATTTTAACTCGTGGAGGAAATAGATATTTTATCACTTTCATTGATGATTTTTCTAAGTTTACATATGTTTACTTAATGAAAAATAAAAGTGATGCTTTTGAAAATTTTAAAATTTTTCTCTATGAGGTTGAAAATCAGTTTGGAAAGAAAATAAAAAGAATTAGAAGTGATTGAGGCCGTGAATATGAGTCAAATGAGTTTAATTCTTTTGTTAGATCATTGGTAATAATTCATGAAACTACTCCTCCTTATTCTCCTTCATCTAATGGTGTAGCGGAAAGGAAAAATAAAACTTTGGTTGAATTGACTAATGCCATGCTTATTGAGTCAAATGCACCTTTGAATTTTTGGGGTGAAGCTATTTTGACTGCGTGTTATGTGTTAAATCGAGTGCCTCATAAAAAGACTAAACTAACACCTTTTGAGTTGTGGAAAGGTCACAAGCCAAATTTGGGATATCTAAAAATTTGGGGTTGTCTAGCCTTTGTGAAGCTAATGGATCCCAAAGTTACAAAATTGGGTAAGAAAGTTACTACTTGTGCTTTTCTTGGTTATGTTTCAAATAGTACAGCCTATAGATTTTTTAATCTTGAAGATAATATTGTAATAGAATCAGGTGATGCTATTTTTCATGAAAATAAATTTCTTTTTGATTCTAAAAATAGTGGGGGTCAAAGAATTGAACAAAATATTTTATCACTACCTAGTTCTTCTTCTTTCATTTTAAAAAATAAAGAAATTGATGATTTTGAGTTAAGAAGAAGTAAAAGAGCTAGAGTAGAAAAAGATTTTGGGCCTGATTTTTATGTTTTTAATATTGGAGATGACTCTTTCACTTTACAAGAAGTTTTATCTTCGCATGATTCTATTTTTTGGAAAGAGGCTGTAAATGATAAAATAGGATCACTAATTTCTAATAAAACTTGGAAGTTAGTTGATTTACCACCAGGTTGTAAAACAATTGGTTGCAAATGGGTCTTACGAAAAAAGTTAAAGCCAGATGGATCAATCGATAATTATAAGGCTAGACTAGTTGCTAAAGGATTTAAGCAACTAGAAGGCCTAGAGTTTTTTGATACTTTTTCTCCGATTACAAAAATTACATCCATTAGACTTTTAATTGCTATGGCTGCAATTTTTTATTTGCATATTCATTAAATGGATGTAAAAACTGCTTTTTTAAATGGAGACCTTAATGAAGAAATTTATATGGAACAACCTGAAGGGTTTGTTGAAGCAGGCCAAGAAAGAAAAGTATGTAAACTTACTAAATCCCTATATGGCTTGAAACATGCACCAAAGCAATGGCATGAAAAGTTTGATTCCTGCATGGTTGAAAATGATTTTAAAACAAATAAGTGTGATAAGTGCATATATCATAAGTCTTGAAATAATACACATGTTATTATTTGTCTATATGTTGATGATTTATTGATCTTTCGCTCGAATATGAATGTTATTGATGATACTAAGAACATTCTTAGAAGCCATTTTGATATGAAAGATCTTGGTGAGGCAAATTTTATTCTGGGAATAAAAATTACTAGAACATGTGATGGAATTTTCCTTGACCAGTCATATTATGTTGAGAAAATTTTAAAAAAATATAACTTTCTTGATTGCAAGCATGTTTTAACTCTTTTTGATTCAAGTGTACACTTGTTTCCTGTTCAAAGTGAAAATGATGTGATAAATCAAAAGGAATATGCTAGCGTAATTGGAAGTTTGAGATATGTGACTGATTGCACTAGGCCTGATATTGCATATGCAGTAGGAGTACTTAGCAGGTTTACTAGCAAGCCAGGTAATGAACATTGACATGCTATAACAAGAGTTATGAGATATTTAATTGGAATAAAAACTTGTGGTTTGTTCTATAAAAAATATCTTGCTGTACTTGAAGGCTTTTCTGATGCAGATTGGAACACTCTAGCAGGTGATTCCTGTTCTACCACTGGTTACATTTTTACATTGGGTGGTGGTGCTGTTTGTTGGAAATCAAAAAAATAAACTATAATTGCTAACTCTACCATGAAGGCTGAACTAATTGCTTTAGCTTCAGCTAGTGAGGAAGCGAATTGGTTAAGAGATTTATTATTTCAAATACCTTATTTTGAAAAATCAATTCCTCCAATTTTAATTCATTGTGATAGCACTACAGCAATTGGTAGAGTTCAAAATCGTTATTACAACGGTAAATCCAGACCTATAAGGAGGAAACGCAGTAATGTAAGATCGTATTTGACAAGTGGTACCATTAATATTGATTATGTCAAATCTTGTGAAAATCTTGCAGATCCTCTTACTAAGGCCTTAACAAGAGAAAAGGTCTGGAGCACATCGAGGGGGATGGAATTGAAGCCTATAAATCCATGAGTCATAGATGAGGAAACCCAACCTGGAGACTAGAGATCCTATAACCAGGTTCAATGGGAAAAACGAATCATATGATGACTTGTTGTGAAAAAAATGCACTATTTTTTATTCCCTCCCTATGATGTGAGTGCATTGTTTCCTATAGTGAATTGTGGAGGTTGAGTTTAAAAAACTCTTAATGAAAATCTGTAGCCCGTATGGGTGGAGTGTTAAATTTACAAGAGCACTCTCAACAGATTTCACCTATGTGAGTATGAAAGTAGGCCGCTTCCTATGAGAATTGGGCTTATTCTCAAAAGCACTCATAAAATCGGGATAGCACAAGGCCGTAATGTGCTGGCTTATAAAGCTCGTGACAATACCTTGATTACTATGTGTGAGCAGTAATATTTTATATCCCTTAAGAAGTCATAGTTCAAGTCTGAGACCACTACGATTCTGGAGTAAAAGTTATTGTTTCACTAATTGGAGGTTCAATGCAGAGCACACCTTCATTATCTATAGTAATCTTCCTTCAGCTGATAAACTCTCTTATACAATATTAAAATGAGTGGGGGATTGTTAGTGTGAGCATTTTAATATTTTATTATATTGCAATTTTAGCAATTGTCCATTGATGATATTTAATGTCATCTTTATTATTCTTTCTTTAGTGCATAAAAATGTCTTTCATTATCATCTTTATTTAGTGCAAGACTAAATCATTCCATTATGTATTTTTAATCTAATTATCAATAATAAGTGGTGCACTAAATCATATTATTATGTATTTTTAATCTAATTATCAATAATAAGTGGTGCACTAAATCATAATGGTGCACTAAATCATAATGGTACACTAAATGATGATAATGATGGCATTCTATTATTTTTTCATCTTTGTATGATTTTCTCTCCTATAAATAGAGAGGTCTTCTTTGTTTTGAAAGGAAGACAAGAGAAGAAAAAATTGAGAGAGTTAAGTTTATATAAAAAAGAGAGTTCTTATTAGTTGAAGGGAGGTGTTCTTTGTGTAGAGCTTTAAACTCAACTCTTGTCCAGAGTTTGTTGAGTTACATTTTTGTGATAAGGCTGTTGTATCCTGGAGGGGACAAGTCAAGAGGACTACTGCTGGACCAGTGAAACGATTTACTGCAGTGGGCTTGAATCTCCTTAAAGAGAGCGAGATATCCGCGCCTCGGCCAAGAAGTGAAGTTAATTTCTTCATTTTATTTTTCAATTGTAATTTGTAATCTTATAATTTCACCAACAAAGTTATACATTATACATTATACATTCTACATTCAATTTTTAATATAATGAACTAAACACTCTGTTGAATGGTGGTTTCCATGATTTCATAATGTACGGTGTGGTATGGTATGATATTGTACTTTAAAGTACAACATTATATTTAGATAAACTGTATGGTTTGCTATTGTTTAATGATAATTTTGTTGTTTGGTTTGACTGTATGACACTGTATCGTAACTAATAAATTTACGAAAATGTCCTTAATTATTATAAATATTAATAATAATTGAAGAGAAAATTTCAATTTGAAATTCGTAGAAGCGTCAACTGAAGAGATAACGAGCACAATTGAAGAGAGAATTTCAATTTGAAATTTCTAGAAGCTTCAAAAATTATTTCGACGGAGAATGAGTAATACGACGGTAAAAACAATAGATATATTATGATAACGTTTAATAAAGAATAAAAGATAAATTAGAATTATTTAAAATTAAGTAAGGGTATAATTGAAAAAAATAAGAAAAAAATGGGATACCACCAAATTGGTAATTTTAAAAAGTGAGGGTTTTCATGGTTACAAAACCATGGAACCAAACCATACCGTACCATGTAATTAAAGAAACAATCAAAACAAACATGGTTCTTTTACTGTTGACACCCAATTTTGACCGATCACATAACTACTTTTTGGATCACTATCTTAATAGATAGACATTTCTCAAAATTATTTCTTTATTAAATAAATAAATTTATATTTAGTTTTACTCAATAAATCGTATATTTTGATATTCATATTTTATAATATTTCACTATTTATTACTAGTATTATTATTTTATTTTTTCTTAAATAACAAGCTTCATACGTTCAAATATTTTTACGTGTCTATTTAGTATATATTATATATGTGTGTGTATTTTCCTTATATAAAAAAATATTACTTAATTAAGTTTAGTTTTACTTATTAATATATATATATATATATATATATATATATATATATATATTGCATATCTATTTTAATACATTTTATACACATATGCATATAAAAGTTATTACTTAATTAAGTTTATTATATATTTTAGTTAATTGTATTAATTATACACCTATTTTAGTACATATTATATACATGTGGGCATTTTCTCTCTATATATATATACACTTATATTTACATGGTATGTATGTAGGTATTTACTTTATATAATAAATTTTATAATTTTACTTATTCAATATATATTATGTTATTAGTTAGATAGCAATCTATTCAATTTTCCTCCAATTTATTTAAAACATAGTCCTTTTTATCCATTTTATTTAGACATAGAATATTTTGAGCCTATTAGGTCCATGAGACCTAACAATATTTTCAACATATAACAATCAGATTTATAGGCATTATAATTCTAACATGCCAATTAAATAGATATCACGTCTGTAGGCCTTCATAAATATTTTCTATAATATTATGTGTAGAAGTCATGCCTATAGGGTTCTAATAAATATTTATCATGTTATTTTATTTTTGAAATCATGTCTATATTTTAATAAATTTTCAGCATATCAACATTTAGAAACCATATCTATGGTATTTTAATAAACTTTCAACATGTTATTGATTCGAAACCATGTTCATAGGATTTTATTAAGGTCTTTAGTTAATAAATCAATTTGTCAAGAATGCCTTTCTCTTATTACGACTAAACTAGTTTTTGCATTACTCTCTTACATTTGATTATTTGCACACACTTAATATTTATTTTGGCCTTCACAACTTGTATATGTTTTCAAGCATGTTAATTAATTAATTTAGAGGCATGTTTGAGATTTTATGTGCTAAATGTCGTCTTATTTATTTAATAAAAAAATAATTTTGAGAAATGTCTATCTATTAAGACAGCGATCCGAAATGTAGTTATGGGGTCGATCAAAATTGGATGTCAACACTTACTAACTATACCATATCATACCATAGAAAACCACTATCCAAACAAGCTGTAAAACTAGATGGTGCATGGACAATATTAACATCATGAAATGAAATAATAGGAAAGAATTGATAAAGTTCATATAAGGAAATTATCCACCCTTTAATCTCACCGGATGTGAAATTCTTCGACAGACTTTAACTCAGTAAGTAAATTTGGAGGAAAAAAAAAGGAGATCTAGCAAAATCAAAAGAGAATCGTGTGAATTGTCTTGGCCTGGGCATGAGGTAACAATCAAAAAGATTACGAATATATTTTGGTAAGGAAACAATCATTTCATTGTGTATTTTGTGGAGTACGTAAATGCAGAGTAGCCGAAAGGCTAAAAAAAATCCTTCAAGTAAGTATTCTGTTTGTGCTTTTGTGCTTGAAAAAGCCAAGCACAATCGAGCACACATAGCTAGCTAGTCCATTTACAAAGTTTTTTTTTTAAAAAAATAAAAAAGTCTCATCAAATGTCTTGGTATCTACCCTAGCTAGAGCTCAAATTATCTGGATTTGTGTTCCGTATAGCCCATTAAGGAGAAGCGCATCCTACCAAATATGTTATCATTATTAGAGTTCGAACTCGAGAGCTTTAATTAAAAAAAGACAGTATCATTTACTGTACCTTATCTTTTGATGGTTCATTCACCAATTATTCTCTACATTTTTTCAGTGCTTCAGCGGGCTTTGGCCTTTTTTTGTTATAGGTATTGTTTCGGTTCAAAAGAGAAACTACCAGTCAATGACGTGTTCGTTGCCAAGATAAATCTTTTTCTTTGCCTTTCAAGATATTACGTATAAAGAGAAAGATAGGCGGTCCTCTCCACACGCAAAAAAATCTATTCCCATTTCCCCCTTTATCCGTGTTTCTTGCTTCCCCTTAGATTTTTGAAAGGGACCTCACCTCATCCACTTACACTTGTTGTGTGAAACGAATATATATACGAATACTTGTTTGTCCATTTGACTAAGTATTTCTTTTCCCTTTCTTTTAGAGTGGGGGCCTCCAATTGAGGAAGAAAAGGTAAGAGGGATGATGACATTTGTCAAGGAGCTTATTTTGACGGAGCCAAAATTCTTACGAAACAATTAGATGTGTAACATGATACAAATATTATGAAATAAAGATGTGTAACAACCATCAAAACAATTAGTTGTTAAGGGCGAATTCAAAAGTTTATACATTGAAAAAAGTCAAATAAACAAGACTCATAAATTCCACCAAATTGTAAAGGTTTTGTTAAAGATCACTATAGCCTCTCCATCTTTGACAAAACAGTCAAAGTTTGGTGAAAGTTGCATGCTTTTGTGTAGAATTCTCTGGAATCAAAACAACAAACGTTCAATTAGGGGGAACCAATTTGTCGTGTAATCATATTACTGCATGGCAATGGGTCAAACTTCTCTCTTTGTCCCCAAATTAATCATTACCTTCTTGTTTGGCACGTTAAGATTTATTTTATTTTAAAAAGTGTTACAGCTCATGTACGCTTCAATTAATTTTATGAATTAATTACTATTTCTCACGCTCGCATAGCATGTGTTAGAGACGAATAAATCCCACTTAAGATTTGTTATCCATCGGAATGGATTGCAAGGATAGTTCCATTTCTCCGCTAGTCGGAAACATGACTTCCGGCTGATAAACCTGCTTTTGCAATTAACTTATTGTTAAGCATACCGGCGTCCGTACAGGAATAGATTTGTCGATGGATGGAAGGTTGCCTAACATCTTTCGTATCTTGTTTGTGTTCGGTGACCTTCGCTGAGCTCTCTCTTGTCGGTAAGTATATCTGTTATGGTATTGTTGTCGTGCCGTTCCAGTAGTGTTTGTAAGTTGGTTATGTAGGCTGACAACCTTTCCTAGGTTGTTTCAATTAGGCCAAATAATGGATTAGTAGTATGCCTGAATTGTATGGGAGTTGCCCTCGGAGGGACTTCCCAAATGACCGTACCGAGGAATTCTACCGCACTCCATTTTTTTGCTAATATCGCCTGGCATATTATTTTTCAAGTAATCCTGTCCTTCGAAGTTGGATAAATGAGAAGAAATCACTAATATTTTTATGTTCATTGAAATTTGAACCTGAGAGAGATAGTTCTTCAATCTATTTCATTAACTACTTAGTCACACTCTAACGCAACTTTGCCTCTTCTCGACTTATTCATCGAACGTAATTATTTGTTCACTCGCATTCATGGGGGTGGAGCTAGGAAGCAGAAGGGGATTCATCTATATTCTCTTGCTGGAAATTTACATTATATATAAAAGTAAAAATTATGTTTTTTAATGTATACATATAAGATGTTGAATCCCTAATTGAGTTTTAATTGGCATGTATACTTTCTTATATTTTGAATATCCTAATAAAAATATGGCTTCACCATCAAGGACGGAGCCACGTGGGTAGGGGTTTTATTCAAACACATTTGACAAAAAATATATTATATTTAAGGTTATAATTATTTTGTGTACATGATAAATATTGAATTTTTTAAACTTTTTTTTTTTATGTATTTACGCTTTTATATTTTAAATTCCTTAATAAAAACTCAAGATGCATGCATGTGTAGACATCGAGGAAAGATCCCTACGAGTCTAGGACCACCAAAAAGAATAACAGGACATGAAAACGTTGATGGACAGTGTCAAGTCAACTAGTAAACTATTTTTAGGTAATAATTAAATCCTAACGAATCAAGTTATAAAATGATTAGTTTAACCTTAAACTAACTAATCAAAGATGAATAGTTTTATGTCTCTTTATTATATTAGTGCAAAATGTTGGTACGTGTTTGGCTGTCACGTGAGCTAATATCTTTTTTATCATTCACTTTTTCTAAGTTGATGCCAAGTATTATCATGTTCATGCTAATTTTATAAAGATGGATTTGTTCTCTTTGCAAAAGCCAAAAAGCATGTCTTTTTTCTCCCCCTTTTTGTCATCACCAACTAGCATTATGCTTTGAGATTCCTCATCAAATTCAATACTGAAAATTTAGACAATTCTTGTCTATACTATTAAAGTACAGTCTGCTACTAGTACTATATTCTTTAATTTTTAGTAGTCTACTACTAGTACTATTATATATCTTCTTGTACTCAAGATTTGCACTTCCACTTCTTATTATTGTACAAAAGATTTTTGAGGTCCATATATATGTAGTGGAGTCAATAAATCCAAGAAAGTTAGGAAAAGTGACACTCTCTTTTTCAATTTACATGTTCCTCTGGCTAAAGAGTATGATGTATTAACGTACATTTGGAAAGGTAGATAATATTTCTTTTATCTAGGATTTCTAAAACCTTTTTGAAGAATTTTTTACTAATCAACACTTTAAATGTGTAAATTTTATTTTTAAAACACTGATATTATTTTAGAATGAAAAGATAGCACACATGTTGTATCTTAATTTTGGAGAAGAGGTCAGATTTGCTCATGTACTCTCTTCTCATATGTTTAACTTTTGGTCTAATAGTATCCGTCGTTGAGAAAGACTCCTTTTTTGCCTTGACACTTAATAAAACTCCAACATAGGTTGACTTTAAATTAACTATAGTCAAAAGTTGAGGGGTAAACCCTTTTTTGCCTTGACACTTAATAAAACTCCAACATAGGTTGACTTTAAATTAACTATAGTCAAAAGTTGAGGGGTAAATTAAGACACATATTAAAGCCCTGTAATGATAAGGACAAATACAAAATAACTTGCCAATGACAAAGATAAAAATGGACCAAAAACCCTATAAGAGTACAAATTGAGCAATTTTGAGATAATATTGAGGCGAAGTTGAGTACATTTTCCTAATTTAAGTGACATCCTTTGGCTTACGGACATCACATTAAATTTTTCAAGTTTTGTTAGTTAAATTGTAATAACTGATGATTTTTTATTTAAAAAAAAAATAATCAAAGATTACGTAAATACAGAGACAACAATTGGTTAGAAGATGATTAAAGTAGGTCCAAAGTGGTTCAAGAGCTCTGTGAATTAAAGGGGCCGCCACAATATGTTTGTGTTTATAATAAGATGAGATGATATATTTTAATTAATTTATTTATTTATATAATATATATGTGAAAATACGCGCATTAGATTTTTATAAATTTGAATTGAAAGTCAAATATAATTTATTGATAAATTTAAAGAACAATCAATGTATTTAACCTGAGTAATGTGTGTCATTCATTTATTTATTTTTAAAAAATTGACCAAAAGAACAAATTCCTTCATAGGGTCACAGCTCAAAAAAATTGAATGTCCCTATCATCCAAATGCTTATAATCTTACCCAATATAGATGAACATATCGTGTCCACCATGAAATAATAGTGATCATATCATGCTAGATATTCGTACTTTCTATTGATTATATTACGATAGTTATGTCTCAATTATATATAAACAAAATAAAGTGGACTATACAGATGATCATATGTCTCAATCTCACACCATTTTGTCTACTTTCGTAATTTGAAGGTGAATTTAAAATTGGAAGTTGATGAATTTTATAATAACCTCAAATTAATATATAATAACAAATAGCAAAAACGATTGTTCATGTGAACCGATAATTTATAAGATTTAGATTTATTTAAGAACTCAGTAATTTGTTTATTATAATATAAATAAAAAAATTCTAATTTTCTTTAAATAAAAAATGGGTAGGAAAAGAGGAAATGAGTGAGGGATTGGAATCGAACTCTTATCATTAACAAGGTAAAAATTTAGATAGTCAACCAACTAAGCTATTAAAATTTCCAATTCTCCATATTAGAGATTATCAAAATCTCATGATCTCTATCCTTTCATTAAATATAATTTCTAACAAAACTAAAAACTCCCATCAAAAAGCAGATTTACTAAAAGTATGCCAATAACGAAATTATAATCCAAACTATTTTTTTATTTAACCACCCCTTATCTAAAATCGACTAGATTAATTCGAATCGATCACACTAATAATTTCACTATAGGAGTTAATTAAAAAATACTCCCTACTAAGATGTTCTCTATTTCAACGGTTTCGAGAATATAAACCGTTTGGATTGAAAATAATCAGGTGTCATGTATAAGCTAGCAAAGCAAACCTCGATAGATCATGAGTAAAAAGATAAACGAGAAATATATCAAAAGAGACACAAACATTTAACGTGGTTCTCTCAACCGATCTACATCCACAAGATGAGATGAGCAATCTACTGTAAATATGAGAGTATAAAAATATTGAGAGAAATAACCCTACACAATTCACTCGGAATACAAAGAGGTTCCACCAAGTGCTAACGTAACACCTGTGTCTCACAGTTTCTCCCCCTACACAAAACTCTCAAAGCCTCTAGAACTACATTATGAATGCTACTACGTAAGAAGAAATGAACCTCTATTTATAGAGTCATAAATATTTTTCTACGAGAAAAAGGATTAGCCAAATATGGAGACTTTGTGTTTTCATTTTAAGAAAAGGAAAACTCAATTATACTAGGAAAGTCAGGGCAAAAAACCTAACAATTCTCCCCTTTGGCCTGAATTTTTGACAAAATAAATTTATCCACTTTCTTCACATAATCTTCAACAAGTTGCATCTCCATCTTCCAAATCTCATCCATCAAATCTATGTCTCGTATAGAGAATCTCTCTGACAAATTTCTCAACCAAATTATTTTTCATTACTGTCAAATAGGTTGCGGCTAGAACTGAACCCGCCAAGATGAACAACTCTTTTTAACTTCTATCTGATACCACTTGTTAGGATCGAAAATAATTAAGTATCATGCATAGGTTAGCAAAGCAAACCTCGATAGACCATGAGTAATAAGATAAACGAAAAATATATCAAAAGAGACACAAACATTTAACGTAGTTCGGTCAATCGATCTACATCCACAAGATGAGATGGGCAATCTACTGTAAATATGAGAGTATAAAAATATTGAGAGAAGTAACCTTACACAATTCACTCGGAATACAAAGAGGTTCCTACAAGTGCTAATGTAACACTTGTGTCTCATCATTTCCCCCTCTACACAAAATGGTCAAAGCCCCTGGAACTACATTTTGTGAATGCTACCAGGTAAGAAGAAATAAGTCTTTATTTGTAGAGTCATAAACATTTTCCAACGAGAAAAAAGACTATCCAAATATGAAGACTTTGTGTTTTTCTTTTAGGAAAAGAAAAACTCAATATACTAGAAAAGTCCAGGCAAACACCCAACAATTAGATTGACGAACAAGGAGCCCCCACATGGCGTGTGAATCCAGCCTAGCCAAATAAAAAAATAAATCTTGAACTTTACTCAACGATAGTTCACGAAGGACAGAATTGCTCAAGATCACGTATTAGGAGACACAACTTTAATACATAAACCCAATATAATATAGAAAAATTTAAATTAGGATAAGTTTTGTCTTAACACTGTGTAAAATAATAGATTTTAGATGTAATTCAACCATAAAAACTAGCTTTAGAGATTTGTTCAAGTCATATTAAAAAATTCATCCATTTATTAAAAGAAGAAGTGACGCGACGTGTGTCGTGAGAGTCTCCACAAGCATTTATAAAGGGGAGAGGAGACATCCTCATCTCACCCAGCAAAAATGCTTTTTCGCGATTCTGAGAATCTTAGTAGTAGGCTAGTAGTATAATATACTCCTCTCATATGCGCGCGCACGTACATATTTCACTTAAGCAAAAAAAAAAAACATAAAAAGCTGCCTTTAGCTAGCTTTTAGCCTCTTCTTTATTCGCGAGCCTTTTCTTTCTTAGCCTGAAAGCTGCCTTCCTCTTTCTCTCCCTCTATAACATCGGTCAGTCTATATACTCTACATATATGCTCTACAAGTAATGATCATTCATTCTCTCTTTCAATTTAAGCCACATTTCAAATTTCAGAATCTAATCATTCATCGCTCTGCTTCAATTTATGTGTGTCTGTGTGTGTTGTTGCACGATTTTTTCATGATTGAATAATCTGGATTTGAATTTGCGATCGCTGAATCGGTGCAGAAGCACTTTCTGTGCGGTGTTTGAGAATTCTAAACAATCATCGTCTCGTCGTCGCTCTGTGCTTTAATTTCAGGTAATTTTTTCTGCGCGGTCATCTACTTTTAGAATCTGTCTAGTGTGTATCTATATATGTGTATATGTATATGATGTTGCATGAAATTTGTAACAAAATTGCTGAAATTCTGGTTGGATATAAGCTTTATTTTGTAAGCATAGGGAAAGAGGATATGAATCCTTTTGCTATATATACTCGTTCTGTTTTTTTTTTCTTTCTGTCTGCGCAATTTTCTGATGAAGTGTGTATATATATACTATATATAGAAGTGTATATAGATATCCTTGGACATGAAATAGAAAAAAATTGTTTCGTCAGATTTAGGAGTATTTGATAAATTTTGAATTTTGAGGACAGAAAATAGAAGTGTATCTGCAAGGTGACGTAAAAAAGGTGCTCTGGTAGTCCGCCACTCCATCTTGAATGCAGGAGCTGTACAGTGTTGTGCTTGCCCACTCAACTTGCCAAATTTCAAAAGCATGAAATTGTTTAACTAAAAACATTTAATAAAATAAACTAGATATTTTTAGTCTTACTTGATTATGTGGATTGTAGAATTTAAAAAATATATAAACAAAATATTATAGCCAAAGATAGATTTATTTGAATTTTGAAATTCGAAAAGTATTGACACATAAATTTAGACGGAGGGAGTATAAAACTTATAACTTATGGGTGTGTTTGGTACAAAAAAAAAATATTTTCATTGAAAAATATTCTTTTTTGAAAAATTAGTAGATTTCTTGCTTATTTTTTAATATTTGATAAGTAAATAAAAAAATATTTATATATAATCCAGCAAAACATTATGAGGATGAGATGGGATGAGGTGAGGGATCAAGGGTGGTGGGGGTAGGGGATGGGACAATAAATTTGAAATATTACTTATTAAGCTTGTTTTTTCAATTTTCATTAATGAAGTCACATCTCTCAATTTTTTAAGGAACTTATTTTTCTAAAAAAATAGATTTTTCAAAGCATATAAAACATAAAAATATTTGTCTCCATTCCAACACACCCTATATTATGATGAAATGTTTATATATATTTTAATACAAATATAAAGTCTAAACCAAAATTATTGTATTCATCTAAATCCATACCTAATATTATAGTATCGTCCCTGGAATTAGTCTGTAAATGTCACATCTCTTTCTCTTGTGTTCAATCCACTATTCCACCCTCCACTTTATTTTCCACTATACTGTTGCAAAAGAGAGAAATCAGAAAAGCTTGTGGATTTTTTGTTTTTGCTCTCATGTGGGTGTTGCGGAAAAGATTCGGTTAGTTAGAAAGATTGATGTTAACGCTAATGAAGCAAAACATTACCTCTTAGTTTTAATTTGTTTGTAGTATTTTAATTTAATTTACGATTTTTGAATTTTATAATTTTAAAATTTTTAAATATATTAAAATATATTTAAATTTTATAATTTTAAATATTTCATACTATCATGTATTTTAATTTGTTGTAACAGATTAATTAATTTATTTTCTATATATATCACTCCTACCAAATTTTGATTATTAGTGTTACTTATTGACTCTTGTCTCATGTCATTGAAATTATTTGTTAAAACTTTTACTAACAATTATGATTATGTTGAGAATTTTTAAAAGCCTCAGACTTTGCTGGACCCACAATTATATTGGTTGGTGAGACAACGCTACATTAACATGGGTCCCTAATGCCTTATAGAAGGAAAATCATATTATAGATTCTTTTTCAGATATTTAAAACAAAGGAATTAATATATTAACACAAGGCAGTAACTCGAAAGGGTAATGCAAAAGAGGATTCGGAAAATTGGTTGATAAATTGTGTATACTTAGATCAACCAATTTTCCTTTAAAAACAATATTTTCACTATTATATAAAATATGAAATTATAATTTTATTTAGATATGTAATTTTAATTTCATAAATTATATTTTTTCGTAAATATGAAAAATTCACAAGTTGTGAAATCTATTAGAAATTTTTTAATTTTTTTATAATCTTACCAAATGAACAAATCATATTTCATAAACAAGATATCAAAATATTCTAAGGCGCCACATTTATAAATCACTTATCTTCATGTTCCTTTTATAAATAATTTTATAAAAATCTACTAGTTAATAATAGTAATAACTAATTATTTTTTAATCTAATTATTTCACATAGTACAGATATTTCTTCATGCCCGGAGTTCTTTTATGTAAAATTTAAAATGGTGAATTTTTTTACAACATATAAACTTATGGGTCAATTATATATTTTTTTAAAAAAAATAATTTGAAATTCCAAAATCATATTTTTAGGAGAATTTGAAATTTGAATCCCAAATTATATATTCAAATGCTGATTTAAAATCATGACTTTATATGGCACACCTCCAAACATAAGCTAAATTTGTTGTGGATACGAATTATCAAGAAAAAAAATGAAAGTTCCCGAAGAAGGGTTAATTTTTTTTTTTTTACTTATCTACCTTGTTTATTGTCAGTGTTACCAAAATAATAAAATAACAAATATATAGCATTAATCAAATGAATAATACTTTGATAATCACCATGAGTTACAATTAGAGGTGTGTCAGATGCACTAATCTCGTATTAATTCCTGACTAATCCCTAGAATATGCACTCTTCCGTAAGCGCTGCCAGGCTTTTAAAATACGAATCTCAAAAATAAAAATCTGTGTGTATGCTGCATGGCTGTAAGGCTTTGTGTACCTTTTAAAACTTACACGAGGATTCGTCTGCTCTTCCACTCAACTCTCGCTATGATAATTCTCTGCCGCTGGAATCTTTATATATTCTCCTTCTTTCGCCTCCTCAAGATTACCAATTTGCTCTCAGAAATTCATCCATCAAATGTTAACTCTTAATCTTCACTCATAATTATTCTGATCGACCTTTTCTGGTATTGAGGTTGACATCAGATTAGGCCAGAACTCTCCTCCTTGTTTTGGCATCGATTTTACAGGTAATTTGACCCAGTATGGATTTGATTTACTGTGGTTTCTGAAATGGGTTAATTAGATAGGATTGTTTACCTGTTACCATCTTTGTGCCTTGTGGCTTTTATATAGCTAGCCGAAAGATTAGAAATCTCAATTTTACTTCAGGCGCGTTTGTTTTTTTATTGGAACGAATTCGGGTTTTTGATTTTCTGCATGCAATGTGTTTGTGCCGGTGTCCGCTTTGGATTTTGCTTGTTTCCTTGAACTGAAGTTGGGATACCAAATGAATTTGTATAACGTGGTTAATTAAAAATCTCGGATGCAAAAAGTCAAGACTCTTAGGTGGTAGACCCATTTCCCTAGAGAATTCTGTGGATCCCATTTCCCACACATTATCTCTTTCTTAATATAATTCCTTTTTCTCTAGTTGTGATTTTCAACATTTTTGAATATTGTATTTATACGGGTCTAAATGGAGAAACATGGTTAGTGAAGTGGCGCAGTTGTTGTAGTGGTTTATTCATGCTGATGTCCTATTCACATATGTTAAAATTGGCTGAGCAATTGCATTTCCACTGTTCATACTTGAGGCTATTGTGGAATTGTATAAATTCTTATATCATTCACTCGGGAGTTTCATCTTTTATCACCTCTCAATTTGTTCAATCAAGATGAAAGATGGTTATTTCCAGGGACACCATAAATCTATTAAATTCATCATAGGAGGTCTTGTTCTAGACAGATGCCCGGGAATAAGTATAACGGAAACCAAGCGGTTGGTAGCACTCGATTGGAGAGGCTATTGAGAGAAAGAGAGCTAAGGAAAAGTAGCAAAGTTTCTCATTGTCCAAACGAATCTACTGATAACAGCAGGGGCAACGAGCTCTCTGACCATGATTTTCGCCAAGGAGAAGCTGATAATGGAGGAGTTTCATATGTCGATCAGTACCTGGAAGGAGCTGCACAAGCATATAATGAAGGATGGGAGCGGCCTGATGGAAAGCCCACCAGACAACGACTCTTGGTTGTGGCAAATAGGTTACCTGTCTCTGCAGTAAGGAGAGGGGAGGAATCCTGGTCTCTGGAGATAAGTGGTGGAGGTCTCGTTAGTGCTCTTCTTGGTAAGCTAGCTTTGTTTCAGACATTTCTGTTTTTCCATTTTGACTCTTATTGTTTAATTGAACACTAATTATCTATTTTGGGAGTTCCATATTCATATTGTTAAAAAGAGGGTCTAATAGTTCCGTAAATAATTTATTGAAGGTGTGAAGGAGTTTGAGGCTAGATGGATTGGTTGGGCAGGTGTGAATGTGCCAGATGAGGCTGGGCAGAGGGCACTTACTAAGGCACTGGCAGAAAAGGTCTAATACATCAGTTCTTCATGTTTTTGCCACCATATTGCAGTTTACCACACTTCTCTTGCTTTTTTCTAATTTAGCAATTTGGAGATTGCTTTACTTTTTTGTCCTCCAAGAAGATTGCTTAGCCTATGTTTTGCATTTGTTTACCCTTTTGATTCTGTTCCCTGTAGAGGTGTATCCCTGTGTTCCTGGATGAAGAAATTGTTCATCAGTATTACAACGGTTATTGCAACAACATATTGTGGCCTCTTTTCCATTATCTTGGACTTCCGCAAGAAGACCGCCTTGCGACTACCAGAAGTTTCCAGTCTCAGTTTGCTGCCTATAAGAAAGCGAATCAAATGTTTGCTGATGTTGTGAATGAACATTATGAAGAAGGCGATGTGGTATGGTGTCATGACTACCATCTCATGTTCCTACCAAAATGTCTCAAGGATTACAACAGCCAAATGAAAGTCGGTTGGTTTCTACACACACCCTTTCCATCCTCAGAAATACACAGGACATTGCCGTCTAGATCAGAGCTGCTCCGAGCAGTTCTTGCAGCTGATTTGGTTGGGTAAACCCGTTTGAACAACCTATTCTCCTGCATAGCATCTAACAGCTAACTTTTCATTTTAGTTTAACCTTCATAATTTTGGAGCTACTGTCTGGAAATAGTTGGTGGGACCTAGAGTATGAGATCCCTGTCTGTCTTTGCTGAGAGTGAAAGTTGACGTAGTGAAATGCAAGGATCTTGAATTCTAAGTTTGTGGGTTCTCATCGTTTCTTTACTAGAAATAACATACTAGGGGTACCGTTTTTGCCTCTCATTAACTTTACTTGGTGAGGCATTTCTTGAAAGGTATGCTTTGGCAACCCTTAGTGTGATTATGCAAGACACTCAAATCAATAAGGTAAAACTAAACAAGTCTGCATATTAAAGAGATCTACATCAAATCTAAATAGCAAAGAGTGTGATTCTACTATTTTAATTGTCCATCAGTTCTCCAATCATTAGTGTTGAGAATAATTGGTGTTCCTTGAATATGCGTTATTACTTTTTGCTTCTAGATCAATTTTAGATGCTTGGAAAATTCATGCTGAAGTTAGTGATCCTTTTGTTGAATTATGATTTTCTAGGATATTTGGATTTAGTTATATTGAAATTGAGATGCTTTCAACTTCCAGTAACTTTTCTAACTACATGTAAAACGTGTACCTATATGCATTCAAATACAAGTTTCCACTTTTGGTTTGGAGTGCAGTCTCAAGAACTTTTGTGCATCCAATGTCTCCTATCAGAGCCTTCTTCATTTTTGGTGAGAGGTTCTCCATGTATAAGATGGAACATTCTTTCACTTCGTTGATTGTAAGGCTTCAGATAAAAGTTTAAGTCAATGTGCTTCTTTCCTTTTTCTAAAATAGGATCCTATTACTTAATACTGAAAACTTGATAGGGTTTGGGACCAAACCGGTTTATTTGAAGCACATCTTGTCAATTTAGAAGTAAAGGAATATGCCAGTCTGTATGTAATGAAATTCCTTTGGACTTTGACCTATACTTGCATAGTTTGATGATTTTAAATCATTTTTTGTTACTCAAGCTAGGAATGCTAATTATTTTTAAGGATTTTTATTGATCTTCTAATTGATCTATATTCTAAATTTACTTTGCAGTTTTCATACCTATGACTATGCAAGGCATTTTGTTAGTGCATGTACTCGTATCCTGGGACTTGAAGGAACTCCTGAAGGAGTAGAAGATCAAGGTAGACTGACCCGCGTTGCTGCGGTATGTTGAAGTTTAAGTTTCTGCACTTTCACTCCACGGTTCTTCTTTAAGAACTTCCCTAATCCTCATCTGGGCGATTTCATGTACTTAGCCTTGTGAAATATCTGCTTGATTTCTTTCTGAGCCATTTTAGAAATATCTACTTTGATTTCTTACTGAGACATTTTAAATTATTCCTATTCATACAGTTTCCCATTGGTATCGATTCAGAGCGATTTATTCGAGCACTTGAAGCTCATCTAGTTCAGGAACACATTAAAGAACTGAAAGAGAGATTTGCTGGGAGAAAGGTATATCCCTCCTGCTCTGGATCCTCTCATCTGACCTAGTTTTTCTTTTATGGCATTATATCATTTTCATGAAGTAAGAAATATCTTGTTGTTTTGTCTGATTTGTATTTGTTTGTTTTTACAAGCTACATGCATGATGCATCACATTGGGGAGAAACCTTGAGACTTTCTTCACCAAATTCACTGTCTACTTTTAATTGTGAAATCTTGTCCTTGAATTCGGTCAACGTCGTATTTTTTCTTCCGATAATTCCTTAGGCCAGATTTGGTCATGACCTGGATCCATCTTGGGCAATTTTACCATCTTCTGAAAATTATACCTTATGTCGTTCAACCAAAGATTGATAATAGTAATGACTCCCTTTTCAAACAGCGTAGTTCTGATCAAATGTGGGCTACATAAAATAGTACGATATTTTCAAATCCTATGGCGACCTGTCATCACTATATTTTCATGTGCTTTAATCAAGCAAAATTTTTCCAGTTCACTACACACCAGAAGGGGTATCTTAAAGGCATAATAATAAATACATGTTTGTGTTATTTTAGTTGGTATAGTTACCATTTAGAGAGTCGGATGTTTCTTACTAAAACTTCTTCTATTTTCGAAGAGTAGATATCTAAATGTTGAAATTGGACATAAATAAAAGAGAGAGAAACGGAAAAAGGAAGAAAGAGAGAGATTTGTTTGCGTTTGCCAGGAGTAGTTGTGTTCTGTTGTTTTGGTCTTCATGCAGATGTTACTTCTTGGAATTTCCATGTGGCTTTACTAGGGTTAGAGATTTCCCCCCACTTTTCTGTTTATACGAAGTCCACAATCCCTTTTTTCATTAGAAGGCAAAAGTTTATTTCTTTCTAATTCATGAACACTTCAATTTTCCATAGGCTAACTGGAATTTCCTCACCCTTGGTTGCAAAGGTGTCAGCCTAGTGTTCTTGCTAACCATTTCTTATGTTGTTTTATCATTTTTATGAATATCAAACTCATATCACTTTCTTCTGTTTTGCTTGTAGTAAGATAGGAGGATGACACTTATATCTACTGCAGAATGTTATGCATTGGCCATTCATTAGAGATATTTAATTGCATGTCCTAGAAACTTTTATACTTGATCTTAGTTTTTGCTAAAGAAATTTGATTACAGGTGATGCTAGGAGTTGATCGCCTTGATATGATTAAAGGAATTCCCCAAAAGATCCTGGCATTTGAGAAGTTCCTTGAAGAAAATCCGTACTGGCGTGATAAAGTGGTTTTACTTCAAATTGCTGTGCCAACAAGAACAGATGTTCCTGAATGTAATTCCTCGAGCAAATCCACTCTGAGTTCTTCTTTATGCCTTTAAATTAATTTATTTTTTTCCTTTTCTCCTATTATCATTACTTCCTTTAAGGTAAGTTTGCTTTCCATTATACTGATTCAGTACGGTCATCAGCTATTTTGACGGCTGAATGGAGAGGTTCCTAGGAGGAGAAGTTTTTGATTCATAAGTCTATTGGTCAAAGACTAAAAATTTTCTTTTCTAGGGGAAGCATCATGCATTCCTTACCAAACTAAAAATTTGAAAATCTTGTTTGATGATCTTAACGATCCAGACTTGAGGGCCCAGGAAAAGGACATCCACTAGCAATTCATCATGAATCTATTTAGTGCAGAATATAATGCCCCCTTCCTGTTGGCTATCTATGCATAGGAACCAATATCTTCAAACTAAAGCTTACTACATCTTGATGCATCTAATGTCCAGTGGATTAGATACTGTCTGCTGATTCCAGAAATGCTTCCATGAAAATGACATTTTATCTGATGATCCTTGATGACCAGCTTATTTGCCTTGAATTAGCTCAATTACAATTCAAAAGGGAAATTTCTAAATCTTAAAAAACTTAAATATCTTGGAACTCGTGAACCAAGTTTGACCTTAAAGACTGTCAAGTTTCAATGAGATTTACTTGGTCAAAAATGCAGATGTTTGTCATAATATATGTCCATGCTTGTATGATATTTTACTTGCTTTCACGTTATATTTTTGCAGACCAAAAACTTACCAGTCAAGTTCATGAGATTGTTGGACGCATCAATGGCCGATTTGGAACTTTGACTGCAGTGCCTATTCATCATCTGGTATGTTCTTTTGTCATATTCATTGTGCCTGAATACCGGACCAGTCTCTTGACTGAAATATGTATAATGTTGGTTTCTAAATGCAGGACCGTTCTCTTGACTTTCATGCATTATGTGCACTATATGCTGTAACTGGTAATTCCTTTCATCTTGCATTTAGTTCTGCAATTTTTGTATGGTTCTATTAGCAGCTTCCACTCGCCATTTGCAACCCCACCCCACCCCCAACCCTCTTTAGTTGCAGTACTCTATGCTATTTTGACATGTACTCATGCATAGTAATAGTATTGTTTCTGCTCATCTATGTTTAGTCTTCCTATTTTCTTCAATTCATTTGAAGGCACTAGCACATGCGTGTGCTCTCACCTTGTATGAGTCATACTGGAATTGGCATAAACTATGAGATGAGGTTAGCAGTGGATGCTTATAAATGAATGTCGTCCTAGTTAACATAGTTCTCTGTTAATACATATTAGAGGAAGGGTATATCTCTACATAGTTTTTCTTAAAGTTGTTTTCCCTTCAAGTTTGCTAATTTCTTTCTCTTGTATACTCACTTTCCAGAATTTAAGATAATTACTCTCACAAGCTTAAAATTCTTGTAGTTTCACTACTCTTCTGGACATTATAAATTAGTTTGACAATAAAATAGATTGATAGAGGCCTCTATATGTTCTCTAATAAGTCTGCATCATTCGGATTTCTATAAAAAGGATATCAAGCTTGCAGATCTGGAATTGGTTCAAAAATTTTATTCGCTAGAGAATGTTTAAGTTGTGCTCCAGCTTTGAATAAGAATGAGAGATAACCGGATAAGTATGATTTTGTCACATTTTGAAAACACATGCATGCCAAAGTCCAGATTTTCCTTATTGCCTCATTGATTTTTTAAGGAAACAAAGGTTTTACTAATATTACTTTCTCTATCCTATTTGTTATATTCTTGTTGGTTCAAGATTAACATGATGGTAAAATAATTTCAAATATATTAATCATATGCTATAAAATAATTATCGCAATACATATTATATGTTATTTATTGGTAATTCAATTGCTTTTTATTATTAGTTAAATCCTTATGGTAGTTGCATGACAGTTACTGTTGTATTTGACATTTTGGTAATGTCTTATTATCAGATGTAGCGTTGGTTACCTCCTTAAGGGATGGCATGAACCTCGTCAGCTATGAATTTGTGGCTTGTCAAGAGTTGAAAAAAGGAGTCCTTATTCTCAGTGAAGTAATAATCATATAACTCATTGCAATTCTATTTATGATACCATAATTACTAGTTTTTTTGTTTTAAGAAGTGTTCTATGTTTTCCAGTATTGTGAAGAGATAAGTTGAAAAGATTTTCTTGGCATAATCGTAAAATAGAAAAAACTAGAGTTATTCATATCAATTTTGTAGCAACTTTTAAGAAATTGTAGTGTTATGTTGTCCAAAACCTTGAAATTGTCTCGGCTCTCTTTATGTCCATAATTTTAAAATATAAATTTTCCAATCTTCCATCTCGTGCATTTGTTGTTATTGGTTGTGCTTATAGGTTGGTCCAAATTAGGTGATTCAAATTTCTAAGTAACCAAAACATCATTACCTACAACTTTCTTCAAAGGATAAGTTCATTCAAGCATCTGTTTTAACCCAAAAACATTGTTATTATTATATAACTAATCATTTGCACATACTCATACATCTTTTAAGTTAGGAAAATGTTAGCCATTTCTTGCCATATATACCTTCATTCTTATTGTCAAAAAACTTTTTGGTAAATATAAAGATTTAAGTAGATTCATGGTATATGCTTTTTGCGGACGATATAGTCCTGATCGATGAGATTCGTAGAGGAGTTAACGCTAAGCTGGAGGATTGGAGACATACCTTGGAGTCTAAAGGGTTTAAGCTGAGTAGGACCAAGACAGAGTATTTAGAGTGCAAGTTCAGTGAGACACCTCAGGAGGTTGGCATGGAAGTTAGGCTTGGTGACCAGGCCATCCAAAAGAAAAGTAGTTTCAAGTACCTTGGGTCTATCATGCAAGGCAGTGGGGAGATTGACGATGGTGTCACACATCGTATTGGGGCAAGGTGGATGAAATGGAGGCTCGCTTCCGGTGTGCTATGTGACAAGAAGGTGCCACCACAACTTAAGAGCAAGTTCTACAAAGTGGTGGTTAGACTGACTATGTTATATGGGGCGGAGTGTTGGTCAGTTGAGAATGTTGAGATGGATGTGTGGGCATACCAGGAGCGACAGGATTACAGGATTAGAAATGAGGCTATTCGGGACAAGGTAGGAGTGGCCTCGGTGGAAGATAAGATGCGGGAAATGCGACTGAGATGGTTTGAGCATGTGTAGAGGAGAGACACAGATGCCCCAGTGCGGAGGTGTGAGAGGTTGGCCATGAATGATTTCAGAAGAGGTAGGGGTAGGCCGAAGAAATATTGGGGAGAGGTGATTAGACAGGACATGACGCAATTACAGCTTACCGAGGACATGACCTTAGATAGGAGGGTGTGGAAGACTCATATTAGGGTAGAAGGCTAGTACATAGTCTCGTTATTCTGCCGTATTAGTAGACGCATTAACGCACTATAATTTCTTGTGCTCTGACTTCTGTTATTATCTTTCTATTACTTTTTATACTTTGATTACTTTATTTTATCTGTGTCGTTTTCGTTATTTGCGTTATTCGTTATGTGCTTTCCCATAACGCTTTGAACTTCTTAGCCTTATCTGACCTCTTTTTATGCTTCTTTTGAGCCGATGGTCTCTCGGAAATAGCCGTCCTACCTTGGTAGGAGTAAGGTCTGCGTACACTTTACCCTCCCCAAACCCCACGTTGTGGGATTTCACTGGGTTGTTGTTGTTGTATAAAGATTTAAGTAGATTAATTCAAAATTCTAAAATATCAAATTAAGTTCTACGATCATTTAACTAAAAACTTTAAAATTGAAAAAAACTGTTTACTTTTCTAATGTCATTTGATTATATAAGGAAATAATGAAAATTTTATAATATTAATTGTAACTTTGTATGTGTGTTGCAATTTTTCTCGGGATTATAAGAAGGGTTTTGCTGAAAAATTATAATTAATTGTGACTTCAGATTTTAAAATAAAAACTTGATAATATGGAAGAAGATCTAATGCATTCATATGTCTATATACAAAGAAAATTATAAATATTTATAGTAAAATGACTTGAAAATGATTTTTAATTTTTTGTAATATATGATTATTCTAATTATCATAATAAAAGGTTTTATTTTTTAAAATTTTAATTTGGGTTGTTCAAAAAGCTAACAAATTAGGTTAAGTTTTTATCTCTCATTAATTAGTACATATACCTACCCTGTTGGATCTGATTTTTCCTTATTCACATACATCCATTCTCTTTTTCTTTTTTCTTTTTTGTTTATGATAGTTCTATATACCATTTTAAACTCTATTTTTTGAATAAACTGTTTTTATTTATCCATGAAAAGAAATAGTTGAATGAGTTAAAATACTTAAATGGATAACTTTAGAGCTTTGCATTTAAAAAGGTTAAAAGATTGAATTTCAAAAAAAAAGATACATGAAATGTTATCATTAAAAGTATTATTATGATACTTTATTAAGTTTTGATTTTAGGTCTCTTATTGTATTGAGCCTCCATATTTGTAGTTTGCTGGTGCTGCACAGTCCTTAGGTGCTGGAGCAATTCTGGTGAATCCATGGAATATAACAGAAGTTGCTGCGTCAATTGGGCAGGCTTTAAATATGTCAGCTGAAGAAAGAGAAAAACGCCACAGGCATAACTTTCTGCATGTGACTACCCATACTGCTCAAGAATGGGCTGAAACTTTTGTGAGGTAAGTAGACATTAAGAGCGTAAAGCTAACATGGAATTTCACTTAATCACAGCCACTTATGAGAGAACCTCTTGAATTATTCTTCAGCCTCCTGTAAAAACACTTTCTGGCGGCGAAAGAGTAATAATAGTATAATACCATACAATGCGACCCCAACTGTTTTACTTTGGACATAAACACGATGCTATGCAATAAGACTTCTTGAAGAAGGTAGATAGTAGATAAGTCACTTCTTACTCATGTACAAGTTCATGGGACGATTCTTTTATCAGCTGTGCTAATCTCTCATCAGCACAGATGCTATAGGCACAGTTTAACAATTGTCCTGTTAACTGAGATTATACTTGAAGCTTTTAATGGGGCTTCTTTTCGATAAACTTTGTATCTTAATTAGTAACTAATCGTCTTCTTTGCAGTGAACTAAATGATACTGTTATTGAAGCTCAGCAGAGGATAAGAAAAGTTCCTCCCCGGCTTAACATCAGTGATGCAATTGAGCGCTATTCATTTTCCAATAATCGTCTACTAATATTGGTATCACTCGCTCCTCTTTCAAAAGAAATTTGCCTGAATTTTTTATTTATCCAGAAGCTACAGTTGACTACTGTACTTTCCTTAATGACTGACATTGATGATAATTTTTTGAGCGTTGAAGAGTTCATATATAGCAGAAAGTCTATCTATATGGCTTTAGATGATGAATCATGTTAGTGGCAAAATCGTATGCAAATTTGAATAGCATTCCAACTATGTGTTTGAATTTGACATATGCACCTGAGTCCAAGTCGGTGCTACTTTTTGTTTGCATATTTGAGTGAGGGATCTAAGACGCTACCATGATTAGGGGCCTCGATGATTCTGGGAAGGTGTTTTGGAGGAAACATGTCCAGTTAGTGGTAGACATTTGTGTGAAGGAGTTATACGTATGGTGAAGGATGAATGCAGCCTCCCCTGTCTTTCTGAGGGAACTTGAGCTTTCTCTGTGGAATCCTAATTTTGTTGGATAGTTATATATTTCGAATTCAATTTTCTGTTCTTTGATCCGTATATGCAGCAACTAGCTAAGTTAATGACAATTTCTTGACTTCATTATGGTGGTCCTCAAAAACAGGGTTTCAATTCTACACTGACAGAATCGGTGGATAACCCTGGAAGAAGGGGTGGAGATCAAATCAAAGAAATGGAACTGAAACTGCATCCTGAATTGAAAGAATCATTGCTCGCGATTTGTAACGACCCAAAGACAACAGTCGTCGTCCTCAGTGGGAGTGATAGAAGTGTCTTAGATGATGTACTGCCTTACAACTAGCAATATTTCAATTCCTTCATCTGTAGGGACGTTTCCCCGTGTAAAATTTGTACTTTTGCAGAACTTCAGTGAGTACAACATGTGGTTAGCAGCAGAAAATGGAATGTTTTTGCGATCTACAAACGGTGTATGGATGACGACCATGCCAGAACATCTAAACATGGACTGGGTTGATAGTGTAAAGGTATGATCATGTGTAGCTAGGTTCTGGCAGTGCATCTTTCAGCTCTAACTTCTCTGGTTCTCTTGACAATATTCAGCACGTCTTCGAGTACTTCACTGAAAGGACACCGAGATCTCACTTTGAACAACGTGAAACTTCACTTGTTTGGAATTACAAGTATGCAGGTGATCTTACTTTCATCATCCATTTCCTTTCAAGATAATTCAGTCATGCATTTCCTGTTTGTAGCTATTCAAAGTTTAGTCTTGCCTTGGGTGTTGTGTCAATTCTCTTTTCCTTTTTTCCTTTTTTCCTTTTTTTTTTATAACATTTCTTCTTTTGGGGGGTTCTTCCATGCCCTTTTAGATGTTGAATTTGGAAGATTGCAAGCTAGAGACATGCTTCAGCATCTCTGGACAGGTCCAATATCAAATGCATCTGTTGATGTTGTACAAGGACTCCGCTCTGTTGAGGTTCGAGCAGTTGGTGTTACAAAGGTGACAATTGTTTCTTATGTGACAATTATTTTTCCCAATCTTCGGACACTCATGTATATAAAAACATGCAGGGAGCAGCAATAGATCGTATACTGGGGGAGATAGTACACAGTAAAGCCATTGCAACACCAATTGATTACGTTTTATGCATAGGGCATTTTCTGGGGAAGGTAAATTCTTTGAAGCCTTCAAAATGTCCTCACTTCAAGTTAATATTGCTTTGCTGTGAGCTTTAAGCTTTAGAATTCAAATTTCAACATACCCACTGTCCGTTTAACTAGTTCCAGATTTTGATGAAGTAGTCCCACTAATCTTTCAAAAAAATTGAGAAATCAAAGTAGGGTAGGTTGATCATTTGCAACTACATTCTTGTTTTCATGTGTGCATCTTGAATTTTGATGTTGTTGTAAGCGCTGCCCATTGTATTGCTACACTTACGTCTGTTGCCTTTGTAATATAGGATGAGGATGTATATACATTTTTTGAGCCAGAGCTTCCTTTTGACTGCATTGGTATTCCAAGAAGTAAGGTCAGTGATGCACCAAAGGTGCCCGGGGAAAGGCGATCAGTTCCAAAACTCCCTTCTAGTCGAACTAGTTCAAAGTCATCTCAGAATAGGAACAGGCCAGTTTCAAACTCAGAGAAGAAAACATCCAATGGACGACGGCCCTCACCTGAAAATGTGTCATGGAATGTGCTGGATCTGAAGAAGGAGAATTACTTCTCTTGTGCAGTTGGCAGGACTCGTACAAATGCACGGTATCTGCTCAGTACGCCCGACGACGTCGTTGCTTTTCTAAGGGAACTATCTGGAGCATCTATTTCAAGTGGGCCATCATGAAAGAAAAAAAAAAGGATAGATGATGCTGGTTGCATCAAGTGATGAATGATCAGTACCAAGTTTTCGATTGAGGGAGATTTGTATGGGATGATATTGAATAAACGTTTATACCTTCTTTGCTTTGGATATAGATGTTTGAATTCAAAAGTCAACAAAGTAAAGAAAATAACCTTAAAGCTTGCTATTAATACTCCATCCATTCCAAGTTTTTTGTCATAGTTTTGAAAACGGACTAGAAAGGAACGAAAGACAAATAAATTAAAACGTGCAGAGTAATAGACTTTTTGAAACACACCTACCGAGCAACTCAAATCACAAGCCCTTGTCACAACAATTATATTTGGAGTCACACATTAACTTCAAAAGTGTCTTTTGGTGGACTATTTTATCAGATTTCCCATAGGGATGGATTTCGTTCAGGATTACACTAGCTTTGTTGTTGTATTGTAAGTTCACAAAACTAAATAAAAACAATCCAAACTAAACATACCCTTGCATTGTTTACTGCTGGAGCTCAACAAAAATGCTTCTATACATGTATTCTGCCTATAGAATACTGGCAAAATACAAAGCTACTTCCCAATCAAAACAACACAACACAAATGGAGTAAGAAACAATTCATAATTCCAAATATATTAAGATCCAACAAATCGACCCTTAGCATACCGTGCTGACAAAAGATGCATTGGGAACTCCTACACAAACCTCCTCATAGCACATTAAACATTATTAACTCATAGATAAACTGACAACAACAACCTAGTGTAGGAATTCTAAACACTGGTACGAACCTAAATATTTTTAAAATTATGGCTACTAATGATGAATAAGGACTAGACTAGAATATAAAGTCAAGTAGCATATTGATCCAAACCAGAAGTCTGCTCTCCAAATCCTGAGGCTCTTCTTATGCATCAGTTTTTCTATTTGGTTCAAACACATTTTTGATCAGTGATTCTTTAATAGACAGCAACTCAGGGAACTCCTTTTTCAACTTGGATGCGTCCATTTCATTGTTGCTGCGAGGTGCAACAATTACCTTAGCCTGCTCTTCCAATGTGAAGTTGGACCATTTAAATTCTGGGTTTATGTATTTCTTGTACATCTCCAAGATCTCGTTATGGCTCACAACACCAGGGTTTGTGAAATTCCATATGCCTGTGAGATTACGCTTTGCCATCTCGATTGAAATTGGAAGAAGCTCATCCAAAATTGTCATGCTGTTGGGAATGTTAACCACTTTATTGTAGCGGCTAATCTTGGTAATGAAGTTACGGGGGTTGTTGAGGTCTGAAGATATTGGCATCCGGACTCTGAGGGTGCAGACATTGGGGTACTCTTTCAACAACTCTTCAACCTGGTGGAAGAAACAAACAAAAAATATTAATATTTGTAAAAGATTGGCCACATGCAACACAGAATCTTAAGGAGTACTTACCATGGCCTTGGTCTTTGAATAGAAAGAACCGGTGAAATTGGGTGTATCCTCCTCTTTGAATCCAATGCCAGAACCTTCTGGGTGTGCAGCATTGTATTCAAATATGCAACCGGTTGCAAAATTCATCATCAGTAAACCATTCTCTTTACAAACATCTGCCAAGTTGAGAGTTCCAGCAACATTTGTGCGAATTGTTTCAGTCTTATGACTCTCACACCAATCAACATTGGGCCTACCAGTGACACCAGCAGCGTTGAATACATGTGTGGGCTTCACAGTATGAATGTCTGTCAAAAGTTGTGAGCGATCCTCCAGACGTCCCCTTCCATACTCGTAAGGAATTCCCTGTTTCTCACATAGTTTGCCTAGCAGACCACCAATCCACCCAGTCCTACCATAAATCAAAAACTTGTAAGGTGATTTACTTGGGGAGTTGCTGATCTTGGAAGCTGGAACTACCATTCCGGTATGATTGGCGTTTGCTAAGCACTCAGATGATCCAGTATCATCCTTTTCTGCTCCATCCAAATTTCTCTCTACCCCACCAGGCATCATCAGCATTCTAGGATGGGGAAGCAATGCCCCGGAGACATCTCCCCACCAATCAGGATTATTGATATACCAATCCATGGTTTTTTTGAGACCCTCTGCCCACGTGGTCCTCTCAGCCCAACCCAAGTTCTTCAACTTCTGATCATCTAGAAAATACCTCTGGTCATTGAAGGGCCTATTCTCCACGTACTGAATGCTTGCATCTGGATCCTTGTTAAAAAGATTGGATATATCTTTGGCAACATCAATCACTCGCCTCTCTTTCTTAGTCCCTATGTTATAAACATGACCAACATCTCCTCGGTGAAGAATGACTTCAAAAGCCTCAGCAACATCCTCACAATAGAGATAACTTCTAACATTTGAACCATCTCCGTGAATAGGAAGAGGCTTCCCATTCATAGCTAAAAGTATGAACTTTGGGATTAGCTTCTCAGGAAATTGATTGGGACCATACACATTGTTCCCTCTAGTGGTGATAACAGGCAATCCATATGATCTTCCATATGCCATAACAAGCATTTCAGCCCCAGCTTTCGTGGCTGAATATGGGTTTGTGGGAAGGAGTTGTGAGGCTTCATGGTTTCCTACAACGGCATCTTCATCAGTCTCTCCGTAAACCTCATCAGTGCTGACATGGATAAACCTTCTGATCTGACCAGTAACTTTGCATGCCTCTAGTAGCACGTGTGTGCCATAAATGTTGTTCTTGGTGAACTCAAAGCTATTACCAAAGGAGTTGTCAACATGGGTCTGAGCTGCAAAGTGCATTATAGTGTCAATGTTCTCGGTGATGAGAAGGTAGTTAACAAGATCAGCACTGCCAATGTCTCCCTTAACAAACTTAAAATTAGGGGAAGATCGAGAAGGGGAAAGATTTTTCAGGTTTGAGCAATAATCAAGCTTATCAAGGACAACAATCTTGTACTCAGGGTAACTCCGAACAAGGCGGTTGGCAACATGAGATGCAATAAACCCCGCAGCTCCAGTAATAAGTATATTCTTTGGGGTGTAGGTAGACATTTTGATGTCGAATTTCAAATATATTCAGAGTTTAATAGCAACTCAAACCCTGCAAAACAAAACAAGAATTAACTTCATCTAATCAACAACTGTCAAACCTAAAGCTTAAGAAAAGCATGAAAGAAAAAAAAACTGTGTTGCTCGGACACTTAAAAATGTAGACAGGTGGTGTTGGATTTCTCAAAAGTGTGTTTTTGGAGAATCAGACACAAGGTGCGCCAACATTTCTGGAGAGTGTGAGCAACATAAATAAAAATGACTTCTTTATTTAAAATAAATAACCAGGTAATCTGAGCACCAAAGATCAATTAAACCACTTCATGAATGTTGAATAAGCAAACATACACCAACAAAAACATTAACCAAAAACAAACTCCAGGAACATCAATAAATAATTTCCCTAGATCAGGGATGAAATAAACTATAGATATATAATACAAACCAGCAAAAATATCAACCAAACCAATTATGTAACAAATCACCAATTAATCAAGTAGACCATACGATTTCTCAATATGCATTCCAAAAAAACCCAAAAATTGATTTTTTAAAAAACATATCAGCACAGAAATCATCAGATCCAACATGGTTCTCTTAAAAACCCAACACTGCCATTATCAATTATAGATCTGGATTATTACAATGACAATAAGATGGATCAATGCATATGAGCATTTCAAACGCAGATCTAGCTAAAACCATGAACTTTTTAAAAAAATAATAAAATACCCAAATCATGAATCGTAAACAAGAATTAATATAAACCAAAAAAGATTAAGATTCGCTTACAGTTTGTTTTTTTTTGTTTCAGAACCCAATAAGTATCCACCCCGAACTAAAAAAATGGAGACGATTTTTTGAGATTCTCAATGAGTGAGAAACGGAAGAGACTTTTAGAGAGAGAGCGTGTAGTCAAGTATCTTCCTCTTTGTATATTTATACACGCAATTACCCTCAACAGAAAAGAAAAAATCTCATGCAAAAATCAAATCATCTTCTCCATATTTTTTACCAGAAAAATTAAAATGGAAACAGAGTAATTATGAGTTGCAGCGGGGAGGGTGGAAATTACTTTGTTGCCCTTGGAATGGTGGGTGAATTACACCACGCGGATTTTGTGGACATTTATTTGTGGGCTTGTAAATTGGGAACGGTGGTTGGTAAAACCGTTAAGTTGTTTTTATGTTTAATTAGGTAATTGCACTTTAATCCCTCGGTTATTGAAGTAATCTAGTTTTGATCTTTTTTTTATTTGATAAAGTATAGTTAGCTCCCATTTGAGTACAGCCGTCAGGGCTAGGCCAGTTGGGCCAGCTCGATTCAGTTCGTAATTTAATACGATTGGTTTAAGATTTGAAAATTTATTTTATCATATTCTTTAAAATTTTCTATCATTTAAAAAAATTACAAAAATTCCTACTATTTTCTATTATCTGATACATCATTGTACGTGATGAATTGATTGGATACATCACTTTACATGATGTATCAGAACGTCAGATACATCACTTTACGTGATATATTAGGACGTACGTGATGTATCCAGATTCTACCTAAAAGAAGCGATTTCATGTAATTTTTAAAAGAGTAGAAATAAAGTATAATTGAAAAAAAACACTACAGGATTTAGGTAAAATTTACTTAAGATTTTTAGAGCCCATTTAAGAATAGAGTTTTTTAGCTTAATCCGGATAAGTACACTATTCCGTAGGGCTTGAGCATTGTGGATTGGACTGACCCTTAAGTCAAATAAAAAATAATTAAAAATAAAATAAAATAGAATATTAAAACTAACAAGAAGAATCTAAACTGAAAGACTTAAACCATACATATAAATATTACAAAGTTCAAAAACATAAATACTAAAAATATTTTCTTGTGTAGTTGTATCCAAAATATTTACATAAAGTGAACGATTTCGGATTGAAATCATATAACCAAATATTTATTTGAAGCCAAACTTAATAAGTATTATTAAAATTATTTTATTCATAATTTGAACTTGATTAACAAGCAGTAAACACCATGTAACATTTATTTATATTAACATTTTAAAATTAAAACTATTAAAAAATATTCTTTTGCAAAAAGTGGGTTGGTCCGGCGTGACCCGTCAAAATAATGGGCATGTCCGGCCTCCCCCGTAAAGTTTCAAAGTCTGTATGAATTTAGCCCAAATAGGCTGAGCCAATCGATATTGACAGCTCTAGGTTTGAGCATAGATTTTAAAGTTGAAATTTGAAAATTGAGTTTTTGAAGTTGAAATTATGTTTTGACATATATTTTTCTTAGAAAAAAATTAAAGTCCTCTGAGTGAAAGTAAAATTTCTTCTAAAAATGGTCAACTTAAATATAAATTCTTTGTTGACGAATTTTCAAAATATGATCCTAAATATATAATCAAACATTTATTATTATTCTCAACAAATGGAGTAAAAGTACATTAACATACTTCCTTAATTTTAATTTATATGAAAGTGTTTGATTGAATATGAAGATTACAAGTGATTGCTAGTTAATTGTGGCATTTTTTTATTGGTTTGTACTTTATATTTACTGATAATTAATAAAGAAATCATATAATGAGTGTCATAATCACACTCTTTGCTGTGAATTTTAATATTCCATAATTATACAGACATATGATAGCTGTTTTCATTTTTGTCGCGATGTGTATCTTTAATTAAAGTGTGAAATGAATTTAATTAAATTATTTTTTGACTGCCAAAAGAGGAGGTAGTCAACAAGCAAGGAAAATATTTATTCAAACTTAATTTTATAAGTAGCAACTAGGAGTAATAAATACGTAAAATCTATATTTAATTTTACTGGCTCCTTAATTAAGGGTGGGGAGATATATATGTTGAATAGTAACGGTAATCCCCTGGTATAATATGATAATTCACACAAATTCATAGTGCCAACAGATAATTATATTTTTTTATATTACAAAAATTCTTTTAAAATTTAAGAATTTCGGATATATCACTTAATGTCTTGATATATCGCGTTCTAATTTCGAATATTTCACTCAATGTCCTGATATATTATCTTTGTTGATACAAGACACACATGTTCCAATACCGAAAGAGTGATGTATCCAAGAATAGGAGAGAGTAGCGATTTTTGTAATTTTTTCAAATGGTAGAAAATTTTAGAGAATATGGTACAATAAGTTGTGTATTTAGATAATTTTTCATATAATATTTTTCTGTGAGACTTTTCCTTTTTTTTTTATGAATAAAGATATTTTTAAAAAATAAAATTCAAAAATACATAACTCTAAGTATTTATATTAAATGTTAAATATAAGACATAAGTTGTTCATATATTTCCATAAACATAATCATTCAAATAAGATGTTAAACAATTTCATATACCAAGCATTTCTTTCATAATCCTCATTCCTCATAAAAATTGTTTGTATAAATATAATTAGAAAAAAAATATTCCAAATATGATGAAGAATAGATTGATTTTTCAAAAAAAAAGTCATCTGCTCGACTTATCTGAGTGTGTTTTCAAAATAGAAAAAAATATTTTTAAATAATTAATTATATGAGGAAATGCTAAAAATGTATCTTAGATGATAGAATTGCCAATATACAAAATATTGTTATTTTTTTTGTGTTCTTTGTAAACTAACATTATTATGGTGCAATATGAAGGGAAAAAAAACTATTTCTTGAACAAAACTCATGATTAATAAGGCCGTATTAGAAATTCATTATTTGTGAATCGTTTAGAAAGTCCTATTAAGGTTTATGAAAGAAATGTTTGGCTACATGAAATTAATCAACATCGTATCTTAGTGTTTATATTTATTAAAATATATGAACAGTGTGTGTATATATATATATAATAAATAAGAGCTAGTGCATATTTTCGTATTTTAAGTCATGAATAAGAGTCATATATGTTTACGTAAAAAAAAAGAGCCTTACTGAAAATTACTGCATAAAAGAATTATCAATTTCACTGAACATGTGGAGGGGTTTGTTTTCTAACCTTTAATGGGTTCAAATATAGTTTTCCCCTCCTCTATTTGAATTTGAATAAATCCTTTGATTATTTTTTTTAATAGCTAAATTTTTGTATGAAAAAAAAAAAAGTTACCATGCAATTCTGCATTCTATGAGAGAGCATAAACTGAATACACATTCAAGTATAATTATTTATTCGTATTTAATGTTTACGTCAAAACAAATGTTCACATGATATATGTCTTATTTACCTCATCTAGTACTAATTAATCAGAGATATGTAACTAGAATACGGATTATGAATCTTATATTTGTCTGAGAAAATATATTGAATATGTATACTTACTAATTTAGAATCCCATAAATTAAATGGACTATACTCTCAAACCACTATAAGTTTCAAATTTTAACTTTGCTTCCATATTTAACAATGATAAAGTAAATTAATTTGGTATAAACACATAATATAATTATTTTTTTACCATCATTAATGCATTAGTTTGTCATTTGGGGACCAAACTCCAAAGTAACCAATTTAACGTACTCATTTACACTATTAGAGCTGTTATTGATCAAAATTAAAATAATTAAATTTAATTGATGTTTAAATTATTGAAATTAAATTAAATAAATATATTTGTTTATTTAATTTTGATTCGATTTAGTTCAATTGTTTGACTATTGATTATATACAAAAACAAAATTAAAAGGCAATGTGAGATAATATAAAAATAAATCAATTAGCAAACAGACATATATCTACATAATTCACCATACGTATTTTTTTCCTTTCAAGTTGAGTCTTCACTGACATTGAAAAAAATAAAATCAAAATCGAAAGAGTCATCATGGATCATGCCCCCAAGTTGATTTCATTAAACTCCACCCCTTAAATTATAAATAAATTTTGATGAGAACATATATAAGATATTTTAAATATATATTTTTATGTATATATGTCACGACCCAAATTCGGGTGTGATGGCACTCATCTCAACCCACCGAGATAAGTCAGCCTAATACCCAACGAAAGTAGATGCGGAAGAAAAAGAAAAGAATCAAAATTTAACTTAAGCGAAAACACGTAAAAGAAACTCAACATCCCCCAAGATTGGTTGTCACGTGTACAAGCCACTAATTTATTATCGAAGTACGAAAAGAAATACAGTCACAATGTCTTTGTCTCTAGAATAGGACTAAAACATAAGAAAAGAGCAAGAGGTGTCCGCTAGATAGATGTGACAGCTACCTCGACACTCGGAATGATAGCCTCGGATGTAGTAGAAAATGCTAGAAGATCAAGCAGGTCCGGGCTCACAACCTACACAAGTGTGGAAGCAAGGGGTGAGTACCAAACAACACGGTACTCAGCAAGTGGATAACTAAAACTAAGCAAAGCTTAATAGATACAAGTACTCCTGTCCTCCCAACCGAACCTCCTTAACTACAACCTGCATAAAATCAGCCCAACTCTACACTTGTACAATAACAACAGTATTACAGTCTATAAATTCTCATCAATGAATCATACCAAGTCAAGTTCAACATACACAGAGCAATATAGGGGTAAACACAAATTCACAAATGTCAGAAAGGTGCAATGCAATGCAATGAAATGATGCATGTCTGTCCTATCGGTACACATCCGCTGAATCACAGTCCGGAACCCATGGGGGACATTTCTGTCCATGTAACCTGCCACGGAGCGTGTGGCCCGTCCCCTCAATATATATATCTTGCCACGGAGCGTGTGGCCCGACCCCTTTATTTCATAATACCTGCCACGGAGCGTGTGGCCCGACCCCTTTATTTCATATCATTTTCAGTCTCAACACAATATGTCAGAACCAATGCAATCAATTCATGTTCATATAATTCACGATAATAACATGACAACAACAATAATTTTTCCTATCTCACATCAGCATAGTGATTTCACAGTCCAAGATAAACCCATAATCACAACATATCAATTTCACCAATATATGTCATTAAATCACCATTTTATACCTCTCATCTCCATCTTTAAGGCCAATCATACAATCAATAACCAGTCTAATTTTCATTACTCTCCAGTACACCTAACATGGAAATACAAGCATCTATAAGCTTAAACTGAGGTTTAGAAATTCACTTGCCTCAAATAATCAAGAAATTACTTCGGGACTTGAGCCTTCCCTTTTCGTTGGGCCTCCAAATAAGTATAATCTAATCAAATAAATAACCACAATAAGATTTCGAGAAGAACAACCCCCATATTACTATATGTCTAACTTAGACCCAATCTATAGTCAATTTCATAATTTTGATGTCAATTAGTATATCAAGTCTCATAGCCTTAAATTTTAAGCTTAGGGTTAAGTCCCAATTTCTCTAAATATATAAAATCTAATGATCTTCATTTAATACAATACACCTAATATTTAATTACATATATCAATACTTAAATCATAGAATGATAACTATAAGAAAATCCAAAATCAAAGCTAAGGTACGCAAAGACTACATCTAACCATGTAAATGAATATTAAACCACCGAATTAGACCACAAACAAACATAAAAAAAAAACTATTGTCAATAAATCAATGATCCATTCTATAGCATCTTAGCCTAATAATTATCCCACAATTAATGTCCAATCATTACCCATAGTTTACCACTAATATTCTAAAATTTTTCCAACATAACTCGTGCAGCAATTCAATTCTTCTCATTTTTTTTTTCCTTCTTAAAAACTTGAACTAACAAAGAATATAATAGTGGATGAAAAGTCAGAAGACATAAAACTATGCAAACTAATTGATATGCTCTAAATCAATGGATTTTATTTTTACCTCGAGAAATCGTGGTTGCTCTTCGTCTTTCAAAACAGGTGACAGGTGAGTTTCTGTTCTATTTTTTTTTTGTAAAAGTAATTAGATACTAAAAGTGACAAACCCTACTAACCTATTTTAATAAATAAAGTGGTTTAACATATTAACTAAACTAACACTTTAGTCCATCAATTAAATTAGTTATCTAAAGTTACCCCTCAACTAATTAACTAATTAACCGTAGTTATTGAATAGTCCAAATTTATAATTATTATTATTTTTTATTTATTTATTTATTTATTTTTTTCGAAGAGAGTATTTTATGGAAGAGAGATGACTCATTCTCAAAATGGCCAAATGGGTCATTACAATATATAATTATAAAAATATGTGTATGTAATTTGTCAGTTTGATTTAATTATTTCTCAAGTTTTTTTTGGACGTAATCAAATATTATTGATTTTCAAAAATATAAAACCAAATCAACTCAAAATGCATCTTCCTCTTGAGAACAAGTAGCATTACTTGTCCACACAAAGTAAAATAAAATATTTTTTCCCCTTCTTTTGTATCATTTGTAAACTCTTGTTCTTGCCATAAGCCTTACCTAACACAAAACCTCAAAAACAACGTCTTACTTAACACCTACCAATTTTATTTCTGTTATATCATTCATTCAGATGAAACAGATGAAACGAGGGATATCTTGATCGGAGGAGGTCAGAACAGAAAAATATCATATGATCCAGTAAATTCGATAAGTAACACTATATATCAATTTGAAATGCGCATCTTTTTCTTCATAACAATTCACAATATACGTCTAACTCAATTGAAAAGAAAAAATTCCTTTCTTTGTCTCATTTATAAACTCTTGTTCTTGCCACAAGCCTTACCTAACACAAAGGCTCAAAACATTTATGTTACCTAACACACTCTTACTTCGTTTCTACAACGTCCATTGTAACAACCACTACTCTCTTTTTCCTTAGTCTTTTTTTGGAGAAGCCACGTCCTCTTCAAAGAAAGCAATTTCTACTTGAGGGGTCGTACGTTTTGTTTAATAGTACATAATTATTTATGTGATGAGTTATAATTATTTTATTTTTTTGGTTATATGAGAATAAAAAATAGAGAAGTACTTTTGGGTTTATTATTGAAGTGGAGAACAAAAATATGAGTGAGGAGACACATGAAGAACAAAGAGTACAACTATTAACGATTTTCGAGGACCTTTTCATTATTATTAACTAGTGTTACGTACTCATGTTTCGAATAATTTTATATTATCGTCGTTCACTTTTATTTATTAATTTTAAATTTAATTTGTATGTTTATTAAAAAATTATAAATAAGATAAGTAATTTTATTACTTTACCCTTTATTCACTTGAAAAAAAACTTTTTGGAACTTATAAATTTGTTTAGATTTTCAAAAATTATTGAATGTAGAGGTAAAATAATTTTTTTAAAAAAAATTATTTTTGTCTTAATAGGGTAAATTGATAAGTGATTTGAAATAATTATTTAAAGTAAGATGAATAATTACTTTCTCCGTCTCATATTAGATGAACATTTTACTAAAAATATTTGTCCCGTATTATTTGATCATTTACTAAATCAAAATAGAATTAATTAATTTTTTTCTATTTTACCCCTACAATTAATATGGCCTTTTGAATATAAACAATTCTCAATAATAGCTATTTTTATACTCTATGTATATTGCATTGATATAAACAAAGGGCAAAATACTAAAGTCTTCCAATTTATTAATAATTTCTTACTCACGGTATAAAATTGAAAGTGTCAATCTTATATGGAACGGAGGTAGTACTATGGAACACAGATATGATTACACTTATTTAATTTAGTTTAATCATTTGTCACTCTTTCGATTTAAAAATTCTTCCTCACGTTCATTTTTACTTTTTTAACATTAATTACTTATTTTTCAATATCTAAGATTATATATTAATTAATATGATATATATTGTGATAAAAATATCCATATTGAACATTTTTTAAGAGGCGTGTAAAATTTAAAGTTAACAAGTAAAAGTAAACGGAGAAAGTAGCATCAACATGTTCTCTGCCTCGAGAAATTGTTCCCTTTTTTTTCTTTTCCTTTTTTTGGTTTATTTATTACTCCTTTTATTTCATATTAATTGAATTTATGAGACAACGTACATATATTAAAAAATACTCAAGGACGTAATTTGAACCATACTTTCCACTATTACCCTTTATAAAATCATAAATATAACGTTGTAAGTAGTGTGATTTATCTCCTAGAAAATATAAAACTTCAATAAAATAAAAGGGTAAATATTAAAAAAATTTCAAAACATCCATATTAAACTTTGAACAATTCAATTATTTTGAACAATAAAAAATCTCTTAAAAATTTAATTAATATAAAATAGAGGGAGTAATATTTATTTATTTATGTCTCCCTGTCTGTCTGGTCGTATATGCCTTTGGAAATAGGTCCTTTCTGGAGATTTGCATGTATTTCATGTGGATGTTTCAAACAGAGTATGATCATATTAATGTCACCACCGTCAAATATTTGCTTCACTTGATATTTATATTAAATTAAATAATTATAATTTTGATAGTTTAAAATGGAAGTGGCAATATATATCATTTAATTATAATTATGTGATAAATATGTAAGTGGAATATAACCACAATTTTTTGAATTGCATTCCACTTACACACTCGAATTACGATATATTTTAATTGAGAACGAACACATGATAAAGTGTTCGTATTATATATTTTTACCTCATTTTAAAAGACATTTATGTTTGTGTTCTCAAATACGTTTTGGGTAGATAAACTAACTACTAAAATATGTTACTTTCTTTATTCATTAATCTGAACAAGTCATAAAATTTCAGGCCAATTTCAATTAAAGTTGATGTGTATAATTAACAGAGGTAACATAATTTATATGATTAACTTAACTATTTAATAGATATTTGAAAACATGTGTAATTTTTTTCAAAATTTGAATAAAAAATGCCTAGTTGGAAAGCGACTTTCATATTATTATTTCAAAACAAACATTATAAGCTTTTCCCACTCCTGAACTACATAGGTAAGTTTGTTAATCCAACAATACTTATGAATATTTTAATAAGATAGGAAAATAATGATTGTATCAAATCATGACACGTCGCAAATAAGTATAGGACAGTAAAAAATATTTATTTTACTAGAACGATGACCCACCTATCAACTTGTAAATTATTGAACATATGAAATTCTGTCAATTCAACAAGATTTGCAAAACAATTAATGTAATAAAAATCAAATTAGGTCTTGAATCTGATTCATACCCCAAAAGCTATTTAAAAGAAGGGGGATATATCAAGCTTTATAAGGAGTTTAGAAATCTCATTTCGATTATAAATATCTCGAATCCAAATATTTTTTATTTGAGATTCCACTGTTTGGTTTGAAGCATCCTATTCAAACAGAGAGTATATTCACAACTGTGCACGATTTTCCATGAGGCTCAATATTAAATCTAACTCTAGCATCATGTTAAATAAAATTTTAAACTTATTTTCATACTTCAAAAACTAATTTAAAGAGAAAAATTATCCACACTTTATAAAAAGTTTGAAAATCTTGTCACGATCTAATAGTAAAAGAACAAAATTATATCAAATTTATAACTCGCAATCATAATTTGTGAACAATCGAACGGATGCAAATCTGCCAATCCGGCAGGCGGCAAGTATAATACACGTGAGTATAAGAATAAATAAAGGTAGTGGTGTGCCAAATATTAACTAATGATCTTATTATAATCTTTTTCCATTTTCCTCAATTAGATTACCTCCACAATAATAGGAATTATTTTTTAAGGGGTGCTTAAAGGAAAGAAAGACAAAGAGACAAAAAGTAAAAGAAAAACGTGTACAAATATCAATGACAAAAATAAATAAATAAATAAATAAAATGTATTTTGTTCCTAATTAACTAGGAATCACAATTCAAATATTGTGTAAGCTAATTATGTATCATGATAAATTCTTAAGGTTATGAGGTGTGTACAGTTGATATTGTTTGTACCCGGGTTTTTAATTGATAGGTTAAATCTTTTTGTCCAAGTGATTAAGTTGAAGTTTTGAACGTATAAATTTTGCTTTTTGCTATTTTATTTTGGGAAAAGAATTAAATATATCATTGAATTTTGAAAAAAGACTCATTTATGCCATCTATTAAAAGTTTGGCTCATCTATGTCATTGTCGTTTGAGAAAAGACTTATCTATGCCATTATTTTTTAACTCCGTTTTGCAAAACCACTCAAACAACTTTTAGCATTTTTCTATTGGAGTTTTGAATCAAATGTACTATTTTTGCTTCTTCTTCTCAATAACACAAAAAACATATGAAGAACACCAACACCTCCAAATTTCCAACTTCTTAAATTTTTACGAAATCACCTCAAATTTTAATAGTAGCATTCCTCCGAGCTAGATATCAAAACTCAAAATCTTTTAAGCTCGAATTCAACCTAAATCAATAAGACACATTTAAAATTTCTTCAAAATTTCAAAACTTTAGCCTCCTTTAATGGTAGAATTTTTGCCACAACTCCAAATCACTTGAAATTTTGAGCATAGATATAGTGAACTTTAACATAGTATTTTTTGAGTCTATATTCAAAATTTCAAGTTATAGAAAATGCATTATTCTCTTCTAAATCCTCAAGAAGCTTGTTAAGTTTTAAAGATATTCGTAGAAATTGATATTATGTTGAGACACTAAATGAAATGAATATTGAATACCTTGGAATAATCAAGAGTGTCTCAGGCCAGAAATATATTTTGAAAAAATTACCAACTTTGTCATTTGGCCTATATAATGCAAAAATTAGTGCAACTTTGTCATCGGGCACATTTACTGATTAAAATATATTTGTGCTATGACATGATCGATTAGGTCATTCCGAATCAATAATGATGAGACGGATTCTTGAAAATTCAACTGGACATCCGTTAAAGAACCTGAAGATTTTTACGAATGATGAATTTTCATGTGCTGCTTGTTATCAAGACGAATTAATTGTTAGATCATCAACCCTAAAGGTTGGCATCAAATCCCCTGGATTTTTAGAGCGTATACATGGAGATATATGTGGATCTATTCATCCACCTAGTGGATTGTTTCGATATTTTATGGTCCTAATAGATGCATCATCTAGATGATTTCAAGTGTGCATGTTATCATCTCGCAACCTGGTGTTTGTGAAGTTAGCACAAATAATAAGATTAAGGGCGCAATTTCTAGATTATCCAATTAAGGCTATTCACCTTGATAATGCTGGTAAATTTACATCCTAAGTTTTTGATGATTATTGCTTATCAATTGAAATAAAAATTGAACATCTTGTTGCTCATGTTCATACTCAAAATGGTCTTGCAAAGTCATTTATTAAGCGCCTACAATTAGTAGCATGACCCCTATAGAAAATCTTGCAATACATCTAATGGATGTACTTACAATTTACCTTTATGGTTCACTTGATAATGAAATTTACATGAAAATCTAGAAGGATTAAAATTGCCTGAAGCATATACTAAGTTTCGGGAGATGTACTCAATAAAATTGCAAAGATCATTATATGGTCTGAAACAATCAGGGAGAATGTGGTATAATCGCCTAAGTGAGTAATTGATAAATGAATGTTATATAAATTATGTCATTTATCCATGTGTTTTTATTAAGAAAACGGAATCAGAGTTTGTTATACTCGCCGTTTATGTTGATGACATAAATCTCATTGGAACCCCTGAAGAGGTCCGAAAGGCGATTGAATATCTAAAGAAAGAATTTGAGATGAAAGATCTTGGAAAGACAAAACTTTATCTGGGTCTGCAAATTGAACATTTAGCAGATGGGGTCTTCATTCATCAATCTGCCTATACTGAGAAAATCTTAAAACGATTTTACATAGACAAAGCACATCCATTAAGTACTCCAATGGTTGTTTGATCTCTTGAAGTGGAAAAAGATCTATTTCGACCTTCAGAAGAGGATGAAGAACTTCTTGGTCCTGAAGTACCATATCTCAATGCTATTGGTGCATTTATGTATCTTGTTAACGCAACCAGACTTGATATAACATTTTCTGTTAATTTGCTGGCAAGGTATAGTTCATCCCCAATGCGAAGACATTGGAACGGTATCAAACATATTTTGCGATACCTAAAGAGTACCATTGATATGAGTTTATTTTATACTAACAAAGGTTGTGCAGACCTTATTGGTTATGTAGATACATGTTATTTATCAGATCCACATAAAACTCGATCTCAAACAAGCTATTTATTTACACACAAAGGAACTGCTATATCATGACGATCTACAAAGCAATCTATTGTTGCTACTTCTTCAAATCATGCCGAAATAATAACAATTCATGAAGCAAGTAGAGAATGTGTGTGGTTGAGATCGATGGTACAGTTCATCAAAGAAAAATGGGGCTTGAAAAATGATGTCAAAGTACCCTCAGTTATATTCAAAGACAATGCCGTGTGCATAGCTCAATTGAAAGATGACCTCATAAAAGGAGACAGAACGAAACATATTTCACTAAAATTGTTCTTCACGCATGATCTCCAGAAGAGTGGTGATATTGATATACAACAAGTTCGTTCGAATGATAACCTTGCAGATTTATTCACAAAGTCATTACCAACATCACCTCCATAGAAATGCACTAAGGAACCTCCCAAATCCTATTTATGATTTTTTTTTTCAATGTTAAAGAATCAATTTCACATTCCTCAGTATCATATTTATGCAGAGTTCGTACATTTTGGGACAAAAAAAGTTAATTTTTAAACACCCAATTTAATCCATTGATTCACTAATACCTTTTTGAGGAGATAAAGAATTTCAAATAAATTAAACACCACCTAGGCACCTAATAAGTGTATAAAAAAAGAAGTAAATTTAAAAGAAATACAATTTTGAAAGAAATAAAGTTCAACAGGTTGCATGTGAATGAAACGAGAAAATTAAGGGTCCGGTCTGGCAATTATCACAAGCGTTGCCCATTAAAAGACATGTCACAATCTGGTCCCTCTCGCCTTTAAAATGACAAATGGGACCTATAAATGAACAATATTAATGTGTTTAAAATATAAGTTATAAAAAGGCACATTATTTTTGGCGTCTTCATGATTTCTATTTTTTGATGATTAATAAATAGTTTAGTGATTTTCGTTACAAAAACTATTTTCTAATTTTAGTGTTAAAAAAAACAAAATTTCAGTTCTTTTAATATTGCAAAATAAAAAATAAAAAAATGTAACTTTTATGTTACAAAGATTAGCTTAGTTTAAATAGTTTGTTGGTTGTAATAAAAAAAAGTAGAGTTTTTTCTTTAAAGATTGAATTTTTTGGGGTGTCAAAATTTGATGGTTTCGTTGGCTTCGTCTCAAGTTTTTCTGTGTAATTATTAGCTATTACTACTATACTTTTTTTGTCATAAAAAATTGGTCTTTATGGTGGTTTCTGCAAACTATTTTTTTTTACTTTGTGAAAGAAATATTCGGAAAACAATTCTGAATTCTATATAGAATCATTGCAAGTTTGCAACTTTTTTTTGGCAAAAATTAAATGATCTTTATTTTGTGGAAGAAAATTCAAGCTAGCTAGCTAAGTGAACAGCTTTTTTGCTAATAGAATTGGTGAAGTTGTGAGGAAAAAATATATTGTGGGAATTGGGGAATAGGAAAATTTCTTGGCTTTGAACTCGAATCGACCTTGTGGCATGGGCTTGCCTAGTGCCATTAACCTTTTAGGTCTGTTTTACGGGCTATTATGGTGGAGTATGGTTTATCTTGTGCCTATCCGAACGTAAACCACAAAAAGAAGTAGGCTATTAGATATTTATGTGTTGGAGGTGTAAGACATTTATTTATAGTAGTAATACCTTAATTAGATCAAATGTGAATCCAAAATTTAAATATAAATGGGTTCAATCATTAAGATTGTTAGTGTTCAACTCATTGTAACATTCGATTCTATTGAGATTTGAGTAGGTTTTTTACAATATCAACTAGAATATATTCGGTATAGTCTCATAGATGGGTCCGGGGATGATGGGCTTACCCTACCTTTGTGGGTAGAGAGGTTGTTTCTTGATAGACCCTCAGCTTAAGAATTATGGGTTCAGATGAACCTATAGCCAGAAGGCTACATACGTCTCCTTAGATGTTGTTAAAACATGAGCGTTTAAACAGAGAACAGTAATTTTCTGAACATTCATCTTTTGATTTAAACTGGCGTTCTACTCTATTTCTAATCACTAACTGCACGGCTGCACCAACAGATGTTTCAAATGGGTTGATCATCCCCGTGCTTGTGAATGGCATGAGAAAAGTATCTCTGCCTATAGTTTCCGTTACATTCATATATAATTGTTTACTTGTACAGTGTTCTGTTTAGCTCGAAGCCTGTGAATTTCTTTCCCATATACGAGGTTAAGCCTGTAAATTAAAATGTGTGTGCATAACTTGAACATGTAACTTATTCAATAAGTGATTAGTACAATAAAATAGTAGTAATCTTTTTGGTGTATTTTACAAAACTAACTTCCCGTAAGTATTAACATTAATTTGAGAGTGGGCAACAGTTGGTCTGAAATGGTGTCAAACTTTTCGGCCTAAAGCAATTTTAGAAGCTCTATTTGAACTAAACTAACTTCTAGATTAAACTCTTGATGAAATGTTTTTCATGTTAAAAGCACCTTTTGCTTAATCATATCGGAGTCATATTATTCCTAGCCGTGAAATGAAATAGATTGTAGAGGAAAAATGAGATAATACCCTTTAATTCTCAGCTTACTTTCTACTGTCTTTGCAACAATTTTCTCATTTTTCCTAAATGAGGTTTGCAAACTTATTGTTGAGACTTTATCGCAACTCGAGGGAAAAAGTTAACCATCGTAGCTGCTTGTTGCAGGGAATATCTTTGCTTTTGGATTGTTTCTGTCTCCAATGTGAGTCTTATGCTTTTCATCCCTCATTTTGTTTTATCGCACTTCTGTAATATAGAAAACAAAGTTCACCTTGACCAATTACTTCTTTCTCCATAATCCAGTATCATTTTATCTTTATTTTCAGGAGGACATTCATGAGAATAATGAGGAATCAATCAACCAAAAAGTTCTCAGGGTTGCCGTACATATATGGTCTCTTGAACTGCTTGATCTGTGCCTGGTGTGGCACCCCTCTCGTATCTCCTGACAATTTGTTGGTTACATCGGTCAATTCAGTTGGTGCTGTTTTTTCAACTTGCCTACATTGTACTTTATGTAATGTATACAGAGAAACAGAAAAAGATTAATAATCCTCTGTTGTATTATTCAATTACTAAAGCAGTTTCGTACTCATTCATTGCATAACCTTTTAATCTGTATGCCCATCTATGTTGTTTGTAGTTCAGGATGCTTGGATGGATACTCACAGTCTTTGGCCTATTTGCAATTATTGTACTTGGAAGCTTGTTTATACTTGATCTGGAACTCCGATGCATCATCATTGGTTCCCTGAGCTGTGCTTCCTTGATATCAATGTTTGCCTCCCCTCTGTTAATTATTGTATGTCTGACTGACCATTGACATTCAGATTTTCTATCAAGTTCTCATTCTCTAATGTTTCTCCGCAGATTCACTGACTAACTTGTATACCAGAATCTGGTGATCAGGACCAGGAGTGTTGAATTCATGCCATTTTGCCTGTCCCTCTCCACCTTCCTAATGAGTGCCTCTTTCTTTTTGTATGGAATTTTCAGTTTTGATCCGTTTATATATGTGAGTTTCTTTCTCTCACTTAAGAAATTTTTAAAGTTTTATCATTTTTTCCTCTCGCCTGACTCACGAAGGGTTTCTACTTAAATTTCAGGCACCAAATGGCATCGGAACACTTTTAGGAGTTGTACAATTGCTTTTATTTGCACATTACAGAAATTCTTCAAGGGTGGATTCTGCCCAAGGCTTTATAGTGTCTTATTCATGAGCTAGAAATTTAAGAAAGTAATGTCTTGTGCGTGAAAAAACACCTTGGAAGAAAGGTAAATTCTCGAATCTTGATCCCTTTCATCATCTATTTCATCCAAAAGAATCTAAATAGTTATATTCTCTACTTGTGCATTTTGTGAACATACATCTTTCATTCTTTCTCAAACTGTTAAATAACAAGTATACCTTTTCATTTGTACATCTCCCTTTATTTTGTCCTAGGTGAGAGTAAGTTCTCACTAGATTGCCTGGAGAATGATGGGGATTCCAAGTTCAAGGTGCTAGCAGTTCCCTAGTCGTTGAATGTCGAATATCTGTTTTCTGCATAGATTCTTCTGGGTTGAAACAACATTGAGGGCCACTAAATAATTATAGATATTTAGTGGAGTTTTTGATATATATATATATATATATATATAAAGATCTGGACAAAATCTATTGAGTCACGTGAACTTCTAAGTCTGCTTTACAGTAGATCTGCCCCTAGGTAATGACCTGATGAATGAGGTAGGGAGTTTTTGTGTGTCTAAGATTGTTTTTGCCTCTCATCTGATAGGTAATAAATACAGTGTTCTTCAGCATCCATTATTTTGAAAGTAATCATCCTGAACTTATACGTATGCTTTCGGAGTATAGTAAAAACTGAACTATAAAGAGAAATATAAATTCTTCAAAATCATTAGTAGTTGTTTCTCTGATGTTTTTGCCTCGTAACCAATTTATGTTTTACCTGATCGTATTTGAATCCATTTATCGACTTGATGAAGTGGCGTGACCTCTCTGATCATAGAGTATAAGACCACTGAACTTTGGCAGCTCACACTTTTCACCCATAAGTATAGGTCTTTTCCACACAGGTGAAGCTGAACCGTGATTTTGACATCCAAAATCAGCTTCAATTAGTTGATCTCCGCTAACGAGCAATGGTGAAGGACGTTTCTCTTTTTGGCTCCACCTCACAGATCTTTTTAGCACCTCCTTCACCGGACCCAACTCTGCTCGTGGCTCTGAACAATCGATGTTGGTTGAATCATCAATACGCGGTTTTTGATCCTCTGCTCTCCTTCTTGCATTTCTCCTCAAAGCAGCAATGATGCAGGTTCCAATAACTAAGGAACAGGTGCAAATTACCAGTAAGGCGATAGCTCCTCGTGTCGATATTTTCCATTTATCTTCTAAATTCCATATTGCTTCCATGTTGTATATCAAGTAAGTATCAGAAAAAATGGATGAAAGTTCAAAACTTGATATGATGAGATGATTAAGAGAATGAATTATGTTCATATATTTGGAAGGAAAAAAACTAGTCGTTGGTTTGTTTTATTGCTATCTCTAGGCGCCTTTGTGATCACTTTAATTTGGTACTTGAAAATTCCATGAAGTGGGGTCATCTTCCCATTGAATAATTGTCATTAGCCGTTTGTTACTACTAACTTCGATTAATCCGAATTTGCACTATATAAGTGCTCCTTATCAATATTTTTTTGACACTCAATTCGAGAACTTGAATTAAGAGTGGAAAAAATTATTGGAAAAAATGTTACAATGTTGACACTGAACCAAAAAAATTGTAGTATTAACTTATTGTATCAAAATATTGTTGTGCGAGCAACTATCTTGAAAGACATTTTTGCTCGATTAGGTGCAAATTGTTGAGATCGATCGCCCCTAAATGTTCCACAACTCTCTCAAACACGTATAGTCACGAAAGAATATTTTGTGAACGGTGGAAAAAAAGGCACATGAACTAATTTGTTTACAACAAATATAGTCATATTTTATTTACATAAAAAATAACCAAAATCATAGAAAATATACAGTGACTATACAATATAGCTTACCAAAAGTTATAGAAAATATACAACGACTATACGATATAGATTACTTATAGCATGAGTTATACACTGAATATATATTATGATACATTCTATACATGAAATATACACCAAATATATATGAATATACACCAAATGATCATTTTTTGATAATTAAAATGACCAAATGACCATCTACTATAATTATCCTCGAAAAAAATGGGTTGGGCTGCTTTTATAGGCAAGTTGCTCGAGTTGTTACAAAAAGAATTTAACTTAGGGTGTAGCTATTAAAGAATATATTCAAGAAAGAATTAAAAAAGCGCACTCGAGATTATTATTTTTTTGTCTTTGCGTTATCAACAAAGTGTATAATAATGTTAATAAAATTATATTCATGAAGACAATCCTCGATAATTAATTAAAATTTATGTGGACAAATTATGTTAGTTGGATTACTTGTATTCTCCATTTGACAAATTATGATAAGAGATAAACATAATAAGTTTACATTGAAAATTTATACATCCGAGTACATGAATTATATTATGATTAAATATTTGTTCGTTTACTATTATTTTTTAAGGATTTAAATCTCAGAGATATTACTATATCCTGAAGATTAAGGGGGGGCGGGGGTGATTTAAAAATTTTAATAGTCGACTGTCTAAAGGTGATAGTCGACTTAGCCTAAGGGGTGTTCATGGTCCTATTTGACTCGGTTTTTGGCTAAAACTAAACCAAACCAATTAAGGCGATTTTTTTAATATTCAAACCAAACCAAACCATTATAGTATAAATTCTATCGGTTTTGGTTTTATCGATTTTGTCGATTTTATCGATTTGGTTCGTTTTTTACGGGTTGAAATAATATATTTTATAATGCAAAAAAATTGACAACCTTATTTTCTACATTCGTACTACAAATCAATAGAATTTCAAAACAACTATCATTAATCTTCAAAGATATCTGAACTCGTTCAAAGATAGTGAGGATAGAAGAAAAATATATAAGCTAAATAAGTTACCATCTAAAGTCCAAGCTAGAGCTATAACAGAGAAGCAAATATGGTTCCAATAATAACAAACTTAAATATGTCCTGACTAGAACTATGTCAGATGTTCTTGTAAAGTATATAAGCTAAAATGATAAACTCTAAAAAGGGCAAAATATCAGCAACATAAATCCATAAATTGGTGGATTGTTCAACTCCTATGGTCCACGAAAGAAATGCCTTCAAAAATAAAGAATTGACAGCCTGTTTTGACTGTCTAAGTTCGATACCGAATCTGAGAAAATGAACCACTAGAACAAAAAGAAGTCCTTCAAGAAGCATCATTTTTTTCACTATTGCATGAACTAATTGAAGCATTCAAGCCGTGACCAATAGAAAACTTGTTACTTTACCTTTCTCCAAGATGAAACTATTTGAAAGAAAACTGAAAGCACGGAAGCAAAAATAACCTCGAAAGAAATTACAAATTTTCACCACGAGAAAGATAGCAACTACTGCATAGTAGTACAACCTCCACAACAATAAAATTAAGAAGGCTAGCCCATAAAAGGTTAATTATATACATTACTTTTTCATTAATCAAGTTGAGAAAAATAACAATGTCTTTAAACAGTCCTCCGAATGATCAACATTCAACACAAAAGAACCATATACCCAACTGTCACTAGAGAAATATCACTTAATTACTTGCATAAAAATGTGATTAAATACAAAAAATAAGTCAATAGCATAATTCAAAAGTACTTCAGGTGAAGCAGCGAATTTTTTTAAAAAATTAACTACCAAAGAGCAAAACAGTTGCACTACGAATTTCAATTGCAACATCCAAACTAATCAATGTTCAAGATTGTGCCAGCATATTCTGAAAAAGGAAAGAAGAAAGTTTAACAAAGTAGGTGTTAAAACTTTTTAAAACATAAAAGACATATTCATAAAGAGTTAAATGTGTAAATTTACCTTTTTCAACTATCTCAAGTTTCTGAATTTCTTCTAAAAAATCTTCAAGGTTGCATTCTTTGAAAGTTGATCTTAACCATTGTTGAGTGCAAATAAGAGCTTCTATTGTCTTTGAAGATAAAGAACTTCGATAAGAGTCAAGAATCCGACCACCGATGCTAAAAGATGATTCAGAAGCAACAGTAGAAATAGGAATAGAAAGAACATCTCTTGCCATCCTAGAAATAATTGGATATCTAGCCGAAGAAACTTTTCACCAAGACAAAATATCTAACTCTTTGGTTTTTCCAAATCATCTACCAAGTACTTCTCAAGTTCTGATTTATTTTCAGTATTGTCTTCATCTATCAAATATTTCTCCCATTGTGATTGCCACATCTCGTCACTATGCATGTTATCAATTTCATCATTCAAGCTTGTTTGACCGTCAATTTTATCGGTTTGAGTCCCACAAAAAAACTCATGTAATAATCATATAAGCTACTCAAAGTATCCATCATCTTTTTCGATTTTTTAGCTCCCACCAAATAACCATAAGAGTTTTTAAACAGATATTCCACATATTTCAACTTGTATCGAGGATTCAAAACAATAGCAATGAATAATAACTTGTTCATACTTTCAAAAGTACCTCAGTATTTGTTAAATTTAAGCTCCATCTTTTTAGCCATGCCACTCAAAAAAGAATCTTCACTACAAAAATATTTGCAAATTATCTTTTGAAGATTAAAGATCTCATGGAAGTAACATATGAAGTTCCTGAGAATTTCAAAGTTACCTGGTAGAAAATCTCAAGGAACTTAATGAATGAAAACTTTAACATTCTTCCAATCATCTATCAATAGATGCCCTCCCACATTATTTGTTTCTAAATAATACTTGAGGTACTTGTGATCATCATCATACATTCTTGAAAATGCCCTTTCAAATTTTACAGTTGTATCTAGCATCATATATGTGGAGTTCCACCTCGTCTCAATATCTAAAGTCAAAAGACCATGAGAGTCAGAGCCCGTTTGGATTGGCTTTAAGTTGGTCAAAACCAACTTAAAGCCCCTTTTTAGCTTTTGGACGTGTTTGTCTAATGCTGACTTTAAGCCATAAAGTTCTTAAAGTCAGTAAAAAATGAAAAGTTAGGATTCCTAACTTTTTTTCCAAAGTGCTTAAAGTCATTTTCTTTGACCATGGAAATTACTTTTATATCCCTTATATTTTAACTAAATTCCCAAACTACCTTTTTTTATTCTTTTAATCCTAAAATTCACATCATAAGCACTTTTATCCAAACACTCAACTGCTTATTTATAAAAATAACTTTCAGCACTTCAAAGTTCTAAAAGCACTTCATACATAAAAGTTACTTTTTTAAGCCCATCCAAACGGACTCTCAATCTTAACCTTCTCGACAAATGACTTAAAGGAATCAAACCTTCCAGCTGAAGAATTAACATATTTGATAGCATTTCTTACCCGAAAAATAGACTCATTTTGTTCATCGAGTCCTCTTTCACGATCAAATTTAGAATATGAGCATTACATCTAACAAGTAAGAACTCATTTCCTAAGATGCCTCATTTTCAATCCTCAATTCTTCTTTTCAAGTGTTTAATTGCAGAATCATTAGTAGTTGCATTATCTAAGGTCACCGTAAATATGTTATCAATTTTCCAATCAAATAAGCACGCCTCAATCCCCTTAGCAATTGTTTCACCCTTATGATCTGATGTTTGAAAAAAGTTGAGAATTTTCTTTTTCAGATTTCACTCATCATCGATTCAATGGGCAGTGACAACCATATCAGTTAGATTTTGAAGTGATGTCCACGTATCACTAGTAACACATACACGTTGATAATGAATAAACTTTTCAAGCTTTTTTTTCTCTTTTTGATATATTTTTCAAACATTGTCTAGCAACAGTGAAGCGAGAAGGTAATTGAAAATTAGGCAAAGCAACTTCCATTAATCTCTTAAAACCTTCCCCTTCAACAACTTTAAAAGGTTGTTCGTCAATAATGACAAACTCCAATGGCTCTCCTAATCTCATTGACGTTAATCACAACCTTTTCTACAGTACATGTACTATATGCTTGTTTTCCTTTTTTAACCACCTTGATTCTTGATTGATTTCTGTCAATAATTCTAAGAGGGGAATTAGGACAAACCTCATTTAAATGTCTCCATAGCGTTGAGGTCCCATTCGCACTTTCAGAAGCAAAGTTACTAGTACAGTAGTTACATTTCGCCTTTTTCTTACCCCATTTATCAAGATATTCAGTATAGTATTTTCAAACGCTGGATGTTCTTCTGTCACTACTCACAAGGATACGATTAAGGTCGCAAAGAGTTGTTTATTTTCATTTTTTTAGCATGATTTAGAGTAATATCACGAGTTTTATCACCGCCAAGCTCAGGTTCCAGCAAAGTAGTTGGAGATACTTTGTTGGTTACCTCCACTAGCTTCACCTCTTTTTGAGTAGTTGTAGTTTCCATCTGAAAAAAAAGTATCCGAAAATCTAAATAAATAGAGAAATTCAAAATCATTTGATAAAAACTAAATCAGCAGAAAAAACCTAAATTAGTGGAGAAAATCTAAAATAACAGAGAAATAAAATAAAAAAACACATACAAGATGAAAGACTAGAGAAGCAATTCAATCAAGTAAAACTTCAAAGACACAAAAATAATTACACAAACAAAGAGTAGGGAACATACAAAAAGTAACCAAAAAAGTAAAAGGAAGAAAAAGTTACAGACTTACAGGGATTAAAGCTTCTTTCACTCAATTGTTATCGTGAGAGACTGAGAGCAGATATGTGGAAAGTTTAATTATGCTTCCTTGATCTGCGAGATGCTAATTGATTTAATTAGCTTTCTTCCTTGTCTTGATTTATCTCTTTTTCTTGTTGACTTGTTTATAACTTATTTCCTGAAATAGAAGGTCAAGTCATTATTTAAAATATCTTAATGCTAACGTATCCTTCTTAGCTTTCATTTTTCAATTCACAATAATGTTCCCCCAGCAACTCTTTTGCTATCTTTATAACGTCTTATTAGCTTAAAATATATATACATTCATTTTAAATTTTGCCGTTGGTTTGGAAGTGCATATAAATTGACTTCAATATATTATCATTTCACGACAAATATTATTAATGTCATTTATCTTTTCAATTTTAACACATAGGATAAAGAAGATATTATAATGTACAAACCGATTTATATAATTTACTAGGCATTTGATTATGCAATTTGGAGCTCAAATTCAAAGTTTTAATTTAAAATTCGTATTTGTTTATGATATTCGAATATGATTTCGTCTTTAATTTGAAAATTTGATTTCAAAATATAATAAGGTCTTATCATATTGATTTGGCATATGGAGTTTTGTAATAATATTGAATTTTATCAGTCTTCGAAAATTATTATGATGATGTTGATCTGAAAGACTGTTATTCTGAAAAAAATTCTATTGACTATTTAATCTGATTGTCCTTTTAACTATACCCGATTTTCTCATACACATGGCTCACCAAAGTGGCAGGGGTCAAATTAAATAATGAAGAAATTATGAGCCCGTTTGGATGAGCTTATAAGTTGGTCAAACCAACTTATAAACCCTTTTTAGCTTATTGTGGTGTTTGCCTAATGTTAACTTTAAGCCATAAAGTTCTTAAAGTCAGTCAAAAATGAAAAGTTAGTATTCCTAACTTTTTTTCTAAGTGCTTAAAGCCATTTTCTTTGACCATGAAAATTATTTTTATATCCCTTATATTTTAACTAAATTCCCAAACTACCCTTTTTATTCTTTTAATCCTAAAATTCACATTATTTTCCTCATTTCTTCGGCATAAGCATTTTTATCCAAATATTCAACTGCTTATTTATAAAAATAACTTTCAGCACTTCAAAGTTCTAAAAACACTTCATACATAAAAGTTATTTTTTAAGCCCATCCAAACGGGCTCTATATTGACTAACTTTTGGGGGCCAAACTAGGGGAAAAAAACAACAAAAACCATCCAAGGAAAAGATAAAATTGGGAGGGGTTGTTTGTAGTGATTGTTAGATTTAGAAGATATTCAAAGTTAAGATAATATTTTTTTAAAAAAATTTAATTAGTTTGAATTTGAAATGTCTAAAAAATATCTTAAAAGAATTGAAGATAATTTACAAAAGTTAGTTATAAAATCTGATTGATTTGGAATTAAAGTAAATTAGACAAATTAAGAAATCAAAAGTAATCGTAATTTAATTGCCTACGACTTTTAGTCAATGTTTTAAAATACGAGGGCATGAAGCGAGATGTTTTATGCAGCACAGGGCGAGGCGTATATATCTCAAGTATCTTCAATTTGAATTTTATTACTAAAATAATAAACAAAAGCAAAAACTTAAATAATTTTGCAAATAAATTTAAATAAATCACCTTATTAGAGAAAGATAACAACATAAAAAATGATAATAATTGAGATAATCCTTAAACTTAAATCAATATCTATCTTCATATCTATTAGTCTTTCTCATCCTCAACTAATATTTGCAATAATTATTGTTTTTGTATTTCAAAAAAGGAAAGGATAAAAGTGTAGAGTAACGATAAAAAATGGATAAATATAGCGGTATGAAATCTATATTTTATCAGTTTTAGGCACGATTATCTAAAAAATATTATGATAGTGTCATTTTATATAAGATGTTTATTAATTTATATACTTTTAAAAATCCCTATAACCTGAAAAATATGACAACATAAAGTATAATTATTATTACACCAATAATAAAAAATATGATTTATAGCAAAAATACTTTTAAAACAATAAAAATCAAAATTAACATTCAAGAAATATGTTTTTACGTCAGAAACTTAAGTTTTTATGTTCGATACTAACACTCGAAATTCTAAGGCTTACGCTGTATGAATCTACGCCTTCAATTTGTGCCTTGAAAAACATTTTTTAAACCCCCTCGTACCCCAAAAATATTTTTGAAAACACTGCTTTTAATTAAAATTATACCAATTATATTTTTAAAAAATAGTTTAAAATACATGCATAATAATTAGTAAGAAATTGCCTAACAAACTATTAAGAAAATTTCAATTATTTATATTCTACTTCGCATAAGTGGCCAGAAGTTCCAAGCGCAAGGGTTCATTCTGCTATTGCTTAATACATTGCTTATCACATAGGAACGCCATTAACATCGCCTACATCAGATTCGTTCAGCTCAGGTTATCTGTTCCCAGGTATGAACCTCCTTCATCTTTTGGGTTTACGGTCTTTGTGTTCTAATCGGTGCTTGCTCTGCTTTAGGGTGTGATGGTTTGATCTCGAGTTGCGTTTCTTCGTTTTTCTGGCCTCTTAGTCGAATTTATTTCGTTTCTGTGGGATTTGGCGTCTTCGGATGTATATATGTTCGTATTTGAGCTTCATTTTTCTCATGCATGATAATGTCATATCGCTGAGTGTTTGTTTGAACTGAATTTGGGGATTTTTGTAGGGGCTTTAGGGTTGAGCCGCCCTTGATTTGTTATTTTTTACTTTTTGATAACCGTGATGCTCGACTAATTCCATGTCATATCTGCCACCTCCCATCATCAACAGGTAGCAAGTAACTCTGGCCACTAAGGCTGTGATTTGAACCTGAGACTCATAGTTCTCACCCTCTTCATAGACTACTAGGTCACACCCCTAGGTGCTATCTGTTAAAAAAAAATTGATTAGTTGCTTAGGGGTAGAAGTTTTTTATGCTCTGTTGATGCTCTCTCCCTCACTATTGATTTTAGGCCCAGGGTTTTGGGGTGGGGATGGAAGTCATTTGCTAACACCCCATTGTCCATTATAGTTTTCATAAGTCACTGATATGAATTGGTGTTTTCTTCTAACAACTATCTTTGATCTCTTCATAACCAAGACAAGATAAAACAAAGAAGATGGCTGGTCGAAATCGCGGGCCTCCACTTCCAATGAAAGGTGGTCCTCATGGTGGACTTCCTCCGCCAATTCACGAGCCCCCGTTTTCTAGGGGTCGCGTGCCGGTCCCTCATCCGGCATTGCTTGAAGAAATGAGAGAATCACAGTTTGGAATGGGCTCCAGACCAATGCCTCCGCACCCTGCTGTCCTTGAGGAACACCTGGCTAATCAGCATGATGAGATTCAAGGATTATTAGTTGACAACCAGCGGTTGGCTGCAACTCATGTAGCACTGAAACAAGAAGTAGAAGCTGCTCAATACGAACTTCAGCGAACTGATCATTATGCCCATTCTTTGCATATGGAAACTGATGTGCAAATGAGAGAACTTTATGAGAAGTCTGCTAAGATGGAAATGGATCTCCAAGTAGCTGATGGTATGAGGTCAGAGCTTATGCGAGTGCGCTCGGATATTAAGGAATTTACTGCTGCCAGACAAGAGCTTACTGTTGAGGTCCAAAGAATGACTCATGATTTGACCAGAATGACTGCACATTTACATCAGACTCCAGCAGTAAAAGCTGAAATTGAAGGTCTAAAACAAGAGCTGCAGCGAGCAAGGTATTTTTTTCCCAGAGTTCTGCTCTCTGTGGAACATTTTCAAATTGATAGTTTCTTACTGTACTCTTGGCTTACAGGGCAGCTATTGAGAATGAGAAGAAAGGATATGCAGAAAACTATGAACATGGTCAGGTTATGGAGAAAAAATTGCTAACAATGGCTCGAGAGCTTGAAAAACTTCGAGCTGAGGTTGCTAATGCAGAAAAAAGAGCTCGAGCAGCAGCAGCTGTTGGGAATCCAGGTACTTTTCCATATCCAAGTTCAGAAAACTGTAAAATGCAGGTACGAAAAAGCACGTTGAAAGATCCATCTTCTGAAGAGGACAAATTTTCCTTGCTTTTGTGTTTCTCAGTGGAATTGTCTTTGCTTGATACAAGCACTTTTAAGCATGATTGAATAGTGATGTTATTTTAACGTATTAAGCTGCTATATGGTTCATGTAGTTACCTAAGTGTCTATTTGATTTATTGCTTCATATCATAATTCGAGTTTTTCTAATAATATTTACTCTTAGTGGATAATAGAATTTATCAAATCTTACATTAGGGTTAAGTCCTCAACAAGCTTCTTTGGAGTGTATTTAAGTTGCTCCATAATACTGTTTAACTCCTCGTTTGTTTAACAAATAACGAAAAACGGGTTTGGAATATTTTATTGGAGGTTCAAATCTCTGACAAGCTCAGTAGGATATGATTGCTCCAATTGGTGCCCCATTTAATTTTTATTTGTATACAGACAGAAAGAGACGCACGTAATCTTTCGAAGTTGCTGCTTTAATATTTCTCAAATTTTTTTGGACATAGAATATTAGTACTGTATCAGTTTCATGAAGTTCATCTTTACCTGCACAGGTGCAGGGTACAATGCAAATTATGGGAATCCGGAATCTGGTTATCCAGGAAATTATTATCCTGCTAGTTACGGAATGAATCCTATGAACCCTGCTCATCCTGTAAGTAATTCGCTGTTGTGGTTTTGACATTTGATGGGATTAAAAAGTGTGCAGAAGGATAGCAGTATTTTGCTCTTGTTCCTTTAGATGAAATGTGACTTCTTTTCCTTTTAGTATTTGATTTTCTAAGTTTAGTTGTTCTTTTATACTTTTGGTGCAGGCTGGAGCTGAAGGTTATTCTCAGTATGGACATGGACCTGGTGCTTGGGGTGGTTATGATATGCAGCGAGCTCAAGGACCCAGATAAACTAGTTCATGTAGGCTCTCACATGGTGTTGTGCCTGCTACTTTCCGGTACGTCAAAATGGATCTTAGAATTAGATTTGAAGTGTTATACTGAATGATCTTCTTGAGAAATAGTTTTCGTGCTGATATTGTTGTTTAATGGTGTAACTGTCTTGCTTCTTGTGAGAAAAGTTTTAGCTGCCTGCTAGATTTTTATTAATGTCTGCTGTATCTAGTCTAAATAGTTGTCTGCAAAATCAGTAATTACATTTTCTGATATGCAGTCGCTTGAACTTTAGCCCCGTATTCACTTATAAAGAAAAGTAAATTTACCTATTTTAATGACCTTGCACTATTAAAGCTTGCGTAGAGTTGATCTTCTATCAGATTTTAAATTACGGGAAACCTCTGGAGAAAGAATATCTAGTTTCTGTCAGATCCTGAATGCATTAAAATATACAAATTTCTTTTATTCTTACAGCAACAACTAGGCCTCAATCTCAAGCTAGTTGGGGTTGGCTGAATGAAAAATACAAAATAGGATTATCAAACAGTAGAGGTTCTCTGAATATACATTAGTAATTGTATCTTCTAGTATACCAAGGCATCATTTGTTTGCACTTAATAAAGGTCTTAATTTGAATCATTCAGATCTCAGTTATTAAATCTGTTTTTTAGTTCCGAGTCTTAATCATTCAGATCTTAACCATTAAATGGGTTTTTTTTCTTATGTTGCTACCACTTAGTGAGTCTTGCACTCTAGATACTCAATTTTCGTCTTGCTTAACTGAACTTACCCGTCGTACCGTAGAACTTGATTTTCACTTTGCCTGGGTATCCTCTTACGACATAACTATGGCACCATTCCATTTCGATCATCCTACTATAATGCTAATTGCTAGGCGTAACATCTATCATTTTGCTTTTCTGGAATATTGAGACTGGATTCTAAACCTTCTACATTAGGTATCTCAGTTCCATCTAATTTCACCTCAACTTCATTCCTATCTCCCTGGCTAGACTCACAATGTGTGTATTTTGTCTTACTCTACTTCCTAAATCCCTTACTCTAATAAGTGCTTCTCCATTGCTCTAGCTTTTGATTGTTTTCGATGATAAAAAAAATGTAAAGAAAAGTTGTCTTTCATCGTGAAAGAAAATGAAGTCACGTAATCAAGTATAAAGGTTCATTTATTGATTCGGTCATTTACCACGCCTAGAAGTGGGCAGGCATTACGTTTTCCTCATAAGAAAAAGTTCTGGGAAGCTTTTAGGTGATTTTTCCTTTTTTTTTTCTTTTCATTGTTAAAAGAATATGTGAATGCTCAGTATAGTATGTAGTTGTGCATAGGGGTTGTTTGGTTCGCACTTCTCAGACAAAGTTATCCCAGGATTATAATCCTACAACCTTGGGACTAATTTAGCCCCCGGGTGGGATAAAATAACACCATGTTTGAGGTATAAATCCCAGTTATAACTTCAACCAAACAACTATAAAATTTAATCCCAAACTTAATCGCAGTATATCTCACCTTGCTATTAAGGGGTGGAGGTGTTAAACTGGTAGGATATGTTTGACGTTAAAAGATTACAAATTATACTCGTCTTTCTGCCAAAAGGATATTGATTTTGTCTGTATATGTATGTGTTATAATTAGATGTGGTAAATTAGTTTAGCTGGTAAGGTAGACACTTTTCTTAGAGCTAGTTCAGTAGCTTATTGCAGTTTCCATGTGCCTTTTAGTTTTTACCTTTACCATCTTATCAGCTTATTACCTTTTTTACCCTTCTTATGTCGTAAAATCTTGATGGCTTTTGACTTAAATGGGGCATTCAAGTATTTGGCTCAAAGTCTGTTTGCAAATTTGTGAATAAGCACTTATTCCTGTACTGTGTTGGTGTATCAAAGTTGACTAGGTACAGAGTTCCATTCTGCTATGCTTTGTGTGCCCATAATAACTTCAATCAAATGCAGTATATGGTAACTTTCTAGTAGCGTTTGTTGTGATCCGTTCTCATTCCCTCATATTTGTTGGGAGGAGTTGCAGTTTCTGTATGATTAATTATTCAATATTTTAAAATTACATTTTGGATATTCAAAAAACTACACGAACGTGCACTTGTGGATGGAAATATGAGATTTATGATAATTCACTAACCCAAGATGGAGTTTTAACTTATGAACCTTAAATTGGGGCAAAGGTGAACAATTTGAAGTGCTATTACCTGTTGGTACATTGTGATATCCTATAGGACACAGGCCAAGGACACCATGTACATCTAAACTCATGTGTGCACAAAGGGTGTGCTCTGGGGTGGCAGCTTTACCGCCATAACTTTCCTCCTAGAAACCGTACTGCTCAACCCATTGTTGCACCCCATCTCAAAAACAAGGTTGAACAATCTACATGCTCAACAAAGGTGAATTCTTTTCATTCCTAATTAGTAGGTAAAGACGCTGACCAACAATGACAAAGACACCAGAAAGCTGAAGCTAAACTGAGTTGGAAAGGAAAAAATTAACTAAAAAGAAGGAGAATTGTATGGTGTTGCATTTTGGGAGATAATCCAGCAGTGTTGCTACGAGATTGTTTTTCTTGCTCAAGTAGTACAAGTACTTCTTGATATATTTGTTATTCCGTTCTATTGCTCCGTGAAACCTAGTTTGTAGTTCAAGCCACTGTTTATTTGGTCTCATGGTTTGAAGGCAGTGTACTCATTTTTAGGTTTCCAAAGGTGTCTTTGATTCACATAATGAAATATGCTACTTTTTAGGACCCTATGCATTGTAATTTATATTCTAATGCTCTTCTTTATTTCCAGGTTATAACCAATGCCTAAATGAGTTCATCGATGACACATGAGCATGATATTTTCGGGTGCGTATTTACTTAAAATAATACAAATGAGCACTTTTATCAGGTGACCACTTGATTATTTAGTAATTTGGCAACTTTCTAAAACTACTTTTCTCTTGCCTCTATTTTTGTGATTTCCTTTTGGAACTCTTTAGCCTTTAATATAACAACCGGAAAATTGCAATATTTAGGCCCTATTTGTTGAGATAACATGTTTTCATTGAAGAAGTGACTCTGAGTTTTGGTTGTCTTGGACTTTACGTAATGGTTTTCTCATGGGAAAGTTTGACAACAAATGTGGGAAAGAGATCCATGTAAGAGGGGAAGTCATTTTTGCTTTCTATATTAGTACCCCTGTTCCATAAAATGATCCCCTAACGGGTAAATATTGTTTTTACTTTACTCTTTACTACAAATGACCATAACTAACATCATTATGGAGGCCATATCCCCACGATCATTTTGAGCTAGTGATTCAGTGACCTTTGCATTCAACAACTCTGGAAGATAACTTTGAGAAAATATTTTCTTTTGTATACACATCCCACAAAAGTGTCTTGGAAGGAGAATGTATTAAGTCGTACTAACTTCGTCCTCAGTTGCAAAATTGTAGCTTGAAAAAATTGGTCGAACCGCCAAGTTTCATCAATATTGTTGTAGTAATTTTTCTTCCATTAAAACAACACTAAACTTCTATCACAAATTGGCTTGAGTGGGTTGTTTGAATCCTCTTTATCTAGTATTTCGTTATATTTGAGCCCATTCATTCCTATAGTCAATGATTTATCTTTTAAGATAAAAATTAGAGATTCTATAACTCTAGGGGTTTCTCAACATCTCATACTTATGCCTGTTGACATGCAAATCTAAAAAAAAACTAAGAAATCCCTGGCAAACATGGGATGTAATGTAAGCGTACTAACACTATTTTGAGTCAATGCTAGCTAGTTGTGTCGCTCATATAGTTATTTTGTATGGATTCATATGTATTGCAAAAAAAGTTAATTGAGGCTACTTCTCTCCGATCTTATTTTTTCCTTCGATATGATTTTAAGTGAGTCATCTTCTTATGAATCCAAGATATCATACTCTTCGCCTCCATGAGGACAGAGTTGTTTGTTTTTGCATATCATCTAATAAAGTTTTATTTGTTATATGCAACCAGCAGAATCCAGGGGCTAAAGTGTTGCTTATATTCAGTCTGGCGGCAACTGATTTATTTCGGTTATTTTGCAACTTGTGCTAGAAAGTGTAGCAGTTAATAGCAGTGTGGATTTTCTACTACTAGTTTTATGAACAAATTGCTCGGAATATTTATATTTCCTTGTGAATTCTGATGCTATTCTGTGGCTCCTTTGTCCCAAATTAATTGTGCTACCCTGACTTTGGCAATCAAAAATAGTGAAATCTGATTATCAAGATATTCTTTGTGTGTTGTATTATGAAACTAGACTAAGAAATTTCATAGTATTTACACTATAACATGCGCATGCTGGTATTTTCCTAACATGGTTTCAAATATCCAATGTAAAGCACTTGAATGGGATGAGAATATGATTATCTGTTCACTAGGATCTTATTCCGACGAAACCTTAAAATTGTGGGACAAGATTGTAATTAGAACCAAGTTCTAATAATTTTGTGTCACTCGTAAGGGTGACTGAGTTGGTGTAACAAGTGGTATCACAAGAGTGGGTTGTGCTCATCCGAACAGCGCAGTGGCGGGTTTTCTGGGAGTTACAAAAAAAATTCTTGCCACTACACTTAAAAGTTACATTGGGATAAGAATATAATGAAATTGAGATGTTTTTGCTACATATTTCCATTTTAGGAATTTGATTGGCAAGAGTGGAAGTCATTACAACATAAATCTATGGATTTGCAATCAGTTCTATGTTTGTTGTTTGACTTCGTACTAATCAATCAGTATTTCTATATCTTATTAATCTTTTACAAATTTAACAAACTTAAATACCCTCAGTTCTCAACTTTAGAAAACCAGAAAGGCAATAATTATTCTTTTTTCTAGATCCCTGTAATTTTCTAATTTTTTAAACTAATTTTGTAAAGTTTGAAAAGAGATGAATCATTTATCATAAATTGTACAAATAATTTAGTCAAATAACTCCTACGATTAATATTACTATTCCTTCCGTCCCATATTCAATGGGTATCTTACTAAAAATAGTTGTCTCACATTATTTGATCACTCACTAAATCATGATAGTATTAATTAAAATTTTCTCATTTTACCCAACAATTAATATGGCCTTTTGAATTTGAGCAATTCCCAATACCAACTATTTCTATACTCTATATATATTTTTTCTAAATTATTTTTATGTGCATTGATATGAACAAATAGCAAAATAGTAAAATTGATCAATTTATTAATAATTTCTTAATTATTACGTATAATTAAAAGTGTCTATCTAATATGAAATAAAGAAAATACTAGATACATAATTTTATTGAAAACAAACTACCTTTTAAAATTTTCCGTGTTCTCAAGAAACGAGGAAAAAAAAATATAAGGCGGAGAATCAAATTTTCATGCCAAAAACTCAAAAAGGTCTAGTAAGATTCCCGGGACCTTAACTCATCTGGTAAAATTCAAACAAAAAAATTACAAGAAAAACGACATCGTGTCATGTGCAGAATTTGGCGCAACTCCCTTTGAACTTCCCGCTAAACTGAAACTGCAAAAGTTCAAAATCAATTGCAGAAATCCAGAATTTACAAAAACTCAAAAAAATTTGGCTTCTAATCCTCCCGGGTTTTTTTCTTCCCAATTTCCCCTACTTCATCCTTCCCTTTTCCCACTTCTTTCACATCCCATTCTCACACAATCTTCTCAATTTCCACACACAAAAATAATCCAATGGGTGGCAAACTTCAGTTTTTACCTCCAGCCAAAAGATTCATGTTGATGCACCAACAAGATCAAAATGGGTCTGCTTCATTGTCACAACTTCCTGCTAAAAAGAGAAAATTCTCTCCAGAAATTCCCCCACCTATTACCAATAACACCGTTACTCTTCTCTGTTTGCCCGCCAAGAAACGTGTTTGGGCTTTTCATCCATTTGACCTCAATGAGGAATATAACCCAATCATCAAGGAGGAAAAATTACGTGACGCAACAACAAATGATGATATTGATGTGGATGAGGATGAGGATGATGGGATTATTTGTGTTATTTGTAATAGCACAGACGGAGATCCATCAGATCCAATCGTTTTATGTGATGGTTGTGATTTGATGGTTCATACGACTTGCTACGGTCATCCTTTTACGCATGGAATCCCAGAAGGCGATTGGTTTTGTGCTCAATGTTTAGCCTCAAAATCGGAGACTCCAAACCAAAAATCCTTCACTTGTTGTCTCTGTCCTGAATCTGGTGGAGCCTTGAAATCCACTGTGAATGAAGGTAAATGGGCTCATGTTGTTTGTTCACTTTTTGTTCCAGAAGTTTTCTTCGTCGATTCAGAAGGTCGTGAAGGAATTGATTTCAGCAAAGTTCCTAAAAGAAGATGGGAAAAAAAGTGTTACATTTGTAAATCCAAAAAAGGATGTGCTATTGATTGTTCTGAGCCGAAATGTCCTTTGTCTTTTCATGTTACCTGTGGGTTGAAAGATGATCTCTGCATTGAGTACACAGAAGGACGGAAAAATGGCGGTATTGTTGCTGGCTTTTGCAGTAGCCATACTGAACTATGGAAAAAGGTTTGAATCTTTTTACATTTTTTCAATTTTATTGTGTTTGGATTCAACTTATATACATTAACTTGTTTTATTAGTCTACGTTTTACTTATAGTTGCATATAATTATCTTAGGTGCAACGGTGGATCCAAAATTTAAATCCGCAATTTCATGGATTCAATATTTAACTTCATATTTCTAAAGTTATAGGTGTAGATATACTACTAGTTTCAATTTTAGTGGTATTTTTCCGCATAAACTTTTGCTACTTGCAGAAAATATTGGATTCAGATGAACTCATTGCTATGTATGTAGCCTAGATTTGTATTTATATGAGTGACATCCACTGAAATTGCTGAAAATATTTATGTATGAATCCACAACTGATGGGTTAAGATGTTAAGTAGTTGAAACCTGATTTTTGAACCCATAGAATTTAAATTTTGGAGCTGCTTATGTATGTAATCTCGTACTAAAAATTAGTACTCGTGTTTTATTGTCATAGAAGTTAAATTTTTGTGTTGATGATAATTTTTGGGTTTGTATTGCAGCAACAACAAACTGGGAAGTTCAAGATTGTGCCAAGAGAAGAAGTTGATAGATAGATAGATACTCATCTATTATTATGAGTCAGAAGAGTTTCAGATAATATAAATGAGAATCCTAGTTTTTAGTAGCATTAGTAGAGTAGTTGATGGACACCTAGGTATTGGTTCGGTGGTGAGACTGCTTCATTTTTAATTAAAAGTCTTTACTTCTCTTCTTGGATATAGAGAAAATCTTGTTAGGATCGTTACCTCTTAATAGGCCTTGTCGTGCGTGATCTAGATTTAGTTAAGGGCTCTAATGCGAATGGAAAAAAGTCTAATTTATAGACAATAGTACTCAATGATTATTTTCTTTTTTTGTATTTATCATAATTTGAAATTTCCCATTTATTATTATTACTAGTATTTAATAATTGGTTTTTTCATACCAGAGAAAGACTGATATTTGACTCTATAAGGATTCTAACATTGAGATAATAAGACAAGATTTACAAAATCTCAATTTGGATAAACACTCTTACAAATTTACTTCATATCCAAATCACAATATAAAATGGGGTTAGTCTTTTTCCGTGATAGCACGGCCCATCACTAACCGTTTGTAGTGGTTAGTTTTGACTTTTGTGGTTCTTTGGAATATCATTTCGATATAAAATCTATCACTACTAAAACTTTTTAAATAAAAAACAAAAAAGCAGTAAAAAGAGTGCAGATTCTTTCTGCATTTAAGTTTTCATATTACAAATGATTAATCTTATTATTAGTTGAGTGCATCTACTCTCTACTGATTGAGAACTGGATAGGATTAAATAAAACAAAGACAATCTACTCAGCAACTGTGTCGTAGTATTGAAAGCCTTGACAAACATTTAGTTTGGGCATGTCATGCTATCCCCATAATTCATCATTGATAGGATGGAAAAATTTATCAGTATCTTGTGACTTAATGACAATTGACAAGAATGAAAGCCAGAATCAAAGAGTGAAATATATACTTTGGAGACAGAATTTCTAGAGTGGAAGACATCAATATTCTACAAAAATGAAATGTCTATTAATTTGTTTTGTCCACATTATGTAGCAACTTTTGAACAAAGTAAAAATAAACACACTGTAACCGTAACTATAAAGAAATAAATTTATACTATTCTCATCACATATTTTTTTGAAGATAAAAATCTTATTAAGACTTCATAGTCGAAACTATTTTTCCAAAATGGAACAAATAATATAAAGTGATTAATAATCATCGCAACAATCAAAATATACTTTTGATCATAAAAACATCTTGGAAAACATGCTAAACTTTATTTTGACTACTTTTATATCGAATAATTTACCATACCTCACGAGATACCTCATACAACAAGCCTTCAACTTCGGCAATTGATAAAGCTAAGCAGTTTGGAGCCTCTCAAGAACATTCTTGGCGTCAATATTTTTTATTAGACTTTCATGAAATGACTCCTTTAAATCTGAGAGGTCATACTTATCAGATGTCAAAGCAAAGTTAGTCGATGGATTAAAAATTCTTCATTTTGTATGTCCCCGTAAATGTGATTCAGAAAGCATTGGCAAACTTCTGTTGACATGTCGGAGATGTTTATGACGGATAATTCACTCTCTTTGAGGTCATGGGAGAACATGCTTAGGAAGACAGGTGACCTTGCAGCAAGAACTGCACAATGCGCCACAATACTTCCATTTGAAGCATTGATTATGATATTCGTGTGTATGTTGTAAGACAACATTCGGCCAAGTGACGACAGAGCAGTTGCATTCGATTGTTTCTCGCTAAATCCTTCAGCCCAGATTAGGCATAGCTCTCCACTCTGCAGGCTCATAAAACACAAATGAACATGAATGAGGAAAACTGTGGTAATCTTCCACGCATAAGATTTCACATGGTTAGAGAAGTTTTAGATGTGAATACATATGCAGCCTGGAAAGAATTGTTCTTAGGATACAAATGCAAAGTTCAAGATGAGCCAAAACCATGGAATTTTTGAATGATCATGCTCAAGAGTGGTAACATGGACATAACAGCAGCAATTTGTCCCAGAAATGGCAAACCATCTCAACCATTTCTGCAAATATCGCGATTTCCCTGTTTTGGGAAAGGTTGCATGAATATGCCTAGAATATACCATGATTACAGTCATAGAAAACATCCAAAAATGGCTTAATTGAAGGGGGGGGGGGGGTCATGGGACAATGGGAATTGGATGCTGATATTAGAACAGTGAAGACTCGGAACAATAGGAATTAGGTCCCAAAGTCACCAAATTTCAAAATGAGGTTCACACTAGATGTTAGGAAAGGAGGTGGTCCAAGCAGCCAATTCTATATAATGGACATAGGTAGCTGCTGGAAGAACAATGGTCAGCCTTGTGATGGGATGTCACCACAGACGTAACACGATACAGTGAAATGATCATCAATCCTGATACTGAATCAGGGTGCGACCCCAAGAAGAATTTGAAGGTGTGACCACTTTACCATACTTTTGCAAATGGAACTCGTGTTCATCGGACTGATGAGGAAAGATTTCCCTATGATGCTTATCATATGCATTGCTCCCCAAGCAATGGAAAGTATCTTGAGGAACCATTCAATCCCTGTGATGAATATAGCAACCCTCAAGCTCAGGAAATACTTCAAATTCTACCTCACCCTGTTTGGGGTGAATATGGATATCCAACTAAGAAAGGGGAAGGATGGATAGGTGATCCCAGAACTTGGGAACTTGATGTTGGGAGACTCTCACAATCACTTTACTTCTATCAGGTACTTAATTATATTTTGAGGTGTTTAACTTCTCCACACACTATTAGATCATCTAAAAGATAACTACACGTAACTTACCTGAAAAATAAGAATGCACTAACCCTTAGATGAATCGTAACGTTGTTTCTTGGGTGATATTGCAGGATCCAGGCACTAAACCAGTTGAGAGGCATTGGCCATCTATTGATTTGGGAACTGAGATATATGTTAGCAGCAATCAAGTTGCTGAAGGATGACTTTGATATCATTGTGACAGATGAAAAGTTTCACTTTTTGTTAGGAACAGAGTATACTAAAACATTAGTAGAACTCTCAAGGCTTGGATATTCTTTTATTCATGTTCATAATATCACTCAGGTACCAACAAAAGCTTTGATCATCTATGAAGAGATTGACTCCAGATCTAAACTGACTTCTCATGCAGAATTATCAAGCAAATGTGCCAAAATCTGAAAAAAATCTAAACTGATGATTAAATGTTCTTATTCCACTATATTCAATCATATGATTCATATCATCTATGCATTAATTTATGTGATAAGGTTATAAGGCAGTAAAATTCTTCCTCAGAAATGATGAATGAAAAGGTGAAATTCTGAGTTTTCATCGGCTAATCATCACACCCTAAGTCACCTAAATAGAAAAGAGCAGCACAGAGACAGAGGGGAACCAGTAATTTGATCAATATGCAGACAGACGGGGAAAAAAATATCTTGGCAGCAACCATTAAGTGCAAGATGAGTCAAATTCTTGGTAGTTTTGAATGGCATCTCTATAGCTACACCAACCAGTGTGATCCTGAACGTTTTGACGCCTTAACTGTGCTTATGATTGAGACGAGGTGCATAGTAAACTTGCCTGAGACACCACTGTCAATCCAAATATTTCTACACCAGCAAAGAAATATTAATCATCAATCAGTTTAGGTATAAATATTCTTTGTTGATCTTGTCTTGAGCAAACAAATATACTTTTTTGATCCGTCTTCAATGTTGTAGTAGTAGTTCATTTATATTACCAATCTCTCGCCCTCTTTTGATGCTCATTGTCAAATGAGTTCCTTTTCTCTTTAGGATCTTTCATCTATACAAGCATGAAATACGAAGAGTCGAACACATGAAATGAAAGGAAGTCGGAAGAACAATTTTTTTCTTCATTAATATCAATGATGCAGCACCTATATTTATATATATATATATATACAAGGGGCATAAATACTAACTCAACAGGGCAAACTAAAGCAAAAGAATGCCTATTTAGAGACCCTGACGACTAATAAATTGTTTTCTCTACGAGGTTAACAGATCCCCCTTCAAATCTTCCCATGCTGCTTGGTTTGAGGAAAATGCAGATCTTGAACTGTCTCAATTACAAGGTGGGTGTGTCCAAGGAACCATCAAACGATAGTCTCTGCTAGGTTAGACCATACTGAACGGTGCCAACCTCTCTGTGAGCGGCAACAGCGACAGCTGCAGCACCGACTGCACCAAACTGTGTTTGTGCCTGTAGTAGTTTTGCATCTATGGCGATTTGACCTCCCAACTGTGCTACCCTTACCTGTGTATGGTAATACGGGTTAGTGTTCATCTCAAAACTCATACTAGCAGTTGACTTGGCAACCATGCACTGGCCATGTTGCGGTTTAACTTGAGAGCAGTCTTTCTCTGCTTCTGTCCCGCACTTCTCTAGATGTGTAGAGTTACTTCTGAACAGATAATGTGGAGACATGCCATGAGGTGGGACGACAGAGCTCTGGGGATATACTCTTCCATCAGTGACTTCTTTGATGCTTCTGTCACCATCATACGATAAAACTGGCCCTAAAACTCTTCCAGGTTTGGCTGAAAATGATAGAAACGAATATTAAAGAAGAATCCAACAAACATGCACAATCCACCGTCAATAATATTTGACAAGGACATTAAAAGCGATCCCAACAAGCATACAACACTTCTTTAAGTTTCAGCATTCCGTATATACTCACTAGGGTACCTTTAAATATGACCTCTCCTCATCCTTATTTGCTCCCCCTCCACCCCCACTTCCCCACCCTGGCAAGGAGGGATAACTTAAGAAGATGCCCTAAATTGCCTTCTCCTAAGCTGAGTACTGAGTTCCAGTTCGTTCAATGTTATTACATGTGGTGAAACTATTTGAGTTCACTTTGAAGATGTAGACAAAAAGGTACATTATTACCATGAGTGCCAGCACAGACAATGTTAACCATACCTGTGGGTACTCGAGGTGGTGGTCGCAAAACCTTCTGGTCTGAGACTCTGACGCCAGCAGTTGCCTTTTCTGTTACTTGCCTATGATCAAACATAGGATTCTGCTGTGTTCTGGGGGGGATGGTACTGGAATTTACAGTAGATCTGCAACACATTTAAGGACATATGTGATGAAGCCTAAAATAAACAGACTGCAAAGGAGAGGAGAGAGCAAAAGGGGCTTTTTTGGGGAGATAAAGTGAAGAGAAGCACAAAAGAAAAGGAAAAGGACATATTCATCGACACAACCAACAAGACAAACAACTCGTGGATTCATACCGTGGGAGAGAGACGTGCTTTCGACTAGGAGGAATTACTGGGGCACTTTTACCACTATTTTCCTCTAGATAAGCAAATTGCCTTCTGAAATTACCAATGGCACTGCAATTCAATGATTGTCGCACTGTCAGTCAGTAATTTAGATAAGATATAGTGGTACAAGAAAATAGAGACAAGAAATAGTAGAGAAGTATATTACAACCTAGGATAGAGAAAATTTGGACCACTATTTCCAGCCATGTAGTCCTTCAGCAGTTGAGGATGATACTCCAGTATCTCCCTAAATATTAGTTCGCGGATGTCATCCTTTGTGACCCTTCGCCGCTCAAACTCGAACTCCAGCTTTGAGATTGGTTGACTAGAAGGTTCCCTCTCAATCTTGGCCAGTCCCTTGAAGTACGGATCAGCCAAAGCCTAAAAAGATAGAAGGAAAAGCACAAAAAAAAATGAAAATGAAATTAGAAAGGGGCAAGCATGTGGAGATGCCATTCACATAATCTTAGCATCAGGAATATATGAGGGAGTGTACCTCTTCAGCAGTTGGGCGATCCTTTGGATCAAATGCTAACAACCTCTGCAACAGTCGAAGTGCCAAAGGATCTGCTTTTCGAAATTTCTCAGTAAAAGGAACTGGGCTCTTTTTCTTCATATCTGTCAAATACTTCCTTGCCTTCTCATTACGAACCTGCACTCAAGAGGAGTACTTTTCTATCAATATGCTGCCAGACAATGCTAACAACAACAAAAACAAATCAACTGACAGCTCTTACCCCAGATACGATATCAACTGATGGCGTCCCCAGAAGATCAGTAATCAAATCCAACTGGTGAACAACACTTTTGCCCGGAAATAATGGTTTCCCCGTCAGAACCTCCGCAAAAATACACCCGATACTCCAGATATCAATAGCAGGTGTATACTGCAGGGAATTCATACATGAATTAGAAGACAAATCAGCAAGAACCTCAGTAAGGTCTTACTGAGAAATTGACGCAAGACCTAACACAGTTACCTGAAGAATAGAAAAATCAACTTCCAGGAGAATTCAATAGTCCTCCCTGAACAAGAATGATTTTAACCTACACATCACTATTTAATACACTCAGAACTGAACAAAAATCTTCTATTCTAACAAGAAAGCCCTTCCTTTTAACACTATCAGTAGAGTATCCAAGTATCTTTTCACCTTTCTAAAGCATGGGAAAAGGGAGGCTTTACATAATGCGGAAAACAGCATCTTAACAACTGAATCCAGAAAAAAACAGGCGTGAAGATGTTCTGTGACTGCGCATGGGCTAGCAAGAAAGTGGCTGTACAAATAGATGACTGTAAATGTGTGACCCTACATTTGTTTAAGAGATAAATGGAGCATAAACACTATTGTGTCAAATACCTATTTATTTACAACACCACCTTTGCAACTGAGTTGTTTTTTTCTTTTCCTTTTTCTGGTACGGCTTCCCAAGGGAGGGTGTTGGGAAAATTGAGAACTAGTTTGACATATCTTTTGACAAAAAACAATTTTTGATCTGTTAAAAGAACCACTAAGATGAAGTTCTAGAATGGAACTCATAGATAAGGTTCAAAACAAAAAGTAGCTTTCATATGAAAGCCAAAACAAGCTGTGCACACTATTCACATAAATTACCTTGGAGAAGAAAGACCCACATAGCTCTGGTGCGCGGTACCACCTTGTAGCAACATAATCCTGCATGATGTACCAGAAGAAGACAAAATTAAGAAAATGTCGGTCAAAATCAAAGATTGAAATGAATGAAAACGCCATCTTAGTAAAGCATTCTATTATTTAATTTAAATCCAAGTAAATCTCATAGGTGGCATTTGACATAACGTTAACATGAAAGCTCACCGTCCAAAATATTGTGGTTGGTGTATCACTGAATGCAACCCTTGCCAATCCAAAATCACATATTTTGAGTTTACAATTTGCATTTGCCAATATATTTTTTGGCTTAAGATCTCGATGGTACACATTAGCTGAAATAAACATATATATATCAGTCAAAATAGGGCTGAAAATAAATAGTAGAAGTTGATGGCAGATGTCATAATACCAATAGTTATTGAAATTCACAAGACTTTTACCTGTGTGCATGAACTTCAATGCACGCAGCATCTGATAGAGGAAAAAACGGTGGTGCTCATGTGTCAAGTCATCATTGGCCTTAATAACATGGTGCAGATCAGACTCCATAAGCTCAAAAACAACATAAATATCTCTGAACTCTCGTCTTGAAGGTGGTAAAATGATTCGCTTAATTTCAACAATATCGGGATGTCTTAGAAGTCTAAGCAATTTCACTTCACGCAGAATTCGAATTGCATCAGAGATGTGCTCGAAAATATCAGTTATTTTCTTTATAGCCACTTTCTCTCCTGTATGAGTGTCAATTGCAGCACAAACTACTCCGTAACTTCCCTTGCCTATAACTTCCAAAATTTTATACCTATTAGCATCACCGTACTCGGTGAAGAACTCCACTTCTTTGGAACTCTGTACAATCAGTAACAAAAAATCAGACTTGTTTACCATAGTCTACTGACTAATAGGCAATCTAAATACAAGATAAAATCTGCACGTCACTTGATATTCTCAAAGTATATGTTCATGCAATATCAATTATATTCAGATCAGCAGACTTTTGTAGCAACAAGGAAAGAAACAAGGATTAATTTGTGACTTGAATAGACAATGTGTTCTAATTTGAAAATTGGACTAGACAATCATGAAAAATACTATTTCAGAGACAAACGAGGCCAAGCCAAGGACTACAACATCAGATTGCATTTCAAACTAATACAGCAGTTAGCATGAAGTAAAAGTCCAGAATCTAGAAAAGGAAGAAAAGCAGAGGGAAAATAAAGAACATTTCAAAACTATGAAAGAAAAGTAATAAGTTACCATTTAAAAGTAATAAGGGCATTTTCACAAGTATGTTAATTGGCAATATGCTTAGAGATAACTAAAATAACTTAGTCCACCATATGCAAATTATCTTCTCTGTTTAATGAGTTACCTACATTTCTAAATACATTACATAGCAGCTAAAATTAGTCAACAACTTCATATGGTTAGAGATTACTAAAATTTCTGATAATCAAATTACTTTTAGTCCTTCATATGCAAATTCTCCATCTCTGTTTAATGATATTCTAAAATACATTAAATAGCAGCTAAAATTAGTCAACAAGTTCATGCTTCCGGAAATAAACAAACAGCTATATAATCCTCGCAGCTGACCCAATCAATCATCTTTGTCTATAATCTTAACTACCAAAAAACCCGTCTTTTAGGGTTCTCTACCAGAGGCCCTCAAATCTTAAAAGCGAGAAATAAGAAATCTCAATCAAGATCTCCCCTTTGTAGAAAATTTCAAAGAGGAAGAGAAAGAAAGAAAGAAACCTTCTTGCGCTGATCTTGCTGCATCTTTTTGAAGACTTTAAACAATCTGGGAAACGAATAAATTCAAAAAAGAAGAGGAGGGATATCTGAGGGTACCCTTTTCTTCTCTAGGCCCCCCTGATCTTAAACACAAGATCAGATCAAAATATCCAAAAGAAAAAACAAATCTCAATAACCCCAAATGGAATAAATCAGAAAATCAGCCGCACTTGCCCCATCGACGCCAACACCGTATTCAAACGTAGTAACACAGAACCCGACAACCACAACTTACTCATCCACTTCTCAAGAAACCACTATGACTCTTGTACACTAACATATACAAAAATACTATCAGTTGAACCCAAAATCCTACAAAATTTAAATGGAATATGAACGAAGGGTCAAGAAAGAAGTAACCCTTTTACGGGTTTTGGAAGATGGCGAAGAGAGAGAGAGCAACAAGGAGGGCAATTGAAGAGGATGAAGAAAGGAGAGGAAAACTGTTGAGCTTTTGGGTCTTTTTAAAGGCAAGAAAAGATTGTGGCTTTGCGTGTTTCTGCGGTTGTTTTTCTCCAATATTTTTCTATTACTTTTCTTTGTTTTATTCGGTTACAATACATAGACATGTTACTCTCTATGTTACATATTAGTTGAATTTTTAAGGTAATACACATATATTAAAGAAAATATTTAAGGATAAAATTTGAACTTTATTTTTCTCTATTACCTTTTTATTTAATCAGCATCATAAAGATGATTAAATATAAAATTATAATTATAAGTAATTTTTTATTGGAGTATAACTTTGTAAGTAGTGTAGTTTACTCTTAGGAAATTACAAAACTCCGGATAAACATAAAAAAAGTTTCAAACATTTCTCTTGAACTTTGAACAATTCAACTATTTTGAACAATGAAAAAAAACTCTAAAAAATCAATTAATATGAAATAGAAGGAGTATTAAAATTGATTTTAGTATAACATGTCACATATTGGTTATTTAATTGATTTTACTTGGCGTCTAATGTTTTCTACGTGAGATGCACGCGTTCTACATGTATGAATTGTGTGTGTCTATTTAGGCGTATCCAAAGTTGAATTTTGCATAAATGTCAATTAAGGTCAAGTTAAAAAACATATTTATATATTGTGCTTTTTTTCCTTCTTCTTTTTTAATATAACGTAATAATATTGATTGGACCATGTAGCATTTGTCAACGAAAAATTAAAATTTCTTTGGACATTTACAAAATAAATAGAAGAAAATGATAGAGCTGTATTTTGAACTAAAAGAGATTTCGGATCCGGAGGCTCGAGGCTGTTGTATCAATGTCTCCGTTTTAGGGTTTAAGTTAATTATAAGTACCCTTTCATTATCTAATACAAGTTTTGTTCTCCATACAAAATTGTCTTTGTTGGAAAGTAATGTGCTCCTAATATAAAACTATTGGATGCAAATTTAATTTTTATTAAACTCAATATAAACAAAATAATATATAATTGTCTTTGTTTGCTCCCAATATGAAATTATTCAGTGCAAATTAGAATTTAGTTTAAAAAAATCTTTTATATTTTATTTTATTTACTTAAGGGGTCGTTTGGTTGAGAAAAAGTTGTCTCAGGATTAGTTATCCTGGAATAAGGTGGGACAACTTATCCCATCATGTATATGAATAACTTATCTCATCATTTTGCTATAAATAGTGGGATAAGTTATCTCAAACTTATAAACCAAACAAGTTACCAAAATTTTATTTCCGAATTATTTTTTTATCTTATGACTATTTATGTTTATCTCTTACACCAAACGATCCTTAAGAGTTTTGTAGGTACACACTGGGCATATGGAAAGTGGAAAGGACGTATGTAACTTATCGGCTATCGATTCATCAAAATTTATAATTTACGATATGAAGTATAAATTATATATTACATAAATACACTAAAATGTCAGTAAATATTAAATCTAAAGGCATTATTTTAATATTACATTTAATTTTAAAAAAAAAAATTAAAAAATTGAATCTCTTTAGTAATGGTTCTATTAAATAATTTAATTCATGACAAGTGACTTCTTTGTCAATTATATTTTTAGATTTGTTTTTGCTCGTCTATTGGTCTCATGATAATAACGGATCTTGGTGTAATATGAGATCATATTTAGCTCATCATTTGTATTTAGTGTTACTTTATTGTGTTATACATTTATATTTTATTTAAATTGAAAATATCAAAAATAATTTATCAATTTTTACAAAATAACGAAATAAGAGTAAAACTACATACATATTTTTTTTCAAATGTTATTTATTAAATTACATCAAATATATTATTTCATTGCATAAGAACTAATGGAATTTTAACTTTAATTAGGTATAAAGATTTATACACTAATTATAAGGACAAAAGTTAGATTATGTTGCGATCCACAAAATAACGATTTTGAATATCCTATAAAGATTATAGTAAAATCAAGTTCATTAACACACTTACCAATTAAGTACCAAATATTTATTTACCACCGTTTCTTTTTCTTTTTTACTATTTGCATTATCCAAGTCCATAGTGTAAATCATTGTTGTGTTGTCACTATTATGGCAAGTCAATTGTCACTATTATGGAAAGTCAATTCCTTCTTAATTAATAGTAATTTTTAAAAACATAACTAATCCAGCTGCTTTATTGTTTTTGTCAATTAAACTGTAACCATTCAACCCCATGATGAATTTGAAATTTAGAATGCTAATCATATCACTTTTCACCTAAATTATATTTGAAAATTCTACTGATTATATTATTATTTTGATAGACGAATATTAATATAAAAGTTTCTTGAAAAAATAGAGATAACAGAAAGAAAAAAAAACTAACAACCTATCACATTTTAATATAGATAAGGTTATTGTCTTATCGCTCATTGACCATATTTGTGTTATCACAATTATTATGAATTTTGTTTTCCTATTGAAAAAATCAACTTTAATAAAAGAATAAAAAAAAGGATGAGGGACTGTCGGTGATTGAAACCCTTCCTAATATTTTAAATTTTAATTAAAAAGTGAACATCACGTGGCTTATAACATTTTGAGGTCCCTTGAGGTTAGGTGGCCCTATCAAACCACCCATGGGGAGAGTTGTAGGGTTGGTGTCAAAGAACAATTTGATTAAATATTATTTTCCCTATTTTTTAAATTTGACACAAGAAAATATTATTATGGTAAGAATTTATTTGCATCAAATATTAATAACCAATCAATTAATGCATGTTAAGAAACCCCAAATTGGTAAATCTTTTTATGGGGGCTTGGACAAATCTGTCTTTATGAGCTAACTTTAGCAGTTGAGTTAGGTTCATGTGTCATATCTTTTTAAAGTATCAAAGTCAGAGTCAGACTCATTCCAATTTATTATTCACCGATGTTGGGATCCCATTTATAAGTATCACGCCCAAGTTGAGGTCTGGACGTGTGAGGGAGTGTTAAGAAATCCACATTGATAGAGGGATGAAAATTGGTCTCCTTAAATGGACTTGGACAATCCTTCCCTCATAAACTATCTTTTGAGATTAAGTTTGACCCAAATGTCATATCTTTATGATGCAAGACACATATTTTTCAGATACAAATCATAGCACATAATCATGATTAAATAGCATGTATTTCTTTTGTTTTAATTTATTTATCTAGTTTTGATTTAATATAAAGTTTAAAAAATAAAAAATATATATTTAAATCTTATAATCATAAATTAAAGATACATGAAATGTAGTAAAAAAATTTCTTAAATTTGCGGTCTTAAATATGACATTTGAGTTGAAATTATGGAGTTAAAAAAAAGAAGAGAAAAAACATTCTTCTTCAAATATACTACAAGAAAAATTAGACAAAAAAATCAGAGAGAGTAATACTTAGAGCCCGTTTGGATTGGCTTTAAGTTGGTCAAAACCAACTTAAAGCCCCTTTTTAGCTTTTGGACGTGTTTGTCTAATGCTGACTTTAAGTCATAAAGTTCTTAAAGTCAGTAAAAAATAAAAAGTTAGGATTCCTAACTTTTTTTTTCCAAAGTACTTAAAGTCATTTTCTTTGACCATAGAAATTATTTTTATATCCCTTATATTTTAACTAAATTCCCAAATTACCTTTTTTTATTATTTTAATCCTAAAATTCACATCATAAGCACTTTTATCCAAACACTCAACTGTTTATTTATAAAAATAACTTTCAGCGCTTCAAAGTTCTAAAAGCACTACTTTTTTTAAGCCCATTCAAACGGGCTCTTAGTTTATTTTTTACTTAACTAAGGTTAAAAGAATTTGATTGGGTTTAAACATGGTGTAGATAAGTATTTACTCCTTAATAGCTAACTCAATCATCATGATTAATGATTGATCGGGTGTAAACAATTTTGTAAACACTCTTCAAAGAGATAATCTTCGCCTTTTTCAAAATAATAGTATTAACTTAGTAAAAATCACGTCTATTAAAAATTAATAAATATAACTTATTAATTCTCCTTATTTAATAAATGTGTCTTGAAAATTGAAAAATGAAGTATACAGGTATAGTTGAAAAAAAATACTAATTTTTGTTTTGAATTTCTAAGGTGATACTTATTATGAGACTCTTTTTCTTTCTAAGGTGACACTTTTTTGGAGGCTGAGAGAGTGATTAATATTTTTCTTTTATTCTAATTTGTGTAACACTCTTTATTTTTTAATCAATTCAAACTAAATGATGCATTTTTATATTTAAAATTAAATTAATTTTAACCTCTTCATCTTATCCTTGACGAGAATATTTACCATCACACAAATATTTATAACTTATTTTATATTTTCAAAAGACAATTTTTATTCTTAACTCAGTGTCTAATCGAACATCTTTACCTAAACTGATGCACTAGTAACAATAATTCTAAAAAAGCCTATTAGATGTATCATATATTTTTTTAATACTTCACTATTTAAGAAAATAAAATAAATTTTAGAAAAGTAGGATATTCTTAATAGTAGTAATAAATAATTTGAAATAATATATTCTTTTTTCAGAAAAGGGGCAAAAAATATCCCCGAACTATAGAAAAAGGTTTAAAAATACCTTTCATTCACCTTTTCGATCTAAAAATACCTTTCTACTCATCTTTTGGTCTAAAAATACCCTTCCATTCACCTTTTTGGCTCACTATAACCCTTGAAACTAACAACACTTTTTTTTTAAAAAAAAAATATTTATCATATGTCATTTTCTTATTGGATAAAATAGAAATTCCAACTCCACTAATTTTTTTTTCATAATTTATATAAGCAAAAAAGAATATACCTCTTCAAGATCCCACTTTTTTTTTAAAAAAAACTAATAGTTCTTTGTTGTTGTAGCTTTTTAATTTATTTTTTTAAAGTTTGTTTTGGGATCATAAACAAGGATATTGTTTTGATTTTGATAAATTATAGGGAAAATATTAAAAAAAGCTTTTTTATTTGCTGTAGTTTTTTTTTTTAAAAAAATAGTTTTTTATGTTTGTTTATACGTATTGTAAAAAAAATAATTATTAAACAGAAAAGAAAAATCAAGTCAAGAACTTAAAAAAATCTAATTTTTTTTTCTAATTAACCGGATAAAAAAAATTCTAGTCTTGTTCATCAATATAACTTTTTTAAAAAAAACAAAAAATTAGGGGGGGGGGGGGTCTTAAAGAGGTATATTGTTTTTGGCTTAAATAAATTATGAATTTTTTTTAGTGGAGATGGATTTTTATTTCATCCAATAAGAAAATGACATATGATAAATATTTTTAAAAAATAAAAAATAAAGAGAGAGTTATTAGTTTCAAGAGTTATAGTGAGCCAAAAAGATAAATAAAATGGTATTTTTAGATCAAAAAATGAATAAAAAAATATTTTTAAACCAATAAATAAATAAATAATATTTTTAAATCTTTTTCTATAATTCAAAAATATTTTTGACTCTTTTCCGTTCATTTTTTAATATATGGTACCTCTTTTGTAGGAAAGAGACTACCCAAAGTTGGTGAAATATGGGGTGGTTGGCGTGGGGGAATGACGTCGATAAAGACAAGTCATGTGTGTCTAATAACAATTTGCAACCGATTCTATCTGATTTTTTTATTATTATTATTATTAATTCGAATTCGTATCAAATTTATTAAAAAATAATTTTTTTAAATAGATTTTTTTATTTGAAATTAAAATCTCTAATTAAGGAGGTAAGAATATAATTTCTTCTATCAAAATCACATTAATAGATTTTATGTAATTTGTTGATACTTAAAATTACATTTATATAAAGTAGTATCAATAATTCTTTAAAGTATTAATCAAGATTCATCTGCATCACATCTTAAAAAATTAGAAAGTCACAAATGTATTTAAAATACACTACTACTCATTGACCTTAATATTTCATCGAATTCGTTGGACGGTGCGTGACTAAGTACATAATTTTATTTTAAGATAAAAATAAAACGTTTGACATGTTGAATTCAATAAGTAATATACCGAATATATTATATATAACATTCATTCTTATAGCCTATAGGAACACGGCATTAAGGGAAGACGAAAAAAAATAAAATTATTTTCTAAATATAGAAAGGGTCAACGTTTTTTTCGAAACATATTTAAAAAGATACTGGATAATTATTTTGAAACCTAAGTTATTGATGAATTCTTGTTATAGTATTTGTAATATTTGGTTCAACACATTTAACAATTATATTATCCTCAAATATGAAATAACCGTACAATTTAACATAATACATCGATAGTAAATGGTTTAATAATTCGTTAGAGTTGTGAATATTCACAACCAGAGGATCAAAATTACCTATATTAATTAACTGAAGCTCAAATATACGTAACCATAAATCACAAGGATCGAAATAAAAATTTATGGATATTGAAGGACTAAATGTACTAATTTCCAAAAAAAAAAATGTTTTAAATAACAAGAAATATGCAGAGGGTGTGAGGTGCGGATTCTCGTGAACCTAATAGCTTTTGTGCAAATCATGTATTTATATTGAAAATTTTATTAAATATATAATAAATATTTATCTTGAACCCAATAACAAAGTAGTCTCTTGTCTTAGCGGCAGAAATAGAACTTGCTTTAATGTTATTGTCTCTTTGATGAATGATGAGGGTTTGATTCTGAGCACAAGTAATAAAGTTTTTCTTTTTAAAAAAAAATTAAAATTGATGAAAATCGATAAATTTTTAAATCTTGAATCTTCGTCTGCGAATATAAAAATAAGCACAAGCTAATTTAAACTTCATCATATCTTGAATCCACTTATAAAAGTATGAATATAAACGCAAGCTAATTTGAATGTTATTAAATTTTAAATCTACTTCTGAAAAAATATAAAAATAGACGTAAGCTAATTTGAATGCGCCATTAAAAAAAACAAGGAACAAGAACTAGTTATGTAGTCTTGTTCATAGACATTGGTGGTTACAACTTGCAAGAAACTATACCAACCACAAAAAAATAGGTATAAAATTAGAATATGTTTTTATTTATTTTCTGTTGAGTCAATTGTGGGGGAGTATCTAATTTTATTATTTATATTCCAATGGCATGGCCTTGGATGCTTCCTATCACTATTACAACTTTTTATTTAGTTCTTACTCTATGTGGTCCGTCCTTTTTTGTTTTTTTCCTTATGAATCATTATCATTTTGATACTAAGGTGTTGCTTTTTTGGGGGTAGTATTATAATAAAAATAATAAATAAGATCATTTCCACTAATTAAGTGTAACATTATTTGTGGACTCGATTAATACACAAGTCGCTATTAGATAAAGTTCAAATATTTCCTTTCACTTACTTCTAAGTTAAAGTTTCAAATTCATAAATCAGTTCGTGCTTCTTCAAATTTATTTGTACACATAGAAAATAACTTGACAAACCTTTCTTTTTCCATTTAAACATTGTAGACGTTATTTTGTGTGATTAGGAATGTTCAATAACAACTTTTCAATTGTGTTATCCCCCTTATTTTTGGTATTTCCTAAGGTTTCAATCGCTTTCAATTTGTTAGTATGTTCACATTTATTTTCTTTCAGGTATTCGTTATTAGTTAGAACTTCATTATCTCTATCTATAAGATCTGAATTAACTTATTTTTCTTGTTTAATTTTACTTCAAACAATAATTAATTTGGAATATTCTAAAATGATTGAGAATATCTTTACATACATAGTTTATTATAGCATTAACAACAATTTTATATACCATTCGCTATAGTCTTGACAACATAAATTCATTACATAAGAAAGAAATTCATAATAAATGACTTTCTTGAACATCACAAATTGATTTCTCATATAATTTTTTTAATTAGTTATTATCTCAAAAAATTTAATTTTAATTTTAATTTTATTTAATAAATAATATAACTTTCTAAGATAATAACTATAAATTGACTATCCATATCACTAAGCACTATGCACCAACTTTTTGAGATCAATAAATTCACTTAAATATTCTTGATTTTTTGTTTCAACTGCAAATTGATTTTAACTCAATCATTGTTATGTAGCCAGCCTTTGCATATATATTTTTTCTAGTTTTATTTACCACAACATAATTGCATAAAACGTGACTAAAAGATGACCACTACTTTACTGTTAAAAAAAACGCGTTTTTTTGTCGTCTAGTCGACTGCAAGGCTTTTAAGACACACATGTATTTTATTATGAAAATTGAATAAATAATTTTTTTTATCTTAACATCATCATTTAATCAGATAAAATTAATCTTTAACAGTATGATTTGTTGCATCAATTTGATACAAAAGTTCATTCTTTTATCAGGAGAGAGAAATAATGAATAAGGCATGTGAAACTCTATTTTGCTGAGTAAAAAGGATAATAATAGAAATTCACATGCTCTCGTTATTTACAAAAAATTAATATAATTTTTATCATAGCATCAATTTCTATAAGGAGTGAGAAATACTTTAAGAATATAAATATGGTTTTACACAAAATTAATATAATTTTTATCATAGCATCACTTTCTCTAAGGAGTGAGAAATACTTCAAGAATATAAATATCAATTCCTTTTAACTATGTGAACAAATTCTCGCTGCTTTTATTCTGAGGACGTTATACCTAGTTAATATTTTTCTCTTGCACTTATTCATCTGATATGTGATTGTGTGCTATTAATATATAATCTTTCATAATAATAATAACAATATATCTCGTAAAATCTGAAAAGGATAAAATGTATAGAGATTTGATCCTTTATCTTTATGGGTAATACATTCACATAAAAGATAATAGGACTAGGGAGTACATAAGTTAAAACTGTAATCATGATTTAAAGTTGTCTTACTTTGAACAACAGAAATACTTGAAAAATGTATTTGCACAACTTTTCTTATAAACAAAAGAGACATGAGATAGAGAAATAAAATACAATTTTTATTTAAAAAATGGAGAGATTTTCAACGGAATTTTCCCGTTACGTATTTGGTTTATTAAGTCCAAATAAGTGTTCATATAATTCCAACCAAAAGGTCACCATCCTTTGCAATAGTTATTATAGTTTTGGACTTTCCCCAAAGCTTTGGGACTGATATTTTGGACTTTCTTTTTTGTCGTTGAATTCCAATTCTAAAATTTGTCTTCTTTTTTTTCATCATCATTAAAAACAATTTTTTTGCACCGTCACTAAAAACAAATAAACAGTTTAATGCAAAAAGCATCCTGCATTAATAGGATTTCAGAAAGGAGAACAAACCAAAGAAAGACGTTATTCACTCTGTGCAAAAGTGTTTTATTAGCCAAATCATTTGCATTTGTCCTTCTATGGAATGGCATGAAAACAGAAGCAACGCCCAAAAAGTGTACATCTAGCGTGTGGATATATAGATAGTTTGAATTTAAAATATCTGCACCTAATGTTCTAAATATTAATCCGCACGTCAAATCAATAGATGAGAATTGACATGTATTTAACACAACCATTAATTAACCATAGTCAATTAATATATAAGATGTTCAATAAAAACTTATCCGTACAAAAATAATGAATGTACCAATATATGTTTGTCACATACATATTAACCACTTAATCGTGTGATTAAGTGATATATATTTCTAATTTTAATTTTTGATGGCTAAAGTTAATATATTATTGGTTCAAAGTGGAGTTGGTGGAGTTAATATATTATTGGTTCAAGCAAAATTGGTCAGTTCACTAGCACCTAATACAAACAATATCAGACAATTTAGTTACATAATTAACCTTAGAGTCCTATGACCAATAGTTTGACATCTATTATGCATGCTTCTATTTTTCATCTCATATAACATATCCCTCAACAACCGACGGTCTATTGAAAATAACCTCCCTACCTCCGAAGTAAGGACAAATCTGTGTACTCTCTATCCTCCCCAAACCCCATTTGTGGGATTACTCTCGATATCTTGTATCACATATCCATCAGTAGGACTGAAAGTTCAAGATGAGCAAACCAATTGTTGTGAAGATATATATTCCTTTTTCTAGGTATACAAATTATTTGAACTCTCCTGATGAAATCAAACTTAAAACTAGACAGCAAAACAAAAAAAAGAAAGCATATGAATACTAGTAAAACCAGTAAGTAAATTAGTCAGGAACAGGAGACTTATTTGATCACTTTAAACACAGTCAAATGTCATTCAAGATTTTCAAAGCTGGCATTCTAAGCAACAAACAGTAACGATTAACAAAGGCTCAAGAATAAAATACTGTGTCTCTTTATCGTTAGTTTCCTGGCATACAGGACCAGCTATGCTAACCGTCTGCCTGGAGTTATTTATCAGCTCAGATGACAGAAGCGCAACAAAAAATAATATACTACACCAGCAGCTCTTTAAAAAAAAATAGAGTAAGCATTTCAGAGCTGTATCTTCAATCCCAAATATTAACTAGCGGAACACATCAGCTGCAAAATATGCAGATTAGTGCTACCTGAAGTTAGCCAGTGCTCCACAGCAGTCCTGAATTATATCAGATGCACATGTGTGGTGGTTTAGAAGAAGGAAAGTGGAAGAAGTTTACCAAAAGAAAAGAGCAAATAGATAGTAATTGCTCACCTCTTCATGAAAATCAAGAGTGCGGAACTTCAACTCATCAACCTGAGAACCTTCATGTCAAGAAATAAAGAAAGTCTTTTCACCAATGTGAAGCAATACTGTTTCAAAAAGCAGAAATGGGAACTTGTGATTGAACCACATACAACAGAGGCATACATGACGGAAATGGGACCTTCAAATTTCATTACTATCACAGTTTATAACCAATTCGGATTTGGTTTGTTGTTCATCTTTCATCTAAATTCTAATTTTCGGTTTCAACATACTTGGGCAACTGATGTATAAGCTGACATAGTGAAGACCATATTATCTTATTAGTTACTCCGTCCATTCCAATTTGTTTGGTTGGTTTTGACTTGATACCGAGTTTAAGAAAGTTAATAAGACTTTTGTCTTAAATTAAAGATATGTTGAATTTACCGAAATGTCCTTTAATCTTGTGGTCTTAAATATGCTAAGTGGAAAGTTATTAAAGAGTTGCCAAAACAAGAAAGTGTCATTTTTTTTAAACGGCTTAAAAAGTAAAGTAAGACAAACAAATTGAAACGGAGGGAGTAGTTGTCAACTGGAACTTCATCTGGATACCCTTGTGTCTCTCCCGTTCACTTCCTCCCTAGGAAACTGTCGTTTTGAACAGTCTTCCTTTTCATCCTTTGATTAGGGTAAAGCACCAACTTATATAATCTGAACATTTAGAAGACTACCTCTTATTTTTTTTGTACAAGGAGATGATAAAGGAAACCCCAAGTCTTCAAACTGACTGAAGAAGATTGAACACTGCTCTCTTCTCGGGCATGCTTGGAATGGCTCCCTTCACTTGAACACATAGAGAAGCTGCTGCAGCTGTAAATGCAGAAGCCTTTGTTAGATAGGTAACTACTACAACAACATACCCAGTATGATCTCACGAGTGAGGTCTGGGAAAGGTGAGATGTCCGTAGACCTCACCCCTACCTTTGTGGGATAAAAGGGTTGTTTCCGATAGACCCTCAGCTCAAGAAAAAAGCTTTATGAAACATGTTTGAAGAAAAAATATAAGAGTAAAGATGCTGAAACAAAAATTGGGAGAAAGCACCAGCATGCTTACCAGCAAATCTCAAACATTCCTCTTTAGATTTGCCCTCCACTAGGGCCACTGCAAAAGCAGCTGTAAAAGTGTCACCAGCTCCTGTTGTATCAATGATTTTTGCAGCTTTAATAATGGGTTGCCGCAAGGTTTCCTCCCCTTTGGTGAACAGAGCAGATCCATTGGCCCCGAGTTTAACAAGGACGTGGTTAACTCCCTGGGAAACAAAAGAGCATGGAAACATCATTCCACAAAATCAAATTGATATAATCACAACTTTATAGATATCTATTGTAATTTGTAACACCACAAACATAGAGCAAAACAGATAATGGAGCTAAATCTAACCAGGAATGTCCTACTAGGTCGGTGGACCAAACAGAGCCCCACAAACAACAAAGTGTAAAGCCATCATATTATCAGGAGAAGCAAAGCCATCACTAGATATTTATGACTCACCAAGCAAAAGTCTTATCAGTACCTCCACATTTTGCAAAATCAATAAGGGAAGGTAACTATAACACCTCAAAGGACTGTTAGATTCAGACCCCTAATATGTAACTCGGATAGTTATTTTGGGTCACGGATAAAGTGTAAATCAACTGAACTTCTGCAAGTCTATGTCCTGAATTTAGGATGCAAACTTTAGGAAAAATGAATAAAAAGGTATGTGAAAAACAGACCAGGTCATAGCACTGCTCCACTGCATGGCTGATTTGTTCGAAACTTCCTGTTGGCATTTTTGCTATGCGAGCCAGCTCAGTTTCATTTGGACTGAAAATGTCAACACAACGAAGAAGTTCTGGAGGGATTGGAGAATCGGCACCACCAGCATCTAGAATAACTGGAACACCTGCATTCCTGGCAGCCTGAAGATACCAAGACGTTTAAAGAAGCATATCAGCCGAAGACACTTGAAATCTTCATGACACAGGTGGACACATAAACACACACACACGAAAACACACACTCATATATAATTCCTTCCTTCATTTCAATAAACGACGATGCTTGATTAGACATGGATCTCAAGATAGTAATTGCCTTGTGTATTATATTAGTAGTAGGGGAAGAAATATTGAAGTTGTTTTTGAAAAGTTAGTTTGATAAAGAAAATACCATATTAGAGATTGAAATTTGAATAGCTAGATGAATTTGAATTCCTGAAAGTAGTATAAAGTAATACATCAATGGAATAGTATTTTGGAATGTCAAAAAATGAAAAGAGTGTCACAGAAAAATCAATGAAAGAAGTTCTCTCCAATTTTATGTAAAAGGAGGACATTTCCCTTCTCAGTGCACGAAACGCACAATTACAACTGGGTAAGCTGATCTGACGGTGACCTTAATCATCCAAGTAAACATTAGAAAAGATATCCAACGCGAATTTTAGTTTACCACAAGAAAAAGGTAGGTGGGAAAAACACGTTATTATGATCTACCTTTCACATCTCAGGACCCCCTATCAGTAGACTACTAACTCACTCGAGTTCCCCCTTAGAAGCATTTGTATAGGGTCCCTTATCCCCACTTCTTTTTGTAACGACTCCCTAATGGGTCGCCCCCTAATCACTACTACTGTAATGATGCTGGACCATGCCAGCACAATGCTCCTTGTACTGCTTCACAGTTTAGTTAATATAATATAATCTCCTGTTTTATCAAAAAATGAAAATGATCTACCTTTCTTTACTTACCTATGATATTATTTCCTCAAAAGGAGAACCTTAATTTCAGCAAAAACATAAAAACAGGATAGCTTAAAAGAAATAGTGAGAAAATATAAATTTTGTAAACATATGACACTTGGGCCTAACTCAACCCCAAACTAGCTCTTGAGGGGAGTATTGCCCAATTCCATATAAGCAAACCATCCGTGCATTCCTCAACCAATGTGGGACTATAACCCACTCTAACACCCCATTCACGTCCAGTCCTGACTAGAATGTGGACCGGGAGCCCAAACGGGGAAAGGCATGACTCTAATAACATGCGAGGATTGCTCAAGTCCATATAAGCAAACCGTTCCCCAACCAATGTGGATTGTAACCAACTCTAACAAATTCAAATCTAAGTTTGACAAATATATCCACACACGAATTGAATTTTGACTAAATGAATATAACCATTTGGAAATCAAAAATAAAACAGAAAAGCTCAAACCTTTGCAACTTGGATGTTAACAAAATCTGGAATCTCCCTCTGGAGCAACACAATCCCTGCACTTCTCACAATCTCCAAATCCTCAGATGACAATTCTTCAGGCCAACAAGACATGTTTGCACCACCAACAATGATAATCGAATTCTGCCCATCAGACTGAAGCATCACCACAGCATGTCCAGTTGGAGCATTAGAAACAGTAGTAAGGTAATCCAAACAAACCCCACCACTCTCTAATGCTTCAGTAATCAATTTCCCATGAGCATCTTCACCAACTTGACCAACAAAAAAAGTTGGATACGAAAGTTTTCCACCACAAACAGCTTGATTAGCCCCTTTCCCACCAGCCAATGTTTGACCTGTCTTGGCTGAAACTGTTTCCCCTTCTTTTGGTAACCTATCAATCTCCACATAGATATCTGCATTAGCTGATCCAACTACTACCAATGGAGGCTTTGATTCTTTCAAGATTGGTTGATTTGGGTTCTCTGAAGCAAAACAAGAGATGGGTTTCACTTTTCTTGATAAGGGGTTGTTGTTTTTTCCATTAAACTGAACTGGGTGACGGTAAAGATTGAAACTTTCTGAGTTTTTGAAGTTGTTTTGGGCTGTTGGGTGCCAATACTTTGATTGTAAAGGTGTTGTCAGACCCCTCATGTTCTCTACACTGTAGCTCTTTTCTTCTTCAAAATTTTGCTCTGGTGTTTGAGTCATTCTTGTTTTGAGTTATTATTGATGGAGAGACGCCACATGTGACAAAACAATACTCTTTCCGCTTAAAAAAGAATAACCTAATTTAATTTGACACAAAATTTAAAAAAATAAAAATTCATTCTGTTATTCCCGTTTTCTTCTCCTTAAATTTCACGCTTATTTTCCGTTTTTTTCCTCTTTATTTTTGCTATAACGTTCTTTTGCTTTTGGAATGATGATTGATTAAATTTTCTAAAAAACTAAATTTTGAATCGGGGAAATAACTAAATCCCAGTGATCTTTTTTTAACCAAAAATCGATTTCGTGAGTAGACACAATTTTAAATAATTACATAAACGAAACACGATATAATAATGTTATGAATTAACTAACTTGACAATTTTATAAAGGAAGAAGAACAAGAGAATATGTATATAGAAAGTATTAATAGAGAGAGTAGTAATATAGAGAGAGTAATAGTAATTCTTTTGTTATGTGTTTGTGTGTTTTACATTGAAGTTTAAGGCTATATTTATAGCCATATTTACAAGTGGAGGAAAATATTAATGGGTATTTTACCCACTTAAAAAGTAAATGGACTATCCACCATTTTAAGTGGACAACCATTTTACTTGGTTGATAATACTCCCCCTTGGATGTCCACGAGAAATGTGCCTCGTTAAAACCTTATTAGGAAAAACTCAGTGGAAAAAAACCTAATGAAGGAAAAAGAGTACACATATCTGATAATACGCCTTGAGTGCTGCCTCATTAAAAACCTTATCAGGAAAACCCAGTGGGACAAAACCTTGACTAAGGGAAAAAGAGTACAGCGCGTATTTTGCTCCCCCTGATGAAAATATCACTTAATATCTCGAAGACGACGCATTCCAATTTTGTATCTCATTTTCTCAAAGGTTGAAGTTGGCAATGCTTTGGTGAACATATCCGCCAAATTGTCACTTGAACGAATTTGTTGGACATCTATTTCACCCTTCTTTTGAAGATCATGAGTGAAAAAGAATTTTGGTGAAATATGTTTTGTTCTGTCTCCTTTGATGTATCCTCCCTTCAGTTGAGCTATACATGCAGCATTGTCTTCATACAATATTGTTGGAGCGTCTTTTGTCAAAGAAAGACCACATGTTTCTTGAATGTGTTCAGTTATTGATCTTAACCAAACACATTCTCGACTTGCTTCATGAATGGCTATTATCTCTGCATGATTTGAGGAAGTGGCAACCATAGTTTGCTTTGTTGAACGCCATGATATAGCTGTACCACCACATGTAAATAAATAGCCTGTTTGCGATCGACCTTTATGGGGATCAGATAAATATCCCGCATCTGCATAACCAATCAATTGTGACGTGGAATCATTTGAGTAAAACAATCCCATATCAATGGTACCTCGAAGGTATCTGAATATATGCTTAATTCCATTCCAGTGTCTGCATGTTGGTGAAGAACTAAATCTTGCTAACAAGTTTACTGAGAAAGCTATATCTGGTCTAGAATTGATGGCAAGATACATTAATGCACCAATTGCACTAAGGTATGGTATTTCAGCACCAATAAGCTCTTCATCATTTTCATAAGGCCGAAACGGATCTGTATTAATATCAAGAGATCTCACAACCATTGGAGTACTCAATGGGTGTGCTTTATCAATATAAAATCTCTTTAAAATATTTTCAGTATATGTTGACTGATGGACAAATATCCCATTTGTAAAATGTTCAATTTGTAGACCAAGACAAAATTTTGTCTTTCCAAGATCTTTCATTTCAAACTCCTTTTTCAGGCATTTTACTGCCTTTGAAAGTTCTTCTGGAGTTTCAATAATATTTAAATCATCAACATATACTGCTATTATGACAAATTCAGATCCAGACCTTCTCATAAAGACACAAGGGCAAATTGGATCATTTTTATATCCTTCTTTTAGCAAATATTCGCTAAGACGATTGTACCACATTCGCCCTGATTGTTTCAACCCGTACAAGGATTTTTGAAGTTTTATTGAGCAATTTTCTCGAGAATCCTTGTATGCTTCAGGCACTTTGAACCCTTCGGGAATTTTCATAAAAATGTCGTGGTCCAATGAGCCATATAAATAGGCAGTGACCACGTCCATTAACTGCATTTCAAGCGTTTCATGAACTGCCAAATTCATTAGATACCTGAAAGTAATTGCATCCACCACAGGGGAATATGTTTCCATATAGTCAATGCCAGGTCTTTGCGAAAAACCTTGGGCTACAAGTCGTGCTTTATATCTTACGACTTCACCCTTTTCATTTCGTTTACGCACAAAAACCCATTTGTGCCCTACTGGCTTGACACCTTCAGGTGTTCGAACTATTGATCCGAAAACTTCACGTTTTTCAAGTGAAGTTAACTCTGCTTGAATTGCATCCTTCCATCTTGGCCAATCATTTCTCTGTCTGCATTCATCGACAGATTTTGGTTCAAGATCCTTATCTTGTTGCATTATTTCAATGGCAACATTATAAGCAAAAATATTATCGACCACAATATTATTTCGGTTCCACCGTTTTCCTGTTGACACATAACTTATTGAGATTTTTTCATTCTCATTATTTTCAGGTACTTGGACCTCCTCGGTGGTATCACCATTTGTTGTGTCTCTGGGCTCTTCTTGAGCACTCACCTCCAAATTATGATCATCTTGATCATTCATTCCTTTCCTTTTTCGAGGATTTTTATCTTTGGAACCAAATGGTCTTCCACGTTTTAAGCGTGGTCTAGATTCATTTGCCTGAATAAGTTGTCCTACCGGGACATCAACTCGAACTTGAGCATTAGCAGCTGGGATATGCGATTTAGTAACCCGTGGAAGGTTAGTAAATGCATCCGGCAGTTGATTTGCAATATTCTGCAAATAAATCATCTTTTGAACTTCTTGCTCACATTGATTTGTTCGAGGATCTAAATGAGATAGTGACAATGAATTCCAATCTATCTCATTTTTCATCTGCTTATGTTCTCCCCCTAATGTTGGGTATACTGATTCATCAAAATGACAATCAGCAAATCTTGCCGTAAATAAATCTCCAGTCATAGGTTCCAGATATTTTATAATAGAAGGAGATTCATACCCAACATATATTCCCAACCTTCTTTGGGGACCCATCTTTGTGCGATGCGGTGGAGCAATTGGGACATATACCGCACACCCAAATATTCTAAGATGAGATATATTTGGCTCCCTTCCAAACGCCAACTGTGATGGGGAAAATTCATGATAATTTGTTGGCCTTACGCGCACAAGTGCTGCTGCATGCAAAATAGCATGCCCCCATACTGAAATAGGAAGTTTTGTCCTCATTAGCAATGGTCTAGCTATCCATTGGAGGCGTTTAATCAATGATTCTGCTAGACCATTTTGTGTATGTACATGAGCGACCGGATGCTCAACTTTTATTCCAATCGACATACAATAATCATTAAATGATTGAGATGTGAATTCACCAGCATTATCAAGACGAATTGTCTTTATTGCATAATCTGGAAATTGTGCTCTTAACCTTATAATTTGAGCTAACAATCTCGCAAAAGCCATGTTGCGAGTTGATAATAAGCACACATGTGACCATCTTGTAGATGCATCTATCAAGACCATATAATATTTGAATGGTCCACATGAAGGGTGAATTGGCCCACATATATCACCCTGTATACGTTCCAGAAACGCAGGGATTCAATCCCAACCTTAGTTGCTGATGGTTTGATAATCAGTTTTCCTTGGGAACAAGCAACACAAGAGAATTCCTTAGATTGAAGAATTTTCTGATTCTTCAAAGTGTGCCCATGTGAATTCTCAATAATTCTGCGCATCATATTATAATCGGGATGGCCCAACCGGTCATGCCAAATGATAAAATCATCAGAATCAGTAAACCTTTTGTTTACAATGGCATGTGATTCAACAGTACCAATATTTGTATGGTACAACCCAGAAGAAAGTGCAAGTAATTTTTCGTGCACAATTTTCTTCTCCATATTTATTGTAGTAATATAAAGGTATTCAACCTTTCCTTCATTTGCAGTCTCAATATGATAGCCATTTTGGCGAATAACCTTGAAACTTAACAAGTTTCTTTGAGACTTACTACAATATAATGCATTATCAATTATCAATATCGTTCCTCCAGGTAGTAATAAGGTTGCTTTTCCAGAGCCTTCAATTAATTTTGTACTACCAGATATTGTATTGACATAGTCCTTTTTCATAATCAAATGACAAAAATATTTCTTTTCTTTTAATATCGTATGAGTTGTGGCACTATCCAAAATGCACATATCTCCATTATTCATCTTGAATCCAATTGAAGACTGATAAATTTATTTATCTTCATAAAATAAAAATGCATTGTAAGAAATAAAATAAGTAACAATTTTGCTAGAAAAACATAAGTCTTTTTTTTTTTTTTTTTTAAAAAAAGTTAAATTATGGTAATTTAGAATTTAAAAAATTATATGATTCAATTATGATGAATGTTACAATAATTTAGTTTATGGAATTGTATACTTATTAACCTTAAATAAATATTATACACAAGTATTAAAAACAAATATAAAATATTATAAAACATTAATATAATATTATTCATCATGTATAGATAATTTGTTTATTGACAAAAATAATACAATCATTATATATTATTAATGTCTAAAACATTAACAAGAATAAATAGTTATTATAATGACATTAAATAAGGCGAATATTATTTTTAGTAACAATATGATATTAAGATTAAATAATAGCACACTAATAGTAATTAATTACAACATTGTAAAATAGCACAATGTAATAAATAATATACAATTATCATAAAAATGTAACCTTGATTATTTTTTTTTTCTTCAAATACATAAACGTAAAAACACAATAATTCGAAGTATATGATAACATATTGAAAAACATGAAATTAAACATCAATTAAGATCCTTAAAAAAATCTTCAACCTCCAAATGAGTAATATCATTGAGGTCATTAAAATCATCATCCCTTAAGGCCATATTTGCTTCAATATTATCATTATTCAAAGGCCTTGCCTCAACATTATTTTCGAACGCCAAGTGTGACTCTATCCGAGCATTAGAAGAAGAGGCACCACCTCTATTTGCCTTTCTTTTAAAAGAATTTTGATAAAGTCTTACAAAATGCTCAGGCGTCCGACATTCATTTTTCCAGTGGCCTTTCATGCCACAACGATGACAGTTACTTTTTGAAGGGCCATTTTGAGAACTGATATTGTTCTCCCTTTTATGTTGACCACCACCACGACGATTATTATATCGTCCTCTGCCATTGCCACGCCCACGCACATTATTGTGACCTTGATATTTATTATGTCTTCTTTCAGACTGGCCATGTGCTTTTACCATATTTGCCTCCGGTAACGGAGCAGTTCCAGTGGGACGGGCTTCATGATTTTTCATTAAAAGGGCATTATGTTGTTCAGCCACCAGAAGGCATGATATCAATTCAGAGTATTTTTTAAAAACCCTTTTCACGGTATTGCTGCTGTAATATTACATTAGAGGCATGAAAAGAAGTTAGTGTCTTTTCTAACATGTCCTCATCATTTATATTTTTCCCACATAATTTTAATTGGGAAGTTATTCTAAATACAACAGAATTATACTCAATTACGGTTTTAAAATCTTGAAACCGTAAGTGCATCCACTCATAACGAGCCCTTGGCAAAACCGTTGCCCTGAGGTGGTCATACCTCCCTTTTAAGTCTTTCCACAATTCAAGTGGATCTTTCACTGTCAAGTATTCCATTTTTAGGCTTTCATCTAGATGATGACGAAGGAAAATCATAGCCTTTGCTTTATCCTGACTTGATGCTGTATTTCCTTCAATTATAGCATCACCAAGACCCTTAGCGGTAAGGTGAATTTCAGCATCAAGTACCCATGACAAATAATTTTTACCAGAAATATCAAGTGCCACAAATTCCAATTTTGACAAGTTTGACATGATGAAAATTAATTTGAAAGTAACAAAGATAACTTAAAAATTAAATTTCTTTAGTAGATATACCTGATATAGAAGTTAATTTTCTGAAAAATTAGAGTTTCGTGCTGATAACGTGTTATGAATTAACTAACTTGACAATTTTGTAAAGGAAGAAGAACAAGAGAATAATATAGAAAGTATTAATAGAGAGAGTAGTAATATAGAGAGAGTAATAGTAATTCTCTTCTTTTATATGTTTTGTGTGTTTTTACATTGAAGTTTAAGGCTATATTTATAGCCATATTTACAAGTGGAGGAAAATATTAATGGGTATTTTACCCACTTAAAAAGTAAATGGACTATCCACCATTTTAAGTGGACAACCATTTTACTTGGTTGATAATAAATAATTATTTGTTAATCCCGTTCAGATGCAGTTATTCAAATCCCTTTTCGATTTTCCATTCTCCACGCAACAACAATTGTATTTTTAAGTAAGTTGATACTCCCTCAATCTCATACCACTTGTTCAAATTACTAAAACTATTTATCACAAATGATTTGGTCAATTTATAAAATTAAGATAAATCAATTGCTTTTTTTATTCTGCCCTTGAATTGTTTTTTTTAAAAGATATATATTTTAAAGTTTCAAAAAAAAATATTGTTAATCTTTGTATTGATGATTAAAGCACACATATATAAATTAAAGAGTATTAAAAAGAGTAAAATAAATAAATTATCAAACATTGTTATAAAATAAACTAATTTAACAAAATAATAAGAAGAGAATAAGAGAAAATAGAAGGGAGAAATTTTGTATGTATATTTACATTTGCAGTGGAGGAGAAAAAGTAGAAGAAAAAGAGGGAAAACATAGAAGGAAAAAAGGGGAAGGGAAAGTGACATTCAATTACATAATACTCTCTTTGAATGTCCACGTGTAATTAAAAATTTTTTTACATGAAATAATATACATAATTATTTTGAACATTCATAGATGTTGTGCTTTGTTAAAATTTTATTAAGAAAAAAATCAATGAGAAAAAGCCTAGTGAAAAAAAAAGTACACATATTTAATAATACGCTTTGAGCGCTATTATCAGAAAAATCCAATGGGACAAAACCTTGGTTAAGGGAAAAAGAATAAAGCGCGCATTTTACTCCTCCTGATGAAAACTTCATTTGATAGTTTGGAGACGACGTATTTCAATCTTATACCTTAGCTTCTCAAAAGTTGATGTTGGTTATACCTTTGTGAATAAATCTGCAAGATTATCACTTGAACGAACTTGTTGCACATCAATATCACCATTCTTCTGGCGATTATGTGTGAAGAATAGTTTTGATGAAATATGTTTCGTTCTGTCTTCTTTTATGAAGCCACGTTTTAATTGAACTATGCACGCAACATTGTCTTCAAATATCATTGTGGGTACTTTAACATCATTTTACAGGCTGCATCTTTCTTTGATGAACTGTATCATCGATCTTAATCACACATATTCTCTACTTACTTCATGAATTGCTTTTATTTCTGCATGATTTGAAGAAGTAGCAACAATAGACTGGTTTGTAGATCGCCATGATATAGCAGTTCCTTCGTGTGTAAATAGATAGCATATTTGCGATCGAGCTTTATGTGGGTTTGATAAATAACTTGCATCTGCATAATCAATAAGGTCTACACAACCTTTGTTCGTATAAAACAAACTCATATCAATAGTTTCCTTTAGATATCGCAAAATATGTTTGATACTGTTCCAATGCCTTCGCATTAGCGATGAATTATACCTTGCCAGTAAATTAACAAAAAGTGTTATATCAGGCCTGGTTGCATTAGTAAGATACAAAATTGCACCAATAGCACTGGGATATGGTACTTCAGGACCAAGAAGTTCTCCATTCTCTTTTAGAGGTCGAAATAGATCTTTTTCCATTTCAAGTGATCGAACAACCATTGGAGTACTTAATGGATGTGCTTTGTCCATGTAAAATCGTTTAAAAATTTTCTCAGTGTAGGCAGATTGGTGGACAAAGACTCCATCTGTTAAGTATTCAATTTGCAGACCTAGATAAAGTTTTGCCTTTCCAAAGTCTTTCATCTCAAATTATTTCTTCAGAAATTCAATTGCCTTTTGGACCTCTTCAGGGGTTCCAATGAGATTTATGTCATCAACATAAACGACGAGTATAACAAACCCTGATTTCGTTTTCTTAATAAAAACACATGGACAAATGACATCATTTATATAACCTTTATTTATCAAGTACTCACTAAGAAGATTATACTATATACACCTTGATTGTTTCAAATCATATAATGATCTTTGCAATTTGATTGAGTACATCTTGTAAGATTTTGTACATGCTTCGGACAATTTTAATTCTTCTAGAATTTTTATGTAAATTTCATTATCAAGTGAACCCTAAAGGTAAGTTGTAACTAAATCCATTAGATGTATTCAAGATTTTTACATATAGCTAAACTGATGAGATATCGAAAAGTTATTCCATCCATAACAGGTGAATATGTTTCTTCATAGTTGACCACGGGTGTTTGAGAGAATCTTTGTACAAAAAGGCGTGTCTTGTATCTTACAATTTCATTTCTCTCATTTTGTTTACGCATAAAAACTCATTTATATCCAATTGGTTTTACACCTTCAGGTGTTTGGACTACAGGTCCAAAAACCTCCGTTTAGCAAGTGAGTTTAATTCTGATTGAATTGTCTTTTGCCATTCTGGCCAATCACATTTAGTTGACATTCTTCGATGGATTTAGGCTCAAGACTTTCACTATCTTGAATGAGGTTAATTGCAATATTATATGAAAAAACATTATTCATAGTAATTTATCTCATTATCAGTAGAACTTATTGAAAGTTCTTCATTCACTTAAGTCTTGGGTTCACTGATTTCTTTAGGAATATCAAGATTACTCAAATCTTGACCTTCTTCAGGAAGTTCTTTTATAGTATCATCTTTATTATTTATCATGCTTCTCTTTTTAGAATTTTTATCCTTTGAACCCAATGGTCTACCACGCTTCAGGCATGTTTGAGATTCGAAAGTTATGATACTAGTAGATGGTCCTTTTGGGACATCAATCCGGATAGACACATTCATTGCAGGAATATATGACTTAGTTATCTATTTCAAATCAGTAAATACATCTGACATTTGATTTGTTATTTTCTGTAAGTGGATGATCTTCTGTACCTCCTACTCACATATGCGGGTATGTACATGGATCAAACCGAGATAGTAATGGAACTTTTCACGCAATTTCTCTTTCTCTTTTGGGTTCCATTTTCTTTCTCATCAAATTTCTTTTGGGTTCCGTTTTCTCTCCCTCTAACTGCGGGAAAATTGTTTCATCAAGCCGACAATCTGCAAATCTAGTAGTAAATAAGTCTTTTGTCAACGGTTTAAGATAGCGAATTATAGAGGGTGAGTCAAACCCAACATATATACTCAACCTTCGTTGAGGGCTCATCTTTGTACGTTGTGGTGGTGCTATAGGCACGTATACCACACAATCAAAAATTCTTAGATGGGCTATATTTGTCTCATAATAAAATACTAATTGTGACGGAGCGTATTTATTATAATTTATCGATCTGAGACATATAAGTAGTGCTGCATGTAAGATAACATAACCCCAAACAGTAATTGACAATTTTGTTTTCATTAGTATGGGTCTTGTTATCAATTGTAGGCGCTTAATAAATGACTCTATAAGACCATTTTGAGTGTGAACACGAGCAACAAGATGTTCAATTTTTATCTCAATTTATAAGCAATAATCATCAAAAGCTTGGAATATAAATTCACCAGCATTATCAAGGCGAATAGCCTTAATTGGATAGTCTGAGAATTGCGCCCTTAATCTTATTATTTGTGCTAACAACTTTACAAACTCCAGGTTGCGAGATGATAACAGGCACACATGAAACCATTTTGATGATGCATCTATTAACACCATAAAATATCTGAACAATCTATTAGGTGGATGAATATGTCCACATTTATCTCCATGTATACGCTCTAAAAAGCCAGGAGATTCGATGCCAACCTTCAGGGTTGATGGTCTGGCAATTAATTTGCCTTGATAACAAGTAGCACATGAAAATTCATCATTCGTAAGAATCTTCAGGTTCTTTAACGGATGTCCAGTTGAATTTTTAAGAATCCGTCTCATCATTATTGATTCAGAATGACCCATTCAATCATGCCATATGTCAAATTTATTTCGATCAGTAAACTTCTGGTTTACGATCAAATGTGCTTCAATTGCATTAATTTTTGCATAATATAGGCCAGACGACAAAGTTGGTAATTTTTTCAAAATATATTTCCGGTCTTAGACACTCTTGGTTATACGAAGGTATTCAATATTCATTTTACTTAGTGTCTCAACATGATATCTATTTTTGCGGATATTTTTAAACTTAACAAATTTCTTGGAGATTTAAAAAGGAATAATGCATCTTCTATAACAATCTTTGTCCCCTTAGGTAGAAATATAGTAGCTCTTTCGGAGCCTTAAATCATTTTTGAATTACCAAAAGTTATAGTAACATTTGCTTTTCTTAGAAAAAAGTTGGAAAAATATTTTTCATCTTTAAAAATGACATTAGTTGTTCCACTATCAATTACATAAATATCCTCGTGATTGATCATTGATCCAAACAAAATTTGAGGCATATCCATATTTTTATTTTAAAAGAAATAAAGTAAATATTATAATTAAAAATGGCTCATTATATAAATTTTATTTATTTACATGGATTAGAAAAATACAAACATATCATTTAGTACAAACAAATAAAAGGAAAATTATTTACATATTATTAGTCTTATCAATATTTATATTTTCTTCTAAAAAATTAAAGAAATCAGCTACATCCAGATGCATAGGCTTAATATTATATTTAGAGATAAAGTTTATCTCTGATTATTTTTTGTCCTCTTTAAGGATGCCTGATATAGCTGAGCCAGACGTTTTGATGACCGACAGGTCCGTGACTAGTGCCCCATACCTCCATATTTATGACATATAATTTCTGATCTTTTCTTTGATATAATTTCTGGCTTTTTACTTTTCTTTTTATATTGCTGATCATTTTTCGATGCCGGTCTAGCATCATGATTATAATTTCTTCTTCGACCTCGATCATGACCACGACTGGGGCCATGACCTCTTTCTCGTTGATTTTGGTTTGCCTGATTAACTTCAGAGAGTGACAAATAACCAACGGGCCGACTATCATGATTTTTCATTGACAGTTCATTGTGACTTTCAGCAATAAGAAAGTGATTTCTTCTTCGCATAAATTTAACTGAGTTATAATTCTAAACAAGGCAGAATTATATTCAGTTATATTTTTAAAATCAATTAATCTCAGATTGAGCCAATAATGATGTACCTGTAGAAGGATGACCAACTTCAGGTGGTTATATCTTTCTTTTAGATTCTTCTATAGTTTAAGGTGTCTTTTAATGTGAGGTACTGTAATTTTAGCCCTCGTCAAGATGGCGTCGGTGAAATGTCGTGACTTTGGCACAGTTTTGACTAGATGCCGTATTGTCATCTTTGATGGTGTCTGCCAGACCCATCGATTCTAGGTTAATTTCAGCATCTAGTGCCCATGATGAGTAGCCTTTTTCATATATATTAAGAGCAACAAATTCAAATTTAGAGATATTCGACATTTTAAGAAAATAAAATTCTTATCATTTTGTTACCTTGTTAAAATTGCTTAAAGTGATGAAGACTCGTGCTGATAACGTGTTATAAAACAAACTAACTTAGCAAAATAATAAAGACAGAATAAGAGAAAATAGAAAGGAGCAGATGAAATTCTGTATGTATATTTCTATTTGTAGTGGCTATTTATAACCACTGCAAATGTAGAAAGCAACGAATTAATACAAGTTGATTCTTCGACTTGGTGGGACAAAAGTTAGTGGAGGAGAAAAAGTAGAAGAAAAAGAAGGAAAACGTAGAAGGGAAAAAAGGGAAGAGAAAGTGACATCCAATTTCATAATAAATATATACTTATTTTTTTATGATTTATTATGGAGCGTGCAACAAGTTATATGAGACGAAGAGATTTAGGAGCTCGTTTGGTCATGTGAGAAGAAAAGGTTTTGTTTGGATATGTAATTTAAATTTTTAAGTTATATTTTCTTTTTATAACACAAAAATTTCACAAGTTGTGAAAACTATCAAAATTGTCCACAATATTAAGTAATTAAAGTTTGGATCAAAGTAGGAGAAAGTACCTAATTACAAAAATATTCCTATCATATTTATTAATTCTTCGTATAGTTTAAAATAATTACATATTATCTCACTAATTAATAATTTTATATTAGATTTTAAGTTAGATACATCTAGATATATGTATTTTTATTACTGTATTAGATACATTTTAAAATACAAATACATTGGAGAAACGAGGTGTATTTCAGATATACGTGAATCACACTAATTACATATATTTGAAATACCAGATACATTTTAAATACAAATACATACGAAGAGAGGCGAACAAGATAGAAGAAAGGCAAGCAAAGAGTCTATGTATCTCATGAGATACACGCGAATTCCCTTGAATATAATGTATTTAGAATAAATTACATCTAATTTTAATTTTATATATTCAAAATACATGTATTCCGGCACACCTACATACATGTATCTAGGGATTAAAATTTGATACGAATAAAAAAAAAATATAGTTAAGCCCTAAACTAATGGAATTTGTGCAAGTTTCCTATCAAAGTATTAATAAAAGTGGACATGAAAAATTTACATAGTTGTAATTGCAAAAACAATAAAAATTTAAAGACTGGTTAATGGTTACAGCTTAAACACCACCGTACAAATGGCTATGACATTAACCTTTACCGTGAGAGAACTTGTGGCCCATTAATGTAGTAAGAAGCTTGTGGGCCGGTACAATCTAATACTAGCAAGGCAAAGCCCATTAAAATTATTTTCAGTTAACGTGGCTAGAGATAAACCTCAATCTTGGCCAAAATAAGGCATATTCAGCTACGCTCGACTTCACGATCAAAAGCTGGTCATAACCAGTTAGATTTTAGATAGACATATAGTATCGTACATAAATAAATTCTCTCTAATACATAAATTTTTAAATAAGACAATCACGCGTGATATTAATAAATAAATTTACGTAGATAAATAGTTATTTGATTTCAATATCTCATGTTGTAATATCGTCGAATTTTATACCAAGAAAATTATACATACCTATTAATTATATTATTATAAGTTGAAAGAAAAGGAGAGTCAAGAGCTTAACGGCTTAAGTTGATGAAACCAGCATCTTTCAATGGGGTTGCGGAGCATGGGAACATCTCCTCTATGAATACTAGAAAATGCCAGCATTTCAAGAATCAATTTTTCTGGTAAATGTCCATGGCTTCACGGACCATACCAATCTCCTCTTTCAGCTCAGCAGTGAACTTTTCATCAAAATCCCAATGGGGATTTAACAGAAAATCATTGCCTTGCCTAACTATTGGAGGATCCAAAAGCAGAATTCCACTCTCAATTCGTGCAATGGGCTCCTCAGCTTCTTCTTCTTCCTCGAAACCCGATAGTGCTCAAGGTCTCCTCTCTCTCTCCTCTATTTACATATAATTTGTATGAATAGAGAATCTCTGTTCCATTTTTCTTGGTGAAGAAAAAACATGAGCTGTACAGAAAGAAAGAAAAATAGATGAAGATGAAGATGAAGATGAAGATGAAGATGAAGGAGAAGAGAGAAGGAGCAGAAATGTGAAAGAGTAAAGTGAGAAAGAGGAAGATATTTTTTATTTCATCAGCTACTTCCAACAACTACAATTAGTGTATATATATACACACTTTATTAAACTTGTTAACTGAAATTAGTTACACTAACAGACTTAACAACTTGTTAGTTCCACTAACTAATTTCTGGTAGAATGACACTTTTACCCTTCAACTATTTAACTTCTCACAATACTCCCCTTCAAGCTAGGAGGGGCAAATATGTTCAAAACTCCTAGCTTGGATAGAAGATATTCATGTTGCATCCTGGACAGTCCTTTAGTTAGTATATCTGCAGGTTGTTCTTGAGTAGATAGATAGTCCACCTTGATCAAACCTTGTTGTAGCCTCTCCCTAATGAAGTGACAATCTATTTCGATGTGTTTTGTTCTTTCGTGATAGACTGGATTTGCTGCAATTTGGATTGCAGCCTTGCTGTCACTGTAAACTTGTACTGGGAGCTCAATTTCAGCTCCTACTTCTTTCAGCATTCCAAGCATCCATACCAATTCTGATACAGTAGAGGCCATGCTCCTATATTCAGCCTCAGCTGAACTCTTTGATACTGTTGTTTGCTTCTTGGCTTTCCATGAAACCAAGGATTTTCCAATTACAATCATGAACCCTGTTACAGATTTCCTGGTGAGTGGACAGGAGGCCCAATCAGCATCGCAAAAGGCAGTAATCTTGTGGTCTGGGTTGCTGGACAGTAGTATTCCTTGTCCAGGTTGCTTCTTCAAGTACCTTACCACTCTTAGTGCAGCTTCCATGTGGAATTTTTTTGGTTGACTCAGGAACTGGCTAAGTGTCTGAGTGCTGAAAGCAATATCTGGTCTTGTCATATTGAGATATAATAGTTTCCCTATGAGTTTCTGATAACTGACCTGATCTATTAGAGGATCATCATCTGCTTCTTGCCTTTTCTTCACATGTTGATCATACTCTCTTGATGTTAGTTTAACATTAACATCTATAGGTGTTCCTGCTGGTTTAGCTGCTCCCATTCCAACTTCTGCTATAAGCTCAAGGGCATATTTCCTTTGATGCATTAGTATCCCTTCTGTGGATCTTGTAAACTCAATTCCCAGAAAATATTTAAGCTCCCCTAGATCTTTCATCTTGAAGGCCTTGTGTAAAGCCTCCTTTGTGTCTTCTATTAACTTCAATGAGCTTCCAGTGATTAGCATGTCATCTACATACACAAGTATGAGTATAATTCCTGTTTCTGATTTGCTGATGAAGAGTGAGTGATCATATTGGCTCTGTTTAAATTTAAGGGAGATAAGGGCCTCAGTGAGCTTATGATTCCACTGTCTTGGGGCTTGCTTAAGTCCATATAAGGACTTTGTCAGTCTACATACCTTCTCCCCTTGACTGACAAACCCCTGAGGAAGTTGCATATAGATTTCAGCATCAAGGTCTCCATGAAGAAATGCATTGAACACATCCATTTGATGGATATGCCACTGGTTGGAGGCAGCAAGAGCTAGAATAGATCTGACTGTGACCATCTTCACAACTGGAGAAAATGTCTCTTTGTAGTCAATACCTTCTTGCTGACTGTATCCTTTGGCAACTAACCTGGCCTTGAATCTTTCTACTTCACCTGTGGACTTGTATTTGATTTTATAAACCCACCTACAGCCAATAGGTCTTTTACCTGCAGGTAAGGTAGTGATCTCCCAGGTATTATTGTTTTCTAATGCTTGAATCTCTGCTTGCATAGCATCAACCCATCTTGAATTCTTGATGGCATCTGCATAGCTGGTAGGTTCTGATATAATAGAAGTAGCAGCAATATAATGCTGATATGTGGGAGATAGATGAGAATAGTTCACATAGTTGGATAAAGGATAGTGAACATCACTGGTTATGTTTAGTGAAACAAAGTCCCTCAGCCAATTTGGAGGGTGCTTAGATCTTACAGATCTTCTAGGAGCACTAGGGTCCTCAGTAATGGGTACTTCTGCAAGTCTTGATTCCCCAGAGCCAGCACCATCTGCAGCATGTAGTTGATCCTCAGAATGCTCCACAGTAGTATGCTCACATCCTATATGAAGGCTTGGATTCTCATCAATATTGGTAGAAGATATGGGAGTTATAGTAGATAAACCTGGAATGGTCATATCTGCTTCTTGTAAACTGTCTACAAATAGCTGTTGTGAATCAGCATTAGCTTTATTGGCAAATGGGAAGATATCCTCCCTGAAAATAACATCTCTACTGATAAAGAATGATTTGTTAAGTAAGTCAAACAAAATATATCCCTTGTGCACTTCAGAGTAGCCCATGTGAGCTGCTAACCTTGACCTGGGCATAAGTTTGTCATGCTCAGCAAGGTTTTTAGCAAAGGACAGACATCCAAGAGTCTTTAAGTGAGATAGCCCTGGTTTGATGCCATGTAGTCTTTCATAGGGAGTTTGAAAACCAATGACACTGCTAGGGAGTCTGTTGATGAGATAGGCTGCAGCTAGAACACAGTGACCCCAAAATTTGATAGGTATTTTGGCTTGAAATCTCAGGGCTCTTGTCACTTCCAGCAGGTGTCTATGTTTCCTCTCAGCAACACCATTCTGCTGAGGGGTATAAGGGCAAGACCTTTGATGAATAATGCCCCATTCTTTGAACAGTTTGCAGCACACAGAATTAACAAATTCTGTACCATTATCAGATCTAACCATCTTCACAACCCTGTCAAATTGTGTTTTTGCATATTGCAAAAACATTTGAAGAGATACAGAAACATCTGACTTAAGTTTAAGTAGAAATAACCAGGTCATTCTTGAAAAATCATCCACAATTGTAAGAAAGTATTTATTGCCATCAAACGTAGCTGTATTATAGGGTCCCCAGAGATCAACATGTATCAAGTCAAAGCATCTACTGCTTTTAATGCTGCTAGAAGGAAACACAGGTCTAGTTTGTTTTGCAAATGGGCAAACTAAACAGTTAGACACTTTACACATAGTGATTTTATTGTCAGCAAACATCTTTGAAAGTACTGTAGAAGAGGGATGTCCAAGCCTTTGATGCCATAGCTCCATGTCTGACTCCTTACCATTTGAAGGAAATGTATCAACAGCATTAGCAGATTCCTTGACATTATTGACACTACCTTGAGTTAAATGTCTCCACAGCAGGTATAGTCCTCCTTCTTCCTTACCAACTTCCTTCACCTTCCCAGTGTAAAGCTCCTGGAAAACACAAAAATCAGGGAAGAAGGAGACTGAGCAGCCTAACTCCCTTGTTATTTTGCTGACAGACATTAAGTTATACTTGAACTCAGGTATATGAAACACATTAGTGATCATACTTCTAGCTGATAGGTTACAAGAGCCAATATGAGTAACTTGTGTAGTACCACCATTTGGTAAGCATACATCCTTGGGTGTGTCAAGCTTGAGGACAGATTCTTTTTGTAGCATATCTAACTTAGATACCATGTGATTTGTTGCACCTGTATCCACAATCCACACATCACTATTTTCAGTTACAAACAAGGCTTTACCTGCATTATTTGCCTTATTACAGTCAGATGTAGCAGATGCAGTAGCTCCTGGTTGTTGATTCATCATCTTGAGTATCTGTTCATATTGTTCCTTTGTGAATGTGCACCCTTGAAGTAGTTGTTTGACATCTTTCTCAGCCTGACTCAGAGTTTTAGTAGAAGCTTCAGCTGATGTTGTGTCTAGACAGTGCTGTCCTGTAATATTCCTACCACACACTAATTCATTAGTTACATTTGTATTCAAACCATAAGAAAAATTCGCCTGGCCTGATTTTTGAGTATGATTGGAGGCATCAGTATATGTACTTTGTGCCTTCCTCTTGGACTTGAAATCTGGTGGATATCCAACAACCTTGTAGCAAAATTCTTTAGTATGGCCTCTACACTTACAAAAGTCACAAAGTAGAGTTGTATTCTTCCTGTACCTATTACTTACACCTGAACTACTGCCACCTCTAGAGTACATAGCAGCTGAGTCTAGAACAGATGAATGCAACCCCAAATTATTGATGCCTGTAACTACAGATTTGTGGCTCTCATCTCCTGCTATCATGGCATATGCTTGGTTTATAGTTGGTAATGGATCTATCATGAGAATCTGACTCCTAGCCTGAATGTATGAATCATTTAATCCCATTAGAAATTGATACAGTTTTTGTCTATTCATGTGAGCTACAAATCCTTTGGACTTTTCACAGTTGCAACAAGGTGAGGGCACTAACACTTCAAATTCATCCCACAATGCCTTCAGCTTCGTATAATACACTGAGACAGAGTTAGTACCCTGCTGTAGAGTAACAATTTCTTTGTGTAAGCTGTAAGTCCTTGATCCATCTACTCTATCAAATCTCTCTTGTAGATCATCCCACACTTGCAATGCACTTGAGGCAAACGCAATTCCACTAAGTAAACTCTTTGAGACTGAGTTCATTAACCACGACAAAACAATTGCATTTACCCTCTCCCATTGACACCACAGTTCTTCACTGTACATGTCCTTTCTGCATGTTCCATCAACCAGCCCCAACTTGTTCCTCCCTAACAAGGCTAACTTGACTGAACGACTCCACAGAGTGTAGTTCTCAACACCAGTCAGTTGAAAAGAAATGATGCTAACTCCACTTACATCTGTAGGACTAAGAAATAACGGATGATTATAGTCAATACCTTGCCCTAGAGTGAGATTGCTACTTGAGGAGGCTGGCACACTAGCTTGTTGGTGATTTTGGTTGAAATTTTGAGGTGAACTTGTTGCTGCCGCCGTGTCACCTGCCATTTCTTCAACCAGTAACACAATCGCCAAATTTTAACACAGATCGGAGCTCCGATCTACTGCTCTGTCAAACACAAACAACGAAACAACCTATGAATCAGTGAATCTCATTGAGACTCTTTGACTCCACATCGAGGATCAGCGTCCTGCTCTGATACCATGAAGAAAAAACATGAGCTGTACAGAAAGAAAGAAAAATAGATGAAGATGAAGATGAAGATGAAGATGAAGGAGAAGAGAGAAGGAGCAGAAATGTGAAAGAGTAAAGTGAGAAAGAGGAAGATATTTTTTATTTCATCAGCTACTTCCAACAACTACAATTAGTGTATATATATACACACTTTATTAAACTTGTTAACTGAAATTAGTTACACTAACAGACTTAACAACTTGTTAGTTCCACTAACTAATTTCTGGTAGAATGACACTTCTACCCTTCAACTATTTAACTTCTCACAATAGAATGCCTCAATTTAACGCCTCAATTTATTGCCTCTCAGACTCCACTGAGATTACACTAAATATGTTATTGTTGGTTTATAGGTTCTGGATTCTATAAAATATAGCTTATTTTGGGTTCTTGATAAGTTACGTTTTTAAAATACAAATAAGGGGTTTGAGCTAAAGCTATTGGGTTCTGTCAAACCTGTAGGCGAAGTGCTAGAGTTCCGCCCCTGTTAATATGTGAAAATGGATATTGGGTTGAAGAAGAACTTTAAAGTTCCAGTCTTTCGTTCTTTCGTTTTGAGCCTGTTGTTTCTTTTACATTCTGATGTCTTCTTTTTACAAAATTTGTACCAAGTTATTTTGGAAATTGATAGAATTACCTGTACTCGTACCAATGGGAAGTAAAAGCTACCGCCGTGAAATAGTCAAGAACCATTATAAAAGAATTTTGGAAACTGAGAATTTTGCTCAAAAAAGCAGTTGGAATGCCATAAGAACATGAAAATTTTCAAAATGTATGTAGAGTCCCACATTGGTGTGTGCCATCTTGTGCAATCACCACCTCATGAACTAACTTTTGGAGTTGAATTAGACCCAAGGTCTATTTTCATATCAATGTGACAATGTACAACTTGCTTTTACTAAGATAAGATTAAGGGACTGCTGAGCCTGATTGTATTTTTGTGAAGTAATCTCAAAATGGATTGGCGTAAAATAAGCTTTGGAAAGCATATTTGTCTATTCATCTTATGGGGTTGTTACTGAAACAGTTAAAGCATGGAGCTTTCGGAGATGTGAATCATCTTACCATGACATAAAAAATGAACATCATTGTGCAGGGTCAAGTAAAATGGATTATAGCTCAATAAGTGATGAGGAGTGGAGGAAGAAGCTAACAAATGAACAATTTTACATTACACGGCAAAAGGGTACAGAACGAGCATTCACTGGGTATGATCTTTTTCCATTCATCTTTTTTTTTTTTTAAATGATAGAGTGGATCTTTTGTCTTTTGCATGTCAGTAGAATTCAACAATAATAGGATGTTCTCTCAAGGAACCATCAGTATTCAAATATTGGTAAGAAGTCTGATGCTTACCGGTGTATTGGTGATTGATTGCAATGTTAGCATTTACATTTGGGGAGGAAAAGATTTATCTGGAAATTGGGTTTTGGAAGGAGGAGGTTGCTGATTTGGGGTATGTAGTTGTGTTTTTACCGCAAATGTTTTTTTTTCCTTCCTATTGAGGGTATCCATTTATAATCCCAACGATTTAGGGTGGGACCAATAGACGTCTCAACATCAAAAAGGAAAATGAAGGATAAGGATTTAGAGGGGATGTATAGCATGTTTAAAATTTCTATAACAATCTTGGCATTCCAGTTTCAACTTCCTGGCGACCACCTTCACAAAGCCTCTTAGATCTTTTAAAGATAGATCTGTCTGCTCATTCATGTAAGCCTGCATTTGGACCCATCCGACTCTAGAATTTTCAGCTTTCCTATTTTCTTGCACTAATGTGTGTTGAATACTGGGACCACTTGCGCATAACTTTTCTCTCTTTTTCCTCTTGCTTGTTATTTTAAACGATTTAGGGAGAGGAAGACAAGGGGAGGTAGGGGTAAGGCTGCATACACACCACCCTCCCGAGGCCCCACTTGTGTGTCAACGATTATCACATCAATTTTCATAATGTAATGCAGAGAGCTTGAGGGTCGATATATCAAACAATGAAGCACACAAGAAAAATTTCGGAGGGGTCTCCATTTTTACAATCTTTTCCTTCAAAAACCAGTATTTACATGTGACAGTTGCTTATTTTAGACTGCCCTAAGTTGTAATTTTCTTTTACCTAATCACAAAAACACATAAAACAAAATAGAACTACCTAAACATGTCGGTTCAACATAAATAACTACACCTTTGGGAAAAGAAACATGGCAAGAAAAACACTCATGTGGACACCAAGACACAAGTACCCCACCCCCATCAAAATAACAATGCCAGGCCCTACTTGTGGGATTACACTTGGTATGTTGTTGTTGAACACAAGAGGAGGTAGTCAGTATATTGAGTTATGTGTCTCTTGAATCTTACCTAAAGCAAGAATCAGGAATTATAGGATATCTTATTGAAAATGCAAAATTTTGAGAATCTTTCCCCAAATTGATTTCAGCCATGAGTTTAGAATTCAACTCTAAGTGCGTAATGATCATTAACACAGACATGAGAGTTGAGAATCTGTGTTAATGATCATTATGCATTTAGAGTAGATGTAATTTCATTGCTGCTTAGTGCCCATTGGTTGGGATGGTAAACACGGTGCTACAAATTTTTCGTCGCTGCCTGTTTTAACTGATCTCTTCATTGTTCTCGTTTTCAGGGAGTACTGGAACACTAAGACCTCTGGAACATATCACTGCATCTGCTGCGACACTCCTTTATTTGAGTATGTGTTTTTCTTGTATTTGATCATTACTCAATCGTCTTTAAGATTTTTGTTACCACGTCAAACCTGAAATTTCGATATTGCTTGTTGCAGATCTTCTACCAAATTTGATAGTGGGACTGGGTGGCCATCATACTACCAGCCCGTAGGCAACAATGTGAAGTCAAAGATGGACTTGTCTATCATTTTCATGCCTCGTCAAGAAGTTCTATGTGCAGCATGTGATGCTCATCTTGGGCATGTATTTGATGATGGCCCTCCGCCTACTGGAAAGCGTTACTGCATCAATAGGTACATTACTTTACTTCCTTTAATGCAGTCTATGTTCATTCTCATTTGCTCTGAACTTTGAAATTGAAACCTAGCTTATACGTGCAGCGCTGCCCTAAAATTCAAGCCAAAATAGAAATGTGCTGCGCCGAATCCAACAGGTTATCAAAGAGATTGAAGATATCAAGCTGCAGAATTATTCATATGCAGGAATAATGTTGCTTCTAAAGTTTTAATTAAGCTTGATTGTTTCTTTTGTGTGATGTGTTAAGTTCATTTCTGCTGATATGTTCACATTTACATAATGTGTAAGTTGGTCAAATGTACACATTTTTAGCATACTTTACATAAATATCTTATATGTTCGTACCCTGCGTAAACACTACACCCCTAGATTCATTTTGTGGGATTACACTGATTATATGTTCATAGCAACGTTTCGATGCTGTAACAATGTATTAGATACACAAGTCAAATAAGCACCATAGATATAACTAATGCGAACTTATGTACTCATAACGTTTTTTTGCTTAATATACATATAGTAAGTAATTATTTCGTAGTGTCTTTATTAGTGTTTTTTTTTTAATTCTCAAGTTTCAACATTCTCAAAAGCCTTCAGATTTTCAAAATGTAAATAGTATTTTCTCCGCTCTTATTTGACTTGACACATCATTTAATTCACAATAAACAAAATAATTATTTTACTATATTACCTCTAATTATTATAAGTCATCTCACTCATTGAAAAATGAAGTAAAAATAAAGAGTACTTAATAATAATAATAATAAAAATAAATATAATTATAAATTATCTTTTGATTTTTCAAATAACAGAAGAAAAACTGAACTTAGGAAATAACATAATTTTGTAAACCTAAAAAAATAAGACAAAAAGCAAAAAAGCAATCTATGAAATAGGAGGAAATCATTTTGAAAAAAAGAAAGGAAGACTTTAGCTTTGACTTCCACTTAAAAATATAATTCTTCCTAAGTCCCACGTGGCACATCCGGATTTGTTAACTTTTAAATACACACAAATCCGCGACACAGAGGATTGCAGCCAAATACTTCAATTTGGGGGGAACTGTAAAGACTAGAACCTGAACTGCCGATGACACTACCAAACCGTTAATTAACAGCCGTCAAGAAAAACCGACGCAGCCATTGCCGCCGTAGAAACTGCTTTAAGAGTCACCAAAGATTAAAGATCGTTTTTTTTTGAGGATTTGTGCTTGTGGGTGTTTGTTTTTTTGATTTTTTTTTTTGCTTCAAGAAAGGTGAAAAGGGGTTCTATGGGTGTTCAAGATTATAGCTTTTTAAGAGATCTTCAAGTGGAATTCAAAGATTCTGAAGTTACAAATAAGTTTTCTTTGTGTTTCTGGTTTTACTTGAATGAAGCCTCAACTTTACCCTCTACAATCCTTTATCAGGTTTTCTATTTTTGCTCACTGAAAAATAATATCCTTCACTGCTGTTTTTTCAGTTCTTTTTTGAGTGTTACGCGTCTCAGTTTTGTGCATTTGCTGCTTTATTTTGTCCAACTAGTTTGTGTCTGACTGTTCTTCGTATTGGGAATGAGATGGGGTTTGGTGGGTGGTATTCCTTTGGTTTCCCCTTCTTATGGCGGTTACATTCTTTTTGCTGATCTAGGTTTCACACTTGTGAAAAGATTTTTAGAATGCTTTGTCATGCTTTTTTCACGTCTTTTATTTCTTTGATATGCTTTTCCTTGAGCTGGGGGTCTATGATAAACAGGCCCTCTACTTTACAAGGTAAGGGTAAGAGCGGCCTACACTGGGATATGTTGTTGTTGTCGTCTTGTGGAAAGTTTTTTACTTTATAGCTCGTCCACGGTTTAGAAAATGGCGAGTTGCAAATTGTTTCTTCAGGCTAATGTGAATTGTTCATATTCTCTGGTTATTTGTCTTTAAGAATATGTTTTTCTTATTTATTCTGATGACAACTTAGCAAAAGTCCCCCTTTTTTTATGTTGTGTTCTGGATTACCTTATATTTAAGCCTTTTCATCGTTACTTCGTGTGCCTGCATTAGCTCTTGATTTCTGGTAATTGAATATGTGACCACATATAGCTGTCTGCAAATCATGCTTTCCTACTAAAGAATAGATGTTTTGAGAGTTGTAACTATTCCACGATAAAGACATAAACCTAGCCATACCTCCATTTGTTTCCAGTAAATTCAAGGAAGAAGCTTTTGAATCTTTATGATCACTCTATTGAATTTGTTCTCCAAGATATAATTTTTCCTCTGCACCATTTTACTTTGATATGGTTGATGACACTTGTCAATTATGCAGGAGCATCCAGATGTCATATCCCATATTCCTTTCCTGTTACTTGATGAAAAGAAGAAGATTTTACTTTTCCCTTCACTAATTTCAAGCCATTCAAATATTACTTCCTGGAGAGAAGTTGTACCTGCAATTTCTGAATGTGAATTTCCCACCAAGAAATGGGTTCATGTTGGATGTGAGGTAAAACTTGGACTCGGCCTAGTTCCTCTAGTTACATTCATAACACTTGATGTGTTTTTGCTATTTGTATACTCTTAACATTGTTGTGTTACTAATTTCTCACTCCACCATGGCCATTGTTACCTTCTACGGTTTTTGTTTGCACGTTGTCACTCTATTAGATATATTGATTTTGTCATTAAGAGCCCGTTTGGTTTGTCTTATAAGTTACTTATAAGCTGTATTCAACTTTTTTGAGTGTTTGACTGGCCAATTTAAAGTCATTTTGTGCTTAAAATAAGCCTCAATACATAATTGGGTTTGTTTGAATGGACTTATTTTAAGCAGCTTATAAGTTGAAAACAACTTATATGTCAAAAAAAAATAAGTAGGAAAAAAATAAGTTGGGCTGCACCTACTTATTTTTTTTAAACTTATAAGCAGTTTTCAACTTATAAGTTACTTAAAATAAGTCCATCCAAACAGGCTCTAAGTTTGCTCTGGAAAAGCAATTTTTAACACAAGAACACCGAAACTAAAAGACTGGCCTACGCCTAGTCGCTTTTCACTTTGTCGAATGAAGTTTTTCTGCCCCAAAAGTTAGCAAATCCGGATTGATTAGGGAACTCATTATCCAAGTGTGACATGATGTGTAAGAAAAAAATGAATTTGTTATGCACAAACGAGATCTTTATACGACTTTCCTTGTTATGGAACAAAGGTAATACACTAATTGGATCATCATCTAAATCTATCACCAGTCCAAAGATCTCATAAGGTTGTTATCTGCTCTCCGCTGTTTGCCAGATTCTTGGGGACTTTGTTTTGTTTCATGTCTGTTTAAGCAACACTTATCAGTGGAGCATTTCAGGTCACACAAGATCTTTTGCGCCTCTACTTTGATGGGAAGATTGTAGGTGAGAAGTCTTTGACTTCCTCACTCAATAATGATATGGGATCAGACAATTCTATATCTTTGACTTGCATTAGTGGAAAGGATTCTCAGCTGGATGGTTATGTGCACAGTTCAGAGCTCTTTCCTATACTATCAACTATAGAAAATCACTATGTTAAGGTAAACAGAATTGTCACTAATTTTACGAAGATTGTTTCTACTCATGTATTTACTAGTTTCTGCTATGTGCACCTATCAGGACCCTCCTGTACAACTATCTATTGATAGTTCAAGTGCCTATGAAATTGAAGAAGACAGTGATGGTGTTTGGAGCATTGTTGGTGGAAAGGTAAAAAAATATAACTGCTTTGAAATTCCTTGGGAAAAAATTCAGGGGGTCTGGAAACAGACCAAATCTTGACAAATTATTTGGACACAAATCAGTCTAGTAAGAAACATTATAAAAAATTGATCCCTGCTTCCTCTTCAGGGCTTCTACTTCTGTATTGTGAATAATCTTCCTAAAATCGAGTACTGTTACTTTAGAATGTCTAAAACATCTGCGTTACTCCTCAATTTTGTCATGCATCTTCTATTTAAAGTTGATTTTTAATTGATGGGATCAAAGCTAGGAGGTGAAAGCTTGCTAGATTACATCAAATCCACATGACTCGAAGTCCTTGATAGACATCTAAATGTCATTGACAACCATTGAATATTCAAGATCAGCAATGGTTTACTTTGATATTTTACCAGCAATAAAGGCATACTTTAGAATTTCTTGTAAAGCTAGCCCTTCTCGTTTCTCCTCATTTGTTCCGCAAAAGGTAAAAAATGTGGGTTTTGCGGATTTTTTGTAGATTTGATTATTGTCCAAACAGTGAAGTCCTTCAGAAATGGCAGCAGCAGAGTAGGTTGAACTATGGAAAATTTTGCAAAAAAGTTCGCAACTTTTTGTGGAACATGAGGCGGAGAAACAAGCAGTACTAGCATAACAAAACTGCTAAAGTATGCCTTTTATCAGTGATAAGATATTGAAGTTAGCCATTGCTGATCTTAAAAGTTAAATCTTCAAGGGTTGTCAATGATGCTCTGATATCTCTCAAGAATTTGGAGGATTGCAGCCCTGTATTGCCATGCAATATGTCATATAACTTTGCATTACATTGAAACCGACTTTGTAATTTAAGAGCTGTTGCACAGTGACATGTACAATTGTTGTTAAAGCTCATTATCTGATCATCCATTTGTCCTAATGTTAATTCATTTCTATTTCACGAGGGACTATTTGACTAGGCAGAAAAATAGTTATCCTCAAAGTGGGCATTTATGCCTATTTGATTAGGCATTTCTTCTTATATATGAGGTAATAATGTAGAATTTATTAAAGGGAGACTAATCCAAGCACACTATCCTTTAAAGGTAATGAGTGTGCTGGTTGAAGTAGGGCTGAGAAGGCACCGAGTTAGAGAGAGAGAGAGAGAGAGAGAGATGAACATGATGAAAAGCTGTCGGTTGTAAAATTGATTCTCTCATAAAATAGCAAGAGGGGACTTTGCTGAGGTATTTATGTGTTTATGTTATTTGATAAGATTTTTTTTACTCCTCTAACTATATATTTAAAACAGGCTTCCTGTCGGAGAAACTTTGATTTAGACGTAACATTGATGGACAACTTTAGCCACCCCATGACCGAAGAAGCGGAGGTTTGTCATTTATTTGTCTACACAAAAAAATTAAGTGAAATCTGTAAGTTAGCTGCAACTGTTCTTATGCATATATGTTATGCTTTCAAAGGTTGTTGCTACGCTTGTGTATTCTGATAATGAAACACCGGTTGAGAAGCCAGTTGATGCTGATGCAGCCCTTCTTACAAGTTATGATGGAATTGAATATGCTTCTTCTGATAGACCAAGCAAAATAATTAGTGGGCGTGCTTCCTTTAAGCTCAAGATATCTCAGGTACTGGATAGTTGTATCTCTTCTTTTAATTCCTGCAAGACAAAGTGGGCAGAAGTGTTTGTTGGTTGCAATCTTGAATTAGAGAATACTTGCTTTGGAGAAGGTATATTTATTGACACATAATCTCCACTTGCAAAGAAGATATGTGATTAATGAGGCAAATATAATATTGGTTTGAGTTATTTTACATGATCATAGCTGTTGCAAATTTTACATTGAATTCTGCCAATCTGTGCCACCAGAGTTAAAATGATAAATATTCTACGGGATGAGCACATCAATATGGATATATTATGTCTCATAAAAATCATCCTAGTTTATAATCTGTGAACTTGATTACTTGTGCACCGTTTTATGTAGCTGGTCATATGTATATATCATTACAACATTAAGTAGAGTGTATTGTTGTAGTTCACTTCTACATGGAAATTGACGAGAGTTATGCCTGGAGATGAGTAAACATACATAATGCTTCTTTCTATTAAGTCCATTTAGAAAATTGATCTTTTGTCTCAATGCAGCTTTCATCCAAGTGCGATAACAGGCTGTTTCGCATTAGGTTTGACATTCCAAAACTGGGTAAATATCCTTTCCTTGAGGTATTTTCCAGACCAATTCGGTGTATTTCTCGGAATCGCAGCACACGGGCGACCTCTTTAATGTTGAGGAAATCATCTTTGGGGATCCATTTACTAAATGGATCTCAATCTCATGTGTTGGACGATGGATCTTCTGACCTTCCTTGTATTGTACATGAAGCAAAACAAAGTCCATCATCAAAACGGGTCAAATTAGGACAAGAGAAACTAACTGCAAATTTTAAGGATGATTTTGTGCTGAAGCAAGCTAATGGTGGTTCAAGATCTCATTCCTGGACCTCTGAGGTATTTTTAACAGCTGCCTTGTCCTATTATTTTTGTAGCAGGTGGTGGTAGATATGGTAGTGATACTATTTCTTAGGTCAGGTAACTAATACATGCTTATGGATGCTGCACCTTGTATAATTACCTTACTTCGTTAAGTGGATGAATAAGGTTGAAAGTATAAGTCATTGCTGGTTTTGAAAATTAAGCTTCTTCTTGTCATCAAGTTTTTGTCCTCAGTGTTATTTAAAGTCATCCATTTGTCGCTTAAGTGATGATGCAATGCGAAGCGAGGGGTTATCGCTTCTTGGTTGAGGTCATGCCCTTCAGAGAAGTGTGCACTTCAAATGATGATCCACAAAGTGATCCAAATGAGAAACGTTCGGTTCTTTGAATATTAACTGTGAGGAATTTGATTAACATTGCCAATTTGGCACTATAGTTCATTGGATGTTGTACTCAGTTATTCTAATTGTAATTTGGTTATTACAGTGTTAAATTCATATATGTATGGTGTTTTAAGTTTTCCGTAAACCGTGCGCTTCACTCATGTACCTTCTTGCTTTTTTGCGCTTTTCACTTTTAGAAACGCTGGTACTTCTGTTTTTCTCTGAATACCAATCCCTCTCCTCAGGAATGTTTTCTAAAACTTCTCATTTGGTGACAAGGGTTTCCTATTATGCATGTCACCATTCAAGGGACTGATCTCGAATAATGTTTTTGCTACCTTCATTTCTCTTCAATATTTATTACTGGTGCGCAATCATCATCATGATTATTCTCCTTGTCAATGTTTCCTATACCTTTTTTTGTCCTATTATTCTTGTCATGTTGGCAATTTCTTGTACCTGACCTTGTTATTATCATTATCATCACTCTCACTAAAACATGCATTGAAAATAGGATAACTACGCATATCAGAATCAAAATTCTTTGGTGGCAAGACCAGTAAGCCATGGTGGGGCAGAAAATTTCTCATCTGATTCAGAAAACAGTGAAACTACGATCTCGGCCATTGATGATTTGCCGAGTAACAGAGGTCCAATCTCTGATATGGTTGTTTTTAAATACTGCCTCGCTGATCTGAACGAGAGGCGTCTTCTTCTCAAGGAAATGGCAATGACTACTAAAGAAGAAGAACTTGCAACATTTGGCGAGAGAGTCTCTTTATTCTCTGGATGTTCACACCACAGGTATATTTTCTTTATTTTGCTGCATATTGAGGTGTCTTTGAGTGGTATATTAACACCATCTAGTTTTTAGTGCCACTTTTGGCATTTATTCCCTTTTAGAATTATAGCTGTCATTTCCTCATATCACCATGGATAATTTTAGCCCTTCTTGTGTGTTAAAATTCTGAAAGAATGAGATCAATTTATAGAGCATAAATACCAGTTCTATTTATTAGGGTAGCAGTGCATGCACGAGCGAAAAAACATTTATTATTTATTGCATAGCCCAGAAAATCAGAAGGTTTTTGTGTGTTATGTTTTCGCTGATTTCTTTTCCCCGTTTTCCTTTATCTCTATTCCCTGAGCATTTGAAATCTCTTCCTCTTTTGGTAGAAAACAAATAAAATAAGAAAAAGAAAAAAGAAAGGAAATCTGAAGGGTAATTCCTAAATGATATTGGCATCCAATAAGTAAAAGAAATCATCATAAATGATCCGTTCCTGAGAAAACTAAGTTGTAGAAAAATGACTAGTACAAAGGCATCACTTTTTTCCCAAGTTTTTTCCTCATTAGTTCATGAGGTTTAGAATACATTTTTTTTAAATAACTAGTTTAAAGTAAAAGTTATTCTGAAAAGCAACAAGATTCTCTCTGACATCACTAATAGGATCAACTATCAACTTAGGATGGAAGGATTGCTTATTTCGTGGTTGGGATAAGAACGTGTGCACTTGCAATATGCATCTAGGGAAAATTTAAACTATTGGAATTAATACATTGATTTTAAATTTATGGATCAGGGTTAGATTGACATGTAGTTCATAGGGGATATAAACAAAATGTACATGTCCTGGTTTCAATTTTCATTTCATTGTTGTCATCACTATTTAGTTACCTTGAATGCTGTTGTCTGAATCACATTACCTTTTTAGGCATCAAATATCAATTTCAAAGAGGCTGATAGAAGAGGGAATCAAATGTTGGAACTTAATATCCAACGACAACCACCATGTCCTTTGGGAGAATTTGGTGTCCGGGCTTCAAGGGCATTTCCTGAAGATGACATTTGGCCGTACCAGATCTCTAACTCATCAGGTTCTCTTTTTTCTTCTCTAAACTGGTAAATAGTCAGAAAAATTACTTCAAAGAGGATTACTTAGAAGTTAGTGTGATAACTACATGTTCTCTGCGGTTCCAAATCCACTTACTCACCAACTTCGGAACTATATTCCTTTTTTAGCTTGCAATGTCAATCACGTTTGGGAAGATTTGGTGGATCTTTTCCTCAGAAGACTAGATTAAGTAAAAAGGAAAAGGGAAAGAGAAACAAACACCCTTTTTGCCGGAGAGAAATGATTTGTCATATAAAATTTGTGAATTCTCAGTTTTCTATTACGAAGTCATTTTTCGTTGGCATGTGGTGATTTTGGGTAGCAGGAAGGGCCAATATTGCATAATAAGGGTGTGCCCAATGAAGTGGGTGCACACCTTGGAGACCAAGTTTCAAATTCCAACAAAGAAACAAAAAACACTAGATTAGCAGGTACCCAGTGGAACAGTCGAGTTTTGTGCAAGCTATCGTAGATGCAGTACCGTTAAAAAAAATGGAGCAATTATTGCTGTTTACATAAGTAGTTGGTCAATATTTCTTATCAGTGTTATAAGGATAATATAGCTATGCACAATTTCTGGCGATATCGGTTGTATTGATAAGATGATCCCTCCTACTCCCTCTTTCTCAAATTTATAGTCCTGTTCCATTGATTGAGGGTAAATTCAGCCAAGTTTCAGTAGTAAATAGGCCCTATGTTGCTCGGACTCTTCAAAAATGCCGACAGGTGCATGTCAGATCCTCTAATCTCCAAAAGTAGTGCATTTCCGGAAGATCTGACACGGGTGCAACAACATTTTTGGAGAATCCGAGCAAACACAGAATGGGGCTTGCATTACTTCTTATTTGACAATAGAATAAAAACTCAAATTACCCCGAAATTATTACAACTTGACAAAGATTTTCTTAACAATCTTAGTTTTTATTCATCAGCATTGTGCATCTTACAACTCCGAGAATTATTTGCTTCTCTTACTGATGAATTTGTCCAATTTCCAGGATTTCAACCTCCTGAGGAGAGTCTCTGGTTGTCAAGATCTAGTATCTCAAGACAACTTCGAAAAGTTGTGGTGTTGGCTGTACCCAGTAGCTTTTACATTGTCACAGCAATGTATTTCTTCATTGTGGGGTTCGACATCACCCATGTGGATCGAAGGGTTCATTACCAAGGAAGAAGCAGAATCATCACTTAAAACTCTAGGAGCTCTTCAAGAACCAGGTACTTATATACTGCGGTTTCCTACATCAAGGAGCTGGCCCCACCCTGATGCTGGTAATTTGGTTGTCACTTATGTTGGAAGTGACTATACCATTCACCACAGACTTATGTCTCTCGAGTTCATTTACAGGTAATGTACCATGTTGTTGTTGTTCTCTTTCTTACTTTAACCTAATTCCGTTGCAACAACAACAAACTCAGTGTGTTCCCACAACTAGTCAACTATATACCAGTCATTAGGAAAAACTACGATCTTCAATTACTTTTGTATCTCTTGCATACATGTGAGACATACGGATTTGATGTCAGCATCACTAAGAGGGTACTTTCTTATTGTCCATTGTAGTTCCGGGGTCAAGGGAACGACGATAAAGCCAATTCAAGACATACTGCTTGAACAGCCTGAGCTCAGGCGGCTCGGAAGGCAAGACTTCTTACTCTTTTGATTATCTAGTCAATTCGTTTATTCTTCTTTAAGTGATTGTTAGAAATCTTGAAATTGCAGGATTGTGAGAAGCCAGTAGTAGGCCACTCAAGATTTATACTTGTATAGCCATATCAGAGAGATGAATGGACCTGTTACTAGCAAGCTAGGAAAAAAAGGTGTTCAAAGGAGGAAGAGAAACCAAGAGGGGGAAAATGGGGTTTTATCCTTTGTTATATGAATGTCTGAGCAATTTGTTAATGTAAACTATGTGATAGATTTTTATAACTTGTGACAGTTGCTGCAAACTTCCTCCTACTTGACTGGCAATTCAATACCTCTTAGTAGGGAGCTTGTTCCCTGGTGCAATTTCAGATTAGTCGGACCAATGCATTTCAAATACTAACAGAATGCCCCAACATACTCAGTAATTCTAACAGAATGGCTAAAGCAAAAATAACTTCGAATTGGCGTTCACTTGTTATGATTTGTTCGTGTGAACAACCCCCAACTACCCAAAAATTTTTTTAAAAAAATCAACTTTATACATAATTCAACAGTTAAACACTCCCAAACGTCAAAAAGATAATGCTTTTTTCTTTTCTTTATTTTATTTCAAAAAATGTTCCTTGCTTTTCACAATATTCATGCGGCAGTTTGGAGCTATATAGTTTTAAAAGAGTAGTAATAGCGTGTTTGACAGCTCAAACTTTTTCCAAGAAAAGCAATCCTACTAATGTTGATAATATTCCCAACATCCACATAAATGGCAAAAGGACAGCTGGGTGTCATATCAATGGAGACAGCCAATAATGTGTGTCACTTTTCAACAGGCTGTGTACACTTTACCCTTCCCAAATCCTACGTTGTGGGATTTCACTGGATTGTTGTTGTTGTTGTTGTTGTTTCAACAAGCTTTGGTCTAATGCTAAGAGTGTAGCATGTGATGTGTGGATTAGGCGTACGTCACGAGTTCGAACTCTGTTGCACATCAAAGTTTGGTATTTAAGTGAAGAAGAGTTGACTATGCAAATGTCCCTTTTTTATAGGCCATCATTTAGATTTTTTTCCTAGTTTTAGAAGTTGTACAAATATAGTCCTTGGAAAATTATTATTCTGAACAACGTTAGATCCATGTCTAATATTTGCTTATATATTGCTCAATGTTACTGACAAAACATTGGAGTGTCATCTAACGTTACAAAAAAACTTATAAAATTTTATATCACGGTTAACCTTTTCTCATAAGGATTTCAATCTTGCCGGTCTAAAATATGCGTAAGTTGCAAGAGAAATAAACAGAGTGTCGTTTACTAAGTAACCAGAGTGTCACGTGAAGAAGGACAGAAAAGGCGGATTTATTATCCCATATTATTTTCTAAAAAAATATACTGTATCACTTTTCACCTTAATTCTTAAAGTGTAAACGTCAATATTTTCAACAAAAGTTGGTTATGTGAGTTTCAAGATTGCGTATATATCTTTAAGTGTGCCGGCAACCTAACGCATGAAGGAGCCACTAATATCAAAAACAAAAAGTACATACATACATGAAATACTACATGATTTTGGTTTGCTTCCAGAAATGAGCTATTCCTGCAATTGGTTATCAAGGTGAAGTACTACACTTAAGTTCTTAAAGCTTATTTATGTAAATTGTATATAGAATTAGTCAGATCGTCTGAAGCATGAACAATATCGCTTTTGTTCTAAAGGCCTAGCAAGTTTTTTTTTTCCTTTTCAAAAGATGGTTCTTTTCTTTCTTGGTTTGGACCAATGACTTGCTTATTCAATACTGCATACTGTTGTAGTTAGATATTGTTCTGTCAGGACTATCAGCAGCTTAAGTTGTTGAATCTCGTGTAAGTTATGTTGTGGTTGTATTTTCTGCAAGTGGAATGTAGGCTCTTTCGGTTGTGTGTTAAGATTGGCCCAAGAATCCATGAAAAGATTTTCAATATATGTACACACAATTATGAGAATTTTAGGATGTGCTCTATGTAGATTAGGCACGAAATACAACCTTTATAGAGAATTTTCAAAGAATTGTATATCAGATTTTAATTGTTCAAAAAATATTTTCAGAATTTGACAGTGACGACGTCAAATCAGAATAAGATTAAAAAAAGAATTGTAAGTTCAAAGTAGTCGACGAATAAATTAAAGGAATCATTCTACTTATTTATTTATTTTCCAAATTTTTTTTTGAGCACCACCATAAGTTGTTCAATCTAATGAAGAAGAAGAGACAGAGAGAGGCAAACGAACGTAGAAACTACAAAGGGCCCTGTACGCAAGAAAGAGTAATTCAAGAAAGGTTGAGGGTAAAAAAAAAAACAGAGAAATATTTGACCCATATAATATTGGCGCAGTGGACTATTAATACAATGATTAAAATAGATGACATTTTATTTTTAAAAAGTTTAGCTTAAAAGAAAAAATTTCATGTCAATAAAATTAAACGAAAAAACCCATCTAAAATGATTAACTTTGTGAGTAGTAGTTTGAGTGAAAGAAAAATGACTGTTTGAGAAATCAACCCCTAGTACCTGTCAATCAAACAATTTGAAAGGGAAACGAAAATAGCACCTGTTAAGTATCATAAAAATTAGAGACCTTTCCTCAAATAAGTTCAGTGATCATCCTCTATTATTATTTCATATAAAATCATACAACTGCCAGAGTAGCAATAATAAAAACAAATTCTATGGAGGACCACTGGAGGCGTTCAATTAAAACCCAAATAAACAACACATCAGAAAAAGAAACGAAACGATGGCCTCCTGCGTTTCACTGAGATATGAGAAATCCTTTTTAAACATGTTTCTTGAAAAATGCATTTACATAGTTCCTTTCTTACTTAACAGAGCAAAGTAACCTTGAACTCATCATGAAATATAATACAAGTGCAAACTATTGCTATTGCTCACACAACTTGCTCACTAACTAGAATTGCTAGTAACTATGCATGGGCTAACTTGGCCAAAAGTACCATGTCTAATATTTTAACATCAAGGGTATCATCCACCTTTACAATCCCATCAGTGCCATCAACACCAATAAGCTTACCAGTTGCACCACGTTGGGGACCACCCATGATCTTGATTTTATCAGACTTCTTTGGTACAACGATATCAATTTCAGTTGGGTGCGCAATTATAGTGTCACCATTCCCGCTTGATCCTAGACCAACACTACAGGAACCATCCTGCTCCAGAAGCAAATTAAAGAATACTGGTTAATTTTCCGATGAAAACTGAAACTAGTCCTCCTTGAAAACGAGGTGTTAACTACGGTTCACAGCCAGATACAAAAAAACACAAGAACAAACCTCTGATAAAAGCAGCCACCTTTTCAGAAATATGTATAACAAGTGCACAAGCATGTTGGTATGTTATGACGTATAGAGCCATTAGCATAGTTTTATATGCGTTGAACGATATACACACTTTCACTTTATTGGCTTGTATATACATTACAGAAAATGGTAGAAGGTTCTGAAAAAAGTTAAAGAGTGAATAGTTTAATGAATTTAAATGCTTGCAAGTTGTATCGTAGAACTAGAAAGATATCAATCATTTTGAAACGTCCCAGTACGGAGAGAGTGACCCACGAATCAGAACAAATAGGGTAAATATTTTTAGTATAAATTAAAAAAAATACAAAGTTCAAGATCTAATCCAGCAAGATTAGAGAAAAATATTTCATTCTTCTAACCAGAAATTCAAAAGGACGAAAACAAATCCAATATAAATTCATAACTTCGTCATTTTCACTACCATTATTTAGGATACCTTGAATAAATGTTTAATAATCACTTTCAAACTAATATTTATATGTGCATTGCACCAGCTTAGAGCACCATGCTCCCTAAAGTATTATTATTATTATTATTCTATTATTATTTTATATTACTATTGTTGTTACTTGGATTATTTTTTCTTGTCGGTAGTTGTATTTTCTACCGTACTTTTGAAAATGCTTTTTTTAAATCAAGGATCTATCGAAAATAGTCTCTACCTCACACAAGGTAAGGGTGCATACACCTCACTCTCCCTGGACCCCCACTTCTGGGATCAAACTAGTATGTTGTTGTATTTACATGTGCAATATCTTCTCATCAAGTGGTTAAGAGGTTTCAATGCACTCCCCGGAGAGAACACCCTATAAACGTACAATTTCAAAACCAAAAAAAAAAATAAAAAATTAAATGTAATGCTCCCAATATCCCAATTTAGCTGACACTTCGCTTTTCGAGATTCAAAAAAACGTACATCTGGACTGTATCTTTTAGTTTTTTGAAATAAAATTAAATATTTGAAAACTACGTAAAATGTATTACTCCCTCCGTCCCAATTTATGTGGCATCGTTTGACTTGGCATGGTGTTTAAGAAAAAAAGGAAGACTTTTGAAACTTGTGGTTTAAAACAATCCTTAGATATTTGTGTGGTTGTAACTTGTAAATCATTTCATTAAGGGTAAAAGGAGAATTTTAAAGTTAGATTGTTTCTAATTATAGTAAGGTGACATTCTTTTTTGGGCAGACTAAAAAGAAAAGGGTGCCACATAAAATGAGACGGAGGGAGTAGTTACAATAATTAATAAGTCAAGATAATTAGAAGACATGAAAAAATTATGGTCAAAGAAAATTCGTTTGACTCGAGAAATCCGAAAACTATCACATAAATGGGACTGAGGGAGAACTAATATTTATCACATGCGCAACCAGGTCATAGTATTGTGAAGCAAATTCCAACTAAGGGGAAGACAAATTAGTGCAGGATATACATACCGCTAGCACCTCATGGACAACTCCGATGACAGTATCATCATTGGACTTCCGTACATTGACCAAGATATCAGGCAAGAGCCAAGGACCTTCCGTATCCCCACCTGCAATTTCAGAGTTGTCAGCTATTACTGAATGTTGAAAATAGTATTGCCTACGGTTCTTCTAGATTAAATAATAAAATGAATTTGCAATAATGAACAACATTAAAGGTCATTCTCCTCTATGTCTAAATCATCATGGTCTAAAGACGCAACTGTTCAGACTTATTTGCATTCCTCACATTGCGATTTGGACTAACATTAGAGCAATTTCGACATTATAATCAACACAAACCACTGAGAATATGCAAAAACTAAACACATTGAGCTAAATGACAATTTTAGTACTGCAAGGATCTACAAATCAACAAAAATATAGAAGCCACATTACACACTAAAATTGAATTAAAATGCATGTATATGAATAACAAGGCCCACTAATTCATCACTTGGCAAAGTGGAAACAAGAGACCATCTGATCTCAATAAAATGTTTTCTATCACTAGACAAGAGAGTATGGGTAAAATATATAAAATCTGCAGTGATCACAAGTTTATCAGCTCAATAGTGTAAAATGCTTCTCATTTTAACTTATCAGTAAGATTTATTATAAGTGATTTGCCATTCCAAAAGACAAACTATTGTGCTGAACAAGGGACGCACCTCCTATAGGTGACATCATATCCAGCCCACCACTTCCAGGAGTCATTGGCTGCCCGCCAGGAGTACCAGGTATATATGCTGAACTCGGCGTCATTGGTGGTTGTCCACCAGGAGTTGATGGCAAGTAAGGACTTGGAGCATTAGCTGCATGAAACAAAGAAAAATGGCTTTACATTTTCCATTTAAAGGACCTGAAGAAAAAAATGCAGCTTTCACTCCTGTAAATGGGACTTTAGGTTACCATATGCAGAACCATTGTCTCTTGGGGTCCCAGCATCACTGTAATTACCGCTAGGAGTATTAGTCCAACCAGAACCAGGAGTAGGTGCTTCATACGCCCTTGAACGAGGACTAGATGGCTGAAAAATAAACAAAGCATGATAATCTTTCTTTGGAAAGTGAACAAAACAGGATAATCTATATACATTTAAAAGCAAGAAGCCCCTTAATGAAATGTGGTTCACCTTTTTTACTCCTCAAAAAAAATCACATTAGACAGAATTGTCATTCAATTAATTTCCTAATATTTAGAAATTTAAAATCAACTAAAATTTTACTTATTGTTTTTTCCCTCATTTGAACTAGGCAGAATGTCCTAATAAGGAGGATGTAAAATTAGGTCTTGGGCGTAACTCACAACCCAAAAGCTAACTCAAAGGAAGAAGGATTGCCCAAGCCTTATAAGGAGACAACTCATCTCATTAACTACCGTTGTGGGCAGTGTTATCAAAAGCAAAAAAGAGAAAATAAAGCATGGACTTTAATAAAATAAAAAAAGGCGCAAAGGGAGAAAAAATACAAATATATATGTTTAGTCCAAGACTAATAGTTTATAAGCATGAATGACAAAATATATGAACGAAGAAATTGAAAAATAATTTTGATAAAGTGAAATATCATTGTTTAGTGTCTTCTCTTCACAAGAGGTTCATTGGCAAGAAAAGTATGTCTTAGAACCTTGATGACGAATGTCTTAGAAGCTTGATGACAACATTGAAGCACACATTAAGCGAGGCGAAGCGCTCAACACGTTTTGAGCCTTGCTTCAGGGCTTAAATGGGCTTTAAGCGCACCTTTGATAACACTGGATGTGGGACTTTTTCAATCTTCAACACCCCACCTTAAGCCCAGGTCTGCATATCTAATGCGTGGACAAATTTAATTTGGGGGCCCAACATAGGGTGAGAGGGGTCTTGCTTTGATACTATGTAACATAAGGTCTTAGGCCTAACTCATAACCCAAAAGTTGGTTCAAATGGAGGAGGATTACCCAAGCTTTATAAGGAAACCACCCATCTCATTAACCACCGATGTGGGACTTTTTCATTCTTCAACAAGAGGAGAAGACATAGTGTATGGAGCTTGGTCCCGTTGTTGATGTGGGTTATTTGGGGAGAGAAATAGAAAAGCTTTTGAAAGGTTTGAGTCGAGTTTTAGTAAGGTGAGTAGCCTCCGATCACTTATTTTCTTTTGGTGCACCCATAAAGTTTCGTGTTGTATAGAAGAATGGGTGGATTTCATAGAAAACCACATTTCGCAAAATCTTTACCTTTTGATAAATCCCTTGTATATGGTCAGCTCTGCCATGTTTATGAATGAAATACATTTACCTTATCTAAAAAGACAAAGAATGTCCTAATACATGGGACTTCAAAATCAATTAAAATTTTACCATATGAAAATAATCGACTTACTATTATATCCTTGTGGACCTTGAAGAGGCTTTTGGAATTTAATATGTGCAATTAGTGTTTTTCTTATTCTTTTGTGAATAATTCCACATCGATGGCTAAAGGGACGAGTGGTCTCTTTAAATGGTCTTGGCAATCCTCTCCTTAGGAGCTAGCTTTTGGAATTGAGTTAGACCCAAAATTCATTTCTTAACATGGTATCAAAGCAGGACCAAGACAGAGTATGTAGAGTGCAAATTCAGTGATGCGAGGCATGGGTAGGCGTGGAAGTGAGGCTTGATACACGAAATATCCCCAAGAGTGACAGATCCAAGTACCTCGGTTCTATAATTCAGGGGAGTAGGGACATCGACGATGATATCATATATTGTATTGGTGTGGCGTGGATGAAAGGGAGGCTTGCCTCTGGAGTCTTATATGATAAAAAGGTACCACTAAAACTCAAAGGTAAGTTCTACAAAGTGGTCATTAGACCATCATTTTTGTATAGGGCGGAGTATTAGTCATCAAAAACTTCCATGTCCAGAAGATGCATGTGGTAGAGATGAGGATGCTGAAGTGGATGTATGGTCATACTAGAAGTGATAAGATTAGAAATGAGGATATTCGAAATAAGATGGAAGTGGCCTCCAAGGTGGACAAATGAAGGAAGCGAGATTGAGATGATTTGGATATGTGAAGAGGAGATGTGCTGACGTACCAGTGAGGAGGTGCAAGAGGTTGGTTATAGAGGGTAAGAGGAGAGGCAGAGGTAGGTCAAAGAAGTATTGGGGAGAGGTGATAAGACAAGTTATGACCCAGCTTCCGATTACCGAGGACGTGACCTTAGATACGAGGGTGTGGAGGATGTTTATTAGGGTAGACGGTTAGAAAGTAGTGTAGTTATCTTGCTTAGGGTGGTGTGTTTGTTATTGTACTAGTGGTATGATTGTAGTTTTGTTTTTGGTATTTCTCAATGTTTATTATTGTTTACAATAATCCATTCTAGTATGTTGTTTTGCTTCTTTCTGGTAGACTTTGCACTGCTTACATGTTACTTGCTATATTTTCTTCATTGTCCCCTTCTTTGTACCTGGATTTGCCGCTGAGGGACTTTCGAAAACAGTCTCTCTACCTCCATGAGGTAGTAGTAAGGTCTGCGTACATTTCACCCTCTCCGACCCCACTTGTGGAATTTCACTGAGTATATTATTTGTTCTTGTTGTTATCAAAGCAGGACCCATCCTTGTTTCCCAATGTTGGGCCCCTATATTAAAATTGTTCATGCATTAGATGCCCAACCCTGGGTGTAAGGGTGGGGTGACAAGCCCCATATTGATGGTTTAAGTGATGGGTGGTCTCTTCACATGGTATTGACATTCCTTCTCTCATGAGCTAACTTTTCGAGTTGAGTGGCCAAAAATCCATTTCCTAACAGCTCTAAGGTGCATACTCCCCCCGTCCCATTTTAATTGTCGTTTAACAAAAAACAATTGTCCCAAAATAATTATCAACTTGGGAATTCAAAATAAAACCTAGTAATAGTTTCCTACTATACCCTTATTTAGCTTCTAAGGACCTTGAAGAGGCTTTTGGATACTAATAAGTGCAATTAATGTTGTCTGTATTCATAGCCTCTAATGTATGTACTCCCGTCATCCCATTTAACTATTGCTTTAGCAAAAATAATTGTCACAAAATAATTATCGCTTTAGGAATTCAAGACAACAATTAAAAATTGTTTCCAACTAAACCTTAAATTAAAGAACTACTTAATAATGCTCAAGAAACATATAATATATCTAATAAATAGGGATAAGTAACTTGGTAAACTATAGCTTATATTTATTGTTTCTCTTAATAGGCATGAAAAGAGTTAAGAGCAGCAGTTAAAAAGGGGACATAAGGAGCAAGTATTAGCCTCTCTTTTTCTCGATTATTTGGGCAACAATGCATGTTCTTTATCAGTAAACTTTTTCGGTATAAAATTCTAAAAGTTTGAACTAATATGGAAATAATGATTTAAATTAAGCTATAACCATATAAAGAGAAAGATAGCCAATTCGTTATTATGTAAAATTATAACTACAATTAATATATTAAACTTCAAATAATCTAATATACTTGGAACTTTGAAATAACTATAAATATGCCATTTTGTTGTCCTATAATTTTTAAAAAATTAACCTTAGCCGTATGATCTCTTGAAATGTCAAAGTAGTCTACTGGCAAAGTCCATTCGAAATGAAATTTTTAATTCAGTCTTGGATGATCATGAACCAATAAGAATCTAGACAAATTCTTTACATAAAGAGGTCCACTTAGCTTACCTATAATTTTGATGAACGGATCAACAAATAAGAATCCTATGTACTTAAGTTAGAAAGAACCATATTCAGAACATGCATATAAATATGAAATGAAAAAATATTAAGAATAGGACTCGACCCTAGAAAAGAAAAAGAAAGAAAAAGAAAAAAAAGGAACATGTTTTTTTAAAAAATGTCTCTTTTGTTACAAAGGTAGCTTAACTTCATTTCTTACATTAAATATTTTTTAAGAAACTTGATAAATAAAAATCATATTTTACTCGGGAAAATTGAACAATGGTTCTACTCCTTACAAGATAAATTCATACTTCATCTAATACCAACTGAAAAAATACAATTAATGTTAAAATCTTCATTATTTCCTTATTTTTGGTACTTGATTTTTTAATTAATAAAAAATTATCTTTTTTTTTATAAAATGACATTATGCATGTCGTAAATACTTCTCTTGTTTAACTAGATATACTTGTTCAGAGAACAACAAAAACAGCATACCCAGTGTAGTCCCACAAAGTGTGGTCTGGAGAGGAAAAAGTGTATGCAAACCTTACCCTACCATTGAGATAGATGTATATTGACAAAATATACTATGACGGGGGGTTATTGACAAACTTGTGAGTTTGAAAGTACAATGTTCTTTGGTTTATGCTTATCAAAAAATACTCCTAGGCACGATCTTTGAGGCTCTTCACTTTCCTACTTCAGGATTGTAGAACAACCTTCTCCGGCACTTTCACCAGCCATCAGGTTGCTTGGTAGCTCAGATTTCATCCACTGTATTTTCTGTTGAAATCTTCGTCCTTTTCTTCTCTCTCTGTTCTTTATTTTCTATATCTCTTTCCAGAGTTGGTGAAATGGAAGTTAACACAATATACGTTGTTAAGGCTTTCAAGTCGTATAATATCAACAAAAGTATAGCAAGAGCAGAGGAATGGTTTGAATGGACTCAACGAGGACGGAACTTGATTCAGAAGAACTTTTTCAGCAGGAAGACGATGCTCTAGCTATGTGCATCTCTAAAGGAGGCATTCGAAAGTAAACGGTAACTTTGTGAAAAGAGGGAAGTTTTATGATCACTCTTCAGAGTTCTTCTGTGTCAGAAACTTGAACAAGCATGGATGTCACATAACTCTCATCCGCATTCAAGGAAGGAGGAGATCGGTAATCAATGGCATTTAAGACAGGGTGGTTGGATATATTGCAATGTAAGGTTGAGAAGTTCATTAACTGCAGACCTCACAAAACAGACATTAATGTCTTTGAAAATACGGAGGGTTTTCTTTATTCAGAAAGAGTCGGAAGATCTAAATGGTCATGTAAGAGAAATGAACTCCGCCACAGTCCAAGAAGAAAAAGGAATCATCCATCTCGATGGTGGTACAAATGCAACTCAAAAAGAGGAGCTTAGTGCGCTCTCTCGGAAGACATTTCCGACATCCTTACTTTGTCGGAAATATGAAGATGGGTAATCAACACCCGAAAGCAGTCATATGGAACCAATATTCATGAAATGTGCCAAAATCGATTCATGTTCGAGTTCTCTTCTAAGATGGAAGCAGAGCATGTCATGAGAGGTGATTAGCACCGGAAGAAACACACACTCAACCTGCAATGGTGGTCACTAACAGTGAGATCTGTTCCAAGACATGAAGAGGTGAATCAAGTTTGGATCAGATTGATAGGTCTTTCCCTTCAGTAATGGTCCAAAAGGTTTTCAAGGAGATCGGAGAACTCTATGGTGGTTGGATTCAAACTGAAGAAGAGATTGAGTGGGGAAATCAATTGAAATGGGCAATACTAATGGTTAGGGGTGAGGTGGAAAGTGAAGGTATCGTCTCTGAGATTCAAATTTGGTGTGAAGCTCTAATGAGAACCAGTATCGAAGCTGCCAAAAGAGAGAGAACAACGGACCAGCGGGCAGAGGCGGATCCAGGATTTTGAATTTCTAGGTGCCATGGTGCATTGAACAGTAACCCATGGCAAAAAGTTCAGCGTAGAGCAAGATAATACTTAATATTTATTAGCAAATTTGCATACAAAATTTAGACTTGTTTTGTTGGTTTAGATAAGATTTTACTTACGAGAGGTCTAGAGTTCTAATCTACTTATTCACAATTCTTTTTACAATAAATTCACTACCAATATCTTGCATGATAAAAAACATTTTAAGTAAATACACCCCACGGCAGGGCTTGAACTTGTATTCCTATGGTAGTAAACCTAAACTTTAACCACTAGCACCACAAGGCTCATTATTTATAAGGGTGTCACGTTTAATATTTATATTTTTCTTATAAATATATCAAGTATACATGTATATACAGATTTTCAATCGAGACCAGAGGGTGGCGTGGCACCCCCTCCAATCAATGTAGATCTGCCCCTGCCATCGGGTAATAGAAGGCACAAATAGTACAGGGTAACATTTCAAGGTGATATAGGTATGATGGGGCACGTGAGGTGTTCAAAAGAGGTGGAAGCCTTCCCTAGGTTGGAATATCCATGTGACTTGCCACGGGGGAACATTATTCAGCCAAAAGCCCTCTTATTCAATAAAAAGGCTGCCACTAAAAAGAAAATGGGTCCAGATCTGCTGACACAAGTCAGCATTATATCATGGAATGTTAGAAGGTTGAATCAACAATCGAAAAGGATGCTAACAAAAAAATATTCACATATGGAAGGCCGATGTTTAATGTTTTTAGGAATCAAAAAATGAAGGAGATATTAGTGCCATTATCAAAGAATTAAGGCCTAATAGATGGGGGAAAATATGTACAATCGGAGGCTAGTGGAACTAGAAAGGGGCATTGTAACTTTATGGGATAGCTGCACTTTCGGGAGATATTTTAATATCAATTATAGTCCCACAGTGGGGTCTGGGGAGGGTACGATACGCAGACCTTACCCTACCTCTCTATCCTCAGAGATAGAGAGGTGGTTTCCAATAGACCTTCGGCTCAAGGAAAAACAATCCAAAGTAGTCCAGAAAATAAGCAATGGAAGTGAAAGCATAACAAAGCAAAATACTACGATAACTTTAGTACAAGAAACTACACGAGCAGTACTATGACTACTAGTATGGATGGATAGCAAGATACCGTGACCTAATTTATGTCCTCCACAACCTCCTATCTAAAGTCATTTCCACAACCTACAATTTACACGTGCAACGCACAAACACTAAAACTAGTCACATTAAAGAGAAGTACAGTTTATATAGATATAAAGTAGAAAGCATGAAAACCTGATATTGCGGACTTGACCCCCAGGAAGCAGGGTTTCCATCTTCCCAATTATTATCCCTGGCAGTGGGCCATTGCAACCATTTAATATAGAGAGAATGGAATTGCAACTCACTAAAACTATGGCAGTAAAATCAACAAACTAAAATAAGTGAGTGCTGATTTTTGGTCTTCATGTGTGTTCGTGATTACACTTTAAGGGGTCATTTGGTAGAGTGTATTAGCAAAAATAATGCATGCATTAATTTGGTGTATTAGTAGTACCTTGTTTGGTACGCTTTTTCACATTAGTTATACACTCTATTGTGTATTAAAGTGTGTATTACTAAATCCATGGATTTCTAGGTATTAGTAATGCAATGGGATTTATTGCGTGCATTAGCATGGTTAAAGACCTAATTGCCCCTCAAAACCTTTTTTTACATCTTTTCAATTATATTTGCAATCTTGTAAATATATATATATATATTTAAATTATGCAATGCATAATACACCAAACCAAACAATGCATAAGAAATATCTCTTCATAATTAATACAAGCATAACTAATACAAACATCACTAATGCTAGTATTACTAATACACTCTATTTAGCATTATTCTTATACACCCCACCAAACAACCCCTAAGTGGCATGCATTTGCTAGATACAGTAAGTGCTGATATTTGGTTTACATGTGTGTTCGTGATTAGTTTCAGGTCAAATAAGAACTAGGCAGATTACATGGCCTTCATTCTATTTTCAAAACCTTAAGCCATTGGGCTTATTTTTGCCAGTGAAACGACATACCTAGTTGGACTCATTGGATTCCATGCTCTGTCACGCATTGGCGTCCTCATGCCATCATGTATAGGTGTTGCTATAGAGGAAAATAACAAGAAGAGTTTAAAGTCAAACAGCTGGGGGGAAAGAATGAAAAACACTATTGGAACAGTGCAGCAGAATAATGGACCTCCAGGATCTCTCATTGGTGTCATAAATGGGTGCAGTGGAGTCCTTGAAGGATGTGATGGCGTTTCACTTCCCAAACCATATCTAGATGGTTCCCTGCAAACAGAAAAAATTGTTAGACCATGAACACTAAAAACAACCCAAATTTTAGAATGGAAATATACTTACCTGAATGGCGTTGATACGTTAACATTATCGGAGATATGGTTGCGATCAACTGCAGGAAACATTGCAGTCAGCAATGAATGAAAGCACTCAAAAGTTGAATAAACAAAAACTTCAAAAAGAATAGCCCGCCCTAAATTTAGATGACTGTCCAAAAGGTGGATTCAACAAAGCCTCCATCCACAAAATTTTCAAAAGAGGACCCTTAGCTTAACAAGTCACCACCACCCCCCCCAAAAAAAAAAAAAAACTTAGAAAAAATGAGGGCCATTCTCGACATTGAAGAAACACTTGCCTGTAACAACTTTCATCTGGGCTTCAAGTTCAACTCGGACTGAAGTTCCTTTGATATCAACAACACGCCCTTTACAACCTTTGAATGGTCCAAGGCGAATTTTCACATCAGCGCCAACTAAAGCATCGTGCCCTCTTCCACCTCTATGTCTGCCTCCATCTAGAGCACACCAAGCATAAAAGTTGAGACTAATAATTAAATGAAGAACCACAAAATAAAGATAGAAATTGTAATAAATAGCATTTAATAATAAACATTGGATGATCAGGCTCCACACGTGAACAAAATTTTAAAAAATAACTTACAACATCCAGATATCACCATTATCAGAAACTTACAACTCATAGGTGGGCCACCTCTAGATGATCTCATTGGAGATTGAGGGGCACGTGGTGGAGCTCTCATATGCGCAAATCTTGATGACAACGAGTTACCCTAGAGGAGTTCCATTGTAAGAAAATATTTGCCAGCAAGACAATTGTTAAGATAGAATTGCAATAGCAAGAGTGAACACAAACTTCCAGAAGCAAGAAATACTAGACATACATTTCTATCACCATTTGCCCGTGAGCCACCAACCAACACACAAGATTGGGTTTTGGCACAAATAAAACCAGCATGCTCAAGGTGATGACGATCATAGATAAAAACAACTCCTCTGAAGATGTGTTCTACAGGACCTTGTTTTCCCTGTAAGTATCAAGAATAGTTATAAAAACAACATACAAAATGTATGAACAATGTCAGTCACAAGAAAGTTCTTAGAAAAGCCAATACTCACTTTACAAGGACCCTCAAGAACTTTTACCACGTCTTTCACCGCTAAGTGGTTCTTATACCGATCGTGGGCATTCCCTTTCTTTTCAACTTTCGCTTTAATCTCTCTAAGTCTAACAAGTGCTACTTCAGGTCTATCAGGCACACCCTTAAGAACCTACATAACATCACTCAGATGTGAGCAACACAATTAGCAGAATAATTTCAACCTCAAATTACAGTACTCACCTGGAAGGCTTCGCTGTCTACACGAATAATCACACCGAAGCTCTTATTGCTGCAGAAGGGTAATCAATTAAGAAATTTAGTTCAAAAAGGACTACACTGTTTCATGTCCCCTTTACTCTCATAAGAAGCTAAATGCTTACTCTAGTATTACAAGATCATGGAGCTCATATTCCCCAATACGAGTTAGACCAGATGTTACTTCTGAACTCTCAACAACATTATCGGCAAATACACGGAGCTGCAGTATCAAAAAAAAAAGTCGCATCACCATTGGTCTGAAGACTTCAGATCAGAGACCTCAAATTACCATGTATGCTCAACTTACAAGCTCCTTAGTTGTATCTGATACCAGGTTAACCACATGTCCCTGAACAGAGACAACCATACCGGTTGCCCCTTCAGATGAACCAGATACTACTTTCACGTGGTTTCCAAGATCAAAGTACTTGCATAGCTCCTTGTCACTAAAAGCCAAAGTCTGCTGCCAAAGTAGGTTAATAAAAATGACAGTACTCACTCCTTCTGCGAAACTTGATTCATGAAAAATACGAATTTAAAGAAGGGGAATATTACCAAAGGAAGGTCTTTCTGATTTGGTCTGATATGAACAGTATCTTCTTCGACTTTCTCAACATGGCCTTTCAAATTCCTGAGATCCCCCTTCACGACAATAACGCGGTCACCCTTCATAAAATGACCCTTTTTCCTATTTGCAAACAAAGTAGATAGACTAGCCATATCGCCATCCCCACCCTCACCAGTTTGGCGGAATTTCTCAAGTTCATCAAAAGTTGGCTGTATGTTCAGGGTGCTGATTGATTTCATTGACACTGTCTTATACAAGAAACCATCTTTGAACATCATACCTCCAATATTCTCAAAATAGTCACCTGACATCGGGTCTCGCCTACGTTCCACACGTAGGTTCATCTCTCTGCAATTAATGAGAAACAGATTTAACAATTTAATATAGATCATTATTGTGCTCTTATTGCAGCTAGAGACACCAAGGAACAATTACCTTGCTTCATCAATATTCATAAAGCGTGGCGGAGGAATAAATGCCTTTTTCTTTGGAGCTTCCCTTCCTTCCTACATAAGCAGTACAACATGCAAGAAGGAACGTCAATTGTTTCTTTCAACAAGAACATTTGTTTTGGATAGGTGAGCACAATTTTAATAATTGCCAAAAAACAGCTTTATATAATGCTGCGAACCTACAAAGATGTATAAGTCAGCCAGGTCTCAACAATCCCTTTCATGAGATAAGGAATTCAAAAAGTTCTTACAACATTAACATTTAATGCTCATGTATTTCAAGAATACAGAACCTATCAACTAACGACTATAAGAGTCAAAATACAATGACCAACAAAATAAACATACCAACTTGTTTGCAAGAGCCTGTAAATCAATCCTTGGAATTAATTTCACCACGACTTTCTGTCTCACATTATCTACATCCATAACCTACATAGCAGAAAGATTGAATATCAGAAGAGAACATCAAATTTACTCATTGCAACATAAAATGCAGAATACTTGACAACCTTTGCAAGGTCTCCCTTGTAAGTTCCCATCTTCATTCTGACCCAAGTATCCCTGGCAAGATCAACCGCTTTGCTTTCAACTGAAAGGACATCAGTCATCTCTTTTATGGGGACCAGCATTATTTTAGCGGAGGCATATATATTGCGCATACCCTTGCATGCCTGTAGCAAGGCGGGATACAAATAATCGGGTTATTGGATAATTACACCATAGACACATTATTTTAACGAGTCACATAAATATAAGCCAAAACAGCGCATACTGTATCATCTATGACATACCTCCCTCACGTGGGCTTCTTTGTCCGCTTCTATGTATATATAGTTCTTAAGATGATCAAGGGCTACAACTGATCGAATTTGCAATTCAGGTCCTCTATCAATTGCCTTTTGCATTAGGCAAACCACAACCTCTCTCTCACGTCCAATCTACAAAACATGATGTAGCAACAAATTACAAGACAAAATGTGAAGGTTATAAAAAAAATTACAAAGAAATATAAAAATGCCTAAGCACACAAGGGAGTGGTCCAGCCCAATGATCAATGAAGTGGGAGAAGAACCACGAGGTCTTGGATTAAATCCTAGCAGAGCCTAAAAAACACTAGGTGATTTCTTTCAATCTACCTAAGTCTTTGTGGGCAGAGTTACTCGGTACCCATGTTAGTGGAAGTAGCAGGAAACCGATGGACCAGTCGAGGTTGCATAAGATGTCACGGACACCACTGTAATTTAAAAAATAATAAAATTCTGAACTTCATGGCAGAACGCCAACACCATACCGCACATTTCACCATCCAGAGCTTTGGATCCCTGACAGATGGCAAGAGAGCTTGCTGCTCAACATCTGTTGCTTCCTCATCATACTCTACATGAGGTGACCTCGCATATCTTTGCTTAATGCTTCTCGTAAGCTCCTCAAGGTCTTCTTCTTGGTCCTCATGCGGCAACAGTCGGTGACGATATTCACGTCTGGCACCATCGTCGTCAGGTATATCTGCTCCACTATCTACTATGAAATCTGCAAATGAAAATCTAACAATCAATACCCACAGATAAAGACAATGCAGGGAAAAAATACCACAGAAAAAGCTCAAAGTTATTATTCCGTTTATAAACTAAGTTCCCCTTAAATTTATTCTAGACAGAGACAAACTCAGGTCACAACGGCTTCAAACTCATAGACTGGACAAGAAATTCCATCAAATACAAAGTAGACTGCAAATAAACTGTACATAGCATCTCGAACTAAAGATTTCCCCAAGGCTAATGTCACAGCTACAACAGTTAACCCAGAAAGTATATGTTTCAATAGTTGAATAATATCCTTTTTTGGGTGAAGTAGAAATGTTTCATTAAAAACCATCAAGAAGATGTTGCAAGAAAGAAAGAGAGTGTGTTTGCTCATGAAAGCAAAAACTAGTCTAGTCTAGTACCAAGGAAGAAAAACACTCCAAAAATAGCACAACTAGTTACAGGAACCTGATTGAGCCAGCTAAATAAGTTACGCACTTTGCTTTTAAAGCATAATTTGGAGCTGAGAACCCATCAAATTATCAATGAACCATCTTCTCCATCTTCACGAAGAAAACAGAATAGATAGTAGGTCTAACCATCTCCGCCTTCTTCTTCCTCCTCATCCTCATCACTATCAACAGCAGCTTCTAGGTCAAAGAATTCCGAACCAGTCCTCCGCTTAGGGCGTCTTCTCCCACCTCCGCCTCCACCTCCACCGCCATAATCTTCATCATCGTCGTCTTCGTCCTCATCATCTTCCTCCGCCGCATCATCAATAAAATCTGATCTACGCCGTTTGCATCCAGACTTCCCTCTATGGTCATCTTCCTCATCCTCCTCTTCATACATGTCTTCTTCTTTCTCCTCAGGTTCATCATCGTCATCGTAGTCCCAGTTGCATGGCACATATTGCTTCGAATTGGAAGAATTTTGTTGAGTTATAGGGAGATTTTTTGATTGAAATGGGAGGGATTCACTGGATTGTATAGGGTGATGGAAGTTGGAACCCTAGGTGAGGGAGGAGAAGATTTGGTAAGTGTAAAGGGAAAATAATGGAGAAAATACTAAAATAGTCCCTTTAGTTCATAGTTAAACTCAAAATAGTCCTTTAAATATATATATTGGAGCATTAATGATCCTTCTTATTTTCTTCTTCTTCCTTTTTTAAGTAACTAACTTAATTTTATCATCAAAAAAAAATGGGAATCAAAGAACAAAAAGAACAATGTTGGACAACCCCAACAAAGATTCACAAATTACATCAAGTAGATAATACGTGCAGTTAGTTTTGATCTCAAGCAAAAAAGTTAGCAGCTCTTCGTGAGATAGCTTGAATGATGACTCTTAAGAGTGTATGAGGGTTTTTTTTTGTTTGAAGATTATGATATTCCTCTCATGCCATATTGAATACCAACAATATGCTAGGGACAAGCTGTACAAGATTGCATGTGATGATTTGCTTTTCGCATAACCAAATTTTCAACTTAATTCATCTTTCCAATCCATTGAACATCGCTAAATGTCCATTCATAGTAGCAGCTTGTCCCATATTGCATCAAAGTATGAGCATTTAAAGAATAGATGGTTCATGATCTCGTCCAAGTTGGTACATAACATAGAGAAAGTATCACTAATAGTTTTTCATCTGACTAATTTGTCTCTGGTCAGCAGTCTCCTCCAAATAGCTAGATGTGGGGAGTTCAAAAAGAAACTGATTTTGACCCATCTTGTATATGTTTACACCATGAAGATGCTTCCAAGTACTCGTCGACCATCGGCAGATCTTCGACAAGATGACACAAGGAATTTCCTCCGGTAAACTGTCAACTACACTTCTAGCCAGAAGTTCATTCTGGGTTCTCCCTGACTCATAGAAATCACCAGCAAATTTCCTTGTCTATGGTTCTAGCAGCACATCATTTCTCTTATGGACAATTTAATATTTTTGACTGTATCAGCATACAGTATTCCATTCACTGTATTTCGCTGCATTAATGTCACTGTTCTTTTCGTCTTGGCGTTAATGAAATTCATTATTTTGAGAGCAATGTCCAACCACCCTCAGTTGAAAGACCATTCAAGAATGATGATTACTGCTTTCCTTTTCCCTTGCATATTAATAATGCTAATGTAACGGCAAAATTTGTTGAAGTTTCTAGAGCAAAAAAATTCTAAGACATGATCATGAATTTCCCATCTTTTAACTGAATTTCCTTTGGTCTTCGACGCTTCTCTGAGGACATGACCTACTCCATCGTTTTCTGGCTGAAACTCGCTCTTATATATCATGTTACGCCTACTTTCCAGCCAATTGTACCAAGTCTTAGCTTTTGAGACCGTCCTAGTGATATCGTACGATTTAAATCCTACTGCGAAATATATGACATCTTCACCCATACTTCAGGAGAAAGAAAAAGGATGCTAGAAAGGAAAGAAGGGGGAATCAGTAGGTTGATTCCGATGATCAAATACTACCGAAAGAGGTCTCTATAGGTCCAGAAGGGACCTTGGAGGTGGATCTCGAGAAGAGGGCCTGGGAGCATACAAGGAAAGCTTTTGAGAACACCTTATGATTCTCTTAATTTTTGTGAATCCACTACTCCTTGCCAACTAAATTCAATTTTTTCTTGTGCCCTCAGAAGCAATCCCAGGTAACTAGTAGGAAGAAACTTTGTTTAGCATCCTAAAATTTCAACAACATTCTGCAAATCTTGAGTTGTATTCAATGGAATTATTCTGCTCTTGGTCCAGTTCAAGCACACATAGAATCAGCCTCAAATATCTTAATTGGTTCACAAATTGGTGAATCAGAAGTGAACTAATTAAGATATTTGAGGCTGATTCTATGTGTGCTTAAACTGGACCAAGAGCAGAATAATTCCATTGAACACAACTCAAGATTTGCAGAATGTTGTTGCAAATTTAGGATGCTAAACAAAGTTTCTTCCTACTAGTTACCTGGATTGCTTATGGGGGCACAAGCAAAATCTGAATTTATTTGGCAAGGAGTAGTGGATAGATGTGAAATAAAATTGGCTAATTGGGAAAAATAATATATTTCCTTAGGGGAAGATTAAGATTAATGAACAGTGTACTGGATGCAATCCCCACATATACAATGTCCTTATTTCTCATGTCATCCAAAGTAGGAAATATTAATCTTGCATTGCCATTGCAACAAAGGAGCAAGGGAAGTTGCAGTGAAAACTTAAGGATATAAAACAGAAACCTTTAAAAGAAATGTCTTCGGACATTCAGTGGAAAGCTAACACCTTGTGAAGGAGAGCAATTGCAAAGAAATTCGAGTCTTTTGAATGTATGGTGCACCAAATGAGGTCCCTCTCCGCAAGGAATTAGTATTTGGAGGAACATATGCTCCTTATGGCCTGTTTTCTAACAGCATATTGACTTCAAGATTGGTATTGGAAGGAAGATTTATTTTTTGCAAGATAAATGGTTGGGATATCTACCCCTTAGAGAATAATATTAATGTTGGTACTTGACAAAGAATTCAAGTAACAGAATGTTTGGCAGGCAACAGTTGGAATACAAAATGCAGACGAAACATAAATGATCGGAGCTGAATCAGGTTGCTGAATGCTTCAGCATACTACCTTCATCTGTAAGCCTAACCACTCATGAAGATCATTTGATAAGAAGAGGCCACAACAAAGGGATGTATACTGTCAATACATGTTTCAACATAAATTTAACATCAACCAACTTCAATTTAAAAAAAAAAAAAGTTCAGCTTCAAACATATGTTCAAATTGACCCTAAAGATCTGACAGACCGTGTTAATGAAAAATAAAACTCTCCACCTATTCCCGATCCTCCTTCATCTGCTCATCCCCAATTTCAATTTTAAAAAAAAATAAATATATTTTCAATACATTTTTGTGAAATTCTTCATTCTTTGATGCAGTCAAGTAAACAAATTAAGCTATAAATCAAATTAACAACCAAAAGAAAACAGAATAGATAGTAAGTCTAACCATCTTCTCCTTCTTCTTCCTCCTCATCCTCATCACTATCAACAGCAGCTTCTAGGTCAAAGAATTCCGAACCAGTCCTCCGTTTAGGGCGTCTTCTCCCACCTCCGCCTCCGCCTCCACCTCCACCGCCATAATCTTCATCATCGTCGTCTTCGTCCTCATCATCATCTTCCTCCGCCGCATCATCTATAAAATCTGATCTACGCCGTTTTCGTCCAGACTTCCCTCTATCGTCATCTTCCTCCTCCTCGTCTACATCCTCCTCTTCATACACGTCCTCTTCTTCCTCCTCTGGTTCATCATCGTCGTCGTAGTCCCGGTTGCGCGGCATATCGGAAGTGCTTCGAATTTGGAGAGTTTTGTTGAGTTATAGGGAGATTTTTCGAAATTCTGTGTATGTCCCAAGTGTTGAAATGGGAGGGGTTCAGTGGATTGTATAGGGTAATGGAAGTTGGAACCCTAAGTGAGGAAGGAGAAGATTTGATAAAAGGAAAAATAATGGAGAAAATACTAAAATAGTCCCTTTAGTTCATAGTTAAACTCAAAATAGTCCTTTAAATATATATATTGGAGCATTAATGATCCTTCTTATTTTCTTCTTCTTTTTTAAGTAACCAACTTAATTTTATTATCAAAATAGAAATCGAAGAGCAAAAAGAACAATGTTGGAAAACCCCAACAAAGATTCACAAATTACATCAGGTAGATAATACGTGCAGTCAGTTTGATCTCAAGCTGTTATATTTGATAAAAATTATCAAAATACCCTTAGATGAAAAAACGCTCGTACAACGTATTATTCTTAACTTTTTCGGGCAATTTAAGGTCGGAATATCGATCAGGGGGAAATCATGGGGGAAAGTGGTCTCGATAGAATTTTAGGCCAACCGAATCAAAAAATAATTTCTTTGGGCAAAATTTGCAATTCATAAAACTCATTCGTTAAATGCGATTTACATTTTTCTTTATAAAACGCATTCGTGGAATGCGATTTATGTGTATTTTTTGTATGTTTTTCAATTTTAGTGAGGGATCTTTCGGTCTTTTTTCACCCTTCTTATACTCAACCTACGACTGATATATGTCATTTTCGACCTTAAAAGAGTTTCTAAACATACCTAAGTCACTTTTACGCTTTCAAGCAAAAGAAACTAGGGTTAATTAAGGAGAGGAGAAAGGGCTAGGATTCAAGGATTTTAAGCCAGAATCTTGTAAGTTTTATTGTTTGTCTTTATTACAGGTATGTAAGGTTTAACTAAAGCATGGACCTTGTTTTTTCATGTGCCCCATGATTGTGATAGGTTGATTTGTAAATGAATTGAGTCCCATGATTGTGTTTCTTGAGAATTTTTCATAAACTTAACATATTTCCACATAATATTGCGTAATTAATGTTTTCTATGAACTCGTTTTTTAAAAAAATAATTTTTGACTATTTACTTCACAAACCCTCGTGATTTTTGACTATTTACTTCACAAACCCTCGTGATTTTTGACTAATATTGGATGTACATGACTTAGGATTGAGTCTAAAGCCTTGAACTTGTGAATATATGATTGTGATTGGGATGTGAGAATGATGATAGACTTGATGAAACTTGATAGTCCTTTAAATCTTCATAATTGAACCCAACTGAATGGTCTCAACTTAATGTTGTCATAAATGATTGTCTCAACTACTCTTAAATGATTGGGAATGATTGGTTGAAAGGATTGATTGAATAGAACTGATGAATTAGTAAGAGTCCATATGAAACTTGTTGATTGGTTGATTGGAATTGATTGTCGTATAAGCATTGAGTCTTGGGAGGAGTGTCGAGTACCGAATTGGGTAAGAGTAAGTAATAACTCGAACCTAATAACTACGTAACCAGTTTAGGAGAAGACTGAACCGTTAAAGTCGGATGTTTTCCTTTATTTTAATGTCCTGAAAAGATAGGACTTGACTGGTTGATTGGATCTTTGATTGGATGTTTTGTCCTTTACCCTGACAAAGTACTGGACAGTTGTGGCAACATCAATGGGCTTATTGTACGGTCACTGGCTCATAAGTGATTATTGTCGGATAAGAGAAACTCTCATTACGTCTTGATAGTATACTCTGAATGGATTGGATTGTATATGATTGTTCTCTGTCGAAACCTTACTCTTGCTTTAGACTTATGATATCCTGATTGAGTTACTTGAGTTGATGTTATTCTACCTTATGCATGTTTTATTTTGTCATATTACATACTCGTATATTCCACGTACTGATGTCCATTTGGACCTGCATCGTCTAATGATGCAGAGACAGGTTTAAGAGATCATCAACAGGCATACCGTTGAGGATCTTTTCACACTAAGCTTATTGGTGAGTCCTCCCCTACATCCGGAGGATACGACTTATGTTATTACTGCACTGAATTTAGTTTTTTCATTCTGATTTGAGGTAGCCATGAAACTGTCATTGGCACCAATTAGATAGTAGTGATAGAGGCTTCGTAGATTATATAGAGATGGGTTGATTGAGTATTTTTATTCCTTGAATTGTCCTTGTCAGACTATTCTCATGACATAGATTGGAGTTTAATTTGTTGTCCTATGGTCTTTCTTCATTGAGTTAGATTGTTGATTGTAATTGTCCACCTAATTGTCTTTTTATTTTAAGTCGTCCGCTGATTGAATGAACGAACGGATGTGTGATTGGGCAAAGTGGTTCGCTTGAGAGTCAGTAATGATTTCTGAGTGTCGATCACGTCTAAGGTACCCTCCCGAAACGGGACACAAGCCAAAAAAGTGAGCAGCTCTTCGTGAGATAGCTTGAATGATGACTCTCAAGAGTGTATGAGGTTGTTGTTTTTTTGTTTGAAGATTATGATATTCCTCTCCTGCCATATTGAATACCAACAACATACTAGTGATAATCTGTACAAGATTGCATGTGATGATTTACTTTTCGCATAACCAAATTTTCAACTTAATTCATTTTTCCAATCCATTGAACATCTCTAAATGTCCATTCATAGTAGCACCTTGTCCCATATTGCATCAAAGTATGAGCATTCAAAGAATAGATGGTTCATGATCTCGTCCAAGTTGGTACATAACATAGAGAAAGTGTCACTAATAATTTTTCATCTGACTAATTTGTCTCTGGTCAACAGTCTCTTCCAAATTGCTAGGATGGTACAAACTTTTATTTTAGGACTTCATGATTATTACACACTAGTCTTCTATAGTTTACTTTGGTATAGTTCCCTATCAGTTTAGAGTATATTAGTTTTGTACTAAATTTTGTCATAATAACAACTTTCCATCTCTTATATTCAGTAGCTACGAAAGATTCAAGATGCTTTGGGAGCATTTGCGTGTCAAACAGTCCCCCCCCCCCACCCCCAGCCCCCTTTCTCTTGATATAATATGCATGAATTCATTAGATCCATATTCAATCTTTCTTTAAGAAGAGCTGTAAAAAATGTTTACATGTTACAGCTCTATTTCAATTTGTTATATCCAAAAATTTCAGACCACCAACTATTTTTGGATTACATAATCTCTCCATGTTATCAGTGATGTCTTTGATATTTCTTAAATCTTAATAAATGAAATTATTACTGATAGTTAATATGATGTGTCTTTTGATCCACCAATTATAAAATGCCCATTTTCAAACAAAGCACATCTCCATATTAATTTTATATTGTTCGAATTGGAGTTAGAAATATATCAAGATTTTGTGTGCTTACTTTGTATTGCTTTTGATTTTCTTTGTTTCGTTTGAAGAAAGAAAGGATCCCAAAAGAATCTAACAATTTTTATATTTTAATAAAAATTTCAACCAAGCTTTTATCATTCCAATGAATAAAATATCTAGTGTCAACATAATTTAAGAAAGAAATACTTGAAAACATTATAAATTATAATTATAGTTAAGAAAATGACAATAGAATGAGTTAAGTATTTTGTATACTCACACATACAAATAGTAAATTACATATATTGTGGACAAGAAAATTAGAAAAATACTACATGTATTGATAATAAATAAATACATAAAAATAAAATACATGAGGAACGTATACTATATAAAAAAATTATTGTCCACTAATATTCTATCATGGCATATACTATGATTTCATATATCAGTGTTTGGATGAATGGGTAAGGGGATTCAATCACAACTTAAATAACATACATAATTAAAAAAAAAATACTCAATAAAGATGGTAGGAAGAACGAAATGTGTAAGGACGAACCACTAACATAAACTATCAGAGAAAATGGACTCTTAACGTATTAATATAATCTTTGAGGAACGATAAATATTAATAAATCATGGTGATTCAACGGTATCAACTAAAATGATAAAATAAATCATTAATATATTTTTAAGATATTACACAAACTGAAAGTTCACGAGGAAGAAGATTGTAAAAGACATAATTCTCCGTTACTAATTGTAATTGACGAACTACAATAACTGATAATTGTATTATTAGTAGTTTTATTAAAATATTGTGTTATAAGTTTTGGATAATGTATGGTCTAGTTTATTATATAACTGATAATTTTATATCAAATTTAAGAGTATTTTAAATAGTTTTTAAAATTTATGAGTATAATTCACATTTCACTGACATATGTTTACCAGAAAACTATGATCAAGTTCAACCACATATTAGAAACTTCACTGAAATCTAATGATTCTACCAACATCGACATTTTCAACTTGATATGGAAATTCAACACCTTGCCTTAAATAAGGCACTTCTTGTGACTCTTCTACAAACCACAGATTCTCAACAAGTTCTTACTTAAATCATATAAAGATGTTGGTCACTCCTTATTGAAAAATTATGTCCTGGCCGAGCAGAAGGGTTAAAAATACCCTTAAACTATTTGAAAAGAACAAAAATGTCATCCGTTTATATTTTGGTTCAAAAATGCCTTTGCTATCAATACTTTGGTCCAAAAATGCCCCTATTGTTACTTATTCTTTTTGAACATATTATTTTCCTAATAATATTTTTTTTATTAGCAAATGTTTATTCTACTTCAATTATTAAAAATATTTGTTATTTTATTATAATTATTTTTTATCGTTATTTGAATAAATTAATAATGGATTTATTATGATCTTATATATATGACATATATTATCCGTTAAAATATAAAGTACATGAAATTATTCCTTTTTAATTGATAAAATGAGATTACAAAGTATAAAATAATTTCCTACATTTTTATTACTTAAAGTGGTTTAAAAAGAAAGAAAACAAGAATAGAGTTTCTTAAAAGTAATATTTTTATAAGGAACAAGATTTGTTTTTTCTTAAAAAAAATATTTATTCAGAAAAGAGTATTTTTGACCCATTTTGTAACAATAAGGACATTTTTGACCCATTAAATAACAATAAGGGCATTTCTGGACCATAATATTAACGGTAAGGACATTTTTGGATCAAATTATAAACGGAGGGCATTTTTGTTCATTTTAAATAGTTTAAGGGCATTTTTGACCTTTTTTCTTTTTTCCCACCCAATATTCAATATTTATATTGAAGTTTCGACTAAATCTGAATCACGCATTTCGCCCAAAAATTTCTCCACTATGATCTCACTTGAGACTGCAATACCTCTGTATCCACATTAACTCTCAACCAACTGCATCCTCTTCTACCCATTGGATATGTAATGTTGCTCCCTTTATATAACCGTTAGTAATATAAAATCCATTAGACCCTTCAAAAAATAATCTATTGAGTTGTGTTTGTTTTATGTTAGTTTATATGCATTTTATTAGTAAAATAAAATATTAAGTGCATATTTTAGTGAATATAAATTGACAAGAATGTGGTTAATTATTTTTGGTGTAATTTATGTAATTACTAAGTCGTGTTCTACCTTATTATGCCTTGTAACTAATGTAACCTTCAAGGCATGATTTCTCTATTCATTTACCTATATTATTAGTCACTTTATTTTTATTCAAGACAGAGAAGAATTCCTCACCTATAAATAGTGGTATTTATTTCTTTGTGAAGTGTATGTCAAATAAGCTGAGCTTAAATATGTTTAAGTGTGGAAAAATATTGTAGTGTGAAGTAGTGAAAGAGAGAGTTGAGACAAGAAAATGTTCTAAGTCTTCAACTATATTCACTATACAAAAGAAGGTATTTATATGTTGAAGGAAGGTGTTCACGTGGTAAAGTTTTGGACTCTTCAACTAATTCAAAATTGTTTGAATTGTACACGTTGTTGAGCTGTTGTATCCTGGAGGAGACAAATCAAGAGTATTACTGCTGGATTGGTGTAGATTATGCCGCAGTAGGCTTGAATCTTTTTAAAGAGAGCAAGATATCCGCGCCTCAGCCTAAATGAATTATTTATTCATTAATTCATTCATTTTTGTCATTTTATTTTTCAATTGTAATTTATTGTAATATGTGATATATTACACTAATATTTTAAAAGTATTCTCATACATTTTTTGGGAGTTTGAAGCTTAAAGGGGCAAATTTTTAAAAAAGGCCACTCGATTTTGGGATTTATCAAAATGAACAAGTCGTTCAAACTCCCACGATTTCCTTCAACATTAACGGTCCACCTCAAACAGTCCCTCGTTTGAACATGGACATTTGATTGGAGTGGACTATTAATGTTGAGGGAAATTATTGAAGTTTGGACGAATTATCCATTTTGGTGAATTTTTAAAATTGAGTGTCTTATTTTAAATTTTTTATTTTCTTCTCATAATTAAAAATTTTACTTTAAATTATGGCTCTTTTTTAAAAATTAAATTAAATTAAATTAACTCAATATTTAAAATTAAAATTCATGTAAAAAGTTATACGAAAAATGCAATAAATCACATTGAGAAAAACAAAGTAATGATTAGAGCCTACAAATTAAAGGATGCTACAGGTGATATTGGAATGAATATGGCACAACTCCCTACATTTTGTTAAATACATTGCATAGTAGAATGAAAATCTCTTTACACCTTTGATCTTACTCTATAATTTTTGGACATGTACTGAGGAGGAGAAATCGTACTTGTAGAATAGAATCACTATTTTTACAAGCACATAACTTTTTTTTTTTTTTTAAAAATTTTAGACGGTAAAGTATGAATCTGTTCACGCACCTCAATTAATTTTATAAGTATTTGTTAGCTTTTACAATACAAGAGTATTATGTAACTCTGTACATAAAATTTGAAAAAAAGGAAGAAACTACTTAGCTTGTAAAATTAATTCTCAATTATTTCAAAATCGTCTATACACATTACATAAATTAAAAACGTTCACTTATGTTTTACTATTTTAAGAAAATGTGATGAAGACAACATACGAATTTGATCGAACTCAATAATTTATTTCTAGTTTTTCATAAATTAAGACAAGAATAAATGTGAAATGAATGAAGAGAAATTAGTTTCAGCATAAGAACAAAAAATATCTTGCTGTAGAAGAGTCGCATGGATGACATGTAAGTGTAGTTATTAAATAGACATTTGACAATAACCTGTTGTTATTTAAGGCATTTTACTTTGCATTATTATTTCCCACTCATCTATTCATCATCATAACATATTTTTCCTCCATTTTTTTTCAATTCCCAACTTAGTTCTTGTAGTAACAAAACAACAACAATGGCATTGTTCAACAAAACTGCAAAGAGTTTCATTAAATTGATTTCAGTTATCTACTTTTTACAAATAACAACTCTAAATGCACAACTTAGAGTTGGGTTTTATTCTGAAAGCTGCCATAATGTAGAGTCCATTGTCAAATCAGAATAAGATTAAAAAAAGAATTATAAGTTTAAAGTAGTTGAATGCCCCAACATACTCAGTAATTCTAACAGAATGGTAAAGCAAAAATAACTTCGAATTGGCGTTCACTTGTTATGATTTGTTCGTGTGAACAACCCCCAACTACCAAAAAAAAAAAATTTAAAAATCAACTTTATACATAATTCAACAGTTAAACACTCCCAAACGTCAAAAAGATAATGCTTTTTTCTTTTCTTTATTTTAGTTCAAAAAATGTTCCTTGCTTTTCACAATATTCATGAGGCAGTTTGGAGCTATATAGTTTTAAAAGAGTAGTAATAGCGTGTTTGACAGCTCAAACTTTTTCCAAGAAAAGCAATCCTACTAATGTTGATAATATTCCCAACATCCACATAAATGGCAAAAGGACAGCTCGGTGCCATATCAATGGAGACAGCCAATAATATGTGTCACTTTTCAACAGGTCTAATGGTAAGAGTGTAGCATGTGATGTGTAGGTTAGGCGTACTCACCAGTTCAAACTCTGTTGTACATCAAAGTTTGATATTTAAGTGGAGAAGAGTTGATTATGCAAATGTCCTTTTTTTATAGGCCATCATTTAGATTTTTTTCCTAGTTTCATTTAGATATTGTTCCTTGTTTTACAAGTTGTATAAATATAGCCCTTGGAAAATTACTAATCCGAATAATGTTAGATTTATGTCTAACATTTGTTCATATATTGCTCAACGCTATTGATAAAATATTGGAGCGTCATCTAACGTTACAAAAAACTTATAAAATTTAATACCACCATTATTTCAATCTTGCCGGTTTAAAATATCTGTAAGTTGCCAGAGAAATAAACAGAGTGCCGTTCACTAAACAATTGTCCAAAAAGGGACAATGGTGAAAATTTCACGTGAAGAAGGATAGAAAGGCAGACCTATTATCCCATATTATTTTTTTTAAAAATATACTTTATCATTTTTCACCTTAATTCTTAAAGTGTAAAACGTCAATATTTTCAACAAAAGTTGGGTATGTATAAGTTTCAAGATTACGTTTACGTATATGTTTTTAAGTGTGCCGGCAACCTAACGCATGAAGGGGCCACTAATATCAAAAACAAAAAGTACATACATACATGAAAGGTTGGCAGATCTTTCTGATTTTCCATGAATAGTAAACTAGGACTTATGTTTTTGTCAACATATATATCAATGATTGAAAATTTAAAACAACCTTATCAGTTAGGGAAAAAGCAATAAATAAATAAATCATATTCACATGAGACTTGTTCATACTGATAATGATTTCTTTCTCTGACTGACAGGTGAGCTAGCTTTGGACCCCACTATTATTAGATGCTCCTAAAGTTGGAATTTTTTTACTTTAAACTTTTTTGAATGATTTTGGTTGGAGAACTCTACATGATTTTGGGTTGTTTCAAGAAATGAGCTATTCCTGCAATTGATTATCAAGGTGAAGTACTACTTTTAAGTTCTTAAAGCTTGTTTATGTAATAGTATATAGAATTGGTCAGATCGTCTGAAGCATGAACAATATAGCTTTTGTTCTAAAGGCCTAGCAAGTTCCTTTTACTTCCTTTTCAAAAGATGGTTCTTTTCTTTCTTGGATTGGACCAATGACTTGCTTATTCAATACCGCATACTGTTATAGAAAGATATTGTTCTGTCAGGAGGACTATCAGTAGCTTAAGTTGTTGAATCTCGTGTAAGTTATGTTGTGGTTGTATTTTCTGCAAGTGGAATGTAGGCTCTTTAGGTTGTGTATTAAGATTGGCGCTCGAGTGAAAAAGCAGAAGGAAGATTGATTGCAGGGAAGAAAGTCAGCTTTAGTGATCCAACAACGCCAAGTGAAAAGGTGTTGCTCAAAGAATAAAAATTAGTCTAGGAATAACAGTAAAAGCCTGGAGGAGGTTTAAACAGCTCCTAATCACTAACAATCTGTTGTTCCTTTTTTCATCTGGTACACTTTATTAACAGCAACATTTATGTAATTCCACAGTTAAACCTAGGAGGCCAAAAGTCTGAGAGACGCCGACTATTCAGGTACCTTTTTTTAACTCTTATACTTTTGCTCTAATGTACACAATGTTGGTTTCTAACTTGGTCTAACTACTTGCAGTACTAAATGGGAAATTCTAAAACTATTGCACTCTATGTAACAATATGTGTGGTTTCTTTTGTTATCTCGAAGATTATTATGGCAATCCTCTGTTACCGTAGATGGAAGAGAAATCGAATGGTTGTTGAAGACAGCTTATCTGGTAAGATATGATGTTCAATATTCAAGATTCTATATGTTGGATCAAGAATATCTTATGTTTTTGTTATGTTCATATTCAGGTGGAAAGCTAGTGCTGTTTAAGTCACCGAAAATGAACACGTTGAAGTCCAACGTGTTCTTGAAGAGGACCATGAAGCTGACCAACAAAGATATTATAGGATCAGGAGGCTATGGAACAGTCTATAAACTGACAATTAACGAATCAATTTCTTTCGCGGTAAAGAGGTTAAACAGAATAAGCGCAGAACAAGACCGAGGTTTTGAAAGAGAGTTGGAGGCAATGGGGGACATAAAGCATCGAAATATAGTTATACTTCATGGATACTACAGTACAACTCAGTATAACCTTCTGATATATGAGCTTATGACTAATGGAAGTTTAGATGAATTACTTCATGGTACATGTCTATGTCTGTTTCTTATTGTCTAAGGTTATGTTGCTTGGACTCTCCAAAAATGTTGTCAAACTAGTGTCAAATCCTCCAAAAATGCACTACTGTTGGAGAATCTGACCTGCCTCCAGAGGTATTTTTGGACAGTACAAGCAATAATGCTAGAATCAGAGATGCATAATAAAGACCTTTCAAGTTTTTGATATGCTGATATACTTTAAGATGATAACATTATAATGCAGGAAAATCGGCTGCCAGGAAGGTTTTGGATTGGCCTTCAAGATACAAAATAGCAGTAGGAGCTGCAAGAGGATTATCATATCTGCATCACGATTGCATCCCTCACATTATCCACAGAGATATTAAGTCGAGCAATATCTTGTTGGATCATAATATGGAGGCTCGAGTATCTGATTTTGGACTAGCCACCCTGATGGATCCAGATAAGACACACGTTTCAACTTTGGTAGCTGGAACTTTTGGATATTTGGCTCCTGGTACGTTTTTATTAGGCGATCAGAAGACTCAAATCTTTGTGTTTGAAAAACTGTCAATTATGTCATTATCTTCTGCAGAATATTTTGACACCGGAAAAGCAACAATAAAAGGAGATGTTTACAGCTTTGGGGTCGTCTTACTGGAGCTTCTAACTGGGAAAAAGCCAACAGATGAAGCATTTTTGGAGGAAGGGACCAAGCTTGTAACTTGGGTAAGCTTTTAGTTCACTTTTTTTCTTTTTTCATGCTAGCTGCTTTCGAGCTGTCATTAATTCGGTCACTTGATCTCGTTCTGTTTTACAGGTGAAGACAGTTGTTCAAGAGAAAAGAGAAGAGTATGTACTTGACAAAAACTTAGAAGAGTTTCCCATAGATGAAATTAACCATGTATTTAACATTGCATTGATGTGCCTTGAGGCAGATCCATGTAATAGACCGACCATGGCTGAAGTCGTTTTAGTGCTTGAGCAAATAAAGATAAATGCTTTGGCATGAGATTCTTGGTGTTCTGTTTCAATACTAATTTCTCTCAAATAATATAATTTTTTTTTTTTGATACTCGTTTTGCATAATGCTTGTCCTCGGTCCGAATACATGGAAACTAACAAAACTTTGAGCAATTTTGTTCCAATGGAGCTATGCTAACAAAACGAGGAACTAAAAGTCAACTGGAAGACTAACTCATTACGTACTTCACTTGAGTGTAGCTTCCAATCCTTTGGCAACTGATCCTTTCAGTGAAGGAGAAACTGGATCACCTCCAAGAAATACGTCGAAGAGAGCTGATGCAACATTTGGTGACTCAATAGTAGCATCAACCGAGGAAGGCATCCCATCAAAAGAGAGTGAAACCTTTCAAGATTTCAATACAAGAGAGCATCGAATTAGAATTAAGAAAGCTAAGAAGAAAACAAAGGCCACATTTGATGCCAGGAGTTTATATAATCTAGGCCTAAAGAGAATAATGTAAATAAACTGCATACTTACAAGCATTTTGGTTGGGTCAACCCAAGTCAAGAATATGGAAGTTTCTTTCTTAAGAGGTTTCCCTTGAAAGACACCACGGAACGTGGAAAGAGCAGATTTATCATCGGCAGTAGGGGATTTGATTCTAGGAGAAATGGCTTCATCTAAGGCATCCCAGAAAGTTTTACCATCAATATCTCTGACCAGCACAATAAGTAAAGATTTCTCCAGATCGGCTGCAATTCGTAGAATCATTTTTAGCATCACCTAGATGATATGATCTCTTCCCCATCCCAACAGTCACAAACAATTTAACATCGCCGACTCACCTTCAAAGATCTTGTTGAACAAGGAAGGATCCTGCTGAATATCTGCAGCAGAATGTCCTTGCCAGGCATCTAATCTACTAAAGACGGAGTCATTAACATAGAGGCCTGCAGCATAGACCTTGACACCAATAATTGCAAAAACCTTTTCCCTGTATCCTAAATTTGTAGGAAGTGCAACAAAAATTGAGCGTAGAACATAACCATTGTCATGATCTAGAGAACTTGAAGCAGATAAACCAATAACTGAAGTTTGTTCTTAAATTATTGGAAAAGATTATTGATTGATTTGCAGCTTACCAGTTCCAAGCAATGACAATAAATTAGAGCAACCAGGTAGGCTCAATGATCTTTGAAACTTCACCTTAGTTGCTGGTTCTTCTGTGTATTCTGCACTTCCAACTGAATACACGAAAAATGCCAGTCGTCAGCTCTCATAAACATAAATATATGATCAAGTGTCCTAATTGTTTCATGAAGGCATATCGTAGAAACATTAGTCCACTTGATTTATCTAAGAAACACGTGTCCTACTTGTTACATAAAAATATGATCAAGTGTCCTTCTTGATAGTTTTTGCCACTCCAGAATTCTGACTTTGTTAAATGCAACTCCCATAGCTTGAGGGTCCTTCCTAACCTCTAATCAGAACGAATCTAACGTCTCCAAATAATTCACATAGGTGAAGAACTCTTACCAAACCAGCAATCAACTGCATTTGTGCCAAGATTAAATCTTTCTATCATACCATATTTATTTTTATATTGGTAATTAGCAACTTTCATTAGTAAACCAGCAAAATGAGAATGATGGAGGTCAGTTGCAACCAAAACAGATCGCCATTACAAAACAAAGTTGTGTAGGTGAAGAATTCTAAATAAACCAGCAATTCGACTACATTTGTGCCAAGACCAAATCTTTTCTTCATACCATCCTACGTGAAGGACTCTGATCAAACCAGCAATTCAACTACATTTGTGCAACATCAAATGTTTCCTTCCATACCATCCTTTTAAATTATTGGTAATTAGTAGTTTTCATTAGTAACCCAGCAAAAAGAGAATGCCGGAGGCAGTTACAACAACAAAAAAATAAACACGCAGGTGAAGAACTCTAAACAGACCAGCAATTCAACTACATTTATGCCAAGATCAATTCTTTTCTTCCATACCATCTTTCATTCAGTGAACATTTCTTAGTGTTCAGTCCCACATAGGGGGGATCAGGAGAACTCTATTATATGGTCTTGGACAATCCTCCCCTCATAAACTACTTAAACAAGGAGGGCAGAGGGGGTGCTATCGTATATAAGAAAAACTGCAACTAGCTTTTGGGGGTTGAGTTAGGCCCAAAGTTTGTTCTTTATTAGCTTGAATATAATATCTACAAATTATGTCTCACGGATACCATTACAAAGCTACAAACTTTATTGACAGTCCATGCAGTGTATCCTGTTTATTCACTACTCTAAAGAACATAATTGGAGTTGATTTCTCAGATGGTCACTATTGGGTAACACCAACATCCTGCCTATGGCAAGGAGCGAGGGGGATGGGGTGGCCTGGGTCGGAGTCATGGTCAAACATGAGGCTTGCTTCGTAGAAGAAAAATTGGAATTAGGACTTAAAAGATAATAACTATTAGTTGAGTGAGAATATGAGAAATCAACCATTGAGTTTAGATACATAATATTAGCTTAAATTCAGTAATGCCACAGACTATTCTCTCCACCAGCTTCAGGGATCATGCATTTATTTTGTCCCACACTCCTCTTATTTTAGGGGTTCTTCAAGAAGCAAAATTGACATTTATACCATTTAGGGTTTTCTCACTCAATTGTGGCAAATATCAGATTTGTATGAATATTTAGCAAAAATTCAACAAATCAAGATTACCCATAATCTGAAAATTAGGAAAAATTCAGTTTTGAGGGTTTTTTCCACTTTTGCACAAAAGATGTGAATTCAGCTTAAAATCTACTACTAGTAAGTTAAAAGACATAAAGGCAATAACTTTTTTGCAAGAATCAGTTGTATTATTACCTGAAGAGGAAGAAGCAGCTTTTAGTGTGAAATTTTGTTCATGTTGGCCATTTTTCTCAAATGTGGATAAGGGATAAATACCATTTCTTGAAAGTTTAAAAGGATAAGAAATTCTGGATTTGGTATTAGAAGCAATGATCTTTGTGGGTGTTGATGTTGAAATCCAGAATGGTACTGAAATGGCTCCAACTGCTGCCATCTTCTTGAAAATAAATGTATTTTTTGTATGGTAGTAAGTAGTAGCAATTGTTATTAAGTCAGAGAAATTTCAGTTCTGGTTTATGCAGAGTATGTCATAGAAATTGCAGCAAATGATGGCCCACAAATAAATAAATATAGCTGATTGAATTATTGTTCACTCTGAACTTAAATCACTTATGAACACAGCATAGAGCTAACTGGTTTTGAACTTGTAAAATCACCTTAATCAATGGAGTTAATCAGTTTTCTTTGAAAAATCTAATCAAGCTGATTCATTCCAAGGGATGGTTCTTTAGAAGCTTTGCTACAATAAGCATGTCTCAAATACTTGTCCTTCTTATTAAAAATACATGTATCAAAATACTCATTTTTTCATTCATTCTACCGTCGATAGTAATTATATTTGAAGACTATAAACACCGTTCTTAATTAATATTTTCTTAAAATGTTTGTAAATAAAAAATACAATAAGTATTTTGAGACAAAAATAGTATCAATTAACCATGTGTTGTGAACATAAAGTTACATTTTTATTTTTTTGCGTGTATATTTGGTGTTATTTATTGGGAATATATAGCAAGACTGCTGGAAATATTTTCCGAGAAAAATATATCGAGGGTAAAAAATAACACATTGTACTAATAAATCAGACGGTGTTTTAATGAAGTACTAAAGATTGATCAGAATGTCCAAAGAGCCAATAATATGAAATTAAAAGTTAAAATAATAATAAAAAGATGATTTGCTTTTTTTGGCAAATAAGAAAAAAAGAAGGAAGATGATTTTTCATCCATAAGTAAGGTAAGTCATTTTTTTTCCTTTTGCGAAATAGTATTTTTGAATATTAACTGTCATGCTTTCTTTATTGTTTCTCCCTCTTTTTTATTTGGGTTTGAGGTCTTTCGGGAGCAACTTCTTTAACTCCTTGAGGTAATGGTAAGGTCTGAGTACAATCTACCCTCCCCAGATCTCATTTAATGAGATTTCACTGGATATGTTATTGTTGTGTAATTCCTATCGTATCAAACACATAACTTTGACAAGAAAGAAAAAAGGTAACTTTATTTAGATTTAACGGTGGAGAATTTATTTTTCAAGCCTTTTGTAGTCTAGATCAAAGCACATGGTCTTTTTCACTTGCTTTGTTTTCCTTCAACTTTTAAGCTGTATTAGTTTGGGTACAACTCCTTGATTTTAACTCACATGGTGCAGATGGTCATCCACCATTGCTACTTTTGGAAGATCTCAGGAAAATCCGATTAGACGGATTTAAGATTTGAATTTTATAGGTTTGAAATGTGATAAAACTCATTAGTCTTCGAGTCTATGACCATTTGAGTTACTTGATTCGAAATCTAATATGTATATATATTATTAGTATGTTTTTAGCATAGATACATAATTCGAGTTGAAGGTACTTTGATCAAATCTACCCCTTTCACTTGGAAAATTATTCGATACAATTTATAAGCAAAGGATTAAATAGAGTAGTTCTATAATTTGGTAGGAAATATTCATACTTAACTTTAATTAAAAGATGGAGTAGAGAATAAAGTTCATTTACAAAAAGAGTTAAAGTAGATCTCAAAACCTTTTTATGGTGAATACAAAAGAAGTACTTTTCATTAGTGCATATACAGCACTTTCAGAGAATTTTTTTTTAAAAAGGATTTCGAACTCAAGAAAAGGTAAAAGACTGATATGATCGATGAAATGGTTGAAGATATTGATATCCGTGTGGAGTCGGAAATTTCATCAATGAATTTAAAAAATGTAAAAATGTCACACCTTAGATTCAAACTTACAACCTAGAATAATTTTTTCTATCACATTTGTTGCTATATTACTATGTTAGAACCGTCCTCTTTAAGTAAACAGGATTCAACCACATATATATGTATATACACTAAACCCCTTCCGCCCATATAACTCTGTCTCTATCAGCCCCATGTGCTCCAAGGAAAATGTTTCCTTTGCTTGTGGAAAACAAAATTTACCAAAGACGGTTGAAGTGCATATAGGAAATCTTGTAAAAGTTGTTCTTTTCTTTATTTTCCCTTTTACTTGTTGACATGACTAAGTTAGTTAAATGACATGAGTCAGGACCACGCAAGCAATCATAAGAATAACATAATGCTGCGACTGGTAATATAACATTCTCTCAATTGGTTACTGAAAATGAAAAGGTGATATTTGACAGGAAACCTTAAATTTTTAATATTATTAAAGTCTATTCTTCTAGTTTTTAAGATGTAGAGTTGTTAATATATTTGAAACTATTTTTGAGTTGCAAAGTTTTTTTTTTAATGAAAAATGTTTACTTTTTCTATAAATGGTACTCCCTCCGTTTCAAAAAGAATGACCAAATTTTACTTAGCACGGCGTTTAAGAAAATAAAAAAGACTTTTTTCATCTAGTGGTCCTAAATTAAAGTTATGTCAAATGTACCAAAATACTCTTTAATCTTGTGGCCTTAAACATGTCACGTGGAAAGTTGAAATTAAAATTTTTACCAAAAAATGAAAGGGGTCATTCTTTTTGAAACATATTAAAAAGGAAAGGAGGTCATTTTTTTTAAACGGAGGGAATACTACATTCCTTTCAATCGTTTGTCGGCTTTTTGGCTTGACACGAAATTTTAAAAAGTAAAAAAAAAAATCGAATCTTATGGTCTTAAACTAAAAATATATATATATATATATAATATATCAAAATGTTTTTTAGTCTTGTAGTCGTAAACATGTCACGTGGAAAGTAAAATTAAAAAATTGACAAAAAAAGAAAAAAATACTTTTTTGAAACGAACTAAAAAAGAAAGAGTAAGACAAATAAATTAAAACAACGCATTATGATTTTTTCTTTTAAAAAAACCCTATAATAATTTGATTATTACTAAAAAAATGAAGCCCATCAAATTTGAGCGCCTAAGGAGGATGCCTTATTTTCAAAGGCATAGAACCGCCCCTGTTTACGTCAAATCATGCAAATTACTATTGTTAATTAACTTAATACGATTAAAAAAAATGTTAGTAACAATAATTAAGGCCAAATGTCTGTCCAAAATACATTAAACATTGAGAGCGCGAATAAATTTTTACTAGAGTAGTTTTTGTATGTCCTTTTTAACTTCCACTTATCTGCTTTTTCTCTCCTTATATAAATTTTCATTACTGAAACCATCAACAATCAATTTACATATCTGCTATCTAGTATAGTCACTCATGGCTAAAGCAATTCTCACCCTTTTCTTCCTTCTGTTGTCCTACTTCTCAGGTTAGTCACAACTTTTTCCTTTCACTAATAGTCATTTTTCTTGTAGTGTTACGATTAATGTTTTTATGGGACTGCCTTCAATGTAGTCTCTAGTATCCTTCGTAGTTTAAATCAGGGGTATCTCCCATATTATATATACCTTGTGATTTATGTAATTGCTCCATTATTTATAAGAGATTTTAATTTTAACATTTTTTATTTGATTGAGGTTGTATAGATGATCGAGTGAGTAACGGTAAATTTTTCTTGTCTTGTTAAGTTAGTACATTTGCCTCCCTTTTCACTTCTAATTTTTTCCTCCTTTAACGTACATTCCTTTCTCTTTCATATTTTTGAGGATTTCAACTCAATTTTTTTTTATTAGTTAGCTATTTCATTTTGTCTACGGGTAGGGTTATGTACACGTCACCCTCCCTAGACCCTATTATAGGCTTTCAATTGGATATGTTGTTGTTGTTGTAGACTAGTAGCTATTTCCTTTCGTCATATTTGATTGATCCGCGACAGATCATAAAGTAAGTTCTCTTTAAAAGGTCTCTTAATATGATTAGGCTTTAGGCCACTGATTACCTTGAGTCGCCTATGATTTAGTTCGAATGACACTAATTAAAAATGTTTAAATCTTGTTGCTTCAGCGGGGATTGTGACGGTAGCGGATGGACAGGTAAGTTAATTAAAGAGTTGAATTAGTTAATGGAGATTAATTACAAGTTAATTAAGTGTAACAGATTGTACTTAACAGTAATTTGGTTTTGCAGAAGACTTGGTGTGTGGCTAAACCTTCATCAGATGAGACAACACTTAATCAAAACTTGATTTATGCATGCTCTAATGTGGATTGCACTATCTTGAAGGAGGGTTGTCCTTGCTTTACACCAACCAATTTGATGAATCATGCTTCTATTGCCATGAATTTGTTCTACCAATCTAAAGGAAGGAACCCTTGGAATTGCCACTTTGGTAATTCTGCCCTTGTTGTCTTGACAGATCCAAGTAAGTCCTTATTATGGTCGGATCCGGATTAGATTATAACGGATTCTGTGAATTCAACTTGAACTATTATTTTTGTTTTGAACTATATGAAAAATCCAAACTAGGACTATTACTTTCTATGATTTCACTTTGGTAATTATTGATTGATCCAAGTAAGTCCTTATTCTGCCTGAAAACGGATTTAATTAGAACGGATTCTGTGAATTCAACTTGAACTATTACTTTTGTCTTGAACTATATGTAAATCCAAACTAGGACTATTATTTTTTATGAATTTACTTTTGTAATTGATCGATCCAAGCAAGTTCTTGTTCTGCTCGAAGATAGAATTTTTGATACAATAAAAAGAAAAATGGCTATGTTCACTTATTTCCAATGGTTGAGTGACCACTTAAGCAATAAACACACATGCAAAGAAAGACATTTAAATGACTAAATATAAAACATCATTCCTTGATTTGCCTCTAATTTTGTTTCTCCTGTATTTAATTGATCTTACATTGCACCTTCACTATAGATCTATCAATAACTCAATTTTGACAATGGCAGGTTATGGCAGCTGCATCTATGGGTGAAGTTATCAAGTCATGGTTAGGAGAAACAACTCATGAGGAGATTATCATATTTTTTTCCTTTTTGCAAAATAAATAAATTATGTTTTCCTTATTTCTTTTCCTTCTTTTTTTTTTTTTTGGTAATATGCATGTCAAGTGAGCATATTAACATGCACAATGTAGTGATATGTGTGATTGTAGAAGGGTGGGTGGGTTTTGAGGGGGGGGGGGGGTTATGAAATGATTTCAATGGATAACTTGAGAAGAGGGAACAAGATCAAAGTCACTTCTTGACTGTTCATTTCTTCTCATGCCTCACAAAATCTAGTTTCACGGATTCTTTACTTCAATTTATGTGATATATTTTCCTTTTTAGTCTATAATAAAAAGAATGTCATATTTCTATAAATTGAAACATTTAACTTTAAATTATCTTTTCTATTCTTAATGAAAATGATTTATAGTCATACAAATATATAATATTTGTTTTAGACCATAAATTTTAGAAGTCTTACGTTTTCTCTTCAACTTAATTTTTGGTCAAACGATATCAAATGAATTGAGAGGGAAGGAGTATAATATACTTCTGTTTCTTCATGTTTGGATTCATACACTTTCTTTCTTAAACTTTATTTTTAGTCGAACGGTATCAAATGAATTGAGAGGGAAGGAGTATAATATACTTCCTTTTTTTCATGTTTGCATTCATACTTTCTTCCTTGAGCCATACACTCTTGAAAGTGAAAAATTGCAGTCAATAAAATGCACTGGGCCTCGATGCAAAAAATAGAGGAGAAATGAACCAAATGGTTTAGGTAGGAGGTCCAATTAATCAGTGTGCAATTAGTCAAAGCCATTCAAAGCTATATTGACCCAAGGGCCGAGCCAGCTAGGATCTTACGGTGTATCCGAATTTCCTTTAATAGAAAATGTGTTAATTATATATGATTAAAATTATTTTTTATGCATATATCATCAGTGAGTTATCGTAGATGAAATATGGTCGGGTGTATACCCTTCACTGAAAAATTATTTGTGTATGGAAGTTGAGTATTAGTTATTATGAGAATTTATTTAATTTTACGTATCTTTAACAGGATTGAGAAAAAAATTTGCACACCCTTCTCTATATTTCTGACTGCGCCACTGCATGCTTAGCACTTAGGTGAATTCATGTAACGACCCATTAGGTCGTTTTGAGAATTAGAGGTTTTTACTTCATTAAAAACTTATCCCGTAAATTTTTAATGGGTATTTTGGACTATTCAATAACTATGTTTATTTAGTTAAGGGGTAACTTTAGATAACCTATTTAATTAATGGGCTAAAGTGATAATTTATTTAATGCTCTATACCAATTATTAAAATAAAAGAATAGGGTTTATGAATTGTAGTACATAAAAATTAGAAAAGAAAAAGGAAAACGGAACTCTGCGGCGTGGCCAGAGAACCTTTTTGTGTGCTTCAGTCTTCAGGTAAGAATTCGTGTAATTCTTTATATATATATATATATATATATGGTCTGATTGTTAGTATAGCATGGTGAGAAGAGTGGGAAAAACTTAGTGACAATATATAATGTCATCTTGACATTGAACAGAAAGAAGCAAAAAGGATTATTATTTTTGAATTTGAAAGCTGTTGTACACGTGAACTTCAATGTGTCCATTTTTGTTTTTAAGGGACAATTATATATGATAAATTTTATGAGTAGGTAATGAATAGAATTGATATAAGAATATAGGGAGTAGGATTTTGAGGTTATTGGATTGTGGTTTTTGTGAGAGGTTCGTAATTTAGCTTATATTCTTATTATTGTCACATTATGATTTAAGTTTTGGTATATTGAGATAGATAATTAAATAATAGGTGTGGGTCTAGGCTAAACATATAGCAATATGGGTGTCTACAGACTCATGTACTTATGAATATTATATATTTGATAGATTGAAAATATTTTGAGGCATTGAGGAAAGCAAAAGCATTGGAGAATTAGCTTGCTTGATTTCGGTTCTTCGATTGAGGTAGGTTATGGTTTTATTCTATATCATAGATAGACTCTTAATAGTGATTGACATTCATTGAGTAATATGTGTGAAGTTTACTACGCATTTAATTGTTGTGGTTTGGATGGTTGATATGTTGTTGTGATTGGTCTAAAATCTCGAGGCCATAAAATCCATAATCTTGAACTTGCCCTATCAAAAATGGTGCCTTGAATAAAGAAATCTTGATGAAATATTATTAATGAAGTGGAATATAATCATAAGGAATGATAAATTAATTATATTTGAATCGGGTGTCACATTCTGACACGGTATATTTGGATCGGGTGTCACGTTCCGACACGGTATATTTGGATTAGGTGTCACGTTCCGACACGGTATATTTGAATCAGGTGTCACGTTTTGGCACGGTAATATTAAAGGGAAATAAATTAAAATTACTTAATACTACCCAATCTCCAAAAACTCATATTTCAAAAGAGTGTGATGTGGAGGCTTGAGTCCTTATGTGTAATCTTGATATTATTGACTGGTTATGTAATTGTTCATTGATTGCCACCTGTTAAGTGTTGTTGTCGATTTTCCACTATTATTTTATGTATATTAATTTTTATTTTGAGTCGGCCGATGATAACTACTTAGTACATGATGTCCTGTACTGACCTCCTACTTGTATCTTTTCTTGTTTTATTTTGTGGAGTGCAGCGAGTGTTCCACAGACTTCGACTCGACCTCAGCTCTAGTCCGTCTCAAATTCATCGGATTTAAGGGTGAGCTATCCTTCTAGCTCGTAATGGATTCTCTTAGTCATGACATGATGTCCTTAGTGTTCGGACACGAACTATGTCACTTATTTTATTTTAGTATTTGACATTCTAGACTTAGTATTTTAGAATTATATGTCCTTGATATGATGACTTTCAAATTTTGGAGAGCGTTATGTAGTAAACTCTTGTGGATTATTATTTCTTACTTTATAAGTTTGAGCTTCCGCGTTATTATTATACTTTATAAGTTGGGGTTCTCATCGTTGGTCCTCCCACCCAGGAGGTTAAGTGTGGGTGCCACTCATGGCCTATTTTGGGTCGTGACAATCCATTTTGTCAGAACCGTGCATATGTGAAGATTTCATTTAGGTGTATATACAAGTCATACCCCTTTATAATAGTAAACTTTACCTAAATCACATACTGAAAAGGCCCAATTACAATGTATCCCTCATTTTTATGAAATTACGTGATTTCCTCTTTTTTCAAATTTTTGATACATTACTTGCTGAGCTGATACATCAGTTTTTGGGTGTAAAACAATTAATGTTATTGGGTTAATTATGGGAAGTAACGTAATTCAAGTTATGATTGATTGTTTCAATCAATTACCATGCTAATTAAGGAAAAGAATTCTTTAAAAAAAGAAACAGATCTTGACTATGAAAGAAAACTCAAAAATAGAGCATATCAATGGATGTCTTGTTGAAGCACGAGAGCTGCCTATAATTGACTTTTTGGAGCAAACGAGAATGTTATTTGGTGCTTGGAACTGCAAAAATAGGGAAATAACAGCTTATACAAAACATACTTTGTGTACGAAATTCGAAGATATCCTAGTATCAAACACAATGAAGTGTTCGAGAATGAAGGTACACACCAAAAAAAGGCTAGTTAACTAAATAAAAGAGATCACAGTTAAATTGGAAAAGTTATCTACTTGATACATAGCTATAGGATACATCAGTTTTGTATTTTCTGTTATCAGTATTACCTGATACATCAGTTCTGATACATCATTTCTGTATTTGATACATCATTGCTGATACATATTTGTGATAATTATTTAATACAGATTGTTGCTTCATCAGAATATCTTTATTCTGTTTATGAGTCAGGTATAAGATACATTGTGTATCTTGAAAGAAAAACATGCAATTATGCCAAGTTTCAATTAGACGAGATACCATGTCCACACGCAATTGCAGTATTGAAGAGCAAGAACATTACGGGCATGCACCCATACTGTTCTGATTACTACAAGCCAGAGGCGTTGGCAATTACTTATGAATTTCCAATGGTTCCAATGCCAGCTAAGAAAGATTGTTCTGTTCTGAAAGAAATTTTGGAAGAATTCGTCTTGCCACCAAGATACAAAAGGATGCCAGAAAGACCAAAGAAAGGAAGAAAAAAGTACTCTAGTGAGAAGATAAGAACGAGTACAAATTCTTGTAGTCATTGTGGCCATGAAGGCCACAACAGAAAGACTTGTAATTTTATTCTCAAAGAGAAATGATGTTTTGTTATGCCAGGATACATTTTATTTGGATCATGTACTTATATTTACATAATTTTTTTACATTGTGGGCTGTATTTGATACATATATCAATTAACCAGAATAGTAATTGAATATCAATAATTGATACATGGATGGTTGGTAATTATGTTCATTGTAAGTTACTTGGTATTGATAGTAATTTCGAATCTGATACATACGAATAGCAGATACATAAACATTCGACGTATTAAGGTTGATACTTTAAAGGTTGTTGTATTAGTTTGTCAACTGGATTGTGGTTGATACATAACATGTTGTATTGATATAGGTTGTAGATGTATCAGAAGTTGTAAAGATTGATGCATGAGATTCTGATATATAAATGTAGATGTATCAGAATCATTAAATCTTGATACATTATAATCTGATACATAAACAATATGTATCAGAAGCTGTAAATATTGATGCATGAGATTTTGATACATAAATGTAGATGTATCAGAATCATTAAATCTTGATATATTACAATGTGATACATGAAGTAGATGTATCGGAAGCATTCAAGTTTGATAAATCAAAATATGATACATAAATATTAGAAAAACTTAAAAGTCTTCTAAATTGTTGAATAGCCAAAAAAAATATTTACTATTGGTGCAAAAATATAATTGTACATTCTATTACTATAAAATTAAAAAAAAAAACTACTCGACGTCCATCGGTTCTCCTTGACCAGGATGTATGAAATCTCTCTTAGGTTTTTTTGGATCATCGTTGTTGCTAACATAACCATCCTTGGCCTTCCAGATATTACAGACATGCACCCATACTGTGCAATTCTTCTCTGTTTTTTTGCTCGACCTCAAGAAGTAAGAGGCATTTGATGATTTGCCCTTGAAAATTGCACAGTGGCATATCTAGATAGTGACCAAGTATGGTTTGTCGAAATAATTGTATAGCTTCATCACCTATTTATGATTTGAAATCATCAATAAAATTAGTCGTATATGCAGTGCCGAATCTTAGGGAGTGTGAGGGGATCTTCTTGATGACGTACTTCATTCCCTACATTGACATGGAAACTGATTAAATACAACTTAATTTTTATATTTAAATATGATATATCAGAAGCATTATATCTTGATACATAAATAAGATGTATCAGAAGCATTAACGTTTGATACATGAGAATCCGATAAAAAAATAATGTATCAAAAAAGATAAGAATCTGATACATAGAATAGATGTATCAGGAATTAGTAAAACTTTAAAAAAATGACATTTAAATAAATTATATAAACAGGATGTATCATATTCTCATGTAAGCTTGATACTTGAGAATATGATATATAAATAATATGTATCAAAAACAGTAAATCCTGATATATGAGCATTTGATACAAAAAGACAATGTATCATAAAATAGATAAGAATCTGATACATAAAGTATATGTATCAGGAATCAGTAAAACTTTATAAAAATGACATTTAAAAAAAATATAAACAGGATGTATCCAATTCTCATGCAAGCTTGATACATACGAATCTGATACATAAAATTATATGTATCAGGAGCAGTAAAAAACCACATTAAAAAAAACTTATAGAAACTCATACCTTTGAGAGATTAGGGCGTGTTGAAACCCCTTCAATCTTCTTGTTGGCTTCTTTGGGTGGATGTTGAACTTGAGATTTTGACTTCAATTTCTCACGGAGCTTATCCATCACTGATGGATCGTTACGATGTTTGGATCTAACCTCGTCCGGTGAATCAAGATTTTCTTGATTTTTATTCAACTGAGTGAGACCAACACTAAAAGATGGAGCGGATTCAATGTGAATCAGTGAACAATGTGAGAAAAAAAAATTATAGAAGAAAACAGAGGAAATCGAAGAAGGTGAGAATGAAGTGAGATACCATTAAAGGAAAAACTTGAATATACCTTACTTGGATTCTTGAAATTGAGTAATAGATGGACTGAAATTGAAAACAAGAAACTGTCATCAAGGAGGCTAAAGAATAGACGTGAATTTAAGTAACTGATATAAGGTAAAAGTGATGTATCAGTGAAATAGTGAGAGAGTTAAAAAAAATAGGGATTTTTGATATTTTTCCAACTAGTTAGGAGTATTAGTAAATATGGTAATATAACATGTGTAAATGGGTAATTTTCCCTTTATAATAATCATCACTCACCATTTATAACAATATTCTTGAAATCTATCTTTCATGTTATATGATATTATATATTTTTTTATAATAATATTTTATTATTATTTATTGTTGAATTTCCTTAACGCAAGTAGTAAGTTTTTTATAGTGACACATGAAATTCAAAAAAAGTGATTTAAGTCATGAATTTTTGACATTTCTAACATTTTTTTAATTTAATTCAACATTCGATCATTCATAAGATATGTTCCATATGAAATCATCACATAGATACTGTTCACACTTCACATCTTATCAAAACAAATATGAACTATTCACAATCACAAAATATTTTTTTTTAAGTCTTTTATAGTGACACATGAAATTCAAAAATAGTAATTTAAGTCACGAATTTTTGACATTTCTAACATTTTTTAAATTTAATCCAACATTCGACCCTTCATGAGATACGTTCCATATGAAATCATTACATAGATACTGTTCACACTTCACATTTTATCAAAACAAATATGAACTATTCACTATCACAAAATAATTTTGTTTAAAAAAAAATATTTTTTTTTAAAATAGGAAGTTTCCTATCTAAGTTTGACAACTAGGGAAAAGGGAAAAAAGGCGAAGAAGCAAAGTTTAAAAATGCAAGATCCCATAGAATAGGGAAATTTCCCAATTCCAAGAGGGAAAAAAACTATATTATATCAAACCACCCATGGTGAGAAATATTCAAATCTTAGCAACTTTCAAATATTATTTTTAATTTTAAATATGCGCATTTTGTTCATACTCCAATAAAATATTTTGTTCAAATTATGTATGTAGCATTAAAAAACCTAGAAGTTAGAGATAGATTGATTAGAGAGCATCAAATTTAAGGAGTACAATAATTGTTCTAATTCTATCGTATATATATTTTTTGTTTCATTTTCTCTAAAACAATTACAGATATTTTTTTGAAATTAATGAAGAGTACATATAGTAAATATTGATATGTTGGTGGCTCGATTTGGACTGTTTATTAATGTTCAATAAATTTTGGATTTTTTCTTGGTGTCTGATGATGTATTTGATTGTTGTTCATCGTGTAAAACAGTTGAAATCGTGTTGAACAAAGATTGAAATCGCACAAACAAAGAGGTTTTGAAATAGAGTGGAAAGTGTTTTAAATTAAGTTGAAGAGAGAAGGTGAGGTAGAAAGAGAAAAAAAATGGAAAGCACACTAAAAGGGTGGGAAAAGGTTTTGGTGAGTGTGGTAACCGAAATTACAGTAATTTGATTTTCTCCAATTAATGTGTCGTCAGATTTTATTCATCTCTCTCCATATAATTATCTCTCATTAGTTACGTGGCGAGAGATAAAAAAATTTATAAAGGATTTAATTTATTTTTTTTTCTTTTTAAAATTTAAATTAATTTTAAATAAATAGAGATATGTTAAAATATGAGAATAAAATATTATAAGTTATAAATACTTAAAAATTTTATTTAAAACTTGTAATTGACTCTTAAATACATGTAGGGTATAATTTTTCCTATTATTAAAGGTTACCAATTTTTGAACACGTGCGTTACACGTGTATTCCATGCTAATTAGTATTCATCTGTGAGATATAAACAATAAGTTATTTCGATATTGATAAGAAAAATATGACATTAAAGACCAAAATTTGACACATTTATTTTTAAAAAATAGTTTTAATTTCCCATGATTGCTCTAGTAAAAGAGCATATATAAAAGTTTCCTCTCTAGAAAGTCAAGCTTGTCCACATTACTCTCACAATTTTTCATCCAATCATTATCAATATAATTGGTGAAATGAAAGATAATTGCTAATTAGATTACGTTTATTTTTGGTGTCCTCTTTGCTCTCACAATTGAAAGAACCCGCCCACAAACTTAGATATTAACTATATAAAAAATGAAAAAAATGCAATTTAACTTGAAAAGAGAAGAAACTAAAAATTGCTAAAAATTAATAATTAAATGTAGCAAAGAGAGGAAAAAAGAAATGCTCGTAATTCCTCAAACTTGTTCTTTTTTCTCCCCAACAAACTTATACCTTTTATAACATTATTGAGGCATAAAAATCATAAATTTAAGCATATTATATAAGCAAAATTTAGCATAAAATACAATACAAACACATATAAGTGATTATGTTTTTGTCAATTTTGTCACATAGAACAGAAATGAATAACAAACAAGAAAATGTAATCTCATAAAATTTACATAGCATATGAAAAAAAAATAATCACCGTATTACTTAATAAAAGATGAGAAAATAAAATAAAAGTAGAACCAATAGATCAAAGGTGACTTGTTACATACCTGATGAATTTGTATCATCCAATTATGAAGGTTAGGTATATTCTTGATATCCATTTATATAAAATGCTTAGTAAGAAAAATTTAGTTAATTTCCATAACGTTTCATTAATTTGAATGGGAACATAATAAGTGTTATTATTTATTCCAGTACGTTTAAGTATTCTAAGACAGTTTGCATATTGTAATTTAGTGATTTTACAATTTTGTTTATTAATTTTGTAGAGATAGCACAATTTTTACTGTTATTTCATTAGATATATGTTTTATTTACTACATTTTGATTAAATGTGTGTGTATATATATATATATAATTAATGATATTATTGCAATAACTCAACTTTATAGGGTTATTTTGGTATTTCAACTTTCAACTTTTTTTGTTCCCACTTTTAATAAGATACTAGTTTAGTGTCCGTGCTTTGCAAGTGTCTCACGTCAATCAATAAAATTATATATGAGAAGAAAAAAATTATTTAAAAATAGCAATTGACATAAAATAAATATTATATCAATTTAAGTGTTGAGAAATTAAAGAGATAAACCCTTGATTTTTCGGCTACATTCGGCACAACATACTTGTTTAGTCCAATTTTTCGATCAAAAATTTTAATCAGAAGAAAAACATAAGAAATTATCAAAAGTGGAGAATCATTGTCAATTTTTAATCATGTGCATAATTTATATATAATCTTTAAAGCTATTAACTTAAAAATAATAATAAAGAAAGACAAAAAAAAATGATAATGGCGATCTTTTTTTTTTTCTTTTTTCTTTCGCATTTCTCATCAAAGGAGCTGAAAGCCACTTGACTGTAAGGAAAGGGGATGGTCGGCGTGGGGATAGGCTTCGTTTCTACGACTGCCTTCCCAGCCGTTGAAAGACTGAGCGAGAATGGTAAGGGGCGCACAAACAAAGAATGTCGTTGTGAGATTTGAATTAAAACCAAAATAAAAACAAAATGTAGAAATAGAAGAAGCATATGTTTCATGTAAAGTTTGTAGGGTCGTATTCCGAGAGCCGCCCTCTTTAATCTTTAAATAAAACACATATCCCTTTCAAGCATGCATACATACAAACAAAAAGTGAAGTCAATAAAGATGTCAAGAAATTTATCAACCAATAGGCATATAAATTATAGGATAATATAATCTTATAAAATAGGAAAAAAAAATTATTACCTCTAAAATCAAGATGTATAAGTGTGTTGCTTTGGCTTGAGTAAAAATTTACTCTTTATATAGATAATATGTGTTTCAATGTTATTATCTAATTGAAATTAGTATTGAATTATAGAACTTTATGTTTCATTAAATAATAAAAATTCAATTAGTTTGTTTCAATCCTAAATATTAGGTTTTACCTTTTTTGGGAGGGGGTTTTTGTTGGACCTTTTTTTTTTTGCTTATTTTTTGGCCGATTTTTTTTGGATGGTTTTAAAACTTTTTTTTGGACTTTTTTTGGACGTTTTTGGTAGATCTTTTTTGCTGATTTTTTGAAAGTTTTTTGCCTTTTTTTCTGGAAGGTTTTTAAACCTTTTTTTTTTACTTATTATTTTGAAAGTTTTCTTTTGACTATTTTCCTTCTGAATCAAATCTATTTTAGTTGAAAAAAGTTTCTCAGGAATTTAATCATAATAGAAAAAAAATTATTTAATTTTTATTATGTTTATTATAGTTAATATTTAATATCATTAAAATAATAGTATAATAATTGAAAAGAAATGGTGAAAAAACGATTTTGTCTAAAGCGAAGTCTTTTAATAAAGGTCAAAAAGTTCAAATAATATTATTAAGACCTTCGTGCTTTTAATATAGTATAGATAAACATTTAAGTTTAAAAAGCCACCATTAAATGTATTTGGAGGAAGGCAAATCAATCAATTATTTTCTTAGCTAACAAAGCGCACAAATATAAGCTGATTTCGGGCAATACGCTTAAAAATATAAAAATTTCTTCTTTTTGCATATTTAAGCCATATTATAGCATACGAAAAAAGAAAACTATTTTGTTAGATAAATATCCACATTATATATACTAATTATATCTATACTTTCAAATAATTACGTATCTTATCACTAATTAAGAGTTTTTTATCGATCATATATTAAGAAAAATACACCTAAATGCATGTATTTTTGCTATCAAATACACTAAAATAGGGAGAGAGGCGAGCGAGGTGGGGAGGGAGGCAAACGAGATAGTCATGATCCCAATACATGTGAATCACAATAGCTACATAATAGATACATGGATTTGTATGTATCTAGCGCGATTCACATGTATCTGCGAATCCACTTTGATACAGTATATTTAGAATAAATTGCATCTAATTTGACCTCATGTATCCCGAGATACATGTATCTTGACGTATCTGGACACACCAAAATCTAGTAAAATTCGTAATATTATAAACTAGAGTGTATTTAAGTAATTAACTTCTAAACTAGTGAAATTTTGATAGTCTCCTACTAAAAATATGTAAGCCTTTTGTTAATATACAATACTTCCCATTATACTAAAAGATTAAATGAGAGAAACATAGAGAAGTTCCCTCACATAAGTGTCAAATGAGCAGATTACAGTGTATTTGGATGAGTCAAAAATGAATTAAATTTATAAATAAATAGGTGATTGATCCGCACAAAAATTATTTGAATTGAAATTGAATTAAAAAATAGATCATAATCTAGCACATCTAATTCTTACTAAGTTAATATTTTTATAATTAATTCTATATATATTTTATTGGCTAATTTTATCCTATCTTCCCATAATCAAATAGTAGGCCATAATCAAGATTGAAGAGCAGCAAAAAAGAGATAGAGATGTGAAGAAACAGTTAAGTGTCTAGTGAACACAAACGACAAAAACAGATAAGAATGACGGCTATTAATTATTATAATTACTTGTTATTGATGACCAGTAGATTGGAGTAATTAATAAAAATGATAGTTTTTTTTAAAAAATAATCAAAATCATCCTGACGTGTAGAGCAATTGGTCCACAAGAAGTTTGATATAATATATGGACAACATTCAAGTGAATTGGAAAACAAAGAATAATCGGCAATTGGTTCCAAAGTCCAAACAACCCACTAGATAGTACTAGAATGTACCTATCTCACTTTCACTGTTATATACAAAATCAAACTCAATCAATTCAATTTATTTAAGTAATTCACTTATTATTAGTTTAATTTATTTTAATTTATAACATGTAAGCTATTATATAGAGCCCGTTTGGATGAGTTTAAAAAAAGTAACTTTTATGAGTCCGTTTGGATGAGCTTAAAAATAATAATTTTTATGAGCCTGTTTGGATGTACTTAAAAAAAATAACTTTTATGTATGAAGTGCTTTTAGAACTTTGAAGTGCTGAAAGTTATTTTTATAAATAAGCAGTTGAGTGTTTGGATAAAAGTGTTTATGTTGAAAATAAGAGTTTGAATTTTAGGGTTAAAAGAATAAAAAAGGTAGTTTGAGAATTTAGTTAAAATATAAGGGATATGTAATTTTCATGATCAAACAAAATGGCTTTAAGCACTTAGAAAAAAAAAGTTAGAAATCCTAACTTTTCATTTTTGACTGATTTTAAGAATTTTATGGCTTAAAGTTAACATTAGGCAAACATGTCCAAAAGCTAAAAAGGGGCTTATAAGTTGGTTTGACCAACTTAAAGCCCATCCAAACGGGCTCTATGTATGAAGTGTTTTTAGAAACTAAAAGTTATTTTTATAAATAAGCAGTTGAGTGTTTGGATAAACGTGCTTATATTGAAAATAAGTTGTTGATATGTTTGGCAATAAGTATTGTTAAACACTTATTTTCTATCGAAATGACTGAAATACCCTTAAAGTTGTTAACACCATAATAAGTTGATTTAAAAGATTTTTAAACTCTAAAGTTGATTTTAATCAAAAGTAATTTATAATGTAAAATCACTTTCACTATAAAATATTTATTTAAGTTAATTTTTTTATAAATACATGTCCCATTCACGCTTTCTAATGAAGTTTATTGAAGGGATATAAAAGTAATTTTCATGGTAAAAAAATGGCTTTAAGCACTTCAAAAAAAAGTTAGGATTTCTAACTTTTCATTTTTGGGTGATTTTAAGAACTTTATGGCTTAAATTTAACATTAGTCAAACACCACAATAAGCCAAAAATGATTTATAAGTTGGTTTGACCAACTTATAAGCCCATCCAAACGGGGTCATAGTCAAAATTGACTAATGATAATTCTTATCAAAATATTTTTTATTTAATATATTATATATAATCATAAAATTTTATTTGGTACTAAGAAATTATTAGTTAAGAATAATACGATAATTAAAACTTAAATAAGAATTGAATGGATTGTGTTATGCCGCATATTTTAGCTCATTCCAGCCCAAACAACTTTTGGACAGGTTAATAACCCGCCCATTTATTAACTTTGCTCATTTTGATCCGTCCAAATTCAATTCAATCCGCTCATTTGATACCTTTAATTATCTGTTTAATTCTCCTTCTCGAAGGGGTAGTCTTGTTTCGACATCTGAACTATTTTTTTCATGAGTTTCATATTTTAACTATAAGTTGTTTATCCTAAAATAGACAGAGTTTATAATAAGGTTTAAAGGACAATATAATGAAATGAAAAATAAAAATATAACAATAAATCCAATGTAATTAAGTGAAAATATAAATATAAATAGATTGTGTTTAGCCTGATTTCGGAGATATCCTTGATGAAGATGATTCTTGACTAGTTCCATATTTGATGAACAACACAAGAAATGATAAGAAAGTAAATGAGTTTATTGGTAATTTGCTAATTGCATATGAATCAAATGTTTATACTTGAACTATCAATATCTCTCTGTGTATAAAAACACACCTAGTTAAATAGACGGTGATTCTGATACAAAAAGAGAACAACTAATAGATGTCCGGATTAATCAATTTCAAGGTGTGTTTTAATACGTATTAGATAGTAATAGTTCAAATTGAAAAAAATATATTTAATAATTGAAATATGAAACTAAAAAAAAAATAGATGTATTTTTTATAAGTTAATCTACAATACGGAATCAACGTGGCCATCATGTATGTATATGCATTTCTTTTTCATATGATGTCTTCTTTTTGTCACTGTCAAATGAAACCCAAATTGGAAAGCATTAGAGGAACATTCACTTACGTAATTTCATATTTTAATAAATTAAATTAGAGGGACATATTCATAAAAATCTAACAAATTTCAAACAAAATTTGATCACTTTGAACCATCCAGAATAATTTGTAGTACCTGAACCTCATATAGTCATATGTGAAATGAGATGTATGTCTATGTCATCATTTCAGAACCAAACGATTATTTAATTATTTTTTCAATTAAAAAAGAAGAGTTTTTTTCTTCATTTTTTCTGATCTAAAAGAAAGAAAAAAGTAATCTAATAATTATGTGGATGAATGGAGTTGCAGAGATTGAAGAAATAACTTTAGAGTCAAACACTTGGAGAATTATTGTCTTTACGTTTTAAGAATATTATTTAGAACTTGTGGAATTTGATTAGTGATTTGTGAGATGTGTCGTGTGGTGAATGATATTTAGACTTGGGACACAAAATCCTTCCACTTTGTTGATTGACATGCAGAAAGCAAAGTCAAAGATTTGAAGTTTACGGGATTTGAATCATTAAATTCATAGCTTATTTGATTTTGCGTATAAATATTTGATGAATTTTCTAATACAAATATTAGGTGTACGTAGGTTGCTAAGCAAAGATTATTTGGTTCATCTGAATCTATACCTTATATTATAGTTTCAATCGTGTATGTTCGGATGTAGAGTCGGAATTTAAAATAATATATTTATATGTTCAGAATTCTAAATCCTTTTAAATATTTGTGTTCTAAATAAATAATTTGTACATGTCAAACAAATTACTTAAGACAAATATAAAGTTTAGATCAAGATTATATTATTGGATTCGACTAGTTGAACTCATACCTTTACATTAGCTTCGCTCCTCAGTAAATATATGTTGATATGCAATATATAAATTTCCTAATATTATCATTGATCTTCCCGCCTTTAATTAAAAGTATCATGTTTAAATTTTGAGTATGAATTTATTTTATTATTAAAAAGTATTTTTTCTTAAATTGAATTTATATGAGGTAAATTTAAATTAATCCAAAGCTCAAACATATATCAACGCGGAGGTGGAAAAAAAAGAAAGTAAAACTTTTCTAATTATCATACTTTTTATTCATCCGTTCCACCCCATCATGGACGATTTTCCTTCTTATGTTCACAATAAATGTTTCATTCAATTTATGGGCAGGATATATATTTATTTCTATTAGATGTGATCTTTAAATTTTGGACGGTAGCTCATAATTAAATATAAAAGCATTCAATTATTGAATGTCCATTCTTGACCATTTAATTTCTCAAAGGGAGGAAAAAATAATATTACATAAAATAACCTACTACAAGAGAAATTGACTATTTAGTCTCTCAATAATTAAGGGGCATTTTTTTGCCTTTGCTCTAAAGACATTTGATTTAGCTTTACTAAATTTTTAACAGAAAACAAGAGTCATGAGCTCCATGCAAGAATTGAATAGAAAAAAAGAGTCACAAGCTTCATGCAAAAAAATAAAATAAAATAAAAAATAAACGAGCTTCATGCAAGAAAAAAGTCATGATATATATATATACTTTTATAACAGTTCAATTGCTTTGTTTGTTGATCCATAAAGACAGAAAAGTCTCACACGAGTTTCACCTATGTATTTCTAACGTAACTAGTACTATCTTGATTGTTGTATAAAATGTGTTATTATAAATAGTCGATGATAATTTAGATATGAAACAGAAAAATACATTTGATACATAATTCAGGTATGAAACTTGCAAAAACGTGATACTTCAAGTGTGTTTTTGATCATTAACTCAAAATTGTGAAGTTAAATACAAATAAGAATATAAAGGGATTGATATATTATTCAATTTCAAATTGATATACAAATAAACTAGAATAGAAGAAACGAAGGTGTTATGAGACTTTTCAAAAAGTTGTTGTGAGGTCGGCTTTTCAGAAATTAGTTGCAAGTTGCCTACTTGAGTTACTTGCAAGTTGACTGCTTGCATTGCAAGTCTGAGAAAGATTGTTGCAAGTCTTTCTGGGAAGCTGCATTTATAATACGATGTATTTATAACATTGATAATCTTTAGAAATAATTCTTATATCTTTTCAGAAACTAAAAATACCATGTTTAATGTATTTCTATGTAGTTTTTTTTTTCTGGGTATAATCCATGAGGAGAGAAAACACAAAAGCAAAATCTAAATACAGATTCATTCTACCTATTATCCAAGTGGATACCTAGTTAATAATCTTGTGGAAACATTTCTTATGTGTTGGAATTTGTGCTAATTTTAAGATATTATATTCATAGGATATGGAAAATCAAGGATCTTCATTTAAATTTAAATATAACACTGTATCAACTTTTGACATGTGAGGGTATAAATATCTAATTTTGAAATACATAAAGTATATAAGGTATTTAGGAGTATTTGTTTTAAAGCGGGTCTTCATTTTAATTAGGAAAAATTATTAATTGAGTGCTTTTTAAAAATTAATTACTGATTTTAGCGATATTTTTTATTTATTACCATTTATAGCAATACATAGCAATATTATGATAAATCTACACTTGTATTAAAAATAAATTATGCATACAATATAAATGTATTATAAGTGTTTTAAAATATATGCTATGTTTGTGTAGTAAGAAACTGACATAATTTATTATAAATCTATTAAAGTATGTGATAAATGTATTATCCATCTATAAAACTTGTATTATATATGTTTTATAAATAGTTCTCTGCAATATGTATTAAAACTGTATTATAAATGTATTATAAGTGTTCAGTGAATTATTTTTTTTATTGCTATAGATGGTAAATATTTTCTTAATACTGTATATTTATGTAAGTTTCCCAATTAATTATCTAAATCTTGGTCGCCCTTTATTTTTTAGCTTTGAATAATTTTCATCATTCAAAAGTGAGTTTGTTTTTATAATAAGTATTTAGGAGTATTTGTATTAAAGCGGTCTTCATTTTAATTATCTAAATCTTAATTGCCTTTTATTTTTTAGCTCTGAATAATCTTCATCATTCAAAAGTGCGTTTGTTTTTATAATAAGGTGTTTAGGAGTATATGTTTTAAAACGGGTCTTTATTTTAATTATCTAGATCTTGACCGCCCTTAATTTTTTAGCTCTAAATCTTCATTATTGAAATCTTAATTTTTAAGTGCATTTATTTTTATAATAATCTTATAACTACTTATGAATTTGAATAAATTTTAACATACGATCTGGGACCAATTTCTTCAAAAAAGACGTGATTTGAAATTTTATATTATGATTTCAAATTTTTTAAAGTATAAAATTTGATCCATAATTTTATATTTTGTAAAAAAATAAATTATAAGTTTAAATTTTTCAGTTTATTGTGAAGATACTGTTTGTGTTATACTAAAAAATAACTAGTTATCACTTATCGCTATTGTTGGCTAGTGCATTTTTATAAAATTACGTGTATTTAAAAGTTAATAATCACACATAATAATTTTTTTAAAAAAACATATAGTTATGGTTTATAATTTGCTTATTTTGTAAAATTGAATAAGAATAAAGATATTTTTGATAATATTTACAACTTGTGGAGTTTTCATATTTGTGAGAAAAACTACAACTTACAAAATTCAAACAAAATTTTAATTTTAAATCAATTTGATTTCATATATATCCAAATGGCCCTAAAATTTAATGGTGAGAATATTTTTAAAAATATATAAAAAGTTTCAATTAAAAACTTTAAATTGTATCAGGGAGAAAAATGTTTTTCTGGTAGACCCGAGGTACATCACTTGGCTCTTATATAACCTCAGAAAATTTCAGAAAAAATAATTAGTTATACAATATTACATCATAACTTTGGCCTAAAAAGATTTTTGAAAGTGGAGATAAGGTCCACTCCTTTTTTGGCTCGAAGTTTCAATGCTTCTGCATTGGATGATATTATAGTAAAAATGGATTTGAGTGTTTGAGAATTTTAGAGTTGAAACATAGCCCAACTGTCCCTTTCTTCCATTTTCTGTCATTAATCAGATCAAAGACACTATTTTTATGTGGTTCTTTTTTATCCACTCAATTATTTCTTCTTGTACTGGATATAAAAGCTCATCCAAGAGTTCAAATTGTTGCAATAAATTCAGTTTTCTGTTCTTGTTTGCTTATTGGGGTGTCGAAAAAAGCAATCTTGGTGGTTTATAAGGCAAAATCTGGTGATTTAGTTAAGTGGGTATTACCAGGATGATGTCTGTGACTTGCCATAATCTTGAAATTGGGAGAACTCCATTGGACTTTTTGGCTTGTGGGTGTTCTTCAAATGCCTTTGTTAAGAGGATTGCAAGTAGAAGATTCAATGGTCAGAAATTGTTGTCTTGCAGACAAGAAATTGGACGCATATCAACTAAGGCTTCACTTACTGGTATATACTTAAATCCATTTTTTAGGCCTAATAAGTAGTTTTCTAAGGGCATTCTTGGAATGATTTCAAATATTGTTGTTGTTGTGGGCAGGGTTGGCACCAATGTTCGATTTGGAGAAGTCAGCAAAACCTATTTCATTGACTAATGTTTTTGAAGTGGTTGCTGATGACCTACTTACACTGAACAAGAACTTGCAGAATGTGAGTGCTATATGGACATTCTTTGATTAATCAATCATTCCTGTTTCAACTTTGCTTATGTGATTTGTTAGTTATATAGTTTAATGGATTATATGTGATAAAATCCTCCTCTTTGGTTATTTTTCGACGAATAGCTGCCAAGGTAATACATACTACATTTATCTGTCGTGATTCAGAACACGTTCCTTTAGCTTTATGTAATGCTGGCATTGCCAAATGTCTAATGTAATTTTCATAATATAACTTCATTGATGCTTGGTCGAGTTGTTCCTAAATGAATTGCTCTAGATGTAGGAAACAGCAACACAACAACATACCCAGTGAAATTACACAAGTGGGGTCTGGGGAGGGTAAGATGTACGCAGATCTTACAACTACCTCACGGAGACAGAGAGACTGTTTTCGAAAGAGCCTCGGCTCAAAACTCACAATCCCAAGTAAGAAAGAAAAATAGTATATATAGCATAATGGCAAAAAAAAAAAGCGATGTAAATTTTACAAGAAAAGAACAATAACGATAGCAAAGGAATATGATAATCAAAGGCAATAACAACACAACTATAAAGGCACGCCTAGACCTACGACCCCCCTAAATCGACACACGGCAAGACACCATTCTATCCCACTAACCTTCTACCCTAATCCGCGACCCCCAGTACATGGTCATGCTTGTGGGGATTAAAATCAATAGAGATGTTTATTTAATGATATTTGGGTTTATTGGCCTTACAAGAATTAACATTGAAGGAATAGGATTTACAGTATCACAGCACCAAATAATATCTTAATCTTGAACATCTTTTAGGACAATTTTATTTGGTATTTAGTCATGGTTTTATTCAAATACCCTTTGGCATCTCCAGATGACTGATGTTTGTACTTGTCACTATGACTTCAAGATGCTCAGGTGAGCATACTTTGTTCCCGAGTGAACTTCTTTAGATGTATGAGAAATGCAATTTTGGACTACAAATGATCATGGTGGTGAGGACAAAGAACTGGACTTAATAGATATATTTAATTATCATGGTTATTGGCCTTAAAAAATTCTAACCATAGGAGTAGGAGCTACACCATTACTCCCAAATGGTATTTTTTTTTTTGGATAATGGTTGTGTCCGGGCTAGCTTCCCTATATTCTTAGCCGTGGTTGCCCTGTCATTATCTTAGAAAAAGTGGAAATAGATCATGCTCCTTAACTATTCCACTAGGTACTTACTACCTTCTACCAATATAGGTACCTTGACCTTGAGCTTATGAAGTTCATTTTAAAAGGTCCTAGTTTTTGACAATTTCATTTGGTAATACTTTGATTTTAAGACTGATGCAAGAAATAAAATAAGCGCACTTGGGTCTGAGAGTATCTGTAATGTATATCCTGATAAATAAACACACATATGTCTAATGTGATGTCAAATATTAGGAGTAACTGAAAAAGTTTCATATCAGTGATTGTCACTTGCTATTATTAGGATTTGTAAAACTATGTTGTTAATTGGATCAATACCACATGAATGATCAGATGGCATATCGGGCCAATTTGCTTTTAACATATCTCCCTTCTATTCTGTATCTAAGAGAAATCATTTTTCAGATTGTTGGTGCAGAGAACCCAGTTTTGATGTCTGCAGCTGAGCAGATTTTTGGTGCTGGTGGCAAAAGGGTGAGACCTGCTTTAGTGTTCCTAGTGTCGAGGGCCACAGCAGAAATTTCTGGCTTAAAGTGAGGAACACTACTTAATTTTTTCTCTTGTAGTACTCACAAGTCACAACCACATATCAGCTAAGCTAATATCATAAAATCCTTGCTGCCAGGGAACTCACCACAAAACACAAAAGGTTAGCTGAAATCATTGAAATGATCCATACTGCAAGCTTGATACATGATGATGTGTTAGATGAAAGTGACACACGAAGAGGTAAAACATTTTAAGCAACTTGTCATTCTCCTCTGCTGTGTCCACAAATGCACTGTCTTTAATTGTTTAGAAACTCAAAATGATTGTCACTCTTGCTTCTAGTTTAATACTTTATTCAGGTGGCTGAAAAGTTTACTGTACATACTCAGTGGTTATTTCTTTGGATATTACTCTAGATCTTCAGCTCTACCATATACTGTAGGAATAGGGTTATTTTTCCAGGCATCATTGTGGATGGTATTGTTCTTAGAATAAATTTTTTAGTAATAATTTATGAGGAAAGTATATGTAGAAGAAAACATCTAAGAAGATATTGTCATCTTTCTGATTCTGTGATGATGCCATGATACATGCTCTTGTTTTATTAAAACAATATTCAACCCTTGAAAGAGTCTCACTTTTGACAATTTCAGTTGATGAAGAATTTCTAAGGTATATCTAAAGAAATAAAGATGCCATAGAATCTACTGTGGATGCCAGACAATCTGGACAGATGACATTAACAGAATAACCAGACTTACGCTGATGACAACACCTTTTTATTGGTTAGAAACCTCCCAGAAAAACTTTGTTTGACACTACACCATTAGTTGGATGCCTATGAGATTTGGGCTTATCGTTTCTAAGCTCTCTCTTGTGCACTTCCCAGGACTACTTACTTGTTTCTTAACTGTTTTTCTAATTATTATTGATGCTTTCCTGATTGATCTACATGAGATTCTTGCTGTCTAACTTGATGTGGTTGGCTTACTTTGACGGAAGACGATCACCCCTGCTCTCCCAAAGGATCCAGGAACCTTAATAACTTCAATGATTAGTCCAGGGAATATGCTTGGTTAGGAAGAGCTCATCTGATGGGGTCTTTAATGTTTAGATATTCTTCCTACTTTTTGTTTGCGGGTTTTTGAGACCTTCTCAGCATTTGACTCATTTCTATGCTTTCTAAAAAATAGTTGAACTCTGTACAACTGTTTTGTGAAAATGGTACACTTGACACACACACACAAAAAAAAGAGATAAATTGACAAGTATGGGCTACGAATGCACTTTCTCAGGATTAAGGAAAAGAACAACAAGACTGGATTAGATCTTCGCTTGCTCAAGTTTGTAGAGGCAGATAATACTAGATTGCTGTTTCTACCACCGATTCTCCTTCTGTTTGATGCTTCCTTTTCCTTTATAGTTGATCTTAGATCGATTGCTGATTGATTCTGTTATAGCGCTTCCAAATATGAATTGTCTGTGCGTCATTGAGGTGGTCGATTCTGTCACCTAAGCATTCACCCTTGTGCTTCTTCTAACTTCCTTCTCTTATTTGCAGTTTCTGTTATACCTTCTCCCTTGCTTCCTTGTATTGACCTCTTTAAAAAAAACTTCTAATGCAGGAAAGGAGACTGTTCACCAATTATATGGTACTAGAGTGGCAGTACTGGCTGGTGATTTTATGTTTGCACAGTCATCCTGGTACCTAGCTAACCTTGAAAACCTTGAAGTCATAAAGCTCATCAGTCAGGTATCTTAAGATTTTCTTGGTTTGTACATCTTATAGAACTGGCAACATTGATATCATTATTAGTTCGTTTTACATCAACACCCTTAGTGGTTATTGGTTTTTGTGGCAGGTTATTAAAGACTTTGCAAGTGGTGAAATAAAGCAGGCCTCTAACTTGTTCGACTGTGATGTTGGACTGGAGGAATATTTGCTCAAGAGTTACTATAAAACAGCCTCCTTGATTGCTGCAAGCACCAAAGGAGCTGCCATTTTCAGTAGCGTTGGCAGTGATATTAGCGAACAAATGTATCAATATGGGAAGAATCTTGGTTTATCATTCCAGATTGTTGATGACATATTGGACTTCACTCAATCAGCAGCACAATTGGGAAAGCCAGCAGGAAGTGACTTAGCCAAGGGAAACCTTACTGCACCAGTACTTTTTGCATTAGAGAAAGAGCCAAAACTTAGGAATATAATCGAATCAGAATTTCACGATGCTGGTTCTCTTGAGGATGCCATCAATCTGGTGAAGACCTGTGCAGGAATTCAGAGGGCACAAGATTTGGCAAAGGAGAAAGCTGATTTAGCAATGCAGAACCTAAAATGCCTTCCGTCCAGTCCTTTCCGTGCAGCACTTGAGGAAATTGTGAAGTATAATCTGGAGAGAATAGAGTAGATGAAAAGACAGTATACACCTTTGGTTTATTATTCTCAAGAAGCTCTGAATATCTAACCATATCTGAGGCATAGTGTTGAAGCTATTACTATAGTTTGAATGGGACCGCGACCAAGACGAAAGTGCTTCACTATGTTCATATACTCAATACAGGTTGTAATTTTCAGCTCCTAATACAGCAATATGGAATTCCAGCATTCTTTATAATTTAGCTAATAAACTGTCAAATTCAACTGTTGTTGTACACTAAAGAAATTCCACATTACTAATAATGTCATGTATTACTATTTACTCTTGGCTTTCTTGGGTTGACATTTGTATCCAAATTCTTTATTATCCTTCCCCAATGACCCCCAACTACTTAAACAAGAACTGTTAAGGAAAAGTTGAATATGCTCCTGGAATAGATACATGAGGTAAAACTACAATTTTAGCCAGTTGTGTCATATTCTCAAAAAATGCACTACTTTTTGAAGGATTTCATATGTACTGACAACATTTTTAAAGAGCTTGAGCAATATAGCTCTTTGGTTAAATTGATGTTATGTTTTGCAACTTTAAAATCACACAGGGATGTTATGTTTTGCAACTTTAAAATCACAAAGGGACCTTACATTATCATGTTCCCTTTTTTTATTGGAAGTGTGGTTGTTTTATTGAGATTATATTCGTTCCATTTAAAATCATAATCGGATACAAAATTAGTACATTTTTATCTTATATGACGGTACTTGATAAATAAATAATTTAAAATGTTAATTTGGTATACATATCTACTTGTTGAAATGATATCCGATAACACTATATAGTCTTTAGATTATGAAATCAATAACAGGAGAAAGATTATTATTTTTTTGGTAAGGACATTTTTGGAGCTAATTTTCTTCTTTTCAAAAACTGTATTGCATGATGAAAAATTACTGATTATACGATATTTTTATCTTTGAGTTGTTAATTTAACATTAAAGTAAAATACGAGATAAAATAAATTGGCAATATGATAAACATATTACGACTTTTTCCTCAATATTACAGAAAAAAAGAGTGAGTTCTACATAGAAATTAGTATCAATTGTGCAACACATTAAGTAAATTGCATTGCTAGTACTATTACATAAGTGGATTCTGTTGAATGGAGAAGATAATAGTTAAACCCTGATTACTTGATATACACTTGTTTTTATACGTATCACTAAACTGTAAGCTTTGATGGTCGTTGAATGACTTGACTAAATCTTCAATCTGAGCATATGTTGTGATAGTGCTAACGCAAAGTGCGACAAAATGGGCACGTCTTGTTATTTGCTAATAACCAAGGAATAGTACAAGTCGCGTGAAACCAATGACAACAAGAAGAAAGTATCAGTTCACATGTGCCAACTTCTTGTTCAAATTCTCCTAAACAGATATAACAGTTGTTGTTCGTGCCTTGAATTTTTGGATCATCAGGAATATCTATCACCACTTCCATAGCACGAGCTCTTTCTATTTCCACTTCACGAGCTCCTTCTATTGCTACGTCATGATCTTGTGGAATTTTTGAGACATCATTTGTCTATGATAGTAGTGACTTTTCATAAAAATACTTGAATACAATGTGCATGATTAATAGACCTAGCCGTTGCGAAATGCCGAGGAAAATCCAGAAGACGAGACTTGGCATCTATTATTTTTGACACAAATTATAAGTATGCAGTGAAAAATTACCAAAGAACTCGTAATTTCAAAAGCACAATAAATCAAATGATAAAGAACTTTTGCCTAGTGACAAGTCTCAAAGTATTTAAAAGCAGTAGAGTTTAATTTGAAGATGGAACCATTAGAAGGCAAGACAATGTTATATAATTTTAATTCTTGATTCATAAACCTATTATAATTCGGACTTGAAGAAGTCCTGCCCTAATTAAATCCTTTTACGAATAGGATTAGTATTTTTGTGGGGTTTAAATTTAGAAACCTTTTAAGAGTAGGAAAAGTGTGTCCTAATTTACTCCCAAATCATTTGGGGCATGCTTTAATTGGGATTGTCACATAGGATAAATTATGTATTTTTCTTCATTTAAATTTATTAGAATTAGGGGTATAATATACCTTCAAATTTCATTAAGACTTGCCCAAATAGTTTCATTATTGGGGCTACTTATTTTTGAATAAGTCGTACAATTCTTTCCTTTTAGTTCCCTGTTTCAATTTATTTGGAAAAAATACTTTGTAACTAAGAGTTTTGAATTTTATGATGTAAAATTGAAGATATGTTAAATATATCAAATTGTTTTTTTTTAATTTTGTGGTATTAATCATGTCGCATGGAAAGTTGAAATTAAAGAGTTGCTAAAAAAGGAAATGATCATTCTTTTCGAAACAGACTAAAAAGGAAAATATGTCAAACAAATTGAAACGAAGGAAGTAATTAGAGTTGTGTATCAGTCGGTTCTGTTCAATTTTGAAGTTTATCGGTTCGACTTATCGATTATCGATTTGTAGACATGCTAAATCGTTATAGAACCATTAAGATATGAGCTTATCTGCTATTTATTGTTATTGATTAAGTTATTGTTTAACCATTAAGATTTGAGAGACAAAAAAAATCATTAAAAATACATTAGAAACAAGGTGACAAACCAAATGAACTATGCACTTGAGTTGATAGATTGCATCTTGTTCAAAAGCAAACACTGACACATGGTAGAGTAAATGAGAGCTTGCGTCAAACAAATATAAAAGTATGAAACTTAAGGACTTTATATACCGAATAATATAAATATAAGGAAAAACTACATAATTACAC